>NC_080453.1:9098226-9753226 GCF_028018845.1 Melospiza georgiana | reverse complement strand
TGCCTCGGGGTGGGTGCTTGGGTATGGTGCCTAGTGACAGGTGTGACTTGTCAGGCTTGATTGGTGGCAGCTGGGGGGTACTGGTTAGGGGTGGGGTCCCTATATACTATATATAAAAAGAAGAAAAACTATATGTCTGGTGCAGCAGTAGAAAATTTCAGGCTCCCGGGGAGTAAATGCTTTGTTTTATAATTTTTTTTTTTTGCTTTACTCCCAGGGAGCCTGAAAGTTTCTACTGCTGCTTTTTTAAAACTAAAGCTAGAAAGGAAAACAACGTTAGAAATAGAGAGAGAAAGAAGAGAGAGAAAAGAGAGAAGAGAGAGGAGAGAGAGAGACAGAGAGAAAAGAAAGAGACAGGAAAAAAAAGATTAAGAGAGACAAGAAAAAAAGTCAGAGAGAAGACAGAAACAAAAGAGAAAAATAGAGAGAGAAAAAAGCAGACAAAAGAGAGAAAAGAGATAGAGAGAGAAAAGATAGAAATAGAGAGAGAAAGAAGAGAGAGAAAAGAGAGAAAAGAGAGGAGAGAGAGAGACAGAGAGAAAAGAAAGAGACAGAAAAAAAAAGATTGAGACAAGAAAAAAAGTCAGAGAGAAGACAGAAACAAAAGAGAAAAATAGAGAGAGAAAAAAGCAGACAAAAGAGAGAAAAGAGATAGAGAGAGAAAAGAAAGAAGAGAGAGAAAAGGGAGACAATAAAGAAAATAGAGAAGAGAGAGGCACAAAAGAAGACAGATAAAGAAAAACAGACAAGAAAAGACAGAGGAAAAGGAACACAGAGAAAAAAAAAGAAGACAGAGAGACAGAGGAGAAGAAAACAGAGAGAAACCAAGACAGAGACAGAAAAGAAAAGGAGAGTGGAAAAACTGAAGAACAGGAGTTAAAGGGAAAAAAAGTGGTTAGGATTAGAGTTACAGCAAAAACTCAGGGTAGAGTGAAAAAGGAAAAGACTAAGAGCAAAAAAAGACAAACCAAGGAAAAGGAGAATGCAGACAGAAAAAGAAGCAAGAAGAGCACAGGGGAAAGTTATAAAGGAAAAGAAATAAGGTCCAAAGTGAAGAGAGAAAGAGAACAGAGTTACAGAAGCAAGACAGCATCAGAAAGAGTGAGACACAGAAACAGAGGGTGGGAGACAGATGGAAGTTAAGTGAAAAATAGAAAAGGAAAGTAAGGAGCAAAAGAAAGAAACACAGAGGAAAAAAATTACAAAACCACACCAAAAAAAGACAGGAGCCTTGGGGGGAAGGGGGGGTTTAGGGAAGGGCAGGGGGTATCTTTATTAGGGGTGATTCAACTTTATTAGAGGAAATCAGCAAAAGACATAGACATAGAAACAGTGCATACAAATGCAAGCACAGATACAATCCATAGACACAATAAAATCTAATTCACGTACAAAGCAGTACAAAGCAGTACAAAGCAGTACAAAGCAGTACAAAGCAGTACAAAGCAGTACAAAGCAGTACAAAGCAGTACAAAGCAGTACAAAGCAGTACAAAGCAGTACAAATATTAACACAAACATATAACCTTTTTCTATTTCCATTACATGTTAATCTATGGTTACAGGAAACCCAAAACAACAAAACCACAGAGAAAACAACACTCACCCACCACAGACACTCGCTTCAAATAGCACACAAACCCACCAGCCCTCTCACCAAAACTACTAAATTAAACCCCAGCAATCATTGGTCCACAGGAACGTGGTTCCCGGGAGCCCCCAAAAAATCCTCCTGCCTGACGAAAACCCCGGTCCCTGGCCGTTCCGTGCCTGAACTTTGGCGATGAACGTCGCCTCGCGGACCGACCGGGACCGAGGAAAAAAAAACCCAGCCGGGGGGAAAAAAAAAAAAACCCCCCGGCTGGGGATTTTTTATTCTAATTTTAAAAATGAGTTGAAAAACCTGAAAAGCAAACAGCATACAAGGTTACAACCCTACAGATCTTCAACAGGCACACACACACACATACACACACTTCAGCTTACACACAAACCCACACTACCTCCCACATCAACCGCTCAGCTAACCCTCAGCACACATTCACACCGCTCCTCGGGAACGTGGTTCCCGGGAGCCCCCAAAAAATCCTCCTGCCTGACGAAAACCCCGGTCCCTGGCCGTTCCGTGCCCGAACTTTGGCGATGAACGTCGCCTCGCGGACCGACCGGGACCGAGGAAAAAAAAACCCAGCCGGGGGGAAAAAAAAAAAAACCCCCCGGCTGGGGATTTTTTATTCTAATTTTAAAAATGAGTTGAAAAACCTGAAAAGCAAACAGCATACAAGGTTACAACCCTACAGATCTTCAACAGGCACACACACACACATACACACACTTCAGCTTACACACAAACCCACACTACCTCCCACATCAACCGCTCAGCTAACCCTCAGCACACATTCACACCGCTCCTCGGGAACGTGGTTCCCGGGAGCCCCCAAAAAATCCTCCTGCCTGACGAAAACCCCGGTCCCTGGCCGTTCCGTGCCCGAACTTTGGCGATGAACGTCGCCTCGCGGACCGACCGGGACCGAGGAAAAAAAAACCCAGCCGGGGGGAAAAAAAAAAAAACCCCCCGGCTGGGGATTTTTTATTCTAATTTTAAAAATGAGTTGAAAAACCTGAAAAGCAAACAGCATACAAGGTTACAACCCTACAGATCTTCAACAGGCACACACACACACATACACACACTTCAGCTTACACACAAACCCACACTACCTCCCACATCAACCGCTCAGCTAACCCTCAGCACACATTCACATCGCTCCTCGGGAACGTGGTTCCCGGGAGCCCCCAAAAAATCCTCCTGCCTGACGAAAACCCCGGTCCCTGGCCGTTCCGTGCCCGAACTTTGGCGATGAACGTCGCCTCGCGGCCCGACCGGGACCGAGGAAAAAAAAACCCAGCCGGGGGGAAAAAAAAAAAACCCCCCGGCTGGGGATTTTTTATTCTAATTTTAAAAATGAGTTGAAAAACCTGAAAAGCAAACGTCACACACACAAGGTTAAATCCACTCACCCTGTGCTCACACACACAGAGACGACCACACACAGACAAACACAGCCACAGGCTCTCACACATGCTCACACGCTCTGCCCGCTTACACGCTCGCTGCGGCCCTTACCTGAGACGCTGAAGAACATGCTTCGACGCATCTTCTGGCTGCCCCTCCCTGACATCAAATGCTAGATTAGGGAAATCGGTAGCCTCGGGGACCTGTGAGACAACAGAAAGTGGTCAGCAAGTGCCAATCTGACAGCCGGGAATTGTCCCCGCTCTGAACCGATAAGTTTTCTACCCAAAACCCCACAAAACACAAAGCAACAGGAAAATTTCTATAACTGTTCCACCTAACTATGACTAGCTGCCAGGGCAGGGCAGCTCCGACCATAAGTGGTACAACATAGGTACGCATAATATAAGCCAATGCACAAAGTGCCAGTACGGACAATAAAATGCAATGCACTTACATACATTATAAGTACATACAGTATAAGCCAACACAGGTACACACAATATAATCCAACACAGGTACAAGCAAGATAAGTACATACAGTATAAGCCAACACCGGTACATGCTAGATAAGCCAACAGAGGTACATGCAACATAAGTACATACAGTATAAGCCAACAAAGGTACATGCAACCTAAGTGCATACAGTAAAAGCTGACACAGGTACATGCAATATAAGCCAACACAGGTACATACAATATAAGTACATACAGTATAAGCCAACACAGGTACATGCAACCTAAGTGCATACAGTAAAAGCTGACACAAGTACATGCAATATAAGCCAACACAAGTACATACAATATAAGTACATACAGTATAAGCCAACACAGGTACATGCAACATGAGTACATACAGTATAAGCCAACACAGGTACATGCAATATAAGCCAACACAAGTACATGCAATATAAGTACATACAGTATAAGCCAACACAGGTACATGCAACATGAGTACATACAGTATAAGCCGACACAGGTACACGCAACCTAAGTGCATACAGTAAAAGCTGACACAATTACATACAGTATAAGCCAACACAGGTACATACCATATAATTACATACAATATATGCCAACACAGGTACACGCAACCTAAGTGCATACAGTAAAAGCTGACACAAGTACATACAGTATAAGCCAACACAGGTACATACCATATAATTACATACAATATATGCCAACACAGGTACATACAATATAGGTACATAGATACAATACAAACAGGACTTAAGATCACTCTGGAAGATGAATTCCTGAGACCTATACCCTTTCAGAAGATGGAACCCATAGAACTACTGCAGTCACGTCAGGAGGGTATAAGACACTGCTCTAGAAGTCAAAGAAAATGTCATTGGGAAAAAAGGCACTACCGAAGCTGGTAGTGAGAAGGAAGACGGATGAGAACATCTTCGCTAATCCTACCTGGCTCAGAGTAAAAAGATAAAGAGGGCAGAATAAGAAAGATCCAGAAAGGCACATGAGTAGAATATAGGCAATATAGCACACATTAGTGCCGACAAAGCGTCGAGACGTAAGAAAGGCCTTAGGCGTGAAAGACAATGGACGCACACAACATAACACGGACGCAGATGACCTAACGCAAAGGCAAGCGGGAACTTTCCCCTTAGGGATCTGATATTGCAAACACAAGATGAGCCACAGGAAAGGAAGACCTGTGATGATGGCACGTGATGATGAAATGTAGCTCGCAAAAAGAAGTTAGTGTCAAAGCAGTTAGGAAGACCCTCCAGACGCTCGGCCGGCCGACGGAAGGAAGCGGACTGCCGGATGACCGTGGCGAGAGCTGCGGACCCGAAGGCGAGCCCCTCGGGGGAAACGGCCGTGACTATGCCTAGTCGAGGAAAGCTGACGACGCAAAGTCCACGAGAACGTGGAGATGGGTCGGAACTGCCCTGCCCGGCAAAGGCTCTCGTGAGGCTGAGGACAAACCCTCTCTCTTTAATTGCAAAGAGCCCATCCCGCTACAGACCTCTCAGCTAAGCTGACGTGAAACTGCCCCCTGTGATAGTAAAGGCTTTTCCCCTTCTCCCGACCGCCGCCCCGACACTTAGCTTTTGAAAGACGAGCGGACAAAATCCATCCTCGGTCGGACGTGCGCGTTGAGATGTTCTCGATGTGTGTGATTCGGTGCTGCCGCTTCCCAGCTGTGGCTACGAGCCTGCTCAGGGTACCTAAGATACAACAGAAAATGTGACTATTGCCCTCAAAAACAGTAATCCCTGCAACTCCTCTGCACCGCAGGCCCAGCTCACCTCAAAACTTGATTTGACTCAGGAGGCATCGCAGAAGACACCTGCAAAAAGAAAATGTACACACTTAGGGTGCTACTGCATAACCCTCCACTATGACTCACCCTGCCTAAACACCGACTCACCTGCCGTCCTCTGTTCCTTGGTCATGCTTAGGGCAGCGACAGCACCTGCAAGGAAACAAAGCAAAAAACCATGCTGAAATACTGGGAAAACACAACCTCCCTACCGTGACAAGTATGCCACACCGATACCTTAGGCTTGCACCCGCCTCGCATGAGCATCCTCGGCCGGGATAGATCACAAGTGGACCACCTAAAAGAATAAAAAAAAAGAAAGAAAACAAGAGGAGACAGTTAGAGCTGCGCCAGAAACTGAGACCTCAGCAATAAAACTGCGTGTGTACGCTACGCAATGCTCACCTTTCCCGCTGGCCTGGACTGCAGCTCTCTGCCTTGACTTCCTAAAAGGAAAGGCAAAAGAGCTGTGACAGCCATAATTTATGCTTCCTCTACAGAGGAAAACAGTGACTGACCTGCTTGGGGGAAGCCCCTCACCCTAGATGCAGGGCTCAGCCCTGGATTTGATCCTTCTGCATCTGAAAGACAGTTAGGAGAAAAGTCAAAGGGCTGCAGGATAACTTAGAGGCTCCAGACATGTCATGTCCATTTACAAATCCCATCTAGAGGCCAACTAGACCCCACATTACAAATTACAAGCCCCCGAGACGCCTCCGATTGCACCCGGCTACAGGGCAGGGCAGAGCAGCTCCGGCACAAATGTGTGCGGACACCCGTGACACGGGACGGGACGAGACAAACAACGAGGACAAAACACACACAGAAACCTGTAGGCAAGGAAAATGACTGCAAGGACTGATAAGATGAAAAATGAGATGACCAAAGTTAGACTGATGGTGAGCTGATGAGCCTCAGAGATGCCTGGCAAAAGAAAATGCTAAACTTAATGATTCAGTCCAAGAACTGCAAAGATGAATGCCCAGGAGCCCTAGAGTCACAATGCTCTAACTCAGCTCACATGCTCACAAGTGCTAATCAGCCATAACGGAACCTTGCAGGGTGCAAGTGTCCATACAGCTGAGAACAAGACCTGAAAAGACCTCTGACAGACTGCTTCTAAAAAGAGATGCAATTCTGATGCCTGTCTGGGCTCCCGGGTGAAGAGATCCGTGGCACGGCTGCCAGGGCAAAGAACGCTGAGATCACGGATGCTAGGAAAGGTTACTGAGAGGCCCCTCATAGTGCTAAGATAAAGAGACATGACATATCCAGACAGACAACACACAAAAGACGAGGGACACAAGACACACCGGGACTGCTCTGCCCTGCTGCCCGCCTCAGCACCGTAACCAAAACTGAGGCTTTGCTTTTGTGAGGCCTAAGGGGCCACATGTTGGCTACCCTCATCTCCAGAGCCAATTCAAACCCCCCACCCTGGGAGTCTGACCTAGCACCCCACTTTCATCCCCTCTGTGGTTCATAGCCCTCTACTTATCTCACAGACATCTGGCAATACTGCTCTGTATCGGGTGCGAAATAAGGCGGCCTCAGCAGCTGCGGAGTTCCTGCTGCCACCGGGCTGGTGTCTCTCAGACACCTAGATTAAAGAAAACCAAACATCAGTGCCTGATCTTGGCACCGCATGGGCCAAAAGCCACAAGTCTGCTACTCACTGTTGTCCTACCAATGGCCGATCGCCTGGAGTCACACACATCACCATGCTGAGACACCGATGCCACCATCACAGAGTACACCTGCATGAAGAGGACAGGAGATGATGTGGGATTGCTCAAAACTGCATGGACCCACGCTCCTCATCCCTACTTGCCCGACTTACCGGAATTCCTCAGTGGATCCAGACACCTACCCAGAAGACAGGGCTGACAAAGTCAGCAAACCCAGTCCTTCATCTGGTGGGGGATGGCAGCTTGACGTGCTCAGAGCGGCTTGACTAAGGCACAAAAACAAGAATGGAGACTTAGACTGGCCCCGGAAAGTGAGACCTCAGCAACAAGGAAGGCTACTGGTCACTGCTCACCTTGCCTTCTTGAACTTGACTGCTGAGATCCAGCTTTGCATCCTAAAAATAAAGACAAAGAACAGACCTGTAACAGGGTCACACTTAGCACACACCCTGCACAGACAACTGTTGACTAACCTGATTTCAGGAACCCCCTCACCCACAATGGGATGCACAGCCATGGATGCAATGCACCTGCACCTGAAAGAAAGTAAGAACATAGGTCAAATACCAGGAGGATAACTCAAAATCTGCAAAAACCTTCTATCAACCTAGGAATATCATCTAGAGTCGAAGTACACCCAACATTGCAAATTCCAAGTCCGCAGGATTACTCCAATTACACCAGGCTAGGCAACAGGGCAGAGCAGCTCCGGCACAAATGTGTGCAGACACCCGTGACACAGGACAGGCAGGACAGGACAGACAACGGGGACACAACAAGAACAGAAATCTCTTGGCAAGGAAAATGGCTGCAAGGACTGAGAGAATGCAAAAGGAGATGACTGAGTTCAAACTGACGGTCAGCTGATGAGGCTCAGAGAACCCTGGAGGAAGAAGATGCTAACTGAAGGATTTATTCCAAGAACAGCAAAGATCGATGCCTAGGAATCCTATGCTCAGAATCCTCTGCCTGCCCTCACATTCTTACAAGTCCTAATCCACCACAATGGATCCAGGTGGGGCATAGATGTCCGGACAGCTCAGAACAAGACCTGACAAGACACCTGACTGGATGCTTCCAAAGAGAGAACTTTTGACCGGGGAGCTCAGACAGGTATCAGAATCGCATCTATGGCCTGGGTGCCAGGCCAGGGAATGCAGAGATCACAGATGCTAACAAGGATGCCAAGGTTTCTGACAGGCCCCCCTAAGGTAAAAGACATGGCATACACAAACAACACATAATGCACAACAGACAAATGACACGAGACACACCGGGACTGCTCTGCCCTGCGCACTGCAGCACTGGGACCAAGAGTGAGACGTGGCTTTTATGGGGCCTAAGGGGCCACTTCATGAACACCACCCACCTCCAAATCGGACTCAAATACCCCTCCCAGTAATTCCTGAACCAGCACCATGCCTTCATCCCCTCTGTGGGTCACAGCCCTCTACTTATCTCTCAGACATCCGGGGATGCCAGTCTGTCTCAGGTGCAGACAAAGGCCACCTCGTCAGCTGGGAAGGTCCTGCTGACAACGGGCTGGTGTCTCTCAGACAGCTAGATTAAAGAGAACCAAACATCAGTGCCTGACCTTGGCACGGCATCGGCCAAAACCCCACCGCTCTGCTACTCACCGCGCTCCTAAGAAGGCCCGGCACCTCCTAACCCTGACCCTCTGCCACACCTGGAATGCATCTGCACCTGAAAGAAAGTTAGAACATATGTCAAACACCACCAGGATAACTCAAAAGCAGCAAACACCTTATGTCAATCTAGGAAGAGCATCTAGAGCCCAAGTACAGGCCACATTACAAATTCCAACTCCCCAGGGTTTCTCCTATTGCAGCAGGCCAGGCGGCAGGGCAAAAGAGCTCCGGCACAAATATGTGCAGACACCCGTGACACGGAACGTGACAAACAGGGGGACGTGAAACACGACACATCATGCTTGAAGTGAGGGCCTCGAGGGAAGAGGGCAAAAGGGACCCCCAAAGACACACCAGGTAACAGGCACAGATGACAACACCAGACACACCGGAGCTGATCTGCACTGCGCGCCTAAAAGCTGCCATCAAAAGTAGAGTCTCTCCCTTCACTTGTCCTAACATGCCCTTGGACATGATTGCTTCTGCCTCCGCTATTGGTTAAATCTGGCCCAAAAACTCCCAATCTCCTACACTCCCATCTCCAGGCCAAGGCCCCCGACTTATCTTTTGGATGATGAGTGATGGCAATCCACATTGGTCCTGAAATGAGTCTACCTCGGAGGGCCCGTGATAGCCTGTTAGCCTCTTGGTCAGCTACAAGAAAGAAAACCAAAACCAAAGTGTGAGTCCAGAATTATGGGGGACATACCCCAGCCACTCAGCTACTTGCCCATTCCTGAGTGTGCCTGGCTCGCTCAGGCTCCAGCTTCATCCTGATTCCAAGGCTGTGGCCTTCATTAGGGGTGGCACCTGGGTAAGAGAAAGGCAAAGTTAAAAGGCATTGCTGTGAGTGCAGTGGATGACCTTGTGTGCTGCGAGACATGGGTATGCCTCTGCTAGGCTTCTGAACAGCCTTGTGTGGGGGGGCCCTCAAATAAACACCGTTTCTCACCCTGCTGCCTGCAAACCCCCTCCCAAGAACTCCTAACTGGATACCTGATCACCCACCCTCTCCCAGTCACAATCCTCAACTCACCTGAAGCCTCAATCTCAAACATCATCCTTGACACTGGGCAGATCTCTCTTGCGACATGATCGATCCGCTGAAATATTGTTGTTCTTGAGAGCTGAGCAATAACAACCACTTCTCTCCGCTGCTCACCTAGGCTGCTGGTATCCAGATTTATTTCCTAAAAAGAAAGACAAAGAACAGAGCTGTAACACAGTCACCATACACACTTCTGCTGCAGAGACAAACGGGGCCTCACCTGCTCGGGGCAATCCCCGCAACGGGATGGGGCCCTCTGGCACAGATTTAATCCATCTCAATCTGAAAAAAAAGGTAGGACAAGAGTCAAACTGTTGCAGGATAACTGAGGAGCTCCAGATATCCTGCGTCCATCTACAAATCCCACCTACAGTCCAACTACACCCCGCATTACACATTCCAAGTCCCCAGGACTTCTCCTATCGCAGCTGGCTATGCCGCAGGGCAGAGCAGCCCCGTCCCAAATGTGTGCAGACACCCGTGACACAGGACAGACAGGACAGGACAGACAACGGGGACACAACGGGAACAGACATCTCTTGGCAAGGAAAATGGCTGCAAGGACTGAGAGAACGCAAGAGGAGATGACCGAGCTGAGACCGATGGTGAGCTGATGAGGCTCAGAGAACCCTGGAGGAAGAAGATGCTAACTGAAGGATTTATTCCAAGAACAGCAAAGATCGATGCCTAGGAATCCTATGGTCAGAATCCTCTGCCTGCCCTCACATTCTTACAAGTCCTAATCCACCAAAATGGATCCAGGTGAGGCATAGCTGTCCCTACAGCTCCGAACAAGACCTGGCAAGACACCTGACTGGATGCTTCCAAAGAGAGAAGAGAGTCTGATGCCTGTCTGAGCTCCCCAGTCAAAAGTTTTGTGGCCGGGCTGCCAGGCCAGGGAATGCAGTGATCACAGATGCTAACAAGGATGCCAAGGTTTCTGACAGGCCCCCCTAAGGTAAAAGACATGGCATACACAAACAACACATAATGCACAACAGACAAAGGACACGAGACACACCGGGACTGCTCTGCCCTGCGCTCCTCAGCACTGTGATAAAAAGTGAGACGTGGCTTTTATGGGGCCTAAGGGGCCACTTCATGAACACCACCCACCTCCAAATCGGACTCAAAAACCCCTCCCAGTAATTCCCAAACCAGCACCATGCCTTCCTCCCCTCTGTGGGTCACAGCCCTCTACTTATCTCTCAGACATCTGGGGATGCCAGTCCGTCTCAGGTGCATGGAAAGGCCACCTTGTCAGCTGGGAAGGTCCTGCTGGCAACGGGCTGGTGTCTCTCAGACAGCTAGATTAAAGAGAACCAAACATCAGTGCCTGACCTTGGCACCGCATCGGCCAAAACCCCACCACTCTGCTACTCACCGCGCTCCTAAGAAGGCCCGGCACCTCCTAACCCTGACCCTCTGCCACACCCGGAATGCAGCTGCACCTGAAAGAAAGTTAGAACATATGTCAAACACCACCAGGATAACTCAAAAGCAGCAAACACCTTATGTAAATCTAGGAAGATCATCTAGAGCTCAAGTACATCCCACATTACAAATTCCAACTCCCCAGGGTTTGTCCTATTGCAGCAGGCCTGGCGGCAGGGCAAAAGAGCTCTGGCACAAATATGGGCAGACACCCGTGACACGGAACGTGGCCAACAGGGGGACGTGAAACACGACACATCATGCTTGTGGTGAGGGCCTCGAGGGGAGAAGGCAAAAGGGACCCCAAAGACACACCAGGTAACAGGCACACGGCACAACACCAGACAGACCGGAGCTGTTCTGCACTGCCCGCCTAAAAGATGCCATTAAAAGTAGAGTCTCTCCCTTCACTTGTCCTAACATGCCCTTGGACAAGATTGCCTTTCCCTCCACTAGTTGTTAAATCTGGCCCAAAAACTCCCAATCTCCTACACTCCCATCTCCAGGCAAAGGCTCCCAACTTATCTTTTGGATGATGAGTGATGGCAATCCACGTTGGTCCTGAAATGAGTCTGCCTCGGAGGGCCCCTGATAGCCTGTTAGCCTCTTGGTCAGCTACAAGAAAGAAAACCAAAACAAAAGTATGAGTCCAGAATTATGGGGGACATATCCCAGCCAGTCAGCTACTTGCCCTCTCCTGAGTGTGCCTGGCTCCCTCAGGCTCCAGCTTCATCCTGATTCCAAGGCTGTGGCCTGCATTAGGGGCGGTACCTGGGTAAGAGAAAGGCAAAGTTAAATGGCATTGCTGTGAGTGCAGTGGATGACCTTGTGTGCTGCGAGACATGGGAATGCCTCTGCTAGGCTTCTGAACAGCCTTGTGTGGGGGGGCCCTCAAATAAACAAATAAACACTCTTTCTCACCCTGCTGCCTGCAAACCCCCTCCCAAGAACTCCTAACTGGATACCTGAGCACCCTCTCTCTCCCAGTCACAACCCTCAACTCACCTGAAGCTTCAATCTCAAACATCATCCTTGACACTGGGCAGATCTCTCTTGCGACATGATCCATCTGCTGAAAAATTGTTGTTCTTGAGAGCTGAGCAATAAGAACCACTTCTCTCCGCTGCTCACCTTGGCTGCTGGTATCCAGATTGATTTCCTAAAAAGAAAGACAAAGAACAGTGCTTTAACACAGTCACCATATACACTTCTGCTGCAGAGACAAATGGGGCCTCACCTGCTCGGGGCAACCCCCTCAACGGGATGGGGCCCTCTGACACATATTCAATCCATCTCAATCTGAAAAAAAAGATAGGACAAGAGTCAAACTGTTGCAGGATAACTGAGGAGCTCCAGATATCCTGTGTCCATCTACAAATCCCATCTAGAGTCCAACTACACCCCACATTACACATTCCAAGTCCCCGGGCCCTCTCCTATCGCACCAGGCTATGCGGCAGGGCAGAGCAGCTCCGGCACAAATGTGTGCTGACACCCGTGACGCAGGACAGACAGGACATGACAAACAAAGCACACAACACACAGACAGAAATCTACCGGCAAAGAAAATGGGCGCAAGGACTGATAGAATGCAAAAGGACAGGACCGAGTTGAAACTGATGGTGAGCTGATGAAGCTCAGAGAACCCTGGAGGAAGAAGGTAACTGAAGGATTTATTCCAAGAACAGCAAAACCGGATGCCTAAGAATCCTATGGTCGGAATCCTCTGCCTGCCCTCACATTCTTACAAGTCCTAATCCACCAAAATCGATCCAGGTGGGGCATAGCTGTCCGTACAGCTCAGAACAAGACCTGACAAGACACCTGACTGGATGCTTCCAAAGAGAGAAGAGAGTCTGATGCCTGTCTGAGCTCCCCAGTGCAAAGTTCTGGGGCCAGGCTGGCAGGCCAGGGAATGCAGAGATCACAGATGCTAACAAGGATGCCAGGGTTTCTGACAGGCCCCCCTAAGGTAAAAGACATGGCATACACAAACAACACATAATGCACAACAGACAAGTGACACGAGACACACCGGGACTGCTCTGCCCTGCGCTCCTCAGCACTGGGATCAAAAGGTAGACGTGGCTTCTATGGGGCCTAAGGGGCCACTTCATGAACACCACCCACCTCCAAATCGGACTCAAAAACCCCTCCCAGTAATTCCCAAACCAGCACCATGCCTTCATCCCCTCTGTGGGTCACAGCCCTCTACTTATCTCTCAGACATCTGGGGATGCCAGTCCGTCTCAGGTGCATAGAAAGGCCACCTCGTCAGCTGGGAAGGTCCTGCTGGCACCAGGCTGGTGTCTCTCAGACAGCTAGATTAAAGACAACCAAACATCAGTGCCTGACCTTGGCACCGCATCGGCCAAAACCCCACCGCTCTGCTAGTCACCGCGCTCCTAAGAAGGCCCGGCACCTCCTAACCCTGACCCTCTGCCACATCTGGAATGGAGCTGCACCTGAAAGAAAGTTAGAACATATGTCAAACACCACCAGGGTAACTCACAAGCAGCAAACACCTTATGTAAATCTAGGAAGAGCATCTAGAGCCCAAGTACAGCCCACATTACAAGTTCCAACTCCCCAGGGCTTGTCCTATTGCAGCAGGCTACACGGCAGGGCAGAACAGCTCCGGCACAAATATGTGCAGACACCCGTGACACGGAACGTGACAAACAGGGGAACGAGAAACACGAGACATCATGCTTGTTTTGAGGGCCTCTAAGGGGAGAAGGCAAAAGGCATGCCAAAGACACACTAGGGAAGACGGCACAGTGGACAACATGACGCAGACCGGAGCTGTTCTGCGCTGCCCGCCGGAAAGCTGCCATCAAAAGTAGAGCCTCTCCCTTTAGCTGTCCTAAGAGGCCCTTGGACAAGATTGCTTTCCCCTCTGCTAATTTTTAAATCTGGCCCAAGAACTCCAAATGGGCTACTCTCCCATCTGCAGGCCGTGACCCCCGACTTATCTTTTCAATGATGGGTGATGGGAATCCACGTTGCACCTGAAATAAGTCTGCCTCCGAGGGCCTCGTAATGACCTGCGTGCCTCTCGGTCAGCTACAATAAAGAAAACCAAAACCAAAGTGTGAGTCCAGAGTTATGTGGGCCAAATCCCAGCAAGGCAGCTACTTGCCCTCTCCTGAGTGGGCCTGGCTCCC
Organism: Melospiza georgiana; assembly: GCF_028018845.1. Taxonomy (NCBI): domain Eukaryota; kingdom Metazoa; phylum Chordata; class Aves; order Passeriformes; family Passerellidae; genus Melospiza; species Melospiza georgiana. The sequence continues at coordinate 9,738,936 of NC_080453.1, read as the reverse complement.
TCAGGCTCCAGCTTCATCCTGACTCCAAGGCTGCGGCCTTTATTCAGAATGGCAACTGGGTTAAACAAAGGGAATGTCAAATGGCATTCCTGTGACTGCAGTGGATGACCTTGTGTGAGAAAGACATGAAAATGCCCCTGCTATGCTTCTGAAAACCTTGGGTGGGGGAGCCCTCAAATAAACACCCTTTCACACCCTGCTGCCTACAAACCCCCCCCCAAGAACTCCCAACTGGATACCTACTCACCCTCACTTCACCTACTCTCAATTCTCAAATCCCCTGAAGCCCCAATCTCACGCATCTTCTTGGACACAGGGACAATCCCTCTTATGACAGGTTTAATCTGCTGAAAAATGTACTGGAGTTGACACACCCTGGAATCTGTGAAAGCTGCCCTCCTACTAAAAACAATGGAAGAAAAAAAAAAACGAACACAAGAACAAAACCAGAAACTACAAACATACTTTACCCCCCCTAAACACAAAACTCAAAACCACAAACCTAAATACTCCCTGTATTCCATGGCGTTTTCTTCACTGTATTTCCCAAGCCTCTGTTACTTTAGATGCCCAGAAACACCTGCTGAAAATGAGCTGAGATAAGCTAAAAGAGACTCTTCACTGAAATGAGAGGAGAGCTCTTACCCCAGCAGTTCCCAGGGAGGGAATGAAGGCCCCCAGCCAAGGCTGGGGTTAATATACCCCTGATAGTGCCCGCCTCTTGTTCCCATGATGCCCTGGAAAAGGGAGGGGACTAATCCCACCGGGTATAAAAGCCCTCAGAAGAGCTGCAGCAGTTTGGCTCCTCTGACTCAAATTCAAGAGGAGCAAAGGGCTTGTTAAAGAAGAAAGCTCTTCATTGAAAAAACAGTGCTTTCCATTTTCACAGCGACTACTTGCAGCAGAAGAACAGAAAACTGGTAAGACATTAAACTTTTTCTTAAGGTTACATAGATAGATACATTGGGTGATAAGCTGCTGCCTTACATAATTAGTCTTTGGTAATTGCTAAGTAGAACATCATGTAGGACTGAGTAGGGTGGAGAAGAAGGATAATGACATAAATAGTCTAACTCCCATTGGGACTCCTAATTAGGCCTAACTGCATTAGAAATAAAAATGAGAAAAAAAACCTCCTGGGTGGCTTATGTGTTAAGTACACGCCGGGCTCGCTCTTCTCTAAGATACCGGCTCCAAAGGCACGGAAAAAAAGTGGCCAGAAATGAATACTTAAATCCTAAAAATGCTGAAAAAGACACAGCTTCCTTCAAGTGAACCCATAGAAATTAGACAGCGGGGCAGTTAGGTCCACTGAAACTGATAACGTGACAAATAAACTGATTCTACCCTATAATTCGTTCTCCGAAAATATTGTGAAACGAAGGGTTCTCCTCAATTTAAATTCCTCAAGCAATGAAAAAACAGAATTTTTTCTGTCAATCAAAACCCTTAACAACGAGGGACAGCTGGGGAAGGTTTGCAGGAGGCACTTACGACTCACAAACTGACCTGACTTTCCGGTGGTGACGGCTTGTGTCTGTGAGACGTCTGGCGCGAGGCACGTTTTCCAGCAAGCGGCCGGCCGCTCTGGTCCGTAGACCTCTGAACGCCGGTGCTGGCCCTTTTCCCTAGCAATGACAGCTAACTAACTCAGATTCAAGATGGCGATTTGCAAGAGGCACTTGGCACTACCAAAGTACCTTGAGGTGTCCCTGGTGCCAGCTGGAATCTGGAAGGCATACTTCACAAAACAGAATTTCAGGAGACACCGCACCGCTCCGGGCTACAGGCCCGTGAACGCGAACACCGGCCCTTTCCCCTGGCAAACGAAACTCACCTGCCTGGGTTGGTTCAGAGGAGGCGCTTGGGACTGACTACGCAGCCTGATTTTGCAGAGGTGCCGGTGTGGGCTTGAGAGGCATCCTGTGCCATGCAAAATATGAGGAGCCGGCTGGGCACTCGTGGCGGCTGAGTCCTGACCAAAAATGCCACCCCGTTTCCTAGGTAAACAAAACTAACCGTTCCGGGTTCCTGGTGTCCCTTTGCAGAAGGCGCTTGTTATTGTTAATGCAGCCTGAGTGTTCACTGCTGCCGGCTTGGGTCTGCAAGGCATCTGACACAATGCAGAATTTTAGGAGCCAAACAGCCGCTCCAGGCCACGGGCACCCAAACACCAAAGCTAGGTCTTTTCCCTGGAAAGAAAATGCAACAGACTACGTTCCTGATGGCAGATTGCGGGAGCGCCTTAAGACACTCAAACCAGCCTGACCTGCAAGTTGTGCCAGCTTACGACCTGGAAGCATCCTGTGCAATAGGGAATTTCAACAGGCAGCGGAACACGCTGGGCCTGAGGCGCCTGAAAAAAAATGCTGACCCGTTGCCCTGGGAAACGACGCTCAACGGCGCAGGGTCCTGATGGCAGATTCCGGGAGACGCTGGGCGCTGTCAAAGTAGCCTGACTTTGCAGTGGTGGCAGCTAGAGTCCGGGAGGCATCCTCTGCAATGCAGAAGTTCAGCAGGCGATGGGCCTCTCCGGACAACTGGCCCCTCAACACAGAGACCGGCCTTTTCCCCTATCAATCCACACTCACCAGATCACATTCGAGATGGCAGATTACAGAAGCCACTTAGCACTGTGAAACCAGCTAGAGTTGGAACTGATTCCACCTGAGGTCTAGGGGGCACCTGCGCAAGGCAAAAGGTCAGTAGGCAGACAGCCCCTAGGACCTGAACACAATAGGCAGCCCTTTACACAGGGAAGTGTAACTCACCGGCCGAGGTTCCTGATGGCAGACGGCAGGAGACGCGTGCTGAGGAAAAAGCAGCTGGAGTTGGAACTCGTGCCACCTTGGCTCGAAGAGGCATATTTGGCAATACAGAACTTTCAGCAGGCAGCCAGCAACTCCGGGCAAGGCCTCCTGAACACCACTGCCGGCCCTTTCCCAGAAGAAGAAAACTCAGCATCCCAGGTTCCTGATGGAATATTGCTGGAGCCATTTGGGACCCTCAACCGAGACTGACTGTACGGTGGTGGCAGCTTGGGTCTGGGAGCCATCCTGCGCAATGCAGAATTTTAGCCGGCTGATGGCCACGAAGGGCCCCTGGGCCCTGAATGTGAACACCAGCCCTTTTCTCAGGTAAGCGTGACTCAGCTGCCAGGTTCCTGATGGGAGATAGGAGACACGTGCCGAGGCCAAAGCGGCTGGTATTGGGACAGGGGCCAACTGGGTCTGGGAGGCAGATTGGGAAATGCAGAAGTTCAGAAGGCAAACAGCCGGCCACTCCGGGCCAAACGCCCCTGAACACTAATGCTGACCCTTTTCCCAGGTAAAGAAAACCGAGCAACCCGGGTTCCTGATTTCAAATTGCTGGAGGCGCTTAGGAGTCTCAAATCGTCTCGACTCAGCACCTGTGACAACTTGGATCTGGGAGGCATCCTGCGCAATGCGGAATTTCAGGAGCTAGCCGTCCACTAAGGGCCCCCGGCCCCTGAACGGGAACGCCAGCCCATTTCTCAGGGAAGCGTTACTCAACCACCCGGGTTCCTGATGGCAGATGGCAGGAGACACGTGCCGAGGGAAAAGGAGCTGGACTTGGAACTGGTGCCGGCTTGGGTCTGGGAGGCACATTTGGCAATGCAGAATTTCAGCAGGCAGTCAGCCGCTCGAGGCAAGGCCTCCTGAACAACGCCAGCCCTGTCCCAGAAAAAGAAAACTCAGCAGCCCAGGTTCCTGATGGAATATTGCTGGAGCTATTTGGGACCCTCAAACCAGCCTGACTTGGCGGCGGTGGCAGCTTGGGTCCGAGAGGGATCCTGTGCGATACAGAATTTCACCAGACAGCCGTCCACAAAGGGCCCCTGCGCCCTGGACACAAATGCCGCCCGTTACCCCAGGTAAGTGTAACTCACCAGCTCGGGTTCTTCATGGAAGATTGCTGGGGACATTCTGAACATTCAAACCAGCCTGACTTTGCGGTGCAGGGAGCTAGGGTCTGGGAGGCATACTGTGCGTTGCAGAATTTCAGATGGCAGACAGCCAGCCCCTCTGGACCAGAGGCTCCTAAACACTAGTGCTGTCCCTTTTCCCAGGTAAGCAAAACTCAGCCCCCCAGGTTCCTTGTTGCAGATTAGTGGAGGCACTTGGGACTCTCAAATGAGCTCGACGCGAGTGAGGTGGCAGCTTTGGTCGGGGAGGCATCCTGAGCGATGCAGAACTTCAGCAGGCAGACGGCCGGCCGCTCCGGGCCACGGGATCCTTAAAATTAGTCCTGTCCCTTTTCCCAGATAAGGAAAACTCAGCCACCCAAGTTCCTGGTGGCATATTGTTCGAGGTGCTTGGGACTCTCAAAAAGATCAACTAGGCACAGGTGGCAGCTTGGGGCTGGGACGCATCCAGACCAATGCAGAATTTCAGGACGCAGCAGGCCACTACGGGCCGCTAAGGGCCCGGGACACCAATGCTGCCCTTTACACAGGGAAGTGTAACTCAGCAGCTCAGGTTCCTGAAGGAAGATTGCTGGAGCCACTTGAGACTCCCAAACCAGCTTGACTTTGCGGTGGTGGCAGCTGGGGTGCGGGAGGCATCCTGCCCGATGCGGAATTTCACCGGGCGGCCGGCCGCTAAGGGCCCCTGGGCACTGGACAAAAATGCTGCCCATTACGCAGGGAAATGTAACCCAGCCACCCGGGTTCCTGATGGCAGGAGACACGTGCCGAGGACAAAGCAGCTGGAGTTGGAACTGGTGCCGGCTTCGGTCTGGGAGGCACGTTTGGCAAAGCAGAAATATCAGCAGGGAGCCAGCCAATCCAGTCAGGGCCTCCTGAACACAAATGCCAGCCCTGTCCCAGAAGAAGAAAACTCAGCACCCCAAGTTCCTGATGGGAGATTGCTGAAGCCATTTGGGAGCCTCAAAGCCTCCTCACTCTGCAGCGGTGGCAGCTTGGGTCAGGGTGGCATCCTGCGTAATGCAGAAATTCAGCACGCAGCAGGTCACTAAGGGCCCCTGGGCCCTGAAAAAAGATGCTGCCCTTTACACAGGGAAGTGTAACTCACCAGCTTAGGTTCTTGATGGCAGATTTCTGGGGCCATTTGGGACCCTCAAACCAGCCTGACTCTGCGGTGGAGGCACCTTGGTCCGGCAGGCATCCTGCGCAATGCGGAATTTCAGCAGGCAGACAGCCACTCCAGGCAAGACCTCCGGAACACCACTGCCAGCCCTTTCCCAGAAGAAGAAAACTCAGCAGCCCAGGTTCCTGATGGCATATTGCTGTAGGAGCTTGGGAGTCTCAAACAAGTTCGACTCAGGTGAGGTGGCAGCCTGGGTCTGGGAGGGATCCTGCGCATTGCAGAATTTCAGAATGCAACCGGCCACTAAAGGCCCCTGGGCCCTGTATACCAATAATGCCCTTTACACAGGGAAGTGGAACTCACCAGCTCCGGTTCCTGATGTCAGATTGGTGGAGCCATTTGGGACCCTCAAACCAGCCTGACTTTTAGGTGGTGGCAGCTTGGGTCTGGGAGGCATCCTGTGCAATGTGAAATTTCAGCAGACATCCGGCCACTCCTGTCCCCAGCCTCCTGAAGACACATGCTGACCCTGTACCCAGGTGAGCAAAACTCAACCCCCAGGTTCCTTGTTGCAGATTGGTGGAGGCGCTTGGGACTCTCAAACCAGCTCGACTCGGCTGAGGTGGCAGCTTGGGTCTGGGAGGCATCCTGCGCAATGTGGAATTTCAGAAGTCAGCCGGCCACTAAGAGCCCCTGGGCCCTGAAAACCAAAGCCGCCCTTTACACAGGGAAGTGTAACTCACCAGCTCAGGTTCCTGATGGCAGATTGCTGGGCCCATTTGGGACCTTCAAACCAGCCTGACTTTGCGATGGTGGCACCTGGGGTCGGGGAGGCATCCTGCGCACTGCAGAATATGAAGAGCCAGCCGGCCACTAAGGGCCCCTGGGCACTGGAACCAAATGCCGCCCATTACACAGGGAACTGTAACTCACCAGCTCAGGTTCTTGATGGCAGATTGCTGGACTTACTTGGGACTCTCAAACCAGCCTGACTTTACGGTGGGGGCAGCTTGGGTCGGGGAGGCATCCTGCACAATGTGGAATTTCAGAAGTCAGCCGGCCACTAAGGGCCCCAGGACCCTGAAAATCAAAGCCGCCCTTTACACAGGGAAGTGTAACTCACCAGCTCAGGTTCCTGATGGCAGATTGCTGGGCCCATTTGGGACCTTCAAACCAGCCTGACTTTGCGGTGGTGGCAGCTGGGGTCGGGGAGGCATCCTGCGCACTGCAGAATATGAAGAGCCAGCCGGCCACTAAGGGCCCCTGGGCCCTGAAAATCAAAGCCGCCCTTTACACAGGGAAGTGTAACTCACCAGCTCAGGTTCCTGATGGCAGATTTCTGGGGCCATTTGGGACCCTCAAACCAGCCTGACTTTACGGTGGGGGCAGCTTGGGTCTGGGAGGCATCCTGTGCAGTCCTAAATTTCAGAAGGCAGCCGGTCCCTCCGGTCCCCAGGCTCCTGAACAGTCATGCTGACCCTTTCCCCAGGTAAGCAAAAGTCAGCAGCCCAAGTTCCTGGTGGCATATTCCTCGAGGCACTTGGGACTCTCAATCGAGCTCAACTCGGCTGTGGCAGCAGCTTGGGTCTGGGAGGCATCCTGCACAATGTGGAATTTCAGAAGTCAGCCGGCCACTAAGGGCCCCTGGGCCCTGAAAACCAAAGCCACCCTTTACACAGGGAAGTGTAACTCACCAGCTCAGGTTCCTGATGGCAGATTGCTGGGCCCATTTGGGACCTTCAAACCAGCCTGACTTTGCGGTGGTGGCAGCTTTGGTCGGGGAGGCATCCTGCGCAATCTTAAATTTCAGAAGACAGCCGGCCCCTCCGGTCCCCAGGCTCCTGAACAGTCATGCTGACCCTTTCCCCAGGTAAGCAAAAGTCAGCAGCCCAAGTTCCTGGTGGCATATTCCTCGAGGCGCTTGGGACTCTCAATTGAGCTCAACTCGGCTGTGGCAGCAGCTTGGGTCTGGGAGGCATCCTGCACAATGTGGAATTTCAGAAGTCAGCCGGCCACTAAGGGCCCCTGGGCCCTGAAAACCAAAGCCGCCCTTTACACAGGGAAGTGTAACTCACCAGTTCAGGTTCCTGATGGCAGACTGCTGGGCCCATTTGGGACCTTGAAACCAGCCTGACTTTGCGGAGGTGGCAGCTTTGGTCGGGGGGGCATCCTGCGCAATCTTAAATTTCAGAAGACAGCCGGCAACTCCGGTCCCCAGGCTCCTGAACAGTCATGCTGACCCTTTCCCCAGGTAAGCAAAAGTCAGCAGCCCAAGTTCCTGGTGGCATATTCCTCGAGGCGCTTGGGAGTCTCCATCGAGCTCAACTCGGCTGTGGCAGCAGCTTGGGTCTGGGAGGCATCCTGCGCAATGGAGAATTTCAGCAGGCAAACGGCCGGCCACTCCAGACCGCAGGTCCCTGATCATTAGGGCTGACCCTTTCCACACGTAAGCAAAAGTCAGCAGCCCAAGTTCCTAGTGGCAGATTGTTTAAGGTGCTTGGGACTCTCAATCGAGCTCAACTCGGCTGTGGCAGCAGCTTGGGTCTGGGAGGCATCCTGCGCCATGTGGAATTTCAGAAGTCAGCCGGCCACTCTGGTCCCCAGGCTCCTGAACAGTAATGCTGACACTTCCCCCAGATAAGCAAAACTCAGATGCCCAGGTTCCTTGTTGCAGATTGCTGGTGGTGCTTGGACTCTCAAACGAGCTCGACTCGGCTTAGGTGGCAGCTTACGTCTGGGAGGCATCCTGCGCAATGCGGAATTTCAGAAGGCACACAGACAGCCACTCCGGGCCACAGGCTCCTGAAAACTAATGATGACCCTTTCCCCAGGAAAGCAAAAGTCAGCAGCCCAAGTTCCTGGTGGCATATTCCTCGAGGCGCTTGGGACTCTCAAACAAGCTCGACTCAGCTGAGGTGGCAGCTTGGATCCGGGAGGCATCCTGCGCACTGGAGAACTTCAGCAGGCAGACGGCCAGCCACTCAGACCACAGGCCCCTGATCATTAGGGCTGACCCTTTCCCCACGTAAGCAAAAGTCAGCAGCCCAAGTTCCTGGTGGCAGATTGCTCAAGGCGCTTGGGACCCTCAAATGAGCTTGACTCAGGTGAGGTGGCAGCTTGGCTCTGGGAGGAATCCTGCGCCATGTGAAATTTCAGCAGGCAGCCGGCCCCTCCAGGCCGCAGGTTCCTGAAAACTAATGCTGCCCCTTACCCAGGTAAGAAAATCTCAGCCCCCCATGTTCCTAGTTGCAGATTGGTGGAGGCGCTTGGGACTCTCAAACGAGCTCGACTCGGCTGAGGTGGCAGCTTGGCTCTGAGAGGCAGCCTGCGCAATGCAGAATTTCAGCAGACAGCCTGTCACTAAGGGCCCCTGAGTCCTCAACACCAATGCTGCCCTTTACACAGGTAAGTGTAACTCACCAGCTCAGGTTCCTGATGGCAGATTGCTGGACACATTTGGGGGCCCTCAAAGCAGCCTGACTCTCCAGTGCTGGCAGCTTGGGTCTGGGAGGCATACTGCGCAATGCAGAATTTCAGCAGGCAGACGGCTGGCCACTCCGGGCCACAGGCTCCTGAACACTAGTCCTGTCTCTTTTCTCAGGTAAGCCAAACTCAGCCGCCCAGGTTCCTTGTTGCAGATTGCTGGTGGTACTTGGGACTCTCAAATGAGCTCGATTTGGCTGAGGTGGCAGCTTACATCTAGGAGGCATCCTGTGCAAGGCAGAATATCAGAAGTCACACAGACAGCCACTCCGGGCCACCGGCTCTCTAAAACTAATGCTGACCCTTTGCCCAGGTAAGCAAAACTCAGCCCCCCAGGTTCCTTGTTGCAGATTGATGGAGCTGCTTGGGACTCTCAAACGAGCTCGTCTCAGGTGAGGTGGCAGCTTGGGTCTGGGAGGCATCCAGGTGTTCCCCCCGACCCTGTGAGAAGCTCTCGCAGTCCTTCCATGAGACAGTGCCGGGAGCGGCCCATAAACCCCTCCACTCAGCAGCTCCATGCAAAAGGGAGCTGAGGCAAAGCCTCCCCCTAAAACAGCCTCGCCCCGGCAGGAGCCACCCCCTCATCATCCTCACACTCACACCTGGGCTGCTCCCAGCCCCCATCATATATTTTTCATATTTATATTCACATGTATATTTAGAATTTATATTACTGTATAATAAAAATTATATTATATATTGCATCTCTTCATGTTACTTACATAGATTTCTATTTCTATTTCTATTTCTATTCATAGTTTGGTATTATATAATAAATATATAGAGATATAAAGATATATTTCTGTATGTCGATTTACATTTCTATAGTACTTATATTATTTAAAATAAAACCCCTGCCTCTAACGACATAAAAAGCTAAGACACCCCTTTCTTTAAAACACATTTAAAATTTTAAAAATAATTTTGTTTGTCATAATTCTATTCACATCTATATTTGTAATTTTCATTTGTTATATTTATAGATATATATATTGGAGAGAATACCTTTTTATATAATAATAGATACATTCTTTTGACACAATATATTTCTTTTACTTATATAAATATATATTAAATATTTATTGATATCGACATATATCTGATATATTTCCATTTCTAGTTTTATATTTTTTATGAAATCTCCAGCCCATACCCCAATAAAAGCCAAACAATCCCCAATTCATTTAAACTGTATTTAGACATAAATCCTGTCACAGCTGCGTTGCTCAGCAGTGCCCCAAGCTAATCTGACACTTGTTCATCTCCTGGACCTGAATCTGAACCCGCTCACCTTGATCGCACCTGGCAGAACCATTTTCGTACCTTTTTCTGGCATGTCTTGTTTTTGTTTTTTTTTGTCTTGAGTTTTTGTGCCCTTTATTGCCTCTCTTTCTTGCCTTGTTTCTTGGGGCTTTTACTCCCTTTTTCCTTGATTTTTTTCTGGCATTTCTTGGGGTTTTTTCTTCGTTTCTTCTTGCCCATCTTGGTGTTTTTTCTGGTTTTTCCTTGCCCCCCTTGGGGGTTTTTTTTCAGTTTGTTTTTTTTTTTTTTCTTCCCCATCTTGGTTTTTTGTTGTGATTTTGTTTCTTGCCCATCTTGGGGTTTTTCTCTGGTCTGTTTTCAGGGATTTTTCTTGCCCATCTTGGTTTTCTTCTGTGGGTTTGTTTTTTGTTGTTTTTTTTTTTTCTTTTCTTTTTCTTTTTTTCCCCCCTAGGTTTCTCCTTGCCCTCCTTGTTTTTGGTTTTTTTTGTCTGTCTTCCTTCCTTCCTTCTTTCTTCCTTTCAGTTCCTTTCCTTATTTTCTTTTTTTCTTTCTCTTCCTTTCTTTCTTTCTTTCCCTGTATTTCTAATCTTGGTTTTCATTTCTAGCTTTAGAATAAAAAAGCAGCAGTAGAAACTTTCAGGCTATCTGGGATTAAAAAAACTCCAAAATGAAAATGATTTAAAGAAAACTATTTATTTCCTGGGAATCTGAAATTTTCTACTGCTGCATGTGACATAGAGCGTTTATTCCTTCTTATAGATAGTTGATATTTCATACTTACTTTATACAGCGCTCCCTGCTGTGTGCACCGGCGCGCTGCAGGCACAGCGCCCCCTGCTGTCTGCACAGGCGCACTGCAGGCACAGCGGTGCGGCGACGTTCAGTTCTGTTTAATGAAACTCGGCTAGGTTCAGCTTGGTTCGGCTCTTGGTCTAAACTCATTTAAGTTCGGCTCTTCGGAACAATTCGCACAGTAACGCTTTACGGCACCTTTTTACGACAGTCGCGCTTTACGGCACCTTTTACGACAGTCGCGCTTTACGGCAGTCTTTACGACAGTCGTGCTTTACGACAGTCTTTACGACAGACGCGCTTTACGGCACCTTTTACGACAGTCGCGCTTTACGGCAGTCTTTACGACAGTCGTGCTTTACGACGTCTTTTACGACAGTCGCGCTTTACGGCACCTTTTACGACAGTCGCGCTTTACGACGTCTTTACGACAGTCGTGCTTTACTGCACCTTTTACGACAGTCGCGCTTTACGGCCGTATTTACGACAGTCGTGCTTTACGACGTCTTTACGACAGTCACGCTTTACGACGTCTTTTACGACAGTCGCGCTTTACGACGTCTTTACGACAGTCGCGCTTTACGACACCTTTTACGACAGTCGTGCTTTACGACGTCTTTTACGACAGTCGTGCTTTACGGCACCTTTTACGACAGTCGTGCTTTACGACGTCTTTTACGACAGTCGCGCTTTACGACACCTTTTACGACAGTCGTGCTTTACGGCACCTTTTACGACAGTCGTGCTTTACGACGTCTTTTACGACAGTCGCGCTTTACGGCACCTTTTACGACAGTCGCGCTTTACGACGTCTTTTACGACAGTCGTGCTTTACGACGTCTTTTACGACAGTCGCGCTTTACGACGTATTTTACGACAGTCGTGCTTTACGACGTCTTTACGACAGTCGCGCTTTACGGCACCTTTTACGACAGTCGTGCTTTACGACGTCTTTACGACAGTCGCGCTTTACGACGTCTTTTACGACAGTCGTACTTTACGACGTCTTTACGACAGTCGCGCTTTACGGCAGTCGCGCTTTACGGCACCTTTTACGACAGTCGCGCTTTACGGCACCTTTTACGACAGTCGCGCTTTACGACGTCTTTTACGACAGTCGTGCTTTACGACGTCTTTACGACAGTCGCGCTTTACGGCAGTCGCGCTTTACGGCACCTTTTACGACAGTCGCGCTTTACGGCACCTTTTACGACAGTCGTGCTTTACGACGTCTTTACGACAGTCACGCTTTACGACGTCTTTTACGACAGTCGTGCTTTACGACGTCTTTACGACAGTCGCGCTTTACGGCACCTTTTACGACAGTCGTGCTTTACGACGTCTTTACGACAGTCGCGCTTTACGACGTCTTTTACGACAGTCGTACTTTACGACGTCTTTACGACAGTCGTGCTTTACGGCAGTCGCGCTTTACGGCACCTTTTACGACAGTCGTGCTTTACGACGTCTTTTACGACAGTCGTGCTTTACGGCACCTTTTACGACATTCGTGCTTTACGACGTCTTTTACGACAGTCGTGCTTTACGACGTCTTTACGACAGTCGTGCTTTACGACGTCTTTTACGACAGTCGCGCTTTACGACACCTTTTACGACAGTCGTGCTTTACGGCAGCTTTTACGACAGTCGCGCTTTACGACGTCTTTTACGACAGTCGCGCTTTACGGCACCTTTTACGACAGTCGCGCTTTACGACGTCTTTTACGACAGTCGCGCTTTACGACGTATTTTACGACAGTCGTGCTTTACGACGTCTTTACGACAGTCGCGCTTTACGGCACCTTTTACGACAGTCGTGCTTTACGACGTCTTTACGACAGTCGCGCTTTACGACGTCTTTTACGACAGTCGTACTTTACGACGTCTTTACGACAGTCGTGCTTTACGGCAGTCGCGCTTTACGGCACCTTTTACGACAGTCGCGCTTTACGGCACCTTTTACGACAGTCGAGCTTTACGGCACCTTTTACGACAGTCGCGCTTTACGGCACCTTTTACGACAGTCGCGCTTTACGGCAGCCTTTACGGCAGTCGCGCTTTACGACACCTTTTACGACAGTCGCGCTTTACGGCACCTTTTACGACAGTCGCGCTTTACGGCATCTTTTACTACAGTCGCGCTTTACGGCACCTTTTACGACAGTCGCGCTTTACGGCACCTTTTACGACAGTTTTTTTTCTTCCCAATTTGGAGTTTTTCCTGGGGTTTTTTTGCCAGTCTTGCGGGGTTTTTTCCAGATTTATTCTTGCCCATCTTGAATTTTTTTTCTGGGTTTTTTTCTGGGTTTTTTCTTGCCCATCTTGGTGGTTTTTTTCCCTTTTTTTTTTTTCCTTTTTTTTTTTTTTTCAGGTTTTTTTCTGGTCCATCTTGCTTTTTTTCTTGCCCATCTTGGGGGGATTTTCTGTGATTTTTCTGGGTTTTTTGAGGATCTTCTCCTTGCTCATCTTGGTTTTTTTTTTTTTGCGTTTTTTTCCTGCCAGTCTGGGGTTTTTGTTCTTGGTTTTTTTCTGGGTTTTTCCTTGCCCATCTTGGGATTTTTTTTCCGTTTTTTTTTCCTGGTTTATTTTTCCTGGTTTTTCCTGGTTTTTCCTGCGTTTTTTCTGGTCCATCTTGTGGGGGTTTTTTGGGATTCTTCTTGCCCATCTTGAGGTTTTTTTCCTGGTTTTCTGTGGGTGTTTTCTGCCGTTTTTCTTGCCCATCTTGGGGTTTTTTTCTGGGTATTCTCGCCCATGTTTGGTTTTTTTCCTTGGTTTTTTCTGGGCTTTTCTTGCCCATCTTGGTTTTTTTTTCCTGGTTTTTTCTTGCCCATCTTGGGGTTTTTAGCTTTTTTTCCCGGGTTTGCTCTTGCGCCTCTTGAGATTTTTTCCCTGGGATTGTTCTGGGTTTTTTCTTGATTTTTTTCTTCCCCATCTTGCAGTTTTTTTCCTGGATTTTTGTGGGGTTTCTTTGTTGCCCATTTTGGGGTTTTTTCTGCTTTTTTCTGGGTTTTTCTTGCCCATCTTGGGTTTTTTTACTGGGTTTTTTGGGCCTTTTCTAGCCTATCTTGGAGTATTTTTCTGGGTTTTTACTTGGCCGGGACCAAAAAAAAAAAAGCAGCCAGGGTGGAAGGCAGCTGGGGATTTTTTATTCTCAATTTAACAATGAGTTGCAAAACCTGAAAAGCAAAAGTCATATACACAAGGTTAAATCCAGTCAGCATGCGCTCACACACGCAGAGACGAGCAGACAGACACAGCCACGTGCTCTCACACACACTCCTTCTTACACGCTCACTGTGGCCCTTCTCTGAGATGCTGAAGAAGGTGCTTTGACACATCTTCTGGCTGCCGCTCCTTGAGCTAAATGGCAGATCCTGGGGAAATCAGCAGCCTCGGCGACCTGTGAGACAACAGGAAGGGTCAACAAGTGGCTATCTGACAGCTAGGACTTGTCCCCACTCTGGACTGATGAATTTTCTACCCAAAATCCCACAAAAGACAGATGAACAGTAAAGTTGTTATAACTGTTCTATCTAATTGTGACTATGTGCCAGGGCAGGGCAGCTCCGATCATAAGTGGTACAGTCTACACACAATATAAGCTGACGCATACAGAGCAAGTGTACACAGAGTGTAAGTACACACAATATAAGGCGACATGCTTACATGCAGTGTAAGTACAGACAATATAAGGCGATGCACTTACATTGCATGTACCTATGCTGGCTTATACTGTACGTACTTATACTGTATGTAAGTACATACAATATAAGCCAACATAGGAACATACAATATAAACCACGACTTAAGAAAACTCTCTGGAAGATTACTTATTGAGCCCTGTATCCTTTGAGAAGATGGAACCTATAGAACTACTGCAGTCACGTGAGGAGGGTGTAAGATGCTCCCTCTAGAAGTTCAAGAAAATGGAAAAAAACCCACTACCAAAGCTGATAGTGAGAAGGAAGATGGATGAGAACATCTTGTCCCTGTGAGACATTCCTGTCTCAAAGAGTAAAAATGTAAAGATGCTGGAATAAGGGATATCCGGCAAGGAATGTGAGTAGAACATGGCACAGAAGAGAGCCGATAAAGCATTGAGATGTAACAAAGGCCTATGCCGTGGAAGACAATGGACACACACACACCATAACATAGACACAGATGACATAACACAGAGACAAGTTGCAACTGCTTGGCACTTTCCCTTTAGGGACCCGAGAGTCCTAGCACAAGACGAGCCAGAGGCCAATGAGGCCAAGGGAAAGGAAGCCCTATGACAACAGCACGTGATGATGAAATGCAACTCATTAAAGGAAGTTAGGGCCAAAGCAGTTAGGAGGATGCTCGAGAGGCTCAGCAAGCCTAGAGAAGGAAGCGGACTGCCAGGTGACTGCGGCTACAGCTCCGGACCTGAAGGCAAGCTCCACGGGGGAAAGAGCCGTGACGACTTCAAGTCGAGGAAGGCAGATGACGCAAAGTTCACGAGAATGTGGAGATGGGTAGGAACTGCCCTGCCCGGCAAAGGCTCTGGTGAGGCTGAGGAGAAACCCTCTCCCTTTACTTCCAGGGAGCCTGTCCCACTACAGACCTCTCCGCTAAGCTGACATCAGATTGCCTCCTGTGATAGTAAAGGCTTTTCCCCTTCTCCCAACCACTGGCCCCGACACTTAGCTTTTGGAAGACAAGCAGACAAAATCCATCCTCGGTCGGACGTGGACGTTGAGACGTTCTCAATGTGTGCGCTTCGGTGCTGCCGCTTCCAAGCTGTGGCTACAAGCCTGCCCAGGGTACCTAAGGCAAAACAGAAAACGTGACTATTGCCCTCAAAAACAGTAATCCCCGGGACTCCTTCGCACCCCTGCCCCAGCTCACCTCAAGTCTTGATTTGACTCCAGAGGCCGCCTGGAAGATACCTGCAAAAAGAAAATGTACACACTTAGCATGCTGCTGCATAACGCTCACCTAGGAATCAGCCCGCCTAAACTCCGAGTCACCTGCCCTCCTCTCTTCCCCGGCATGCCTAGGGCAGCGACAGCACCTGCAAAGAAACAAAGCAGAAAAGCATGCTGAGATACTGTGAAAACACAACCTCCCAACCCTGACAAGTATGCCACACTGATACCTTAAGCTTGAACCCACCTGGCATGGGCATGCTGGGCTAGGATAGATGGCAAGCAGTCCATCTAAAATAAAAAGAGGAATAATACATACCTAGAGCTGCACCAGAAACTGAGACCTCAGCAATAACAACTGTTTCGGTACCCTACTCAATGCTCACCTTGCCCACTCAGCCTTGACAGCTGCTCTCTGCCTTGACTTCCTAAAAATAAAGACAAAGAGCAGAGCTGCAGCAGCCACAATTTATGCTTCCTCTGCAGAGACAAACAGTGACTGACCTTCACAGGGGAATCCCCTCACCCAGAATGGGGGGCTCTGCCCTGGATTTATCCTTCTGCAACTAAAAGAAAGTTAGGATGAAAGTGAAAGGGCTGCAGGATAACTTATGGGCTCCACGTATCCTGTGTCCATCTACAAATCCCATCTAGAATCCAACTACACATTACAAATTCCAAGTCCCTGAGACTTCTCATATTGCAGCAGGGCAGAACAGCAGCTCCAGCACAAATGTGTGCAGACACCCGTGACACAGGACAGACAAGACGTGACAAACACTGGGGACACAACAGGAACGGAAATCTCTTAGCAAGGAAAATGGCTGCAAGGACTGAGAGAATGCAAAAGAAGAAGAGTTGAAGCTGATGGCGAGCTGATGAGGCTCAGAGAACCCTGGAGGAAGAAGATGCAAACAGAATGATTTATTCCAAAAACTGCAAAGATGGATGCCCGAGAATCCTACAGTCAGAATCCTCTCCCTAACCTCACATCCTTACAAGTCCTACTCTGCTATAATGGATCATTGCGCAGCATGGCTGTCCGTACAGCTCAGAACAAGACATGACAAGACATTTGACTGGACGCTTCTAAAGAGAGATGCATTTCTGATGCCTGTGTGAGCTCCCCAGTCAAAAGATCTATGGCATGGGTGCCAGGGCGAGGAACGCTGAGATCACGGATGCTAGGAAAGGTTTCTGAGAGGCCCCTCACAGGGCTAAGATAAGAGACATGAGATATCCAGGAAAACACACAATACACAAGTGACACAAGACACACCAGGACTGCTCTGCCCTGCTGCGCACCTCAGCACTGTGACCAAAAGGGAGACTTTGCTTTTATGGGGCCTAAGGGGCAACATCTTGGCTAACCTCATTGCCAGAGCCAACTCAGACCCCCACCTCAGGGAGTCCTGACAAAGCACCCCACGTTCATCCCCTCTGAGGGTTGCAGCCCTCTGCTTATCTCTCAGACATCAGGGGATGCCTGTGGCAGGTGCAAAGAAAGGCCACCTCGTCACCTGGTAAGGTCCTGCTGGCACCGGGCTGGTGTCTCTCAGACAGCTAGATTAAAGAGAACCAAACATCAGTGCCTGACCTTGGCACCGCATCGGCCAAAACCCCACCAGTCTGCTACTCACCATGCTCCTAGGAATGCCCAGCACCTCCTAACCCTGACCCTCTGCCATGGATGCAATGCATCTGCACCTGAAAGAAAGTTAGAACATATGTCACACACCTCCACAATAACTTTAACTTTCAAGCTGGAAACACCTTATGTAAACCTAGGAATAGCACCTAGTGCCCAAGTAGAGCCCACATTCAAATTTCAACTCCCCAGGCTTGTCCCATTGCAGCACGCCATGCGGCAGGGCAGAACAGCTCCGGCACAAATACCTGCAGACACCCGTGACACAGAACGTGACAAACAGGGGGACACCAAACACAACACATCATGCTTGTGGTGAGGGCCTCGAGGGAAGAGGGCAAAAGGGACCCCAAAGACACACTAGGGAACACAGCACACCAGACAACAGGACACAGACCAGAGCTGTTCTGCACTGCCCGCCTGAAAGCTGCCATCAAAAGAAGAGCCTCTCCCTTTAGCTGTCCTAAGAGGCCCTTGGAGAAGAATGCTTTTCCCTCTGCTGCTTTTTAACTCTGCCCCAAGAACTCCCAACCTGCTACACTCCCATCTCCAGGCCGTGGCCCCAAACTTATCTTTTGGATGATTGGTGAGGGGAATCCACGCTGCACCTGAAATGAGTCTGCCTCGGAGGGCTCTGTGATGGCCTGTTAGCCTCTTGGTCAGCTACAATAAAGAAAACCAAAACCAAAGTATGAGTTCAGACTTATGTGGGCCAAATCCCAGCAAGGCAGCTACTTGCCCTTTCCTGAGCGTGCCTGGCTCCCTCAGACTCCAGCTTCATCCTGATTCCAAGGATGTGGCCTTCCATAGGAGTGGCACCTGGGTTAGAGAAAGGCAAAGTTAAATGGCATTGCTGTGAGTGCAGTGGATGACCTTGTGTGCTGTAAGACATGGCAATGCCTCTGCTAGTCTTCTGAACAGCCTTGTGTTGGGGGGGCCCTCAAATAAACAAATAAACACCCTTTCTCACCCTGCTGCCTGCAAACCCCCTCCCAAGAACTCCTAACTGGATACCTGATCACCCTCCCTCTCCCAGTCACCATCCTCAACTCACCTGAAGCCTCAATCCCAAACATCATCCTTGACACTGGGCAGATCCCTCTTGTGACACAATGAATCTGCTGAAAAATTGTTGTGCTTGAGAGCTGAGCAATAACAACCACTTCTCTCTGCTGCTCACCTTGGCTGCTGGTATCCAGAGTTACTTCCTAAAAAGAAAGACAAAGAACAGAGCTGTAACACAGTCACCATACACACTTCTGCTGCAGAGACAAATGGGGCCTCACCTGCTCAGGGGAATCCCCTCAACAGGACGGGGCCCTCTGGCACAGATTTAATCCATCTCAATCTGAAAAAAAAGGTAGGACAAGAGTCAAACTGTTGCAGGATAACTGAGGAGCTCCAGATATCCTGTGTCCATCTACAAATCCCACCTACAGTCCAACTACACCCCGCATTACACATTCCAAGTCCCCAGGACTTCTCCTATCGCAGCTGGCTATGCCGCAGGGCAGAGCAGCCCCGTCCCAAATGTGTGCAGACACCCGTGACACAGGACAGACAGGACAGGACAGACAACGGGGACACAACAGGAACAGAAATCTCTTGGCAAGGAAAATGGCTGCAAGGACTGAGAGAACGCAAAAGGAGATGACCGAGCTGAGACCGATGGTCAGCTGATGAGGCTCAGAAAACCCTGGAGGAAGAAGATGCTAATTGAATGCAGTTATTGGAATAAATCAAAGATGGATGCCTAGGAATCCTACAGTCAAAACCCTCTACCTAACCTCGTAATATTACAAGTCCTAATCCACCATAATGGATCCAGGTGGGGCATAGCTGTCCCTACAGATCAGAACAAGACCTGACAAGACACCTGACTGGATGCTTCCAAAGAGAAAAGAGAGTCTGATGCCTGTCTGAGCTCCCCAGTCAAAAGTTCTCTGGCCCGGGTGCCAGGCCAAGGAATGCAGAGATCACAGATGCTAACAAGGATGCCAAGGTTTCTGACAGGCCCCCCTAAGTTAAAGATATGGGATACACAAACAACACATAATGCACAACAGACAAGTGACACAAGACACACCGGGACTGCTCTGCCCTGCACACCGCAGCACTGCGATCAAAAGTGAGACGTGGCTTTTATGGGGCCTAAGGAGCCACTTCATGAACACCACCCACCTCCAAATTGGACTCAAAAACCCCTCCCGGTAATTCCCAAACCAGCACCATGCCTTCATCCCCACTGTGGGTCACAGCCCTCTACTTATCTCTCAGACATCTGGGGATGCTGGTCCCTGTCAGGTGCAAAGAAAGGCCACCTCGTCAGCTGGGAAGGTCCTGCTGTCACCGGGCTGGTGTCTCTCAGACAGCTAGATTAAAGAGAACCAAACATCAGTGCCTGATCTTGGCACCGCATCGGCCAAAACCCCACCACTCTGCTACTCACCGCGCTCCTAACAAGGCCCAGCACCTCCTAACCCTGACCCTCTGCCACACAGGGAATGCATCTGCACCTGAAAGAAAGTTAGAACATATGTCAAACACCACCAGGGTAACTCACAAGCTGCAAACACCTTATGTCAATCTAGGAAGAGCATCTAGAGCCCAAGTACACCCCACATTACAAATTCCCACTCCCTATGGTTTGTCCTACTGCAGCAGGCCATGGGCAGGGCAGAACAGCTCCGGCACAAACGTGTGCACACACCCGTGACAGAGAACGTGACAAACAGGGGGGACAAGAAACACGACACATCATGCTTGTGGTGAGGGCCTCAAGGGGAGAAGGGAAAAGGGACCCCAAAGACACACGAGGGAACACGGCACACCGGACAACACCAGACAGACCAGAGCTGTTCTGCACTGCCCGCCTGACATCTGCCATCAAAAGTAGAGCCTCTCCCTTTACCTGTCCTAAGAGGCCCTTGGAGAAGACTGCTTTTCCCACTGCCAATTTTTAAATCTGGCGCAAGAACTCCCAACCTGATACTCTCCCATCTCCAGGCCGTGGCCCCCGACTTATCTTTTGGATGATCGGCGATGTGGATCCACGTTGCACCTGAAATGAGTCTGCCTCGGAGGGCTCTGTGATGGCCTGTGAGCCTCTCGGTCAGCTGCAATAAAGAAAACCAAAACCAAAGTATGAGTTCAGATTTATGTGGGCCAAATCCCTGCAAGGCAGGTACTTGCCCTTTCCTGAGCGTGCCTGGCTCCCTCTGGCTCCAGCTTCATCCTGATTCCAAGGCGGTGGCCTTTATTAGGAGTGGCACCTGGGTTAGAGAAAGGCAAAGTTAAATGGCATTGCTGTGACTGCAGTGGATGACCTTGTGTGCTGTAAGACATGGCAATGCCTCTGCTAGGCTTCTGAACAGCCTTGTGGGGGGGGGAGCCCTCAAATGAACAAATAAACACCCTTTCTCACCCTGCTGCCTGCAAACCCCCTCCCAAGAACTCCTAACTGGATACCTGAACACCCTCCCTCTCCCAGTCACAATCCTCAATCACCTGAAGCCTCAATCTCAAACATCATCCTTGACACTGGGCAGATCCCTCTTGTGACACGATCAATCTGCTGAAAAATTGTTGTGCTTCAGAGCTGAGCAATAACAACCACTTCTCTCCGCTGCCCACCTTGGCTGCTGGAATCCAGATTTATTTCCTAAAAAGAAAGACAAAGAACAGAGCTGTAACACAGTCACCATACACACTTCTGCTGCAGAGACAAATGGGGCCTCACCTGCTCGGGGCAATCCCCTCACCCGGGATGGGGCCCCCTGGCACAGATTTAATACATCTGATTCTGGAAAAAAAGTTAGGACAAGAGTCACACTGTTGCAGGATAACTGATGAGCTCCAGATATGATGTGTCCATCTACAAATCCCATCTAGAGTCCAACTACACCCCACATTACAAATGCCAAGTCCCCAGGACTTCTCCTATCGCACCAGGCTGTGCGGCAGGGCAGAGCAGCCCCGGCACAAATGTGTGCAGACACCCGTGACACAGGACAGGCAGGACAGGACAGGACAGACAACGGGGACACAACAGGAACAGACATCTCTTGGCAAGGAAAATGGCTGCAAGGACTGAGAGAATGCAAAAGGAGATGACTGAGTTCAAACTGACGGTCAGCTGATGAGGCTCAGAGAACCCTGGAGGAAGAAGATGCTAACTGAAGGATTTATTCCAAGAACAGCAAAGATCGATGCCTAGGAATCCTATGGTCAGAATCCTCTGCCTACCCTCACATTCTTACAAGTCCTAATCCACCATAATGGATCCAGGTGGGGCATAGCTGTCCGGACAGCTCAGAACAAGACCTGACAAGACACCTGACTGGATGCTTCCAAAGAGAGAAGAGAGTCTGATGCCTGTCTGAGCTCCCCAGTCAAAAGTTCAATGGCCCGGGTGCCAGGCCAAGGAATGCAGAGATCACAGATGCTAACAAGGATGCCAGGGTTTCTGACAGGCCCCCCTAAGGTAAAAGACATGGCATACACAAACAACACATAATGCACAACAGACAAAGGACACGAGACACACTGGGACTGCTCTGCCCTGCACACCTCAGCACTGCGATCAAAAGTGAGACTTTGCTTTTATGGGGCCTAAGGGGCCACTTCATGAACACCACCCACCTCCAAATTGGACTCAAAAACGCCTCCCGGTCATTCCCAAACCAGCACCACGCCTTCATCCCCTCTGTGGGTCACAGCCCTCTACTTATCTCTCAGACATCTGGGGATGCCGGTCCCTGTCAGGTGCAAAGAAAGGCCACCTCGTCAGCTGGGAAGGTCCTGCTGGCACCGGGCTGTTGTCTCTCAGACAGCTAGATTAAAGAGAACCAAACATCAGTGCCTGACCTTGGCACCGCATCGGCCAAAACCCCACCACTCTGCTACTCACCGCGCTCCTAAGAAGGCCCGGCACCTCCTAACCCTGACCCTCTGCCACACGTGGAATGCATCTGCACCTGAAAGAAAGTTAGAACTTATGTCAAACAAAACCAGGGTAACTCACAAGCTGCAAACACCTTATGTCAATCTAGGAAGAGCATCTAGAGCCCAAGTACAGCCCACATTACAAATTTCAACTCCCCAAGGCTTGTCCTACTGCAGCAGGCCATGGGCAGGGCAGAACAGTTCCGGCACAAATACCCGCAGACACCCGTGACACAGAACGTGACAAACAGGGGGACATGAAACACGACACATCATGCTTGTGGTGAGGGCCTCGAGGGAAGAGGGCAAAAGGGACCCCAAAGACACACTAGGGAACACGGCACACACCAGAGCTGTTCTGCACTGCCCGCCTGAAAGCTGCCATCAAAAGTAGAGCCTCTCCCTTTAGCTGTCCTAAGAGGCCCTTGGAGAAGATTGCTTTTCCCACAGCCAATTTTTAATTCTGGCACAAGAACTCCCAACCTGATACACTCCCATCTCCAGGCCGTGGCCCCAAACTTATCTTTTGGATGATGGGTGATGGGAATCCACGCTGCACCTGAAAGGAATATGCCTCGGAAGGCTCTGTGATGGCCTGTGAGCCTCTTGGTCAGCTACAATAAAGAAAACCAAAACCAAAGTGTGAGTCCAGAGTTATGTGGGCCAAATCCCTGCAAGGCAGCTACTTGCCCTTTCCTGAGTGTGCCTGGCTCCTTCAGGCTCCAGCTTCATCCTGATTCCAAGGCTGTGGCCTTCATTAGGGGTGGCACCTGGGTTAGAGAAAGGCAAAGTTAAATGGCATTGCTGTGAGTGCAGTGGATGACCTTGTGTGCTCTAAGACATGGCAATGCCTCTGCTAGTCTTCTGAACAGCCTTGTGTGGGGGGGCCCTCAAATAAACAAATAAACACCCTTTCTCACCCTGCTGCCTGCAAACCCCCTCCCAAGAACTCCTAAACTGGATACCTACTCACCCTCCCTCTCCCAGTCACAATCCTCAACTCACCTGAAGCCTCAATCTCAAACATCATCCTTGACACTGGGCAGATCTCTCTTGTGACACGATGAATCTCCTGAAAAATTGTTGTGCTTGAGAGCTGAGCAATAACAACCACTCCTCCCCGCTGCCCACCTTGACTGCTGGCATCCAGATTGACCTCCTAAAAAGAAAGACAAAGAACAGAGCTGTAACACAGCCACCATACACACTTCTGCTGCAGAGACAAATGGGCCTCACCTGCTCGGGGCAATCCCCTCACCCGGGATGGGGCCCTCTGGCACAGATTTAATCCATCTCAATCTGAAAAAAAAGGTAGGACAAGAGTCACACTGTTGCAGGATAACTGAGGAGCTCCAGATATGATGTGTCCATCTACAAATCCCATCTAGAGTCCAACTACACCCCAAATTACAAATTCCAAGTCCCCAGGACTTCTCCTATCGCACCAGGCTGTGCGGCAGGGCAGAGCAGCTCCGGCACATACGTGTGCTGACACCCGTGACACAGGACAGACAGGACAGGACAGACAACGGGGACACAACAGGAACAGAAATCTCTTGGCAAGGAAAATGGCTGCAAGGACTGAGAGAATGCAAAGGGAGATGACCGAGCTGAGACCGATGGTGAGCTGATGAGGCTCAGAAAACCCTGGAGGAAGAAGATGCTAATTGAATGCAGTTATTGGAATAAATCAAAGATGGATGCCTAGGAATCCTACAGTCAAAACCCTCTACCTAACCTCCTAATATTACAAGTCCTAATCCACCATAATGGATCCAGGTGGGGCATAGCTGTCCGGACAGCTCAGAACAAGACCTGACAAGACACCTGACTGGATGCTTCCAAAGAGAGAAGAGAGTCTGATGCATGTCTGAGCTCCCGAGTCAAAAGTTCTGTGGCCCGGGTGCCAGGCCAAGGAATGCAGAGATCACAGATGCTAACAAGGATGCCAAGGTTTCTGACAGGCCCCCCTAAGATAAAGATATGGGATACACAAACAACACATAATGCACAACAGACAAGTGACACGAGACACCCCGGGACTGCTCTGCCCTGCACACCTCAGCACTGCGATCAAAAGTGAGACGTGGCTTTTATGGGGCCTAAGGGGCCACCTCATGAACACCACCCACCTCCAAATTGGACTCAAAAACCCCTCCCAGTCATTCCCAAACCAGCACCATGCCTTCATCCCCTCTGTGGGTCACAGCCCTCTACTTATCTCTCAGACATCTGGGGATGCCGGTCCCTGTCACGTGCATAGAAAGGCCACCTCGTCACCTGGGAAGGTCCTGCTGGCACCGGGCTGGTGTCTCTCAGACAGCTAGATTAAAGAGAACCAAACATCAGTGCCTGATCTTGGCACCGCATCGGCCAAAACCCCACCACTCTGCTACTCACCGCGCTCCTAAGAAGGCCCGGCACCTCCTAACCCTGACCCTCTGCCACACATGGAATGCATCTGCACCTGAAAGAAAGTTAGAACATATGTCAAACACCACCAGGGTAACTCACAAGCTGCAAACACCTTATGTCAATCTAGGAAGAGCATCTAGAGCCCAAGTACAGCCCACATGACAAATTTCAACTCCCCAAGGCTTGTCCTACTGCAGCAGGCCATGGGCAGGGCAGAACAGCTCCGGCACAAATGTGTGCACACACCCGTGACACAGAACGTGACAAACAGGGGGACATGAAACACGACACATCATGCTTGTGGTGAGGGCCTCGAGGGAAGAGGGCAAAAGGGACCCCAAAGACACACTAGGGAACACGGCACACACCGGAGCTGTTCTGCACTGCCCACCTGAAAGCTGCCATCAAAAGTAGAGCCTCTCCCTTTAGCTGTCCTAATAGGCCCTTTGAGAAGAATGCTCTTCTCTTTGCTAATTTCTAAATCTGCCCCAAGAACTACCAACCCACTATTCTCTCATCTCCAGGCCCTGGCCCCCGACTTATCTTTTGGATGATCGGCGATGTGGATCCACGTTGCACCTGAAATGAGTGTGCCTCGGAGGGCTCTGTGATGGCCTGTGAGCCTCTTGGTCAGCTACAATAAAGTAAACCGAAACCAAAGTGTGAGTCCAGAGTTATGCGGGCCAAATCCCTGCAAGGCAGGTACTTGCCCTTTCCTGAGTGTGCCTGGCTCCCTCAGGCTCCAGCTTCATCCTGATTCCAAGGCTGTGGCCTTCATTAGGGGTGGCACCTGGGTTAGAGAAAGGCAAAGTTAAATGGCATTGCTGTGAGTGCAGTGGAGGACCTTGTGTGCTGTAAGACATGGGAATGCCTCTGCTAGGCTTCTGAACAGCCTTGTGTGGGGGGGCCCTCAAATAAACAAATAAACACCCTTTCTCACCCTGCTGCCTGCAAACCCCCTCCCAAGAACTCCTAAACTGGATACCTGAACACCCTCCCTCTCCCAGTCACAATCCTCAACTCACCTGAAGCCTCAATCTCAAACATCATCCTTGACACTGGGCAGATCTCTCTTGTGACACGATGAATCTCCTGAAAAATTGCTGTGCTTGAGAGCTGAGCAATAACAACCACTCCTCCCCGCTGCCCACCTTGACTGCTGGCATCCAGATTGACCTCCTAAAAAGAAAGACAAAGAACAGAGCTGTAACACAGCCACCATACACACTTCTGCTGCAGAGACAAATGGGCCTCACCTGCTCGGGGCAATCCCCTCACCCGGGATGGGGCCCTCTGGCACAGATTTAATCCATCTCAATCTGAAAAAAAAGGTAGGACAAGAGTCACACTGTTGCAGGATAACTGAGGAGCTCCAGATATGATGTGTCCATCTACAAATCCCATCTAGAGTCCAACTACACCCCAAATTACAAATTCCAAGTCCCCAGGACTTCTCCTATCGCACCAGGCTGTGCGGCAGGGCAGAGCAGCTCCGGCACATACGTGTGCTGACACCCATGACACAGGACAGACAGGACAGGACAGGACAGACAACGGGGACACAACAGGAACAGACATCTCTTGGCAAGGAAAATGGCTGCAAGGACTGAGAGAATGCAAAAGGAGATGACCGAGCTGAGACCGATGGTCAGCTGATGAGGCTCAGAGAACCCTGGAGGAAGAAGATGCTAACTGAATGATTTATTCCAATAACTGCAAAGATGGATGCCTAGGAATCCTACAGTCAGAACCCTCTACCTAACCTCGTAATATTACAAGTCCTAATCCACCATAACGGATCCAGGTGGGGCATAGCTGTCCGGACAGCTCAGAACAAGACCTGACAAGACACCTGACTGGATGCTTCCAAAGAGAGAAGAGAGTCTGATGCCTGTCTGAGCTCCCGAGTCAAAAGTTCTGTGGCCCGGGTGCCAGGCCAAGGAATGCAGAGATCACAGATGCTAACAAGGATGCCAGGGTTTCTGACAGGCCCCCCTAAGGTAAAAGACATGGGATACACAAACAACACATAATGCACAACAGACAAGTGACACGAGACACACCGGGACTGCTCGGCCCTGCACACCTCAGCACTGCGATCAAAAGTGAGACGTGGCTTTTATGGGGCCTAAGGGGCCACCTCATGAACACCCTCCACCTCCAAATTGGACTCAAAAACCCCTCCCAGTAATTCCCAAACCAGCACCATGCCTTCATGCCTACTGTGGGTCATCACCCTCTACTTATCTCTCAGACATCTGGGGATGCTGGTCCCTGTCAGGTGCAAAGAAAGGCCACCTCGTCACCTGGGAAGGTCCTGCTGGCACCGGGCTGGTGTCCCTCAGACAGCTAGATTAAAGAGAACCAAACATCAGTGCCTGATCTTGGCACCGCATCGGCCAAAACCCCACCACTCTGCTACTCACCGCGCTCCTAAGAAGGCCCGGCACCTCCTAACCCTGACCCTCTGCCACACCTGGAATGCAGCTGCACCTGAAAGAAAGTTAGAACATATGTCAAACACCACCAGGGTAACTCACAAGCTGCAAACACCTTTTGCCAACCTAGGAATAGCATCTAGAGCCCAAGTACAGCCCACATGACAAATTTCAACTCCCCAAGGCTTGTCCTACTGCAGCAGGCCATGGGCAGGGCAGAACAGCTCCAGCACAAACGTGTGCACACACCCGTGACACAGAACGTGACAAACAGGGGGACGTGAAACACGACACATCATGCTTGTGGTGAGGGCCTCGAGGGAAGAGGGCAAAAGGGACCCCAAAGACACACTAGGGAACACAGCACACCGGACAACACGACGCACACCGGAGCTGTTCTGCACTGCCCGCCTGACATCTGCCATCAAAAGTAGAGCCTCTCCCTTTAGCTGTCCTAATAGGCCCTTGGAGAAGATTGCTTTCTCCTCTGCTAATTTCTAAATCTGTCCCAGGGATTCCCAACCTGCTACTCCACCATCTCCAGGCCGTGGCCCCAAACTTATCTTTTGGATGATCAGTGAGGGGAATCCACGTTGCACCTGAAATGAGTCTGCCTCGGAGGGCTCTGTGATGGCCTGTGAGCCTCTCGGTCACCTGCAATAAAGAAAACCAAAACCAAAGTGTGAGTCCAGAGTTATGTGGGCCAAATCCCAGCAAGGCAGCTACTTGCCCTTTCCTGAGCGTGCCTGGCTCCTTCAGGCTCCAGTTTCATCCTGATTCCATGGCTGTGGCCTTCATTAGGGGTGGCACCTGGGTTAGAGAAAGGCAAAGTTAAATGGCATTGCTGTGAGTACAGTGGATGACCTTGTGTGCTGCAAGACATGGGAATGCCTCTGCTAGGCTTCTGAACAGCCTTGTGGGGGGGGGGGCTCAAATAAACAAATAAACACCCTTTCTCACCCTGCTGTTTGCAAACCCCCTCCCAAGAACTCCTAAACTGGATACCTGAACACTCTCCCTCTCCCAGTCACAATCCTCAACTCATCAGAAGCCTGAGTCTCAAACATCATCTTGGACACTGGGCAGATCCCTCTGAAGACATGATGAATCTGCTGAGAATCTGTTGTGCTTGACACAGCTTGGAATTTCAGGGAGTCTCACTCCTCCATTAAAGAAAAAAAAAACAAAAAAAAACCAATAACAACAACAACAACAACAAAAAAAACTAAACCAGAAAACAAAAATAAAAAAACTCAAAACACCTAAATCCCCACAAAAAAAAAAAAAAAAAAAAAAAAACAGAAACTACCAAAAAATCAAAGAAAGCAATGAAAACCAACCAAAAACCCCAAAAAGAAAACCTAAGAAACAAAAAATTCCACCAAAAAAAAATCCAACCAAAAAAAAAAAAAACAGTGCAAAACCAAAAATTTCAAAGGCACTTTACCACCCCTAAACACAAAACCCAAAATCACAAACCTAAATATTCCCTGTGTTCTATGCTGTTTTCTTCACAGAATCTTCCAAGCCTCTGTGCTTTAGATGCCCAGAAACACCTGCTGAAAACAAGCTGAGACGAGCTGAAAGAGCCTCTTCCCTGAAATGAGAGGAGAGCTCTTACCCCAGCACATCCCTGAGAGGGAATGAAGCCCCTCAGCCACGGCTGGGGTTAATATACCCCTGATGGTGCCCGCCTCTCGTTCCCATGGCACCCAGGAAAAGGGAGGGGGCGAATCCCACCAGAGCAGCTGCAGCTGTTTAGCTCCTCTGACTCACATTCAAGGGCAGTAAAGGGCTTGTTATAGAAGAAAACTCTTCAGAAAAGTAACCGTGCTTTCTTTTTTGCAACAACTACTTGGAACAGAAGAACAGAAAACTGGCAAGATATAAAACTTTGTGGTAAGGTTACATAGCTGGATAAATTGGGTGATTGGGTAATTTGCTGTTACCTTACATAATTATTCTGTGTTTAACAAAAGCCATCTAATAAATTCACACCCAAAACTCCAGCAGCCCAGCTGGCCCTACCAAATCTCTATGTTTATGCATACAGTAAACAAAACCAAAATCCCAGTAATACCTATGAGAACTCTGTGAAAGAAACCTATTGAAATTGATCCTACCTCAAATACAAAACAACCCATCCAAAGTTAGCTTCACTCAAAAAACAATTTACACAGAGTTAATAATACCAAGAAATAAAACAACACACCATATATCACCAATGAATATAACAGTGAAGAAAAAAAAACACTTTTTTTTTTGTTTTTTAAACTAACTTCTTTTATTAGCTAGAACAAAAGATTTTGCCAGGACTGTAACAACAACTTCTTCTCCTTCTGAAATGTCCCTTCTTCTTCCCAAATTCCTTACAACTTCTGAATTTACATCCAAGCAAAAAGCAAAATTCGTGCACTTGTGCATTCGATGCTCCTGTCAGATTCTCTGTTTCCCTCCACATCTTCTTACACTTTCAGTCTTCACGCTGTCCTGCCGTGATGAGTTTGACGGAAGAATTGGTAAACGTTAAGAGAGGATTTCCCTGCCTCCCTCCCCAGAGCTGGTTTCCTTAGCGCATTTCACTCAATCCCAAGCCGGCAACGATGCACGCTCACCTCAAGGCTCACAGCTGCTCGGCTAAACTCGGCTCTAGTCGGCTAAACTCGGGCATTGTCATCTGCATTCGGCTGGACTCGACCCTTCGGCACGGCTCGGCTCGCTTCGGCCGGACTCGGAGCTGATCAGTGCGCTCGGGGCGCCTCGGCTCGCTTCGGCAGAACTCGGAGCCGATCAGTGCGCTCAGCGCGGCTCGGCTCGCTTCGGCAGAACTCGGAGCCGCTCTGTGCGCTCGGCGCGGCTCGCCTCGCTTCGGCCGAACTCGGAGCCGCTCTCTGCGCTCGGGGCGCCTCGGCTCACTTCGGCAGAACTCGGAGCCGCTCTGTGCGCTCGGCGCGGCTCGCCTCGCTTCGGCCGAACTCGGAGCCGCTCTGTACGATCGGCGCGGCTCGGCTCGCCTCGCTTCGGCCGAACTCGGAGCCGCTCTGTGCGCTCGGTGCGCCTCGGCTCGCCTCGCTTCGGCCGAACTCGGAGCCGCTCTGTGCGCTCGGCGCGGCTCGGCTCGCCTCGCTTCGGCCGAACTCGGAGCCGCTCTGTGCGCTCGGCGCGGCTCGGCTCGCCTCGCTTCGGCCGAACTCGGAGCCGCTCAGTGCGCTCGGCGCGGCTCGGCTTCATTCGGCCGAACTCGGAGCCGCTCTCTGCGCTCGGCGAGGCTCGGCTTCATTCGGCCGAACTCGGAGCCGCTCTGTACGTTCGGCGCGGCTCGGCTCGGCTCGGCTCGGCTCGGCTCCCTGACGGCGGGCAAGCGGCGCCGCCTCACGTTAAACTCGCCCGGCTCGGGGCTCTCCTGCTGCCGCGTCCCGCGGGCGGCCCGGCCATCGCACGGACACGATCGGGAGCGCGGCGTTGCACAGGAGCTCATTGGGCTGTGACCGCACTCGCGCTAATTAGCGCGCACGAGAGCAGCGGGCTCGGTTCGGCTGAGCTCGGCTCGGTTCAGGCAGCCTCGCAAGCCTGGCCTCGGTTCGCTCGAGGCCGTCAGACTCCGCCGGTCTCGCCTTGGTTCGGCTGAGCTCGTTCCATTAGGCCGGAGGAGGCGTCGTTCGCTCGTGTTTTTTACAAATATCTTTCCATATTGACTGTATATTTCTATATTTAGTTTTATACTTCTATAATACTTCCATTATTTCAAATAAAAACCCCGTCTCTAACCAAATAAATAAAAAAACCCCTTCTTTTAAAGGATATTGAAATATTTTTTATTTATACTTTGTATAATTATACATTCATATTTTAATTTATCGTTTCTTTGGATGTATTACATTAATAATGATATATATATAAAATTTTAAAATAGATTTAAATTATTATTTAAATTATGTATAATATCTACTGCTACAACTAATTTTTTCTTATATTTTTAATTTTTATATTTATCTGTATGTATTTATTATATATTTCTAAACTTAGATTTCTACCTTTATATTATTTGTATTTATAATTTTTACTATCAAAACCCTGCCTATTGACCAATAAAGAAAACCCGCTTTATTTAAGTATTTTAAAAATATTTTCATGCTTATAATTGTCATATTTATATTTATAATTTGTTCATTATTAGATGAGAACACACCTGCTCCTGCACCCCAGTGGGGCTCCTTCTCCTTGGGACCTTGGGGTGCCCCAACGGCATCAGAGCCCCGAGTCTTCACCCCCTTCTCCTCTATTTAGAAACTACACTACAACTTTTTTCTGGAAACAAAGACATTACCTAAATCCTCTCCCCGTGTCCCAGACAGATGGATATTCAGTTATTAGTTGGCTGGGCAGCAGTTTCTTAAATATAATGATAAACAAGATGTGAACATTTTAGCTACAAGCAAATAGGCAAATCTGAACAAGGTACTGATGGCCAGCCACTGAAGTTATTTTGAAGGAATTTTTTAAACAATAAAATACTGATACCACAAAAATAAAGCAAAAAGCTAACTACTGGCTAAGAAAAAATTAACTTTTGACAGCAACAACATTCTAACCACACAGGCTTTTTCCCGATGTCATACTTTATAACTACCTCTCTTGGGAATTCTCATCATGTATCCCAAAAGGAATAAATACCTTAGAGCGTCCTAAAGCAAAACGTAGCACACATGAGCTCCTCACACTCCCGGGAGGCCAGCACAGCGTGCACTGAGTCTGCAATGAATTCTGCTCAGTGAGGGTCTGCAAACAAAGGTTCAACTGATGAATTTAACTGATTTTAAAGGGGGGTTTTCTAAGCACTGAGGCACAACAAAGAACAAGAAACAACAATTCTTAAAAAAATCTGCAAGTTTTATTTAGCATATATGCGACTGATTTCCACGCTGTTGCTTCTCACTTTGATTCGTCTGTAGGTTCAGGAAGATGACAATGCACACTCTGCCTTCCGTGAGCCCCCCACAGCAGCTGAGCGCTGCTCCGTGTGCTCAGATCATCAGGAACTGGATTACACGTGCCCGGATGGACTGGAACTGCTCTGCTGCAGATTCAGGAGACGATGGCAGAGAGGGGCTGGCCGAGGCGTCGTCCCAATTCCATTTCTGTGTGACGAGAAGCGGTTTGTTCCCAACAGCTGCAACAATCCCCAGCTCCCTTCCGTGGTGAGTACCGATGGCACACAAATGGCAGCCCGAGGAAATCGTGTTCTGGGCTCTAAGTGCTTGGGACAGGGTCTGATTTTTTGTTTTGTACTTGTATGATGATTAGTACAGCAGGGCTCTGATGGATGACATGGCAACACAGAACTAAAAACTCCTCGATAGGATTACATCGACTTCTAGGAAAAGACAAAAGCTTAGGACCCTTCTGAAATCTACTTTTAATCCAAAGCACGGGGATTGTCAGCATGCTGCACCTTCCAGCTTTTCAAAGCAGCTTACCTCTGAAGACCAGGAAACATTGATTTCTACAGAAACAATGGGCAACTCCCAGGCTAATCTCAGCACTACTGTTTAATAGGGGACCTGCCAGCGTGCCAGCCCAGCTTCAAGTGTGCTTTACTTCAGTCTAACATCCTCACACAATTCTTCGCACACCTTCCAACCCTGAAATCTTATTTTCCCCTAAAGCTTCTCTTCATTAGCCATTTCCAAGTAACATGGTATTTTTACAACATTCAAAAATGTCATGCTGGACTGTGCTAGAGAGTACTCTGCAAATATAAGCTTAGCAAAGTTTGAATTGACTTGTCCAGAGAAAAAACCTACAAGTGAACACCTACACCTGCCTACAAAGAGCTAACAAGCCCCCGGCAGCTGCCAGCATCAAAGCACAGCGGATGTTTCTAATACAGGGTAAGGATAACAACATCACCTTTTGTTCTCTCCAGCTTCTTTTCCCTGCAGTCATATTTTGCTTCTTATGATTTTTTTAGTCTCTGTATCTTCTTGGACAGCACCGAGACCGACGACAAGGATACGAGAGTCTTTCCCTGCCATAGGGAGAGAACCAGGAAAACAGTTAAAATAAGAACAGGGCAGTTTGAAATTCATACTTGCAACGAGAAGCAGCGCCTAACCAACAGAACAAAAGTAAACAAAGCACGACACCTCCCTGGGCACAGAAGACTTATAAACACTCCAGGATTTACAATTCTAGCGACCATCCCCTTCAGGACAGCAGCCAAGTGTCCCATGGGGTGGTGCTGCACCAAAGAACCATCTGAGAGTGCCCAAAGAGTGAAATGCACAATATGTTGCAAAGACAAAAAATCTTGCAAAATAACAAAAATACAATAGATGTAAACTAC
The DNA here is from genome assembly GCF_028018845.1 of Melospiza georgiana. Lineage (NCBI taxonomy): Eukaryota > Metazoa > Chordata > Aves > Passeriformes > Passerellidae > Melospiza > Melospiza georgiana. The sequence goes on along the minus strand of NC_080453.1, from coordinate 9,705,643 downwards.
AGGGCAAGAGTACAAGTGTTACCTTTGGGAGCCGGAACCATCCAGGTGAGCACCTGATAACTGGATCCTCACCAGAGTTTGAACCCTTCAGGACACAGAAGGGTTTTCCCCAGAAACTTCACAGACTGAGTTTTGACAGAAGCACGCTCGCCGGATCCTCAGAAACGTCGCCCATTCTCCAGGCGTCTGGAGAGAACTGCAAATGGCTCTCACGTAGTTGGAGCTGGTTCTGTAAGGTCTCAGGGTGAATTTCACCAGATGCAACCAAATTGGGCCACTCCCAGTGGGACAGAAGGAACCCAAAGCTTGGGTAAGCAGAGCTGCAGCAAATACTGAGGAAACAAACATAACAGCGTAAAAAATAATAAACCATCCTTTTTTTTTTCTCTTGCTTTTGTTTTTTCTTTTCTTAGTCAGATCAGCATAGCAATTAAAGAGAAGGTGAAAAACTCACCATTACTGAACATTTCATCATCGGTAAGCTGAGCATCCTTAGCACAGAGGACTCCAAAGTTAAAATTCACCGATCCCTGGGAAATAAAGCCAAATATCGTATCGTAAACAATCAAACAGCAGACATAAAAATTTGTTTCCTCTCAGGACTTTCAGGTATGTATGTATCTTTGCATTACACATTAGAACATACACTTTATACCATCACCTAATACATAATAATTTACCTTTAAATTTTGATAGTATAGCATGAATTTTTAACTTAAACTGGTGATCTATCATTATTAAGTTGGTGCATAAAGTTATTTCTGCTGTCACGTTCAAAAAAACATTAATTTTTTTTAACTGTAATGAGCAATTGATTTCGAAGTCATCACAAGCCCATCAAAATACAAAGCTGGGTTCACCGGACGGGTCTGTGAGCTAGAAGAAGTTAGGCTTGTACTTCCCTCTTGTTCTTCCAGAACCAATAAATCCTGTCAACAAAACCAGGATCTTTAGCCCGCTGCTGTGAAAGATTCTACAAGGATGATGGTTTGATTTGTGTTTAGAAGTTTTGATTTGAAATGGCCAGTCCAATGGATAAAGACAGTTTAAGTAGTATTACATTACTATTATTATTATTTCTATTATTATTTTTGCTAGTACTACTACTATTATTATCACCTGCTACTGGAAGAAACAAACCAGTAGCACCTATACTTAATTACTTTTATTTCCAGGAAATAATAAAGAAAAAGAACCAAACCAAAAAAAGTCACTTCCTACCTTTTATATCAAGGGATGAAAAATTTCTCTTGGGCTCTTCTCCAATTTATCAAGACTCATAGCACTGAAAGGCAAACAAAACAGTGCTTTATAGAAGGTCAAGTGCACGTTTCAAGGCTGAACCACCAACTGACTGCAGTGACAGCAGTTACCAAATGAATCCTTCCAAGGGCCTCTCTTAAATGGAATGTTCTGTGGAACTGCCATTTCTTTCCCAAAACACTAACTTCCAACACTTCCTAAACTTATTTTGCATTTTAAAAATAGAAATTAGTAAGACTCTGTGTGGAGGTCAGGTTTATTTCCTTCTAACGCACAGAGCTCTGTTCCATCACCCTTCCCTATGGCTCTACACAGAATCATGGTGAGCTTTTTAGGTGGGCTCAATAATCAATTCTATTTCTCTCTTTTCCTAGTTCTCTCTCTTCTTCAATAATTCAAGGCAAGTCAAATGAAAAATGACAAGTTCAGCATCAGAGTCACACTTTTTCCCTTTGTCTGGTCAAGAACAGGCTCTAAATCCACTTATTGCTGCCTTCAACGATTCAGACTTGCAAAACCATTCTTACATGTTTTACAGGTTTATCATAAAACCCACAGAACGCAAGCTCTGAATTACAGGAAAAGGTACACAGGCAAATATCTAAAGGGATCACTTAATTTTAAATACATACCTTGATAGAGAGCGCACTGAGAACCTTTCCGTGGGACTCTAAGGGACGCATGCTTTCTGAGCACCCTGTAAACAAGAAAAGCTACGATATGCTACAGGACATCCCCACTTTTTCCACATATTCAAATAGGATTTTTAATAAAAACAGTTCAGTTACAAAAGAAGGAAGAAAGCCAAGCTAATTTTACTCAGCTGTATTTACTGCCGATTTAGAGAAAAATGCCGGGCCGCGTCGCCCGTTGCGTCACACGCCGCGCCGGCAGCAGGGCCTGGCGGGAGCTGGAGTCTCGGGCTGACAGCCACTCATGTGCCGCGTCAGCCGTTGCGTCACACGCCGCGCCGGCAGCACGGCCTGCCGGGAGCTGTAGTCTCGGGCTGACAGCCACGGCTCCGTCCCCCGCCACCGGGAGTTGCAGTCCTTCCCGGGCATCAAATGGATCCTTCGCCCCCGGGCAGGGAAGGACCTGAGGCAGCACCGCTCCTCCCGAATGCCCTCTCTTTTTCCCTCCAACTCTTTTTCTTTTTTTAACTCTGTTTTTCACCCCTTTCCCTTCCCTTCCCTTCTGCTCTCCTGCTTTCTTTCCTTTCCTTTCCTTTTTTTTTTCCCCCCCTTTTTTTTCCCTTTCCCTTTCCCTTTCTTTTTCTTGTATTTCTAATCTTGGTTTTCCTTTCTAGCTTTAGAATAAAAAAGCAGCAGTAGTAACTTTCAGGCTACCTGGGAGTAAAAAAAATCCCAAAACTATAATGACTGAAAGAAAACTATTTATTCCCTGGGAGCCTGAAATTTTCTACTGCTGCACATGACACAGAGCTTTTTATTCCTTCTTATATATAGTTGATATTTTATACTCACTTTATACACCGCCCCCTGCCGTCTGCACCGGCGCTGTGCAGGCAGAGCGCTGCGGCGTCGTTCGGTTCTGTTTAAATAAACTCGGCTAAATTAGGCTTGGTTCGGCTTAGGTCTAAAATCGTTTCGGTTCGGCTTTTCGTCTAAATTCGGCTTTTCCGGCTCTTCGGCAGAACTTCGGCCCGGTTGGGCTAAAGTCGGTCATATTCGGCTCTTTGCCTAAATGCGGCCAACGTCGGCTACACTCGGTACCGGTTACACTCGGCTATCATCGGCTCTTCGTCTCAAGTCGGCCGTGTTCGGCTACAGTCGGTTCTTCGTCTCAAGTCGGCTGTGTTCGACTACACTCGGCTCTTCGTCTCAAGTCGGCTGTTGTCGGCCACACTCGTCTCTTCGGCTCAACTCGGCTATTTTCGGCTGCACTGGGCTCTTCGGTTAAACTCGGCTGTTGTCGGCTAAACTCGTCTCTTCGGCTCAACTCGGCTATTTTCGGCTGCACTGGGCTCTTCGGTTAAACTCGGCTGTTTCCGGCCACACTCGGCTCTTCGGGGAAACTCGGCTGTGTCCGGCCACACTCGGCTCTTCGGCTCTGCGGAACAATTCGGCCCGGCTCGGCTCCCTCGGGGCGGGAAGGCGGCCGTGAGAGGACCCCGGCACAGCGAGGCGTTTACCCAGATGCCTCTCACAAACCCGCCGAAACACGCCCGCCCGCGGCGCCGCTGAGACCACAGCATGTGTCGGGTACACTTGAAACGCCATAGAAAATACCACCGGAGCCGCGCCGGGGTCGGTATTCCATGCAGGCAGTCCAGTTACACCCACCCCGGTCCTCCACTTCCCCGCCCTTTTCGCCGCCCTGCTGAGAAGGTCAATTAAAAGTCCGCGACATCCGCGACATCGGCCACTCCCAAGGTGGCGGCCTCTCGGTGCAGGGCTGCAGTACCGCGCTCTGCCCACGAGATGGCAGCACTGCCGCCCGCCCCGGCCGGGGGCGCAGCGCGCCTCGGGGCTGCGGGCAGCGAAGGCGGCAAAAAAGAACAGGGGCGATCCCCGCCGAAAACTGCTCTGAAATAAACGCCCCAAAACAACCGGGAAGAGGAAAAATAAACTTCTGCCTCTAATCTAATAGGATAAAACAAAACAAAACCCCAACAATTTCTTTAAAAAACAAAATTAAATATTTTATAATTTTTTTTTTTCATATTCATATTCACATTTCTATTTAATAATGTATATTGATCTACACTGTCCATTTATACATTTGTTTTTATGAATACATTTCTATTCCATATTGCATATATCCCTAAAACTTAAATTTATTTTTATATTTTTATACATATTTTTACATAGTAAGTATATATTTCTGTTAGGATTTTTACTTCTCTAACACTCACAGTACTCAAAATAAAACCCCTGCCTCTACCCCATACATGGCAAATAAAACCCCCTTTCATTTCAACTGTATTTAAATTTTTTTAAAAAACATTTTTCAAATTTATATTTAAAATGTTTACTGATGTATGATCGATTTTGCATTCATATTTAGCGATTTATTTATAAATTTATATTCTATGTTACATGTGTTCCTATTACTTATATTTTTATATACTTTTACTCAAATCTTTATATATTTATTATATCTTTCTGTGTTAGGATTTTTCCATCTGTAACACTTACATTATTTAAAATAAAACCCCTGCCTCTACCCACATTAAAGCCAAAAAGAACCTCAGTCTTCTCAACTGTATTTAAATATTTTTTAAAATTCTATTTTCCAGGTTCATATTCACTTTTACATTTAAAATGTATACTAATGTATACTCTTATTTGTATTCTCCATTACATCTCTTCCTATTATTTATATTTACTTCTATTTTGTGTTTGCATATGTATATTTATATCTTGATTTTATATCTCACTATTTAGAAATAGATAACAATAATATCTACATTCATATTATTTAAAATAAAAACCCTGCCTCTAACCCAATAATAAAAAAGACCCCAACCCTTTCTTTTAAAAAATATTTAAATAGCTTTTATCCTTATGTCTGATTTTTATATTCCTATTTGTATTTATAATAATGTATATTAATGTCTATTGCTTACTTATACATTTATCTTTACCAATGTCAAGTTATGAATAAATTTACATTCTATATTACATCTGATGCGAGTAGTTATTTATATATTTTTATACATATTTTTATACATTGATTAAATATTTCTGCGTCAAGATTTTTACTTCTCTAACACTTATAATATTCAAAATAAAACCCCTGCCTCTACTTAAATAAAAGCCAAAACATTCCCTTTCTTTTAAACGATATTTACATATTTTTATATTTATATTCCCGTATAATGTTATTTATATTCTGTACTACAACTCTTCATATTACTTACATATATTTATATATAAATTTATATTCATACTTCAGCAATTTCTCTTTATATATTTATTATATATTTCTATCTTAAGATCCACATTTCTATATTCCTTATATTATTTAAAATAAAACTCCTGCCTCTAACCAAATAAAAACCAAGGACACCCCTTTATTTGAACCAGATTTAAAATTTAGGAAGTAAATTTATTTTTCAAAATTATAATGATATTTATATGGATATTTTTATTTATTTTATTAATAGATATTATATATATTAGAGAGAATACCTTCTAATATAATCATAGATATATATTTCCTGTATTATATATATTTTCTTACTTATATTTGTTTAAATTAAATATGTATAGATATTTGTATTTCTATATATATTTGTATATCTGAATTTATATTTTATTTCTATCATTTAAAAACCCCAGCCTATAACCTAATAAACCCCCCCAATTTACTTTAACTCTATTTAAATATTTTTATATTTACAATCTATATTTATATATCTTTGTGTATATATATATATAAAATAGACTATCATTTACCTATATGATATGTTACAATTATATACCATATATTATAGTTTTACGTATGTATCTGTTATCTATATTTATGTTTACCACTCTAATGTTAGATTTATTTTTAAATGTATATTTATTTCTATTTTCATCTCTCTATTAAACCATGTCAGTTCATTAGCCCGACACACCAGAGCCACAACAATACTGTACCTTTGTCAGCACCGGCACGCAGCACACGCCCATCCCATCACAGCACAGCAAAACAAAACCTATTTCTATTACTAACGGAACCAACATCCCACAACACTGAACCCTAATAAAAACTCAAATAAACCTAACTGTAAATAAATTTTAAATCCCATTAGAAAGTAGCCCAAAACCTCCGCACATGCTCATCATAAACTTCCTCCTAAACTGGTATCTCAAAAACCCCAAAAAACTCAAACACACCTTGAAAATGACACAACTGCTAATAAAAACAAACCCCCAATAAAAATTAAATCAAACCAACTCACTAGACTCAAAAATGTACAATTGACCCTAAACATTACTAAAAAAAGTCCCCAAAGCTCTACCTTTATGTTAATGCACAAATAATAACCTATCATCTATAAAAGTTATTTGAAAAAATTAAAAAAATAATTAAAACCATGAAAATAAAAAACCTAAACTATTAAAATACTAAAAAATATCACTACCTAAATTAAAAAACTTATTGCCTATAAAAACCCACAATATAAATGCCCCTGTCCCAAAAAAATAAAAATAAAAAAAAAACTATCGAACCAGAAAGAAATCAGAACTTAGGAACACCAAAACCATAATGTTCAAAAAGTCACACCACATCCCTCATCATACACCAACTACAAACAAGATAAAACAATACAATGAATTCTTAAATCCACCTTAAGACCACTACATTGAAAAACATCTCAAAAATTAAAAACTGCATTTAACAAAAGCCATCTCATAAATTCACACCCAAAACTCCAACAGCCCAGCTGGCCCTACCAAAGCTGTATGTCTATACATACAGTAAACAAAACCAAAATCCCAGTAATACCCATCAGAAATCTATGAAAGAACCCTATTGAAATTAATCCTGCCTCAAATACAAACCAACCCATCCAGAAAGTTAGCTTCACTCAAAAAACAATTTACACAGAGTTAATAATACCAAGAAATAAAACAACACACCATATACCACCAATGAATATCATAGTGAAGTAAAAAAAAAACACTACATTTTTTTGTTTTTTAAACTAACTTCTTTTATTAGCTAGAACAAAAGCTTTTGCCAGGACTGTAACAACAAAACAACAACTTCTTTTTCTTTTTCTCCTTCTAAAATGTCCCCTCTCACTCCCAAATTCCTCTCAACTCCTGAGTTTACATCCAAGCAAAAAGCAAAATTCGTGCACTCGTGCGTCCGATGCTCCTGTCAGATTCTCTCTTTCCCTCCACATCTTCTTACACTTTCAGTCTTCACGCTGTCCCGCCGTGATGAGTCTGACAGAAGAATTGGCACATGTTAACAGAGCATTTCCCTCCCTCCCTCTGCTTTCCTCAGGCGACACTGCCTCGTCCTCTCCCTCCCTGGGGGACAGGCACCTCCAGGGTCTGTGACCGTCCGTCAGCATCCAGGTGATGTGTCAGAGCCAGAGGGCTCAATTCGAGGTGAGTACTGATGGCACACAAATGGCAGCCTGAGGAAATCGTGTTCTGGGCTCTAAGTGCTTGGGACAGGGTCTGATTTTTTGTTTTGTATCCGTATGATGATTAGTACAACAGGACTCTGATGGATGACATGGCAACACAGAACTAAAAACTCCTCGACAGGATTACATCGACTTCTAGGAAAAGACAAAAGCCTAGGACCCTTCTGAAATCTACTTTTAATCCAAAGCACGGGGCTTGTCAGCATGCTGCACCTTCCAGCTTTTCAAAGCAGCTTACCTCTGAAGACCAGGAAACATTGATTTCTACAGAAACAATGGGCAACCCCCAGGCTAATCTCAGCACTACTGTTTAATAGGGGACCTGCCAGCGTGCCAGTCCAGCTTCAAGTGTGCTTTACTTCAGTCTAACATCCCCACAAAATTCTTCTCACATCTTCCAACCCTGAAATCTTATTTTCCCCTAAAGCTTCTCTTCATTAGCAATTTCCAAGTAACATGGTATTTTTACAACATTCAAAAATGTCATGCTGGACTGTGCTAGAGAGCAATCTGCAAATATCAGCTTAGCAAAGTTTGAATTGACTTGTCCAGAGAAAAAACCTACAAGTGAACACCTACACCTGCCTACAAAGAGCTAACAAGCCCCTGGCAGCTGCCAGCATCAAAGCACAGCCGATGTTTCTAATACAGGGTAAGGATAACAATATCACCTTCTGTTCTCTCCAGCTTCTTTTCCCTGCAGTCATATTTTTGCTTCTTATGATTTTTTTAGTCTCTGTATCTTCTTGGACAGCACTGAGCCCGACGACAAGGATACGAGAGTCTTTCCCTGCCGTAGGGAGAGAACCAGGAAAACAGTTAAAATAAGAACAGGGCAGTTTGAAATTCATACTTGCAACGAGAAGCAGCGCCTAACCAACAGAACAAAAGTAAACAAAGCACGACACCTCCCTGGGGACAGAAGACTCACAAACTCTCCAGGATTTACAATTCTAGCCACCAACCCCTTCAGGACAGCAGCCAAGTGTCCCATGGGGTGGTGCTGCACCAAAGAACCATCTGAGAGTGCCCAAAGAGTGAAATGCACAATATTTTGCAAAGACAAAAAATCTTGCAAAATAACAAAAATACAATAGATGTAAACTACAGGGCAAGAGTACAAGTGTTACCTTTGGGAGCTGGAACCATCCAGGTGAGCACCTGATAACTGGATCCTCACCAGAGTTTGAACCCTTCAGGACACAGAAGGGTTTTCCCCAGAAACTTCACAGACTGAGTTTTGATAGAAGCACGCTCGCCGGATCCTCAGAAACGTCGCCCATTCTCCAGGCGTCTGGAGAGAACTGCAAATGGCTCTCACGTAGTTGGAGCTGGTTCTGTAAGGTCTCAGGGTGAATTTCACCAGATGCAACCAAACTGGGCAACTCCCAGTGGGTCAGAAGGAACCCAAAGCTTGGGTAAGCAGAGCTGCAGCAAATACTGAGGAAACAAACATAACAGTGTAAAAAATAATAAACCATCCCTTTTTTCTCTTGCTTTTGTTTTTTTTTCTTATTCAGATCAGCATAGCAATTAAAGAGAAGGTGAAAGACTCACCATTACTGAACATTTCATCACCTGTAAGCTGAGCATCCTTAGCATAGGGGACTCCAAAGTTAAAATTCACCGATCCCTGGGAAATAAAACCAAATATTGTATGGTAAACAATCAAACAGCAGACATAAAAATTTGTTTCCTCTAAGCACTTTCAGGTATGTATGCATCTTTGCATTACACATTAGAACATACACTTTATACCATCACCTAAAACATAATAATTTACCTTTAAATTTTGATAGTATAGCATGAATTTTTAACTTAAACTGGTGATCTATTATTATTCAGTTGGTGCCTAAAGTTATTTCTGCTGTCACGTTCAAAAAAACATTAATTTTTTTTAACTGTAATGAGCAATTGATTTCAAAGTCATCACAAGCCCACCAAAACACAAAGCTGGGTTCACTGGACGGGTCTGTGAGCTAGAAGTAGTTAGGCTTGTACTTCCCTCTTGTTCTTCCAGAACCAATAAATCCTGACAACAAAACCAGCATCTTTAGCCCACTGCTGTGAAAGATTCTACAAGGATGATGGTTTGATTTGTGTTTAGAAGCTTTGATTTGAAATGGCCAGTCCAATGGATAAAGACAGTTTACGCAGTATTACATTGCTATTATTATTATTTCTATTATGATTTTTACTAGTACTACTACTATTATTATCACCTGCTACTGGAAGAAACAAACCAGTAGTACCTATACTTAATTGCTTTTATTTCCAGAAAATAATAAAGAAAAAGAACCAAACCAAAAATGTCACTTCCTACCTTTTATATCAAGGGATGAAAAATTTCTCTTGGGCTCTTCTCCAATTTATCAAGACTCATAGCACTGAAAGGCAAACAAAACAGTGCTTTATAGAAGGCCAAGTGCACGTTTCAAGGCTGAACCACCAACTGATTGCAGTGACAGCAGTTACAACATGAATCGTTCCCAGAGCCTCTGTTCAATGGAATGTTCTGTGGAACTGCCGTTTCTTTCCCAAAACACTAACTTCCAACACTTCCTAATCGTATTTTGTATTTTAAAACAAAAGAAGTTAGTGAGACTCTGTGAGGAGGTCAGGTTTAAATTTATCTCCTTCCAAAGCACAGAGCTCTCTTCCATCACCCTTCCCTTTGGCTCTACACTGAATCATGGTGAGCATTTGAGGAGTGCTCAATAATCAATTCTATTTCTCTCTTTTTCTAGTTCTCTCTATTCCTAAATCATTCAAGACAAGTCAAATGAAAAATGACAAGTTCAGCATCAAAGTCACACTTTTTCCCTTTGTCTGGTCAAGAACAGGCTCTAAATCCACTTATTGCTGCCTTCAAGGTTTAAGACTTGCAAAACCATTTTTACATGTTTTACAGGTTTATCATAAAACCCACAGAACGCAAGCTCTGAATTACAGGAAAAGGTACACAGGCAAATATCTAAAGGGATCACTTATTTGTAAATACATACCTTGATAGAGAGCGCACTGAGAACCTTTCCGTGGGACTCTAAGGGAGACGTATTTTCTCAGTACCCTGTAAACAAGAAAAGCGACGATATATTACAGGACATCCCCACTTTTTCCACATATTCAAATAGGATTTTTAATAAAAACAGTTCAGTTACAAAAGAAGGAAGAAAACCAAGCTAATTTTACTCAGCTGTATTTACTGCCGATTTAGAGAAAAATGCCGGGCCGCGTCGCCCGTTGCGTCACACGCCGCGCCAGCAGCAGGGCCTGCCGGGAGTTGGAGTCTCGGGCTGGCAGCCACTCATGTGCCGCGATAGCCATTGCGTCACACGCCGCGCCGGTAGCAGGGCCTGCCGGGAGTTGGAGTCTCGGGCTGACAGCCACCGCTCCGTCCCCCGCCACCGGCAGCTGCAGTCCCTCCAGGGCATGAAACGGGTCCTTCGCCTCAGGGCGGGGAAGGACCTGAGGCAGCACCGCTCCTCCCGGATGCCCTCTCTTTTTCCCTCCAACTCTTTTTACTTTTTTCACTCTGTTTTTCACCACTTCCCTTTTCCTTTTCCCTTTCCCTTTCCTTTCCTTTCCCTTCCCCTTTCTTGTATTTCTAATCTTGGTTTACCTTTCCACCTTTAGAATAAAAAAGCAGCAGTAGTAACTTTCAGGCTACCCGAGAGTAAAAAAAAAAATCTGCAAAACGAAAATGATTTAAAGAAAACTATTTATTCCCTGGGAGCCTGAAATTTTCTACTGCTGCACGTGACACAGAGCTTTTATTCCTTCTTATAGATAGTTATATTTTACATATATTTGTAGTTTATATTGATGCATTATATTAATAACTATATTTAATATGCACCTTATTCAAAAATATACGGGAATTTTTTTTTTATTATTTACCATATCTACTGCTACAACTTATTTTTCCTTATATTTCTAATTTTTATATAAATCTTTAATGTGTTTATGATATATTTATATACTTATATTTCTACCTTTATATTATTTGTATTTGTAATTTTTACACTAAAACCCCTGCTTTGGCAAACAAAAAACAAAACCATCCATTATTTTAAACTACCTAAATTTTTTATATTTATATTTATCATAATATACAACAAATGATAGATATGTATAGATAGATAGATATATCACATCCATATTTATATCTATTTTATATCCATTTCCTATAATATTTTTAATAAAATATATACAGTATTACTTATATATTGTATCAATTTATGTTATTTTACATTTACAATTTATTATTAATTTTTTATATAGCTGCATATAGTTGCAATACATTTATATATTTGTATTTTTGTTTGGGTTGTATTTACATTTATATTCTCTATTCATATATCTATAAACATACCAATACTCTATTAAAATTAGAATGCCTTATTGTAACATATAATGACTTATGTTACGTGTTAAATTTTAAAAATTGACCGAATATATAAAAATACAATTGGCTCATTCCCATTGCTACACATCTATTTGTTTTGTTTCAATATAATTAGTCATAATTGTACATTTAAAATCCAATTCCTAAATGAAATGACAGAACAAACAGCATCAAATTCCCACCAATATCTTCCAAAAACATCAAGATACCTCCAACAGCCAAACAAGTGTCAGCGAAAAAACAAAGAACACTCTTTTCAATAACAATTCTCATCACGACAGAAAAATGGAACCAAAATAAAAGAAAATCCTATAGAAACACACACAGCAAATTACAAAAAGTACTAAAAAAAAGTCAAACCAATCTACTCAACTCAAGCCAGTGCCACTCACCCTGAACGACGTTACTAAAAAAAACCAACAAAATTCTACCTCTACACTAACTCAAAGAATAAGCAATCCTCTGTAAAAATAACTTTAAAACCTGAACTAATTAACAAAATGGAAAAACATCTCAACCACTAAAAACTAAGAAATTAACTACTCAAATAAATAAATACTTTAAAAACCCACCATATAAATACCCACGTTCCCAAAATAAACCCTGATAAACAATACTCAAATACATTAAAAGACAACAACAACAACCAAAAAAAGAAAATAAAGAAACCAACAACAAGAATAATACCAAAAAAAAACAGATAAACTGAAATCTGCAACAAAAAAATTATTCCCAACTGAAAAAACCCATAGTGCCTCAAGCTATCAAAATAAAAATACCAACTAGAAACAAACACAAAGACTAAAGACAAACGTAACCATAAACAATGTCCCCCAAATTACCCGTAACCATAAAACATACACTACAATCAAACAAACCAAACAAATAAAAGCCCTGGAAGACGATAAACACACATGCAATTATCGAGATTAAAAACCCGCTGCTATGAAGGACAGGACGCTTCCCCAAGCCCCCCAAAACAAACACTACACACTCACGCTAATAAAAGCCACCGCAACAGAATTAAAATGCGAACCGCTGCTTCGCGCTACGACCCGTAAAAACCACTGCGCGCCCTTCTAAACATAATACCCCGGCAAAAAAATATATATCCGACTACAAAACCCAATCCGAAACGAACCTTTATCATCCCTACCGGCAGCGAGAACCGTGCGCACTCAGGAAGAACCCCATATCCCTTAGCGGACAGCCGCTGCAAACCGAACCCAGCGATGCAATCAACGCCTCCAAAGCGCCTCCGAGCCACGGCACCGCCGAACTTGGAGCGGCCGAACCCCGCGCTCGCTGCCGGCCCCGGACGGAGCGCGGCTCCCGGCAGGAAAGCGGCTCCTGCGGCGGCTGCTCCGGCGCGCGGGGCCGGCGCCATCCCGGGGAGCCCCGCCCGCTGCCCCTGCCCGGCGGGGCCGGCACCGGGCCCGGGGCTACCGGCGGCGCCCGAGCCCCGCGCCCGGAGCGGACGGAGCGGCCGGCACCGCCCGGGCCGGCGCAGCAGCGCCCGCGCCGCCTCTGCCGCCCTTGGCCGGCCCGGCCCGGCTCCGCTCGGCTCCGCCCGGCTCGCACCGGCGCGGCTCCGCCACTGCCGCCCTTGGCCGGCCCGGCCGCGCCGAATCCGCCGTGCGCCCCGGCAGCTGCCCGGGCCGTGCCAGCAGCGCTCCCGAGCGGGAACGTTCCGGGCCGGGCCGCGGGCACGGGCAGCGCCCTCCAATGCAGCGGCACAGCCCCATTGCAGCCCTGCAAACGCTGCCGGAGCTGCGGCTTCCCGCAAGCCAGCCCCGAAACCGCAGACGGGGCGCACGTCACTTCAACAAGGGCAAAGAAATGCCTTCTCCCCTCCAATTTCACCCCCTAGGAGAGCAGAAAAGAAGTGGTGCTCCTCAAATGAAAGCCTTCGACTGATGGGAAAGGGCGATTTCGACCTCCATTCAAACCCTTGAAAAGGAGGGACACCAGGGCTGCCCCCGCCATTTAAACCCGAGGGTGGTGCAAATGGGGTGGCTGCCTTCAAATCAAACCCATAATACCACAAGAATACTTTTCCCATTCCCCTTAGAATAGAATGCAGGGATTCCCTGTCACCCCCGGGATACCCCTAACAGCCTGGAAAAGGCAGCTTTTCCTGCAATCAACACCCTTAAAACCACAAGTCAAGAGCGATCCCCTCAGGTCAAACACAGACAATAAGAGAAGAGGAACTGCTTCCTTCTCCTTAATCCCTTTTGTCCTCACAAGCTCCATTTTTGTTCCTGGGGACCCGGGGAGGGACTGGCAAGATGAAATTGCAAAGGGGAAGGAGAAAATTCCCCGCTCCGAACCCACACGGGCTCACCTGTTCGGCTGCTGCTCCCCGGCACAAAGATTCGTCCCTCGGCACCTCCTTTAAGCGATGCTCCACGTACCCAAGCGCGGATCCAGGTGTTGCCCCCGACCCTGTGGGAAGCTCCCGCAGTCTTTCCATGAGACAGCGCCGGGAGCCGCCCATAAACCCCTCCACTCAGCAGCTCCATGCAAAAGGGAGCTGAGGCAAAGCCTCCCCCTAAAACAGCCTCGCCCCGGCAGGAGCCGGCCCCTCATCATCCTCACACTCACACCTGGGCTGCTCCGAGCCTCCACCATCCTCACACTCACACCTGGGCTGCTCCGAGCCCCCAGCATCCTAACAGCTCACACCTGGGCTGCTCCGAGCCCCCATCATATATTTTTCATATTTATATTCGCATTTATATTTAGAATTTATATTACTGTATAATAAAAATTGTATTATATATTGCATCTCTTCATGTTACTTACATAGGTTTCTATTTCTATTCATAGTTTGGTATTATATCTTTATATCTCTGTATATTTATTATATATTTCTGTCTGTCAATTTACATTTCCAAAGTACTTATATTATTTAAAGTAAAACCCCTGCCTCTAACGAAATAAAAAGCAAAGACACCCCTTTCTTTAAAACACATTTAAAAGTTTAAAAATAATTTTGTTTGTCATAATTCTATTCACATCTATATTTGTAATTTTCATTTGTTATATTTATAGATATTATATATATTGGAGAGAATACCTTTTTATATAATAATAGATATATTCTTTTGACACAATAGATTTCTTTTACTTATATTTATATGTATTAAATATTTATTGATATCGACACATATATAATATACTTGCATTTCTAGTTTTATATTTTTTATGAAATCTCTAGCCCATACCCCAGTAAAAGCCAAACTATCCCCAATTTATTTAACCTATATTTAAACATAAATCCTGTCACGGCTGCATTGCACAGCAGTGCCCCAAGCTAATCTGACACTTGTTCATCTCCTGGACCTGAATCTGAACCCGCTCACCTTGATCGCACCTGGCAGAACCATTTTCGTACCTTTTTCTGGCATGTCTTGTTTTTGTTTTTTTTTGTCTTTAGTTTTTGTGGCCTTTATTGCCTCTCTTTCTTGCCTTGTTTCTTGGGGCTTTTACTCCCTTTTTCCTTGATTTTTTTCTGGCATTTCTTGGGTTTTTTTCTTCGTTTCTTCTTGCCCATTTTGGTGTTTTTTCTGGTTTTTCCTTGCCCCCCTTGGGGGTATTTTTTCAGGGTTTTTTTTTTTTTCTGGGTTTTTCTTTTCTGGATTTTTTCTTCCCCATCTTGGTTTTTTGTTGCGATTTTTTTTCTTGCCCATCTTGGGGTTTTTCTCTGGTCTGTTTTCAGGCATTTTTCTTGCCCATCTTGTTTTTTTTTCTGTGGTTTTTTTTTTTTTTTTCCTCTGCCTTTCTTACGTTTTTTCTGGTTTTGTTTTTTTTTTTTTGTTTTTGTTTTTTTTTTCTGGGATTTTTCTCGCCCATCTTGGGGGTTTATTCTGGGCTTTTTTCATGCCCATCTTGGGGTTTTCTTCTGCGTTTTTTTCTTGCCCTTGTTGTTGTTTTTTGGGTATTTTTGTTTTTGTCTTTATTTTGGTTTTTTTCCTGTGTTTTTTTTTCTGCGGTATTTCTGGGATTTTTCTTGCCCATCTTGGATTTTTTGGGGAGAGGGGTGGTTTCTCGCCCATCCCGAGGTTTTTTTCTGTGGGTTTGGGTTTTTTTGGTTTTGTTTTTTTTTTTTTGTTTTTTTTTCTTTTCTTTTTCTTGTTTTTTTTTTTTTTTTTTTTTTTTTTCCCTAGGTTTCTCCCTGCCCTACTGGTTTTTGGTTTTTTTGTCTGTCTTCCTTCCTTCCTTCCTTCCTGTCCTTCCTTCTTTCTTCCTTTCATTTCCTTTCCTTATTTTCTTTCTTTCTTTCTTTCTTTCTTTCTTTCTTTTCTTTCTTTCTCTCTCTCTTTCTCTCTTTCTCTCTTTCTCTTTTCTTTTCTTTTCTTTTCTTTTCTTTTCTTTTCTTTTCTTTTCTTTTCTTTTCTTTTCTTTTCTTTTCTTTTCTTTTTTCTTTCTTTCCCTGCATTTCTAATCTTGGTTTTCCTTTCTAGCTTTAGAATAAAAAAGCAGCAGTAGTAACTTTCAGGCTACGTGGGAGTAAAAAAACTCCAAAACGAAAATGATTTAAAGAAAACGATTTATTCCCTGAGAGATGAAATTTTCTACTGCTGCACATGACAGAGAGCTTTTATTCCCTCTTATAGATAGTTGATATTTTATACTTTATACAGCGCCCCCTGCCGTGTGCACCGGCGCACTGCAGGCACAGCGATCCCTGCCGTCTGCACAGGCGCACTGCAGGCACAGCGCCCCCTGCCGTCTGCACAGGCGCACTGCATGCAGAGCGCAGTGGCGTCGCCTTTTACGACACTCGCGCTTTACGGCAGTCTTTAAGACAGTCGCGCTTTAAGGCACCTTTTACGACAGTCGCGCTTTACGGCACCTTTTACGACAGTTCTGCTTCACGGCACCTTTTACGACAGTCGCGCTTTACTGCACCTTTTACGACACTCGCGCTTTACGGCAGTCTTTACGACAGTCTCGCTTCACGACACCTTTTACGACAGTCGCGCTTCACGGCACCTTTTACGACAGTCGCGCTTTACGGCAGTCTTTACGACAGTCGCGCTTTACGACAGCTTTTACGACAGTCGCGCTTTACGGCACCTTTTACGACAGTCGCGCTTTACGGCACCTTTTACGACAGTCGCGCTTTACGGCAGTCTTTACGACAGTCGCGCTTTACGGCACCTTTTACGACAGTTCTGCTTTACGGCACCTTTTACGACAGTCGCGCTTTACGGCAGTCTTTACGACAGTCGCGCTTTACGGCAGTCTTTACGACAGTCGCGCTTTACGGCACCTTTTACGACAGTCGCGCTTTACGGCATCTTTTACGACAGTTCTGCTTTACGGTACCTTTTACGACAGTCGCGCTTTACGGCACCTTTTACGACAGTCGCGCTTTACGGCAGTCTGTACGACAGTCGCGCTTTACGGCAGTCTTTACGACAGTCGCGCTTTACGGCACCTTTTACGACAGTCGCGCTTTACGGCACCTTTTACGACAGTCGCGCTTTACGACACCTTTTACGACAGTCGCGCTTTACGACACCTTTTACGACAGTCGTGCTTTACGGCAGTCTTTACGACAGTCGCGCTTTACGGCACCTTTTACGACAGTCGCGCTTTACGGCAGTCTTTACGACAGTCGCGCTTTACGGCACCTTTTACGACAGTCGCGCTTTACGACACCTTTTACGACAGTCGCGCTTTACGGCAGTCTTTATGACAGTCACGCTTTACGGCACCTTTTACGACAGTCGCGCTTTACGGCACCTTTTACGACAGTTCTGCTTTACGGCACCTTTTACGACAGTCGCGCTTTACGGCACCTTTTACGACAGTTCTGCTTTACGGCACCTTTTACGACAGTCGCGCTTTACGGCAGTCTTTACGACAGTCGCGCTTTACGGCAGTATTCACGACAGTTTCGCTTTACGGCACCTTTTACGACAGTCGCGTTTTACGGCACCTTTTACGACAGTCTCGCTTTACGGCCGGTTTTACGACAGGTTTTTCTTGCCCATGTTGAAGTTTTTTTTTTTTTTCCTTGCCAGTCTTGGGGGGTTTTTTCCGGGTTTATTCTTTCCCATCTTGGGGTTTTTTCTGTGTTTTTTTCTGGGTTTTTTCTTGCCCATCATTGGGTTTTTTCCGGTTTTTTTTTCCCTGTTTTTTTTTTTTTTTTTGGTTTTTTCAGGTTTCTTTCTGGTCCATCTTGGTTTTTTTTCCTGGATTTTTCTCGCCCATCTTGTGGTTTTTTCCTTGGTTTTCTGTGGGTGTTTTCTGGGTTTTTTCTTGCCCGTCTTGGGGTTTTTTTCTGTGTTTTTATCTGGGTTTTTTCTTGCCCATCATTGGGTTTTTTCCGGTTTTTTTTTTTCATTTTTTTTTTTATTCTTGGTTTTTTCAGGTTTTTTTCTGCTCCATCTTGGTTTTTTTTCCTGGGATTTTTCTCACCCATCTTGGTCTTTTTTCCTTGGTTTTCTGTGGGTGTTTTCTGGGTTTTTTCTTGCCCGTCTTGGGGTTTTTTTCTGTGTTTTTTTCTGGGTTTTTTCTTGCCCATCATTGGGTTTTTTCCGGTTTTTTTTTTTCATGTTTTTTTTTTTTTCTTGGTTTTTTCAGGTTTTTTTCTGCTCCATCTTGGTTTTTTTTCCTGGGATTTTTCTCACCCATCTTGGGGTTTTTTCCTTGGTTTTCTGTGGGTGTTTTCTGGGTTTTTTCTTGCCCATCTTGGGGTTTTTTTCCATTTTTTTTCCCTGTTTTTTTTTTTTCCTGGTTTTTCCTGGGTTTTTTCTGCTCCATCTTGCATTTTTTTCCTGGGATTTTTCTCGCCCATCTTGAGGTTTTTTTCTTGGTTTTCTGTGGGTGTTTTCTGCATTTTTTCTTGCCCATCTTGGGGTTTTTTTTCTGGGTATTCTCGGCCATGTTGGGTTTATTTTCTTGGTTTTTTTGGTCTTTTCTAGCCTATCTTGGAGTATTTTTCTGGGTTTTTACTTGGCCGGCACCAAAAAAAAAAAAAAAGCCAGGGTGGAAGGCAGCTGGGAATTTTTTATTCTCAATTTAACAATGAGTTGCAAAACCTGAAAAGCAAAAGTCATATACACAAGGTTAAATCCAGTCAGCATGCGCTCACACACGCAGAGACGAGCAGACAGACACAGCCACGTGCTCTCACACACACTCCTTCCACTTACATGCTCACTGTGGCTCTTCCCTGAGATGCTGAAGAAGGCGCTTTGACACATCTTCTGGCTACCGCTCCTTGAGGTAAATGGCAGATCCTGGGGAAATCAGCAGCCTCGGGGACCTGTGAGACAACAGGAAGAGTCAACAAGTGGCTATCTGACAGCTAGGACTTGTCCCCACTCTGGACTGACAAATTTTCTACCCAAAATCCCACAAAAGACAGATGAACAGTAAAGTTGTTATAACTGTTCTACCTAACTGTGACTATGTGCCAGGGCAGGGCAGCTCCGATCATAAGTGGTACAGTGTAAGTACACACAATATAAGCTGACGCATACAGTGCAAGTGTACATAGAGTGTAAGTACACACAATATAAGGCGACATGCTTACATACAGTGTAAGTACAGACAATATAAGGCGATGCACTTACATACAGTATAAGTACATACAGTATAAGCCAGCATAGGTACATGCAATGTAAGTACATACAGTACCTATGTTGATAGGTACATACAGTATAAACCACGACTTAAGATAACTCTCTGGAAGATTACTTATTGAGCCCTGTACTCTTTGAGAAGATGGAATCTATAGAACTACTGCAGTCACATGAGGAGGGTGTAAGATGCTCCCTCTAGAAGTCCAAGAAAATGGAAAAAAAAGCACTACCAAAGCTGATAGTGAGAAGGAAGATGGATGAGAACATCTTGTCGCTGTGAGACATTCCTGTCTCAAAGAATAAAAATGTAAAGATGCTGGAATAAGGGATATCCGGAAAGGAATGTGAGTAGAACACAGCCTATATGGCACAGAAGAGAGCCGATAAAGCATCGAGATGTAACAAAGGCCTATGACGTGGAAGACAATGGACACACACTGCATAACACAGACACCATAACATAGACACAGATGACATAACACAGAGACAAGTTGCAACTGCTTGGCACTTTCCCTTTAGGGACCCGAGAGTCCTAGCACAAGACGAGCCATAGGCCGATGAGGCCAAGGGAAAGGAAGCCCTATGACAACAGCACGTGATGATGAAATGCAACTCATTACAGGAAGTTAGGGCCAAAGCAGTTAGGAGGATGCTCGAGAGGCTCAGCAAGCCCAGAGAAGGAAGCGGACTGCCAGGTAACTGCGGCTACAGCTCCGGACCTGAAGGCAAGCTCCACGGGGGAAAGAGCCGTGACAACGTCAAGTTGAGGAAGGCAGATGACGCAAAGTTCGCGAGAATGTGGAGATGGGTCGGAACTGCTCTGCCTGGCAAAGGCTCTGGTGAGGCTGAGGAGAAACCCTCTCCCTTTACTTCCAGGGAGCCCGTCCCACTACAGACCTCTCCGCTAAGCTGACATCAGATTGCCTCCTGTGATAGTAAAGGCTTTTCCCCTTCTCCCAACCACTGGCCCCGACACTTAGCTTTTGGAAGACGAGCGGACAAAATCCATCCTCGGTCGGACGTGGACGCTGAGATGTTCTCAATGTGTGTGCTTCGGTGCTGCCGCTTCCAAGCTGTGGCTACAAGCCTCCCCAGGGTACCTAAGGCAAAACAGAAAAGGTGACCATTGCCCTCAAAAACAGTAATCCCCAGGACTCATCCGCACCCCTGCCCCAACTCACCTCAAGTCTTGATTTGACTCCAGAGGCCGCCCAGAAGATACCTGCAAAAAGAAAATGTACACACTTAGCATGCTGCTGCATAATGCTCAACTAGGAATCAGCCTGCCTAAACTCCGAGTCACCTGCCCTCCTCTCTTCCCCGGCATGCCTAGGGCAGCGACAGCACCTGCAAAGAAACAAAGCTGAAAAGCATGCTGAGATACTGTGAAAACACAACCTCCCAACCCTGACAAGTATGCCACACTGATACCTTAAGCTTGAACCCACCTGGCATGGGCATGCTGGGCTAGGATAGATGGCAAGCAGTCCATCTAAAATAAAAAGAGGAATAATACATACTTAGAGCTGCACCAGAAACTGAGACATCAGCAACAACAACTGCTTCGGTACCCTACTCAATGCTCACCTTGCCCACTCAGCCTTGACAGCTGCTCTCTGCCTTGACTTCCTAAAAATAAAGACAAAGAGCAGAGCTGCAGCAGCCACAATTTATGCTTCCTCTGCAGAGACAAACAGTGACTGATCTTCACGGGGGAATCCCCTCACCCGGGATGGGGGGCTCTGCCCTGGATTTATCCTTCTGCAACTAAAAGAAAGTTAGGATGAAAGTGAAAGGGCTGCAGGATAACTTATGGGCTCCAGGTATCCTGTGTCCATCTACAAATCCCATCTAGAATCCAACTACACCCCACATTACAAATTCCAAGTCCCCAGGACTTTTCCTATTGCACCAGGCTGTGCGGCAGGGCAGAGCAGCAGCTTGAACACAAATGTGTGCAGACACCCGTGACACAGGAAGACAGGACGTGACAAACACTGGGGACACAACACGAACAGAAACCTCTTAGCAAGGAAAATGGCTGCAAGGACTGAGAGAATGCAAAAGAAGAAGAGTTGAAGCTGATGGCGAGCTGATGAGGCTCAGAGAACCCTGGAGGCAGAAGATGCTAAACTGAATGTTTTCTTCCAAGAACAGCAAAGGTGGATGCCCAGGAATCCTACAGTCAGAAGCCTCTACCTGCACTCACATTCTTACAAGTCCTAATCCACCATAATGGATCCAGGTGGGGCACAGCTGTCCATACAGCTCAGAACAAGACGTGAAAAGATATCTGACTGGATGCTTCCAAAGAGAGAAGAGAGTCTGATGCCTGCATGAGCTCCCGAGTCAAAAGTTCTATGGCCTGGGTGCCAGGCCACAGAATGCAGAGATCACAGATGCTAAGAAGGATGCCAGGGTTTCTGACAGGCCCCTCAAAGGCCTAAGGTAAAAGACATGAGATACACAAACAACGCATAATGCACAATAGACAAGTGACACGAGACACACCGGGACCGCTCTGCCCTGCTGCACACCTCAGCACTGTCATCAAAAGTGAGACTTTGCTTTTATGGGGCCTAAAGGGCCACTTCATGAACACCCCCCACCTCCAAATTGGACTCAAATACCCCTCCCAGTAATTCCCAAACCAGCACCATGCCTTCATCCCCTCTGTGGGTCACAGCCCTCTACTTATCTCTCAGACATCTAGGGATGCCAGTCTGTGTCAGGCGCAAAGAAAGGCCACCTCGTCAGCTGGGAAGGTCCTGCTGGCACCGGGCTGGTGTCTCTATTAAAGAAAACCAAACATCAGGGCCTGAACTTGGTACCACATCGGCCAAAACCCCACCAGTCTGCTACTCACCGCGCTCCTAAGAAGGCCCGGCACCTCCAAACCCTGACCCTCTGCCATGGATGCAATGCATCTGCACCTGAGAGAAAGTTAGAACAATACGTCAAACGCCTGCAGGATAACTCAAAAGCTGCAAACGCCTTATGTCAATCTAGGAATAGCATCTAGAGCCCAAATACACCCCACATTACAAATTTCAACTCCCCAGGGCTTGTCCTATTGCAGCAGGCCATGCGGCAGGGCAGAACAGCTCCAGCACAAATACATGCAGACACCCGTGACACAGAACGTGACAAACAGGGGGACACGAAACACGACACATCATGCTTGTGGTGAGGGCCTCGAGGGAAGAAGGCAAAAGGGACCCCAAAGACACACCAGGTAACACGGCACACCAGACAACACGACACAGACCAGAGCTGTTCTGCACTGCCTGCCTGAAAGCTGCCATCAAAAGCAGAGCCTCTCCCTTTAGCTCTCCTAAGAGGCCCTGGGAGAAGAATGCTTTTCCCTCTGCTCATTTTTAAATCTGCCCCAAGAACTCCCAACCTGCTACTCTCCCATCTTCAGACCATGGCCCCCAACTTATCTTTTTTGATGATGAGTGATGTGAATCCACGCTGCACCTGAAACGAGTCTGCCTCGGAGGGCCTTGTGATGGCCTGTTAGCCTCTTGGTCAGCTACAATGAAGAAAACCAAATCCAAAGTATGAGTCCAGAGTTATGTGGGCCAAATCCCTGCAAGTCAGCTACTTGCCCTCTCCTGGAGTGTGCCTAGCTCCCTCAGCCTCCAGCTTCATCCTGATTCCAAGGCTGTGGCCTTTATTAGGAGTGGCACCTGGGTTAGAGAAAGGCAAAGTTAAATGGCATTCCTGTGAGTGCAGTGGATTACCTTGTGTGCTGTAAGACATATGAAAACCTCTGCTAGGCTTCTGAGAAGCCTTGTAGGGGGGGGCTCAAATAAACACCCTTTCTCACCCTGCTGCCTGCAAGCACCCTCCCAATAACTCCTACCTGGATACCTGTTCGCCCTCCCTCTCCCAGTCACAACCCACAATTCATCTGAAGCCTCAATCTCCAACATCATTTTTGCATTTTTGACACTGGGCAGATCCCTCTTGTGACATGATGAATCTGCTGAAAAAAGTGTTGTGCTTAACAATCTCAGGATTCTGTGGAAATGGAATCTCTGGAAGCTGTATTCCTCCTAACCCCCCCCCCCCCCAAAAAAAAAAAAAAAAAAAAAAAAAAAAAAAAAAAAAAAAAAAAACAACCAAAAACCTACAAAAACAAAAGAAGCACAACACCAGAAATTGTAAATGCATTTCACCACCCCTAAACACAAACCCCAAAATAACGAACATAAACACTCCCTGTATTCCATGCTGTTTTTCTCACAGTCTCTTCCAAGCCTCTGTGCTTTAGATGCCCAGAAACACCTGCTGGAAACAAGCTGAGATGAGCTGAAAAAGCCTCTTCACTGAAATGAGAGGAGAGCTCTTACCCCAGCACATCCCAGAGAGGGTATGAAGCCCCTCAGCCACGGCTGGGGTTAATATACCCCTGATGGTGCCCACCTCTCATTCCCATGGCACCCAGGAAAAGGGAGGGGGCGAATCCCACCAAGCCCTCAGAGCAGCTGCAGCTGTTTGACTCATCTGACCTGAATTCAAGAGGAGTAAAGGGCTTGTTATAGAAGAAAACTCTTCAGAAAAATAACAGCACTTTCTTTTTTGCAACAACTACTCAGAGCAGAAGGACAGAAAAATGGTAAGATATAAAACTTTGTGATTAATTAGCATAGCTAGATAAATTGGGTAATTGTGTAATTTGCTGTTAACTTACATAATTATTCTGTATTTAACAAAAGCCATTTAATAAATTAACACCCAAAACTCCAGCAGCTGAGCTGGCCCTACCAAATCTGTATCTTTATACATACAGTAAACAAAACCAAAATCCCAGTAATACCTATCAGAAGTCTGTGAAAGAAACCTATTGAAATCAATCCTACCTCAAATACAAACCAACCCATCCAGAAAATTAGCTTCACTCAAAAAACAATTTACACAGAGTTAATTATACCAAGAAATAAAACAAGATGCCATGTACCAGTAATGAATATAGTAGTGAAGAAAAAAAAACCACACTTTTTTATTTATTTATTTAAACTAACTTCTTTTATTAGCTAGAACAAAAGATTTTGCCAGGACTGTTACAACAACTTCTTCTCCTTCTGAAATATCCCTTCTCATTCCCAAATTCCTTTCAACTTCTGAGTTTAAATCCAAGCAAAAAGCAAAATTCGTGCACTCGTGCATTCGATGCTCGTGTCAGATTCTCTGTTTCCCTCCACATCTTCTTACACTTTCAGTCTTCGCGTTGTCCTGTCGTGATGAGTTTGACAGAATTGGTAAATGTTAAGAGAGGATTTCCCTCCCCCTCTCCCTTCCTCCCTCGCCCTCTCCCTTCCCCCCTCCCTCCCCAGAGCTGGTTTCCTTAGCGCATTTCACTCAATCCCAAGCTAGCAATGATGCACGCTCACCACAAGGCTCACAGCTGCTCGGCTAAATTCGGCTATTATCGGTTAAACTCGGCTTTTGTCGGCTGCATTCGCCTCTTCGGCGCGGCTCGGCTCGCTTCGGCCGAACTTGGAGCCGCTCAGTGCGTTTCTTTCTTTCTTTCCGTGTATTTCTGATCTTGGTTTTCCTTTCTAGCTTTAGAATAAAAAAGCAGCAGTAGTAACTTTCAGGCTACCTGGGAGTAAACCCAAAACTATAATGATTTAAAGAAAACTATTTATTCCCTGGGAGCCTGAAATTTTCTACTGCTGCACGTGACACAGAGCTTTTACTCCTTCTCATATATAGTTTATATTTTATACTTTCTGTACCGCCCTTTTCTCCCTACCCAAGGCGCATGAGCACACTGCCGCCATTATTGGGAGGGGCAAGTGAGTGCCGTCCCGAGACGCCATCTTGGGTGTGGCGTAAAAAGTAAGGGTTTTTTCTCTCCCCTTTCCAGTTTTCACCCCCTGCAGAGGCAGGAAAACTGCCTTGCAATCAAGTACAAAACGTGTCTGGCAAGCCCAGGATCCCAGCACCCATTTCTCCTGGATTTCCTCTCCGCAATCTTTGGTACTGGCAGAAGCCACCCCCGGCCGAGCCGCCATCTTTGTTGTGGTACCCTTAAGCATCCCCATTCCTCACACAGGCGTTTCTCTTGCCGGCTGCCTCAACCCGGTCCCGACACCGATCCCGCGCTCTCAGCGCCATTTTCTGCTGCTTTTCCCGGCGGGAGAAAACGGTTGGCGGGGTCAGCGGCACCGGAGCCCCGCGAACAGCGGCAGGGAGCGGCGGCGACGTCTCTTCCGGAGTCCTGCCGCGGCCGCCATCTTGTGTGTGGCCGGAGCCCGGCCCGGTTCATGCAGGGTCCTGCTACGCGGGCGCTTCGCCATCTTGAAATGGCAGCAGCTCTGTACCGTCCGCGCCTCCGCCGCCCGCCGAAACCGGCCCCGCCGATGTCGTTCTTCCCAGCCACCGCCCCGCACGGCGGCCGCTCAAGCCCGGCCACGCCCCTTTGCTCTCCTAACTGTGCTTCACAGCTCCCCTCTGTGCACAGTACCGCCCTGTGCCCACAAGGCGGCAGCAGCGCCCCCCTGCCCGGGCCGGGCTGGACGCGCCTTGGGGCAGGCAGGGAACGGAGGCTGAAGCTGCCGGAGAACCTTTTGTATTTATTCCCTTCGGGCCCAGCAGCTGTTCCTACAGTTTAAGGGCATTTGATTGGTTCATTCCTAGGTAAAAACGTTATAACATTGGTTTCAAAACGACTACGCATCTCTAATCAGAGTTTCCTACATTCCTGTGTACAACAGAACGGATAGATTCTTTCCAAATCATTCTTTCCAAATGGTTTTAGAGATAAATTCCAAATCTTTGCCAATACCTATAAAAACGAAAAACTTGACAGGTTTTGGTGTTCTACACCCACCCCTCCGTGTGAATTTTCTGACAGCTTTTGGTCTCTCTGGGGGAGAGTAACCCAGCATGACCCCCCCTCATTCCCCACTCATCTGCTCCTCCATCACAGCCTGGTGTGACAGTGTTCACAGGACTCTTAGGATGCGGGAAGAGATGAGGATTTGACTCCATGTTTCAGAAGGCTTGATTTATTATTTTATGATATATATTATATTAAAACTATGCTGAAAGAATAGAAGAAAGGATTTCATCAGAAGGCTAGCTAAGAATAGGAAAAGAAAGAATGATAACAAAGGCTTGTTGGTCCACCATCCACAAACTACAGCACTGACACCGTGCCTATCTCAGTTTGCCTACTCAGAGTCTGAAGAGTGGCATCTCATCACACACTGGGGCTGGAAAGGCACAATATAGGGCAGGAATTATTTGGTCCAGTCTGAACTTTCACCTGCATCCCAGCCCCATGAGGAGGCTTGGACCCCATTCCAAGATATCAGCATGTCAGGGGCCAGATGAATGGAGAGATTAGAGAGGGGCAGGGGATGCTGGCAAGATATTTATACTGAGGATACAGAGGGAGCGATCTGTGTCGCTCATTGCCAAGCAAAGAAAATAACAATTTGGGCAGGTTTGAAAAGCACCGAAACCACAACAGGAAACCCAAATTGTACAAATGCAGATGTGAGTGGAAAAAGCTCTTGAGCTGGTGGCTCTGACTTTCACCTCCACTAAAAATAAACCTGCCTTATTAGGGGCAGATGGAGGCCAAGATAAAACATCTCTCCCCCCACTCCCCACCATGTTTTTCCATGGAGGGGCTCTTTTGTGTGATGCTGGGTGATGTGGCTTTCTGGGGGTAGTGGGGATGGATGGCTTGGCCAGAGGCTTGTGTTGGGTTTTGGAGAGGATCTGGGAGGTTTAAGGGTTTTGGGGATGTGTGTCAGGTTTTCTGGAGGAGGGTTGCTGGGGTTGGTGTGATTTAGGGCTAGGCAATGTAGGGTGGGGGGTGTGATGAGTTGTAACAGCCTCTGATTATAGTAAGGGCAGCCTGGCAATGCCACATCCTGCAGCACAGAAGGAACAGGGAGGAGCAATTTGGGGTGCTGAGAAAGGGAGGGATTGGGGGCTGGGATTACAGGGAGCAGCAGAACTCCTCCTGGGACCCCAACATAACACAGGCTGGGCTCCTCGTCCCCAAGCCTGTTTCCCCGCTTTGGACCATGCCAGGGTTGCAGCACCCCATGTTTGCGGGGAGGCTGTGGCAGACAGTGCCAGGTTTGGGTGCCCATTGCCCCCCTGCTGCTGCACCCCAGCCCCCTGAGGATATTGTGGGAGTTGCTTCACTGTCACCCTGGCAGTGGCAGCAGGGCCCAGGCTCCTCTGGGCCCAGTGTCTCCACACCCGCAGCAGCCAGGGTTGTTCACGCTTGCAGCCTTTGCACCCCCAGCCCCATCCTCCTCCTCCTTTTGCAGGGATGCAATTTGGGAAGGGAGAAATCAAAAAGATTTTGGAGAGAGAAGGGAGCAGAGCAAGGGGTGGGTTGAGCACCAAATTGTGAGTGTATCTCCAGCAGTGGCACAGCAGCACCTCAGCACTTACCCTGCTGGGGACACCCTCATGGACCCCCTCAACAAGGCCTGGGTTATGGGGGTCACATGGCATGAGCTGATCAGTCTTGGCCCCCTTAGGGTAACATGAGGATGTGATGCTCATTAGGGTAACATTGGGGGTGCCCCAAAAGGGTCCCAGGAGGGAAAAGACCCCTCAGGGTGCAGATGGACTCAGAGGGGCTGCTACCGTGTCAGGGGTGGGGAGGGGAAGAGTGGGGTCTGTCCAGCCATGGGGGGAGGTGATGAGGACGGTGGCTGGGGCAGGGGGGTTGGCACAGGAAGCAGTGGCAGTGGAAGCACTGCTCCCAGCTCCCCAGATGCGCCCGTGAGATAGGGCAGCAGGAAGCAGCTGAGGAGAATCCTGGTGCTGGGAACAGCCACTGCTGCCTGCCCAACACCGCCTAGGCCCAACCTCACTGTCTCTCCCCACTCTGGGTACTACCCAGGGATGTTCCAAATGTCCCAGCCTCTCCTCTGCAGGGAACAGAGATGTCCAGGGTTTGCCCTGAAGAAGCAGCTGTGACTCCTCATGGAAATATATGGTTCCCTCTGGCTCTGAGGGTGAGGGAGACATGGCTCTGCTCTTCACAGGGCTTTGGATGAGAGGAAGTGTGGGGAAACTGAGGCATGGACAGTGACTGAGCAGCTTGGCCACAGTTCATGTCACAGTTCCTGGTTCCCTTCCAGAGAGATGAGAGTGTTCCTCTCCCTCCCTTGAGTACTCTGGAACAAGGTAATGCCTCATGGTGTTCACTTGGTCCCCAATGATCACCAGCAGGGACTGTCCTTGGTGCTGCCTCCAGGCTAGGTTGGGCTCAGGCTGAGGGGAGGGTCCTGGGGCTAATCGCGTGCACAAACAGCTGCACATTCCCCAGGGCTGGATCAGGTCTCCTAGTGACATGGCTTGGGGGGGCAGGGCACCTCACTGCTGCTTTTTGGGTGTAGATGCCACTCCTTTTCCCCCCCTAATTCTCTGCCATTTGTCTGCTCATCCAGCCCCATTCATGACCCATTACTGAGCCTCTGGCATTGTCTGGCTCTGTCAGAGGGTCCCTGTGGTGGGTGAAGGCGGTAAACTGAGGCACAGATCCTCAAAAAGAAGCCAGGCTCCTTTCTGCATGGGCTGTGGACTAACATCCATCCATCCATCCATCCATCCATCCATCCATCCATCCATCCATCCATCCATCCATCCAATCTCCCAGCTCCAATTTATAATCTCCATTGATCCTGAAACACCCCAAATCTGGGACATCGCAGCTCAATATAGGGGAGTCACTGTGGCTATGGGGACCCCAGGGATGGTTTGTCAAACTACACAGGAACCTGTCAGCGCATTCTCTGCATGACTAATGGCCAGAGCAGGGCCACAATGCCTGTCACTGCCTGTCCTTGCCTATCTTGGACTCGCTGTCCATCCAGGAGCACTTGGCCCCAGCACAAATTGAAATGTCAAGAGAGCTGCCACACAGTGTTCAGCAGGATCACCAAATGGTACTGGACTGCCTTCCCATGACCTTTGGGATAATGTGGGAAAGAGATCCCAGAGCCCTTTAAGAAGCCAGAATCCCTTTTTTCCCTTGAGTTTCCATCTAGATTTCTTCTCCAGTACCACAGCTCCCTCAAAGTGCTGCTGTGGTGTGCCATGTGGGTGCCCAAGATGGGGATGGGGGGGGGGGGGGTGGCTTGAAGCATCTCCAAAAATCTGTAAATTAATCTCTGAGTTTTTGTTCGCATTTGGGCTGAGCCAGAGCAAGCCAGCCAGGTCCCTCAGCTTCCCTTGCTCTTGAAAGATCCTGAAGGTCTCTGAAGATCCCTGGTAAATGGGATTTATACCTCAGCCCCATCTGAAAAAAAATCCAGATGACCCCTGGGGAAGAGCCCTTCTTCCCTTTGTAGCTGCCTTGGGCAGCCTGCCACATCTCCATTCCTCTCCTCTCCCGTCAAATCCCTGCCCTGCAACCAGGGCTTCCAGACAGCCCCCAGCTTCCAAAACACAAGAAATTCCTCCCAAAATGCTGGTGGTGTTCCCCCAGGACACAGGGACCCCCACACTCGCCCTCCCCGCCCTGCAGCAGCCAGGCCAAATCTGGCCATTTGCACTCCATGTTACATCCCTCACATCCTGTCACCTACAGTGACTTATTTCAGAGGGGAAAAAAAATCAAACCAAACCCAAACCCAAGGGGCAGATTATTTTGGGGTGGGGGGAAGCAGCTACTTGTGAGGCTCCCCAAGTTTTGAGGACCTTTGCAGATATTTGCAGCATGAGCAAATCCCCTGGAATTAAAAATCTGTTCCCAGGAAAAGGAGAAAGGTGGGTAGGGAGCAATAGCTGAGCTGTAGTGATGTACATGGTCACCCGTCCCACAAGGGGCTTTTTGGTATCATTTTGGGGTGCTTGCTGAGGTGAAAAATCCCAGCTCCTGCTTCTTCTGCTGCTTCTTTTCCTTTTCATTTTAACAAAACACCCAGTGTGGGCCCTTTCACCACGAAATCATCATGCTCCAGAGCATGCCCACTCCCTTCCTCCCCCATTTTCTGTTCTCCACACCAAGAAATCCACTCCTCCTGCAGCCACTGCATAAGGACACCCCAAACCCGGAGCTGACACCGCAAGGGCACCCTAAAAGCGCCGCTTTGTCCCAGTCAAAAGTGAAGTGACCCATCCGGGCGAATGAGGGGTTGTGACACAAACTTGGGGTGATCATATAAAAGCATTCTTGTGCTCCCAGCCCTCTCGCACACTTGGGGTATCCCAGGATTGGAATGACTCCCCCTGGAATACGGCGGCAGCGTGGCCGTGGCGGTGGCGGTGCGGGGGGAGGCGCGGGGGGAGGTTGCCTTGGCCACGCATCCCTCTGTGAATGCATGACGTGCGCAGGGCTGGCGCCAGGCTGTCTGGGGCCGGGAGTTAGATCAACACAGCTGGAGGGCCCGGGCCACAGCTGGGCAAAGGCAGCGGGTCCCGCCGCCCAGGCAGGGCCTGTGGGAACCGCCGCCAACAAAACCCCCCTGCAAACAAAAGCTCCCCTCCCAGTCCCTCTGAAGCCTTTCAGCGCCCCCCCCCCCCCCCGCCATCCCTTGGGAAATGAGAGGGGGTGTATGGGAATAAGCAGAGGCTGTACGCTGCTGTTTTGTATTGAGGGGAAGTCATAAGAAGGATTCAGGTGGTGGTCTGAAAAGAGTTTCTAAATGTTTTGTAAACGTTTTAAAGATCTGTGTTAATTTCATGAAGTTTTACAGTAATAATTTATTTTTAAAAGATGTTTAATTCTTTTTTAACTTTATTTTGTTCGGGTTTTTTTGGGGGGAGGGGGGGAGGGAGTTGGTTAATGAGGGTAATTATGCATCTTCCCAAGCTGCTATCCTTTACACAGAGGTGATTTCCCAGGAAAGTCATAACGAGTGAGGTGGGGGGTTCGGGGAGATGGCGGGGGGGGAGTGGAGAGAAAAATAAAAGGTACAAAAATAATCCAAGCACAAAGAGTGTTGGATGCGGCTTTCAAGGTTTTTTTGTTGAGTAGCTCATGGCTTGGGGGAGATGTGGGAGGAGGGGTGCCCTCCAGCCTGCAGTCCCCAGACCCCTTTGGGGGTGGAAATAAACCCCAGCACTACCAAACTGGGATCTGGGCAGATCTAGAATAAATCGCTGCCGTGGGCAGGAGTAATTTGGTCCAGGTCCCTGTACCCTCAGCCCCCTGCCCCCGTCATTATCAGGGACCCCTGGGCCAAGCAGGCTCCCAGAGCGCCTCCCTCCAACCCTCTTGGCTGTAACATTCCCTTCCTGCACTTTCATAACCAAGCCCCCACAACAACCCCATAACTAAATCCCACCAAAGTCAATATTTGGGGGAGAGAGGATTTTTCCCTTAGGCTCATCCTGACTCGCCGTCGGGGTGTTGCAGGGCTGTCGCTACTGCGGGACCCCTCCACGTGCCACCCGCTGCAGTGACACCCACCCGGGACCCCAGATCGCTCCAGCTTTGGGCTTTTTCTGTGGACATTCTCTGATTCTGTAAGTTTTAAGGCAGCTATGGTAGAAGGGTAGTTTCCTTCATATCCTGCCCGCCCGCTCCCCCCCCCCCCCCCCGCCGCCAATCACTTCTGCTAGGGATAACCCCTTTGCCTATAAATCTCGTCTCCCACCTCCAAAATAAAAAACCTTCCAGGCTTCTCGCAGGCGCTGACCTAAATCTGGTTTCTCCATCGTAACCTCAGTTTTACCGCAATTAATTTTTTTCTGCTGGTCACAAGATAATTCCTGACGCCAGAAAGTCTGGAGGTCAGATGAGAAGCGGATTGAGGAAAAGGGCGGCACTAATTTCCTTAAAACAGGGAGGTTGGGAGGTGGGAAACCCCATCGTCCTGTCTAAAAATAGGGGCAATTCACTGGGAAGGGGAGTGGGACAGTTTCGGGGTGCTAGGGTTTTGAAGGGGTTAGGGGGGATAATCCCCAAGAGGTTTGGCGGGTCTGGCCATGGGGAGGGGGACCTGCGTGGTCGTGTCATCCCCCGTCGGGCCACCAAGGGTCAATCTGGGGGGCTGGGGGGGGACCGGGGGGGTGAGGTAGAGGGGTTTAAGACTTCATTTATGTGTAGGGGTGGAGTTTGATGCTTCATTGACCCTCGGAGGCGGGGTTTAGGGATCGTTAACATAAAAGGGAAGAGATTAATGGTTATTTTACATAAAAGGGGGTTGCGTTGATCAAAATTTGCATGTGGTGGGCGCGGTCAAGCGGCGCTGCCTATATAATGACGGCGCGCGCGCGTCCCGTTTTCCCCGACCCTCTCCGATCACCAGCGAAGTACGAAAGTTGGGGGTCCAGGGGGTGAGAGTCAAAGCTCTCAGAGCCTCCCCTCTTTGGCGGTCTGGTGCTCGAAGGTCCCAGCAAAACCTCCGCTGCCGCGACAGCCCCTGAGGCTCCTAGGCATCCTCCCGTCCTGCATCTCCAGACCTGCTCTGAGCCCACCATGAAAGCCATCAGCCCGGTGCGATCCGTCCGGAGCTGCTACGAGGCTGTTTGCTGCCTCTCGGAGCAGAGTTTAGCCATCGCCCGGGGCAGCCACAACAAGAGCCCGGCCTTGGAAGAGCCCATGAACTTGCTCTACGATATGAACGACTGCTATTCCAAATTGCGGGAGCTGGTGCCGGGCATCCCTCAAGGCACCAAGGTGAGCCAGGTGGAGATCCTGCAGCACGTCATAGACTACATCTTCGACCTCCAAATTGTGCTGGAGGAGGGGTCCAAGGGCCGCGACCCCTCCTCCGAGGCCACCCTATTTTCCCTTAAGGTAAGGGTCGCTTCGGACTAGGGGCTAGGTATGTCGATTTGGGGAGAGAGGATCTGTTAGGTCGGAGGTGATAACAAGTCGGGCTGGGTCCCCGAGTGTGTTGGTGGGGAATGGGGAGGAGTGGGTGGGGAGGAGTGGGGACCACCCGCTGCCGGGGTAATCTTAAGCCCGTCCCTTTTCTCTCCAGGCGGCTGAACTCGCCTCAGAACTCCGCACCAAAGACGAGAGAAGTTTGTGTCACTAACGCCACCTCCACCAGGTGAGTGTCGCCTCCGATCACCACCGCCACCATCATCCGCAGCCCAGTCCCCCCCTCCCCATGTGCCCACAGCCCAGGTGGCGTCCTGGGGCCTCCTCCCGCCCCCAGCATCAAAATCCCCAGCCGGCCAAACCGCAGCAACCCATGCTCCCCTCTCTCTAATTTCCCCTCGCCCCAGTTTTTCACCACGCGCACCCCACCACCGATACCGATCCAAATAATGCAGACCAGTGCTCCCCCTTTCTGCACTCCCCCCCAAGTCTGCCACCTGAACTCCAGCACCAACCCACCCCCAGCATTCCCAGCCGGGAGCCAGATACAGTCCCCGAGAACTTGGTTTCCTGGCTCCCACCCTCTTCCCAAATTTCCATCCCCAACTCCACTTACCACCGCACTAATTACCACTATTATTTTTTTCTCCTCCCTCCCCCTCTGTTCTCTCACCTCCCTGTGCCAATTAGCAAACAGGCAGCGAGTGTCGGTTCCTGGTTCGTTATCAGCCGGAGGTAAATAGCAGCTTCCTCCGTGGCGCCGGGCTGTCTGCGACCTACCGGCCCCGGCATCGCCTCCCCCGGGCCCGGGCACCGCGAGTGGGGAGCGGCTGGTTCCGACCCCCCCAGCCTTCCACCGCCGGCATCCCACCCACGGAGCTCAGCATCCCAGTTTGGGACCCGAATTCCCATGAGATATTTTTAATGATGGACTGATGATGAAGCGGAGGTTGTCTGTATATTTTTGGATTATAGCAGCGAGTCCTTTTTTTTAAAGGTGTTTAATGGGATGGCGGGGTGGGGATTAGGGGGCTTTGGGGAGGGGGGAACAAACATTCTTGAGTATGAACTAAACTGTCTGGGGCTGTGGCCTCGTGTATTGTGGAGCTCTATACTAGAGT
Source organism: Melospiza georgiana (assembly GCF_028018845.1). Classification (NCBI taxonomy): domain Eukaryota; kingdom Metazoa; phylum Chordata; class Aves; order Passeriformes; family Passerellidae; genus Melospiza; species Melospiza georgiana. Next base: position 9,671,364 of record NC_080453.1, on the reverse strand, counting down.
ATAACTTTTTCTACCTTTTGTGCAGGAAGGTGATTTTCTGCGAATATGCCTTGTACTTGCTTTATAAACTTTTTATAAAAGTTATCATTTTTGCATAATAAAAACCAGATAATTTTGATTGGTTTTTCTCCTTCATCGCTGGGATGGAAGGAGCTGGGGTGTACCTCTGGGTGGGAAAACCCCCTGGGGGGTGGGAGCCTACCAAACTTTGATGGGAACTTCTAGGGTTACAGTAGGAATCTCCATAATTGTGTAATAGCATTGAAATGTCAGCTCAGGTATGGGAGGAATTAACCCTGGGCTCTCGTTCCTGGCCGAGGTGGCTGCCAGCTAGTTTGTGTGCCGCTGTGCTTACCTGATACTGAAAGAGTGAAGATGGTGCTGCAGCCCCGGGGACCATCTAGAAGTGTAGCTGGAGCCCTGGGAAGGAGGGAAAAATACGCTTTTTTCCACTTTTAGCCATGTGAAAATAGGCTGATAGGTGCTATGATACTGGATTTGAGCTTCTATTGGGCTGGAAGGGGTGATGTTGCTCCCCCAGGATATACCACATATGGGTAGAGGAGTTTTTGGACTGCTTTTGCTGCCCCAGGTAGTATTGAGAGAGCAGCCCCTGCCTGGCCCGATCTTCTCGCGTCAACACTACAGGGAAGAGGTGTTGGGAGCAAAAATGCTTTTCCCTCTCCTTGGGTAATGCTGTGGTTTCCCTTTGGCCCGGGAGCAGAACAGATGTGACCCCAGGCTGGCTCAGCTGTGGAGCTGGATCATGCTCCCTGGGGAAGGTGTTGGCCTGCCCAGGATGAAGTTAAATTGACTTCACCCCCACCTGTAGCACCATCATCTTTATTCCCTATGCTGGGCTCTGGTTTTGCTGCTGTGGGCTTAGCCAGGCATGATGTGGATCCTGCCCCCTGGCATTGGGGTGTCCCCAGGGTGCTCCAGCGTCCAGGGGTACATCATGGGAAGAGGAGAAGGGAGAAGACACAAGGGTCTCGGAGCACAGAGTGATACAAAGCTTTGCCCTAACACACTGGCTTCAGACTCTACCCAATGGAAGAACAGGAGCTTGGGGTGCAGCAGGCACCTGCCAAATGCTCCTTGTCCATGGGCATTTCCACAGAGAAAAACAGCACGTGGAGCTTCCAAAAAGCACCACCTGGTCCAACTGGATCACCAGCCCTGGGAACTTTCCTCCCTCCTCCCAGCTTGATGTCCCCAGGCTCCCCAGGGACGGTATCCTCCTGCACCTCTGGATGGGGTAGGATGCGGTGACATGGGCTGTCCGGGCATGGTGAGAGGCAGGTGAAGGTGTCCATCCAGAAACCACTGCATCTGGGAACAGAACTGCTGTTATGCTCACAGTGAAAAAATTAGCTTTTGCTATCTCCACTGGTTTTTGGCTCTGGAGGAAAAGGCAAGGGGTGGGTTAGGGGTGAGTGTCTCCACATTCACCTGGGTGTCATGGTCCTCCAGCTGTGCCAGTGCTGATGTGCCAAAGAGATTTAAGTGGGATGGGTGGGAAAAGCATCCTGGGCATGAGCCAGGGGACAGGGATGAGTCTTGGTACCTGGAAGGTGGAGCTTCTTGCAGCCTGAGCACTCCATCCCAGGTCCTAATGGGTCCCTCATCAGAGATGATGGTGGTGGAAATCCTGGACTTGTGGGAGCATTAGTGAGCCTATTTTGGGGCAGAAGTTACTTGGAGAAGTGGGGCTAGGATAGGGTGGGAGAAACCAGTCCTGCTGGGGCCTTTTGGATGGAAATGACACTGGGGAGGTGGAGGGGGACTGCAGCCCTTGGCGACTGGAGGTGGCCCCTGCCCCTATCCCCTCTCAGGCATCAGGGCAGGGGATTCCCGAGGCCAGGGGCTGTGGGGGTTCGGCTCTAGCTCCCAAGAAGCCTCCCAGGGCCGCTACCTCCTCCCCCGTGGTGGATGGATCCCGGCGCTTTGCCCGGAACAGCTACCCCGGCATTCCCAGACTCTGGCACAAGCCGTGTTCAGACCTCACTAGTTCCCTGGACTGGGCTGTCAGTGTCCAGTGCTTTCTTTGAAACGCCTCTTAAAAAATAAAAAAAAAAAATAGGACCCCCCCCCACAACTAAAAATAACTGCTGGGACTGGGATTTACCTCAGGGGGTTTGATGGGATGATTTACCCCGTGGGGCAGATGGGATTTACCTCGGGGAGAAGATTTACCCCATGGAGCAGATTTATCTTGGCTGTTGTGGGATGCCGATGCTTTCCTGGAAAACCCTGATTAAAAAAAAAAAATTAAGTAAAGAAACCGGGAAAAACACGCAGCTAAAAATAGCCGCAAGGGCCGAGATTCACCTCGGGGAGAACAGCTGGAACGAGAAAAATGCTCCTGGCCGAGTAAGCCCGGCGATACTTTTACCACCCCAACTACACTGCAGGGGTGGAGAAAAGAGGGTGAAGAGGGCAAAAACTAATACCGGGGGGGTGAGTGGTGAAGGTCGAGCGCGGCCCCGCCGCGGTGCCGGTGGCCCGTGATCCGGCTCGTTCGCCTCTTGGCAAGCGACGGAGTCTGATGCAATCGCTGCGCTGACGGAGGCGGCGGTTCCCACCTGTATTTGCCATTGTGTGCCCGGAGCTGTTTGCAGGTGTTTGCTGGCGCCGCGCTGTCTGAGCCGCACTTCCCTCCTCCTCCTTCTCCTCCTCCTCCCGCTGCTGCCCCGGCCAAGGCCTGGCCCCGCGGCCCCCCCGCCCGGCTCCGCGCCAGCCGCGCTGACACAGATGCTGCGCGCACACGCGTGACCTTGGCCAGGCGCGCTCACGCGGGGAGGGGGGTTCTGGCCGCTGAGCGCGGGTGTGCACACGCGCGTGTCTACTCACATACACTCACTGACACGTGTGGCATGAGCATATTCACATGTGTGTCCATGTATGCACACATGACTGTGCATTTGCACACACCTGTGTGCACTTACACACGTGTTTACGAACACTGACACGCATGTGTAAGTGCACGTCACACGGGCAGATGTGCATACGTGACTGTGTTCAGTTACACACAGCAATGTGCACTCACACATGTGTATTCAGATGCTGACACGTGTCCAGGCACACTCACACGCATGCATGCATTTACATCCATGCCCATAAATACTTACAATATGCCTACGGGCACTGACGTCTGTGCACACTTAAAATACAGGCACACTTATGTGGTGCATGTATGCATACGTGAGTGCACTTACACACGTGCCTACACACGTGTGCATGTATGCACAGGAGGGCTCATCCTGCAAACCAACCTGCGTAGGGGCTCAGCACCCCCTTGGTTGGACCTCCCAGTGATGCTGTGGAATTAGAGGAAGCTGTTCCTGCTCCCTCCCCACCCCGATGGAGACCATCCTCCGTCGTGGTAGCCAACCCGCTTATTCCTGTCAGCCCTGGTCTTCCCTCTCCCACAGGTGACATCAGGGCTTTGTCCCACGGTGGGACTGAGGCTTCACGCATGTCCCAAAATCTGTCGGGGACGAGGGAGGGTGGATCCGCAACGGCGCGGGCCCCGCAGCCGTGACTCGCTGCTGCCGTCTCCAGGGCAGAGGAAGAAGAGCCCGGGTCACCGGGAAGGTTCTCCCCTCGGGAAGATCTGGGATTTCAGATTTCCTCTGGTGTACCCTTGGAAACGACCAGGATTTGCCCCGATGCCTATCCCGGCAAGATTTGGGATCTCTTCTGCTGTTCTCCTTGTGAAGGATCAGGACCTTCTCTGATGCCCTTTCAGAAAGGACTGGGACCTTCTCTGTTGCCCCCATTCCAGGCACAGGGATGTGTGGCATTGGGCTGTGGGGGCTGCTGACCACGTGTGCTTGCCTAGTGGCCCATAACATGCTCTTTGGATAGTTGTTCCCCCCAGTCTGGGCAGAGCCATAGGGCAGCATCACCCCTTATACCCTCTCTCTCCTGGGAATGTTCCTTGGGGAGGAAAATTAGGGAATGGGATCTCATTTGGGGTCCACAGCCCAGCTTCAGCCCCCTGCTTTTGGGATATAGTCAACCTCCTCCTTGTGCTCTGCATCCTGATGAGGTCCCTCACCTCCAAGCTGAATATGCAAAAGAAATTCCAGATCCTGAGGTGAGCGATGGTGTGGGGGCTGTACCCCTAAGCCTCTGGTGGTGCTCTCTTGGTCTGTGCAGAGATGCAGCAGCCCAGGTGTAGCGCCACTATTGCATGTGCTGAATCTGCACTGGAAAAAACAACATAATTACTTGTTCTTCGCCATCAGCTCTTCACCCTGCTTTTGGGGTGCAGTTCAGACCCTCCCAAGACCCTCAGGGGAGAAGCTAGGAGAGGTCTCCTGGCTCCTCCTCTCACTATGGCCAGAACAGTGATGGGATCTTTCACCTTGCTCCAGGGTGAGGAGGCTGTTCAAGGGGCTGATTAGGGGTGCTTCAGGCCATCCACGAGGTCATTCCAGACCTCTGTAACATGACAGAGTGAAATAAATAGTCTCCAAGGTCCTTTCCAGAAGCTGGTGCAGGGCCTGCCCTTCTGGACACCTTGGTGTCACAGGAAGATACAAATCTGTGTCTTCCAGTATGGGAGAGGACTTTGCTGATGGAAAGCCATGGCTGTAAAAGGCTTATTGAGCAAATATTGGGTAGTGGGAAACATGCCCTTGACTCACAGCACAGCACAGCTGAGGGGATGAGGGCCAACAAGTTTTTGCACCTTCTGGGTCAGCCCTTGCCCCAGTGAGGTCACACTACCAACATGTGTGGATGTCACCTCTGCTTTGCCCAAACTGGAGGATTTGAGGACACAAGCTGCCAGGCCCACCCCATACCCCAATGTCCTTATCCCAAGAGTCATCCACTGGAGCGAGCCCAAGGCAGGCAATTGACACAAATTTATCCACGCTGCTGGTCATGGCCTTGTCTTTGTGCACTGGGATCAGGACAGCTTTGCCTTCTTCCCACAGAGAGGGAGAAGAAGGTCTGGGTGGATTGATTTGCCAAGCTCAGCCACACTCCTGGCACAGGGGTTGCACTGCCCAGCTGGGGTAGCGTCGCTGCTGCCAGGCCTTTTGTTCTGCCTCAAAGTCTCGCACGGTGGGAGGCAAATGACTATCCTTGATCCAAGGCTCCTGGCACATTTTTAGGTGCCTCTCCCAGCTGAGTGTCCTTCCTTGTCCATAGCAGAGGCCATGCCCAGCATGTGTATCCATCTGTCTGTATTCCAGGAGGCTTCTTCACACAAAAGTCCATCTCTGCACATTATTATCCTTATCCCAACCTGAGCATGAAGTTGGCTCTTCCTGGAGAGGAGAATGATGGAGAGAAGAAAAATGGAGAGGAATGAATGGGTGGAGGCATTTGTCTCCATTACCAACCAGGTAATGGAGACAAATCAGGGAATGGAAAGGAACCAGGGGACAGAGACAAACAAGGTGATAGAGAGGGACGAAGGGAAACCAACTGCTGTGGCTTGGTTGCTTCAGCAGAATTAAACCCCGGCCTGTCTCAGTAGCTGCGGTGGCCTTTTACTGGTGCCAGTAAGGGTCAGAGTTGCCCTCGCTCGGGAGTTTGCCATTGCCTCGGTGATTCCTGTTACAGCTGCACTCTGAAATACCCTGTAGGCCGGCTTGGGTGCCCTTCATCCCCTTTTTCTCTCTCCACTTATCCAGGAAGACCTGGTGCATTCATTCTAAGGACATGGGTGGGGTGCATGTGGAGCAATGGGTGGCAGGTTGAATGAACTATGAGTGAACCAGGGGCCAAATCTCCTCATGCTGAGCCCCTCTGAGATCCCTGCCCTCCACCAACAGCACTGTCACCTGTCTGCAGGGTGGGGAGGTACCTGACAGCCTCTGGCTGGTGGAGGCCAAAATTTTTGTTTTAAATAGAGGTGGCTCCCTCTCCCCTACCCTGGGTTGCTGTAACTGGGGATAGGGATGGGGGAGCGATGGCAAGGGTGGGATAAGGATGAGAAGATGAGGACTGGGGCTTGATGGAGATAAGAGATAGTGAGCAATGCGGGATGATGGGGTTGGAGGGTCGCAGCCCCCGGGGTGGACCCCACCAGATTGATGGGGGGGAGTATCTTCGAAAAAATAAGTAACAGAAAATGTATCCTAGTCCTGATGCCCAACGCAAAAGCCCTCCGCCCCCAAAACAGGCACCCCTATCCCCAGCAGGTGGTCTCAAGAAGGTCCATCCCCTTATTTGCATCGATGACCCCACCCGCCGCGCGGCCACTTTAAGGTCCCTCCCGGCCGCAGCGGAGAGGCGGGGCCACGGCGGCGACAGCCAATCAGCACGCGGCGTTTTCCGCGGGAATTCCGAATTTCGCGGCACGGGTTTTGGCGCTTAAAAAAAAAAAAAACCGGAAAAAAAAAAAAGAAAAAGAAAAGAAGCGCTCGGGGCCGGGCGCGATCGGGCGGGAGTGGAGCCGGGCACGGGGGTCCCGGCCCAGGCGGGGCCGCTCTCCGGCCACCCCGGCCCCATATGGCCCCAGTGCGACGGATTTTTGGGGCCAAAAGCGAATTTTCCGCCGGTTTCGGCGGCATCGCCGCCGCATTCGTCTCTGCGGGTTTTTTTGGGGGCAATTTGGGGACCGGCCGGTGACATCGCCCGCCGGAACGCCTTCTCGCTCCCCCAAAATGCCCCGGCTGAGATTGTGACCCCCCGCTCCCGGCTACAGAATCGCGGGGTGCTCCTGCCCCCTTCCCCGGGCCGGGCTTCTCAGAAAGGACTTTGCAATGCTGCGGGTCCCCAGGGGAGTGTCCCCCTCCCCGGGGAGGGGGGGTACCGCCCTCCCGCCTCCCCACCGCCACCCGAAGAAGGTCATGTCAGTGATGGTCTCCTGTGATCCGGGGGCTCCCAGCCTGGGCAGCCCCCCGTTATCCGCAGGCTGTTTCACCCAGGTCTACACGCCAGCGGCTGTCAGCGCCCCCGCTTTGCGGGGCGGGTGCCTCTGTGACACCCCCCAAGGTCCCGAGCTCAGGACCCTCTGTTCGGCCTCGGCGGGACGGCTGCCGGTAAGATGTCTGCATCCCGTCTCTTTCTCGGGTGCTGCTTCAGGGGCACGGGAGGCTAGGGATGGTGCTGGGTGGGAAGCAAGGGGTAGGTGGCCTCAGCATGTACAGCCCCCCTCTCAAATTTTGCAGCTTATATTGGAGTTTGCACCCTCTAATGTGTCTTTCTGGGGGTGGGGGAGGGTGAGGTCTGAAATCAGAAGTCGCAGAGAAATGGCTCAGATGTTTCTCAACTTCCCCTCGCCCCTGCGTGCCCGGGGCTCCAGCTTCCGCTTCTTGGCCTTTTTCGGCCTCATTGCCCTTCTCCAGCTTGCAAAAAGTCCGGGTTGTGCCTCCACACCCGGTCAGCAATCCCAGGCGCTTTGAGAAGCCCTTTTTATGGTGGGGAAATGAGGAATGGGTACAGGCAGAGCCCCTGTCTGCTGTGGGCAGGGGGCACCAGCCGTGCCCACTGGCTCTCCCCACTTTGGAGCTGTGACCCCCAGAGGTGACCCGGGCAGGTGGGGGGACACAGAACAGGGGTTGCTTTCTAAGCTTGGTTTCTTTCTGTGGCTACAGTGGGGCTGGCAATGTCAGATTTTTGGGAGGGGTCTCATCCTCCATGGATCACCCCAAGGCTTTATAGCTCAGACCCTGGTGCTGGGAGTTGGGTAGGGGGTTGCTGTCCCATATCCCTGCCGCCAAGCCACGGGGTCATGGTTGTGTTTATAAAGCTCAACACTAAGCTACAAAGCTACCCCTAAACAGAGAAAGTGAGGCACAAGTGAGGCTGGCCCCGTGCCCATTGTCAGGGCACATAGGAGGCTCTGCCCAGCCTGTCCCTGCTCCCGGAGGGCCCCCTCCGAGTCGTCGGCCCCACCAGCAGCTGGCATTTAATTCCTGCCTGCTCCAGCCTGGGCACACATCCAGCCCTCACTGTGAGCCTCTGTTTTCCTCAGTCCTGGGAGGGATCCCAGACCCCACTAACACTGATTTAGTGTTCCCAAAGCTTGATTTATTTATTTATTCCTCTCCCGCCCCCTCCCCTTTTCCCAATCCCTGATGCTTGGTGCCAGCTGGGGACATTGCTGCAGCGGAGGGAGAGGGAGTGTCTTTGCATCCCGTTTGTACCATGGCTGGGGGGCTGGATGCGGCTGTTTCGAGTTCCATCCCGGGGGACTTTGGGACCACCTGTCTCCTCTCCGGCCTCTTTGTCTCCAAACTGTGTGAGACATCCTGCATTGCCAAGGTCTGTTGTTTAAGAAGACACCATCATTTCTGCCCCCTCCCTTAAAAACACCCCACAGACTCCCAGTACCATTTCTGTGGGTGTGCAGAGCTGGTTTTGGGCTAGTGGCCCCTTTGTTATCATCATTATCACCCACTCCAGTGCTCAGGGTACTCCTTCCTGCCACCATCCCCTAAATGTGGCTGGGGAGTGGCCTGGGGGGTCTTGTGTTACACTTGGGACATGAGGTGCTTGTCCTTAAGTGACATCTGGGAGAAGAGGTTTTGGGCTACCTGCCTCTTTGTCATCACCACCATCATCACCCACACAAGGAGATGTTCCATGTGCTGTTGCCCACAACCATCCCTTGAGCAGGGTCTGGGGGCTCATGTGACAACTGGGGACACGACACGCTCCTCTCTCCCCCTTGGTGGCTTTGGAGAGGCATTCCCCCCTGTCCCCACTTCCTGCTGCCATTATCCCGGTTGTGGTGCTGAAGATACTGTTTCCAGCCCCAGTATGGCGCTCAAAGCCCTGACAGCTGGGGTTCCTGCCGCACACACCCTGTTTATGGCACAGCCTTTGTGTGCAGGCAATCAGATACCAGCCTTTCCTCCCAGTTCCCAAGCAGGGCAATTGCAGCCGCTCCTAACGGCTATGTGCCACATGAGTGATCTGGGATCACATGGAGGAGCCTATCACCCCACGGGAAAGCAGGATGGGTTGTCTCTCACCGTCCAAAAAAGCCTTATGTTTACCATAGTCTCCAATTTGAGGGTTCTGGAGTAATTAAATGTGTTTTCCTTCAGGGAAAAATCTGTATTTTGGAGTGGTTTTAGCCCATGCCAATCCCATCATCAGTGTTTGCCCATGTTTGGTCTCTACAGGGGCTTAGGGCTATGCGAGAGCACTGGAGAGAGGGGTGTTTCTGCCATGGGATCCCAGCTCCTCACCCTGAACAGGGACAAGAGTCCTCTGTGGTTCTGAACAAACTGGCAGGCCTGAGCCATCTGTGCAAAGAGCACCCAAGACTGGCAGCGCCTGTGGGTTGTGGGAGAACCTGCTCAGCAGCACCTCAGATTCTACAGGGGTGACATAGTCCCATCCCGCCTTGATCCCATCAAAGGGTTTTCTGCATAGGCAAAAGGGGGGATTTTTGGGGGAGGGATGGGTGGGCAAGTGGTGATTGTGCTGCTGCCCTTGGAGAGGCTTCTTTGGCTATGGCTTTTAAAACTCCTCACTACTGGGAAACATCTCCCAGGATGGGGCTGTTGGAGGGGATGCAGATATTGGCTGCACCCTAGAGTAAGGGAGCAGCGCCTGGGCTGAGGGTACTGTCTGCTTCCCCAGTGCACGGTGGTCTCACTGTCTCCCAGATCTGGGATCAGCCTCCATTCCCCTGTCTGCCTCTCGTGCACTACTAGCCCTCAGCCACCTCAAGGCAGTGGGGGACCCACCTGTGGGGGTGTGACCCAGCAGCCCCTCAGCACAAGCAGCAGGATCCTGGAGTGGCCCTTGGCGCCCAGCCCCAGGCGCTGCGTTCCCACGCCCCCGGTGAAAGAGGGAACGGGGGGAGCCCTGTGAAGGGCCGGGCAGAGCCCGGGCAAGCCCGGAGAAGGCAGCGGATGCTGCTGAAAGGAAGGTTGGCAGGAGAAGCCCTCCGCGGGGGGGCTGAGGGATGCTCTGATGCTTGGGCTGGGCTCAGGGTGTAGCCCCTGGCGCCAGGGCTGGGCTCAGGGCTGCTTGGCAGGCAGAGCTGGCAGGGGGCCCAGCCTGCCCCCTCACTGCCTTATATACACCTGAAATTTTGGGGTCAAGCCTGATTTCCCACCACCATATTGCGTGTAGATGGTATATTCCCACATCCTGGAGAGCCATGGATGGGGGCTGGCAAGTGGTGTGGGGTGGTCCTGCCACGTCTTGGAAGGGGTCTTTGGGTGTGGTCCCTGTTCCCCTACCTACTCTGGTTCATCTTCCCCCCCCCACCCTTTCCCCAGTGCCGGTAGGGTGCTGGGAGCCTCTCGCTGTGCCCCTCTCAGCTGTTGTGTGCCTAGTCCTGCCCAGCTCGGGGGATGGCAGCTGGGTCACAAGAGGGAGCCCCTTGTCCATTGTCCCTCGCTGGTGGGCCTCAGAACTCAGGGTCCTGCCGCTGTCTGAGCCCACTAAACCCCCAAAACTGCACTGGGGAAGCAGGAGTCCCCTTTATCCCCTCCTACCCATGGGGATGGGGGATTCGGGGGCTTTGGAGGTCTCTGGAAACACCAGGACCTGCTGTGGGTTGCTCTTTGCCTCAGTTTCCCCATGACTTGGGGTAGGTGGGGTGCAGCTGATCTCTCCAACAGTGATGGCAACATACATTGGCCATGGCCATCCATGCTGGAGAAGCAAGGGATACCGGCGGGGGGCAGGGTGCTGGCAGATGGATGGGGTCTTATCTGAGGCAGGTGTTTCCCATGCGCTCAGCATTAACTGTTGTGGTGCCGGCAGCTGCGGGGCAGATCTGGGGCCACGAGGCTGGGGTTGGAGGCAAGTTCACTGGGAAAAACCTGCTAGGGGAAGGGTGGGAGGGAACAGATTCCCACAGGAGCTCGGGACCAACCTGGCTCCCTGGGGGGAGGAAAACAGCCCCTGGCGCCTCTCCCACCAGCCCCCTCGGGTGGGAACGAGGCCGAGGTGCCCAACCCTTCCCTGCACAGTGCATTGTGCTCCCAAGGGAGCCGCCGCCGTCGGAGCCGGCACAGGGACCTGGGTGCCATGCGGGACGTACTGGGAGGGACCCTGTGGGACAGCCCGGCCTGGGAGCAGGTACTGCTGGGGGCTTGGGATGGGGCTGGGGGGCTTCTTTTTGCTGCTGAGCCAAAGCATTCCTCCACAAATCACCCTGCGCGTGTTTGTGCGTGTGAAGGGGTCTTGGGGGATTTGTTTGTATTGGTGGGGGGGGGCGGGGGGATTGGTGACAGCCTCCAGTTCTCCTGTGGATTTACTCTGCTGTATTTTTCCCTGGGGCCCTTTGCCCAAGTGCTGCTCAGGGTTCCTTGAGGGGTTTCAAGGAGCTGCTTGCCATGGTGAGGGGACAGCAGGTGCAGGGATGTTTGTCTCCCCTCCCAGAACCCAGCATATTTCCCTCACCCCAGTTTCCCTCCAGCTGCGTACACGTGTCCAGGGGTCCCGGGGGGGCTGAACCCAGCTGGTCCCAGGTGTGCTGGTGGCAGCTGGGTGCCCTCGGCTGCCTCAACCATGACCTGGTGGGAGGGGGGAAGTGAAATCCTGCCCCCCAGTGGGCAGGGTGGGAGGGTGAGAATCTGGCTTTGGAGCTGCTGCATTCCCAGGGGTCAGCACATGGAGCCCTGCCAGGAGCTGGGGGTGAGGGGGAATCCCGGTGGGTTCCCTTTGACTTGCCAGGGTGTGCAGGAAGTCATGGAAGGTGACAGGACCCCTTATCTCCTCTCTGTCCAGTTCTCCCAGTGGCCTCTCACCTCACTGCTGGGTGCTGCTGTGCCCCTTCCCAAAAGGAGTATTGCAACTGGATGAGCCTCTTGCAGGATTCCCTCACCCAGGATATGGCACCTGGGGCTTGGCTGATGGCCCTGGGGCAGTGTGGGGAAATGAGATGGGTGTCTGGCTTGGCCACAATGCAGGGTTTTCTCTCATGCTCCAGGCCAAGAGGAAGCTGGACCTGGAGGGCCCTGAATTTCGGACGCCCAAGGGGAAGGGCTGGACACTGGCACAGGTCCCCAGCCCCAGGAGTAAGTGATGTGGGGTGAGATGGGGCAGGGGAAGCTGGGGGGAGCAGACTCCACTTCTCTTCCCTCTTAGAACCATGTCCCCTCTAGCGCTACCTCATGTCACCTCCTGCCCATATCCCACACGAAGGAGAGGATGGGGGGGGTCTCTCAAGTCCAGCCCAGTGATACCTCCATCCCACGGGCCTGGCTAAGGAGAGGATGGGGAGATCTCTTCTCTCCAACCCTATATAATCTCTGTCCCAAATCTGACACTAAAGAAAGGAAAACGTGGCCTCTGATGTCTAGCCCCATGTTACCTCCATCCCACATCCAAATTAAGGAGAGGATGGGCGGTCTCTTTTTTCCCCACAGCCCCCAAGTCTCCTGGGGAGAAGACTCGCTACGACACCTCACTGGGGCTGCTCACCAAAAAATTCATCCATTTGCTGAACGAATCTCCCGACGGTGTTGTGGATCTGAACCGAGCTGCCGAGGTGCTGGAGGTCCAGAAGCGTCGCATCTACGACATCACCAATGTACTGGAGGGCATCCAGCTCATCCGCAAGAAATCCAAGAACCACATCCAGTGGATGTAAGTGATGGGACACAGGGATGGGGCAGGGTGGGGGACACGTAGCTTGGGGACACATGTAGGGTGTGCTGTGCCATCACTCAGATGCCATCTCCGTTGGCAGGGGGACAGGGATCTTTGAGGATGCAGCAATGGTGGCGAAGCAACAAGTGCTGCATGAGGAACTGGCCGAACTGACTAGGACAGAGAGGATGCTGGACCAGCTCGTGCAGGACTGTGCCCTGCAGATCCAGCAGCTGGCTGACAATGAGTCCAACCAGAGATATCCTTGCTGAGGGAGATGGGAGGGAGGGCAGTGTCTTGGGCATCTCTCTGAGCCCCTTCTCCTCCAGCTGTATTCCCCTGGGCTTGGGGGGTGCTTGGAGGGATGCAATGGTTATGTCCTGCTTGCAGCCCCTCCTTTTCCTATACCTAGTCCCTGTCCACGCTGGCATATGTCACCTACCAGGATCTCCGTGCCATCAGCAGCTTCCAGGAGCAGACGGTGATTGCCGTGAAGGCTCCCCCTGAGACGCAGCTGGAGGTGCCAGACTTCAGCCAGGTGTGTGTGGGTGCTGCTGGATCCGTGACACGCTTGATGGGTCCCTCTAGGGTATCCCAAGGACACAGCCTAGCATGACCCTGGGTGGTTTTGGGGTGTCTCCATGGGGCTGTTTGACTCTGAGCTGGTCCTTCAAGGGTTGCAATGCCCCAGTTGGATCCCTCATGGGTTGGGGCTAGTGGAGTTGGATATGGGTGACCTTCTGGGTGTCCCCCCTGAACCTTATTCTGCCCTCCCAGGAGAACTTTCAGCTCTACTTGAAGAGCACCAACGGCCCCATCGAGGTGTACCTCTGCCCAGAGGAGATCATGGAGGAAAGCCCCAACAAGGACCACCCTGTACCCTCTGCTGTCACTTCCCCACAGGACCACTCTGTACCCCTTTGCCTGACAAACAGCTCCCCATCAGCCACACAGCCACTCCACCCCATCTCCCAGAGCTGGGGCAGCACAGGAACTCCTCTCTCACCCCCATCTCTGCCTCTCCCAATCCAGGGGGGACCCAGCTCACTGCTGGAGATGGAGCCTGGGCTCCTGGGCTCCCCTGCCCACCTTCTGCAGCAGACAGAGGATCAGCTGCTGTACACCCCCTCCCACCTGGAGCTGGGACCCTTCATTGCTTTCTCGCCCCCCCTGGAAGAGGATGACTATCTCTGGGGGCTTGAGGGCGAGGGTGTAACAGACCTCTTTGAGACATATGACCTGGGAGACCTGCTGAAGCACTGAGTGTCCTCCAGTCCCCATTGCCTTTGTTTCCTCCGGCCACTTGTGTCCTGAGCATGTGGAATCTGTGGGGTGACTGGAGAGATTGGGGTATGTTGGGGAGTACTGGGTTTTCTGAGGACTGGGGGGAGAGGGGCCTTGTGTTGCTCACCCAGTGTGGCTTCTCTGCACTTTCCTGGGTTGGTTGTCACCTCACTGGGCTCTGAGAGTGCCTTGTGATCCATCCAGGACCCATTCCAGCATCCCCCAATAAATCCATGGGGCACCGATTCCCACCATAACCTCCCACCACCCTGGGCATGCTGGTAGACTGGGAGTGCCTTTGGGTGCCCCACATGGGTTAGGGGTGCCCTTGGGTGGCAGAGAAACTTCGTCCCAGAATGGGCTGTGTCATGGTTTGGGGTCATTCCAGTTGCTCCTCAGTTAAACTGCTTCTTCACAGTCACAACAGGTCATTTCCAGTGGCATTTTCCCCACCACGGCTGGAATAGCTTTAAAAAACCATTGAGGCAGCAAAGCTGAAGTCATCTTTGGGTGAGGGAAGGATGAAGCTCTGGCAAATCTCTAGCCTCATTTGGAGCCATATTCCCTGAGGGGCTGCAGCCCCTCTGCCCCAGTGCACACCAGCTCCCTCCAGCCTCTTGGAGTTGCTGGTGCTGGCAGTATCAAAACTGGAATGTACTGGGAACAGGTATGCCTGGGGGAGGCAGAGAGGGGCTTGGGAAACAGCTTGGGACAAGCCCTGGGACATGGGTAGGATAGGGCTTTTAACTGTAGCATTCTTTGCTAAATATCTGTAATTATTGCACTGTATTTATCCGGGTTCCCCCTTTGGTGTGGGGCTGGCAGGGCTGGGAGGGGTTGGATTTGTCAGTGGGTCTATTTAAGTTGTCCTTCCTTGGGTTGCTGGTGCTCCTCTAGGCTCAAGAGATGGTGTGGGTGAGAATATTTTGGCCTGGATAAACTTGTGGCACTTGATGTTTTCTGCCCAGGAGGGGTTGAAATAAAATAAAATTTTGGTTTTATAAAGGGCTGTTTTCCTCTAAGCAGCAAAATGTTGGAATGGTTTGGCTGGAGAGGGGAGCTGAGCTGGTTTTGCTCCTGTTTCAATGGCCGTGTTTGGGGCTTTTTAGCTGGCCAGTCTGCTCTGTAGGCACTTGTGGAGAAGGGGTTGGAGATGAAGCTTTGACTGGAGTGAGGAGAATGAGTCTGACCTGCTCAGATTGGTGATTTCCAGCTCAAATCTGGCTGGATTGAGCTTTTGCCTGAGCTAGAGCCCCTCCAACCAGGAGTGTAGGAAAAGTCCCACCAAGGCTGGGGTTCAGCTCCCTATGGATCTTGGGGCTGGGTGGGCTTGTGCACCCCAATTTGAGGTCTGCAAAGCAAGATCCTGGGGGAGCTGTGTCCATGTAAGGTCCTTCCCCATGTGTCTCCTGTGACCTGGGGATGCCACCAGTGCTGGTGGCAAAGTGATGGTCAGTGGTAGCAGATGATATCCTGTGGCATGTGGTGGTACCCTGCAAGGATCTTTGAGTCATGAGGAAATGTATATATTGTCCTAATGAATATCTATATTGTATTTGAATATATATCTGTTACTAATAGAAAAAGGGGGAAATGTAGTGAGAGTCCTATGTATTGGATTATTGGATAAGTGGGTCCTAGCTATTCTAAATGAGTCACAGCTGCGAAGTCCTTAGTTGGGCAGCAGCTGTGGCTTGTAAAGATAGCTGGGATAAAAGGGGTAGGGTCGAGAGTCCCGGATGAGCCCCTTTGGAAGCTACGAGGAATTGCACTACAGAGAACAGAAGCTATGGACTCTTTAAGAATATAATAAGAACAATACAACAGTACCCGGGTGATTTCTGGCGGTACCCGGTGATGGCTGATGGTACCTGGTGATGTCTCGTACCCGGGATCGTGGCACGTGTTGGCGTTGCATAGTCTGGTGGTGTGGAGGAGGAGAGCCCCGGGCCAGGTGAGCAGGCCGAGGGGCACAGAGGCCACATCCCCCGTGGGGATGAGTGTCCCACCGCGCCAAAGGGGATCCCCCTGGACGGTTTGTCCCCGCCCGCGCAGTCCCCAGGCCAGCCAGGAGGTGGCAGGGCCACACCGGCCAAGGGACCGCAGGTACCCGGGGGGATCGGGGGCTGCCTGTCTGCTCCGAGGCTCTTACCCCAAATCCCTGCTGCTCCAGTCCTGCCTGGGCTGCAGCCTTTTAACCCTCTGCCTGCCAGAGCCCTGCCGAGGGCTGTCCTGGGAGCTCGGCAGATGTTGGCTGCTCCCAAACGGGGGGAGGATACCCCAAACTGTGGGCTCGCCTACCTGCCGGTGCCAGAGAGCTGGAATCTTTCAAGCGTAGCTGTTCACCCAAGGCTTGTGATGGCTATTCCTGTACCCCAGTCCCTCTCAGCACCTCAGTAACAGTGTGTTAGAGGAGGACTTGGGCTGGTCCTGGGTAGGCACATACCTGTTTTACTGAGCCCCACTCCTAGCTCAGTAAAAGGGTCGAGGGTCTGATTCACCATGGGAGAGCAGTGCAAGGGGCATGGGGAGGGGTCTGCAAAGCCCCATTGCACTCATGCTGGCCTCTCTAATGGCAAACCAGTCACAGTGAGGCTTTTTGCCCCTTTCTGTTCCAGTTTGTCCACAACCCCAGTCCTGCAGTGGGATTTGCTCAGTGTCTGTTCCACCTAATTGCCTGCACCTGAGGTGCCCTGGCTTCCCCATCCTCCATGAAGAGCAAATAAACAGGAATGGGACACCAACTTCAATTGAGAGGTGGGACAAATGAGGGGACGGGAGAGGGAACAAAGAAGTTGCCTCCAGCGGGACAAAAAGCCAAAGGCTCCAGTGGTTATCCCCTGTCTAAGGTTTGTACCCTCACGGTCCTAGGAAGGGCAGGGTGGGAGTGACCTCCAGTTAAACCGGTGTTTGGAGCGGACTGGGCATAATCCTAAACCATCACTGTGTGTGGTCTCCATCTCCTACCAAGATGGGCAGAGGTGGTTGCTGGGGTGCCTGGGAGAGGTGAGTGCTGGGGTGAGGTGGGTTCCGGGCGGAGATGGGTGCTTGGGTTAGGTGGCTGCTGAGTGCTTCGGAAAGGGGGGGTGTTGGCGTTAGGGGGACGCTGGTGCCTGGGAAAGGCGGGTGCCGAGGCAAGGCTGGCGGTGCAGATCCAGAAGAAAAACCGCAGGGTTTTCTCTTCGTGCCACCAGAGCACGGGGGAACCCCGCACTCCCTGCGTCCCAGAACGGGGGTCACTGGAGCAGTTCCTGGGGAGCACCGCTGCTCTTCGCCTTTAACGTGCGGACGGGCGGGGCCGCCGCGTGACGGCGGAGGGCGGGAGCGGGCGGAGGGAGGCGCGGCGCGGGGCTCGCGGCGCGGGGCTGCCGGCGCGGGGCGGTGCGCGGAGCCGGGCTGAGCCGGCACCCTGGGGCGCTCCGCAGGGGAGGAGCGGAGCCCCCGGTGCCCTCCGCACCATGCCCGAGCAGCTCAGCGTGGCCGACTTCTTGGCCGTTGCCAGCGAGGACCTCGGTTCCCCGGCCGCCGCCTTTGCCTCCAAGATGCAGAAGTGCCGGGGGGCCGTGGGGGCTCTGGAGGAGGTGAGCGAGGCCGGGGGGTGTGGTCGGGGGGTCAGACTGCGCATCCCGCCTGGGAGCATTCCCCGCATCCCGCCTGGGAACACCTCCGCACCAATAGGTGCTAGTCCCTTGATGCTTGCGCCTCCCTCGGTCTTCTGTTTTTTAGAGCCCACCCTTTCATCCCGAGACTACGCTGGTCATCCTGAATGCGTGGTTTGGGACCCTCAGATGGGGGGCCGTTTGTATCTCCCGAGCAGACCCATCGTACTTTTATGGGGAGCTAAGCCTGTCGAAATGAGCAAAGGCTTCAAGTGCCCCCCCCCCCCCCCCCCCCACGAGGCCAGGACATATCCCCCATCACCCCGAGGCCAGGGCGGCCTATTTCCTTATTTGTAGGGCCAGAGCATCCCCACCTGCCCCTCCCGGGGACCAGGACATGCCCTCAGAGAATCAGCCCCACATTTCTGTCCACTATCGAGCTCTTGTACTGGAACCAGCCCCGATGGGATGTGGTGTCGCCGGGGGGTCTCTTCCTTGGGGAGTATTTTCAACTTCCCCCAAAGTCATCGGCAGCCTTTTTGGGAAGGGTGAAGGTAGTGGGTTGCCTTCATCCTCCTCCCGCCTGGAATAAAGGCACTTTCCAGCTGGTCCTGTGGCTTTTGCCAACTCCTCTTAGCTAAGGAATGACTTTGAAGGAGAGCCAGAGCTGGCAGGGAGTGGGGGGCCCCCAGTGCCAGGGCTGCTGGAATACCTGGGGGCAATGGGATGGGTGTCCCATGCCTGGCGATCTGGGAACACACCATGTAGCATCTTGGTCTCCATCAGCACATGCTGGTCACTATCATGGATCCTCTTCCCAGTGGGGAAGGAGGAGGGAGCAGCAGGATTTTTGTTTGGCTGCTTGGAGAGGCTGTGGTTAAGGATGCAGGGATGGGGAGAGATGCGTCCCTCGGGAATGACAGGGAATCTCTGGGATTGGCTTAGTAAAGCTCCAGCAAGCATGAGAGATAGTTGGGAATTGTGACTGCTGTGTCATATGTGCCATGGAGGGCACAGGGCTGAACCCTCCATGCCACTAGAGGGTCTGGAGAGGAGGCCAACCTCCTGCTAGACCTTTGGCATGCCCCTGGTCCTAGCACGAGGGGAGAAGGGAAATCTGAGCAAACCAGCTTCCTGCTATCTTTGGAGCTGCAACATGGTGATAGCATGAGGCAAGGGGGATAATCAGTGGCGGATTTGGGGATCACTGCAGGAGGGGAGAGACGCTCTGTGACCAAACCGAGCCATAACCCACCCTGTCACCACCCCAAATACTGGCAGGTGGCTTGGTGAGCAGGAGGGAGCGAAGGATGCTGGTCGAACTCCAGTGACTGCTGAATGGGAAGGGATGGCTACATCCCACCAGGACCCTGGGACAAAGCATGGCCACCTGCACCCAAGATAGGAGCTGTTCTCAAATCAGGGGCAGGAGTGAGCAGGGAGAGGACTGGAGATTGCTGCTCAACACTAAGGAGACATCCTGATATTGCCCAGAGCTACTTTGTGCCTCAGTTTACCTGCTGGGATTAAAGAGGGTCCTCTCCCTGGGGTTTGTGGGACTTCAGGATCCCTGGGGCTGCTGCAGAGACAGAGCCTGAGGTCTCTGGAGTGGGCTTGGAAGGCTGAATCCAGCCCTTGGTGGTTGGTGCTGTGTGCACATCAGAGGGGACTGGGTACCTCTGGGCTAGGGCAGGGTGACATGGCAGAGGCTGCTGGCAGATGAGCTCCCAGCTCGCCCTGTCCCCCAGGGCAGTGCCACATACTGCTCCTGGCCTGACAGCTTGGCACCCTGGCTCTGGCACCCGCGGCGGCTCCTTCGCTGGGTAGCACGAGCCGGCAGCAGCGGAGGAGGGAGAAGAATGGCCTCCATTGAGCATCCTGCCTGAGGTCCCTCAGCTGCAAGCCCAGCTAGCTGTGGTGCAGGTATGCATTCATCCCTTCCTCCATCCCATGGGGAATTCCTCCTGCTGACATCCCTGTTATGCCGATGTCCTCAGCTGCCCCCTGACCAGAAGCACTCGAGCTGGGCCTGGGGGATGATGGATGCCATTGGGGGCTCCAGACATCTCTGCTCCTCCACTCCTGAGCAGCCAAGGACTGTGTTCCCAGCAGCCAGTCTGGTACATTGGGGATGCCAGTGCTGCCTGCAGGTGCCAGCAGCACTGTACAGTGATTCCCTCTGTGTTAACCACCCAAATACTTGTCTCTGCTTGCCCTGTGCCCATTGGTAGATGCACAGATCCCTTCCTGAAAGCCCTTGTGTCCTTCCCTGGATAATCCCTGCTCTGCACCAGCTCTGCATTCTGCATCCAGTACCTGTGAGCTGGCACCAGGATGAGCTGCTCCATCCTGGACACTTGAAAGGAGTGTCTTCCCACATTTTCCCAGTGATGCTTCCAAAGCATCTCATGCTACTGCTACCTCAGTTTCCCCTTCCTAAGACTCTGCCAGGTTTGCAAGCCTGGAGCATCCAGGCATCCAGCCCCAAGTTCCCCCAGAGGCAGGGAATATCTCTGCTCTGGAGAGTTTGGTGCATCTGGATGTGACACAGAGATGGGCCATGAGGGGCTTTGGTGCAC
This sequence comes from Melospiza georgiana, assembly GCF_028018845.1. NCBI lineage: Eukaryota > Metazoa > Chordata > Aves > Passeriformes > Passerellidae > Melospiza > Melospiza georgiana. Next base: position 9,651,371 of record NC_080453.1, on the reverse strand, counting down.
CCCAACATTCTCCCCTCTGTAGATGCATTGCAAGACTCCTGAGCAGGGGCTTTGGCTCCCACCTCAACCCCAGTCTGCTCCAAGCCAGTTCATCCTGGCAGCATCCCATCTGACAGAGCAGTGCTGAAGTTGGGCTGACCCTGCTGTCAGGAAATCAGCCTTGACATCAGCCCGAAAACCTTCAACAGAGCTCAAGCAGAGAGAGAGCCTCTTTATTGTAATTCCTCCGAGGTTTCATCCCTGCCCTTTCTGCTGTTCACGCCCTCTAAATATTTCCAGCCTGTTATCATGGCTCTGGTACCTGCAGCCAAGCCACCCTTAACCCTTTCCTGATGCCGGGGCCAGCGTGTGCTCAGATGCTTGTGCTGGCAGCACCACAGCCCTTTGCCCTTGGGTTGCATGGGGTGAGTTTGTCACAGGGCTTGGTGGGGTTGAATTTGTTGTGGTGCTTAGGGGGCAAATCAGAGCTATACAGATAGGAAGAGATGGGAGGATGGGGAGAGCTGCAAACTAGAGCAGGATCTGAGTGATGGGGCTGCAGGGAGACTCATGGTGCTGGGGACTATGGGGCAAGATCATGCATGAGCTGGGGGGGTTTGGAAAGACACATTGCTCGTTGTGGGATTGTTGTGGTTTAGCACACAATCAGCGCAAGGGTTTATGGGACTTAGGTCCCCATCAGCAGGATGTGGGTCCTGTGAGAGCTGAGCACCCTCACACATCTCGCCTGGTTCTGAGCCATGGGGATGGGCTTATGTGATACATGATGCTTCAACTCCTCCTTGGTTGAAACAGTCCCTGCAAGACCCAGCAAGGCTGGCTTTCTATTAAGCTTTCTATGCTTAATAGAAGCTGCTGGGATCCAAAGAGCCTCTTACCTCCTCCTACTGTCTTGCTCAAACCCTCCTCTCTGTAGCCAGCCAAAGCCCTGCTTGGCAGCAAAGCTATTGGGATTACAGCCCTGGCAGGAGACCGGCTGGACGCTGTGGTTCCAGCATCCCAGGATGCCTCCAGCTCCTTTCCCAGCCCTGGGAGCTTGGATTGCACCCCACACATCTGCACAGTAGAGTTGCAGCCTTTCCAAAGGCCAGCTGGGCTGGGGGAGTGGCAGCCATGCTTGGCTAATGAGCTCCATTTGTTTTCTCTCTTTGCTATTGCAGAGCCTGGATGGGGACCAAGCTGTGCTCCAGAGGATCAGGAAATATGTGAAAGCTATTCACATCTCCGGGCTCAGTGAGTTGGGCTTAGGGAGATGATGGGCATTCCCAGAGCATGGGGCTGTGGTTGTGTGATAGCCCCATCCTCCACCAGCAATGGTCACAACCGGGCAAACCCAAAAAAAGTAAGGAGGTGGATGCTAGCTGCTGGTGGAACCACACGATATGACCTGATAATTTGCTTAGATGCAAAAAACTGTCTGAAATATATATGAAAAGGAAAAATTGAGAACCTTAAGGAGGTTTTTTGTGGCACTGCTGCTGTCCTGCATTAGGATTGGGCCAGCTCTGTTAGAAGGGGTTGGAGAGATGGTGTGCCCCTAATGTGTTGGGTGCTGCAGGGTCACTGCATGTCCCTCTTTGGTGTCTCTCCATACAGCCCACGTGGAGAATGAAGAACAGTACAGTGAGGCCCTGGAGAACTTTGGCAACAACCACCTCTCCCAGAACAACCATGAGCTCTCTACCGGCTTCCTAAACCTGGCGGTCTTCACCCGTGAGGTCACTGCACTCTTCAAGAACCTGGTGAGCTGTCCCACATCCACTTGGATTTGGAATCCCCCACCAAACAGTGCAGCTCCCCTCCTTCCAATTTAGCTGCCCTCCACCACATGCAGCAATCCCTACCTCCTACCTTGGGCTCAGGGACATATTCCCAGTGCTCTCAGACCATCTGATACCCTCGTTACTGGATTTATAGCTCACTCCCAGCCCCCTGGGGCCATTGACACTGGGATCTAATGGGAAGCTGGGGCTGCTATTTTCATTTTTCCCTTTTTTCTTGCTTTCTGTTTTTTTCTCACATCAATTGCATCTCTGATCTTGCTTGCCAAGAGTAAATCAAAGCCATGCTGGGCTGCACAGTGGGGCCATGGGGAGCAGGCAGAGGCGGCTGTGAGCCGGGCCAGGAATGGCTCCGATGGAAAACTCAGGTCCTGAATGGAGCTGGCTTCGTGCATGCCCAGCAGCAAATCCCTGGGGGGGTCCCATGTCACCCCCTCTCTGTTCACTTTCAAATCCCCCTCTCCAAAGGGTGTTTTTGGCCCCTGGCTCTGCTTAAAGAGGAAATTGATTTCTGCTGCCCTTCCCCCAGCAAGAATTTCAGATTTTTTGTGTGTTCCTCTCCCAGTTACCCCAATCTGGGCCTCCCTCCTCCTCCCCTTCCCCATCCTGGCTGTCATAGCCTGCTGGACTCCCATGCTCCAGTAGAGCTCTGCAGAACTATCCTGATGGAGGAGTTGGACCAGTTCTGAGGGTCTCCACCTCCTGCCCCAAATGATGCTGAGTGAGTTCTGTGCCAAAACCAGATCTAAAAAGCTGTTTCCCCTCCTAGAGTCTCCCTGGAGTACCCCATTACCCCTGGTTTGGGGGTGGTCCTGTGCCCTGGGGCTGGCTTTCTCCTCAGGTGCTGCAGAGGACCAAAACCCTTTACAAGAAATCTGGGTACACTGGGGAAGTCCCATGTGGGTGCTGGAGCTTCTCTCACAGCTCTAAAATGGGGTGCTGCTCCATGGGCTGCATGGATGGAGGCCAGGACAGCAGAGGGCTCCCATGTCCCCACCACAGACCCCTGCACAGCACTGGTAGGGGTAGTAGTGGCTGCACTGCTATCCCCAGATCCCAAAAAATGGAGCCATTTTGGGAAGACCCTTTGACATGGGTGAGCTCTTTGTATCACAGGACCATGGAGGGGCTGGTCGTGCTGCTGGTTGCTGGAGACAGGAGCGGGGACAGGGATGAGGTGTCAGTGGGGGAAGACAGCTTTGTTTTCGGCAGCTGTGCTGCTGGTGTGGTTTGTGGGAAGGGCCACATTCGTCAGACATCTTGCAGCCAGTTCCAACAAGCCCCGGCGTGCCCTCTGCCAGGATCCTGGATTCAGCCACCCTCCAGCCTCTTTAACCCTTCCTGGGGCAGTGACAGAGTTGGGGGGGAGGTCCCTGGCACTGGGGAAGACCTGGGGCTCCAGCTCCCTGACTTCCCTCACCGTGGGATGGCCCTATGTCTACCTTCTGCAGGTGCAGAACCTGAATAACATCGTGTCCTTCCCCCTGGACAGCCTGTTGAAGGGGCAGCTGAAGGATGGCCGCCTGGTAAGTCCTGTCCCCAGGGTCACTCATTTGGTGACATTCTGCAGTGAGACCTCTTGGCCCATTTAGTGCCACCGGCTCTTTTGCTTTCCCTGACTGCTGCCACCCCCTTTTTCCTTTGCCACAGGATTCCAAGAAGCAGATTGAAAAGGCCTGGAAGGATTATGAGACCAAAGTGTAAGTAGCATGCTGCCTCTGGCAAAATCTACCTAATCCCACTCTGCAGAAAGGTGTTTTGTCCCTGGACTGGAGCCAGGCACCAATGGTGCCAGTCTGTCATGGAGAGGGTTCTGGTCCAGCTTTTCCCAAAGGGGAAAGGGAGAGGGGCTGGAGAGGGCCTGGAGATGTTTCTCCTTCTCCCATCCCCACTGTAGCCTCCTGCATGGGACACCCCTCAGAGCAGGGATGTCCCCAGCCCACCTTCATCCCATTCCACAGGGGAAAGATGGAGAAGGAGAAGGAACGAGCCCGCGTGGCCGGGGTCATCCAGGCTGAGCCAGCAGCAGCGGAGGTGGTCGAGGACATGCAGAAGGAGCGGCGGCTCTTGCAGCTCCACATGTCTGAGGTGGGGGCTGTGCCAAGGGGACTGGGGACTTGTCCCACCAGGAACAGAGTCCCAGGGGGCACAGGGGCCCTCTCTGCTAGAAGCTGTGCAGGGACATCAGAGCCTCTCCCAGTATCTGACACCAAAGCAGCCCCACCTGTGTGCTGTGGGGGACCCTTGTCTGTCCCCTGCTCCCTGTGCCCCAGCATAGTCCCAGCTCGGGAATCTCCATGCCATGCCATGCCATGCCATCCCATCTCCCTACTGAGGTCCCTGTGGGATGCAGCTCCAAATGGCACCCATGGTGCCCCACAAGGGTGGCCTCGGGGTTCCTTCCATGTCCCCCCAGCTCCACTCCTACCCTTCCTTGGGTGGCATTTGGGTAAAAAGTAAGCTTTTTGGCTAACATCCGTGAGGTTGCCTTTGTGGTTTTTGCCTATCCTCAAAACTGCTCCTGGCTTTGATGAAGGAGGTCACAAGTCACCCCAGATCCTTGTCAATTCTGGGTCCTTGCAGTCCAGGCTCAAGAGGTCAGATTGGAATAAATGAAGAAGACTCAATTTCAAAGCCCTGCAGCAATGAGGAACCCAAGTGTCCTGGCTCCAGACACTCAGCAGCCCCATAGACTTGCAGGGTGGCAGAGCAGGAAACAAGTCTGCCATGGGATGTTCCTGAGGTGCCGCCCCATGCCTGCCCAGCAAAGAACAGGGGTTGTGGGTAGGAGGCTGTGCCTGCCTCGGAGCTGGGACGCGGCCAGATGAGTCACTCCCTTGAATAGCTCCACTGTGGGATAAATAACAGCACATGGAGAGGTGGGAGCTGGAGCAGGGCATGTGCACCCGTGTTTCTGCATGCATGAGAGCTGCCAGCATTGGCCCTGGAAATGGGAGGGCAGTTCTTCTGGGGGGCTGGGGGCCCATATGATGCACACAGGTTTATTGGAAAGTTGGTTTTGCTACTTCCAGGGTCCTGTTTCACTCCATGGAGTGGTGGTGTCTCCTCATTGTGGGCCATTTCACACCCTCAGGGCTGTGGGAGCAGTTGGACATGGGCCCAGGGCTGCTGGGAGCATCCCTTTGTTCGCAGGTCCCAGCCACCGCTGCCTGGGATGCTCTGCTGCCACTGTCACCGTGGGATGTGGGTGGCAGGGCAGGGACATCCCACAGGAGCTGGGCACACGTGGCCTTTTCTATGTGGGACGTGCTCCCTGACGTTGACTTGGCCTCTCCAGCTGTCATGGAGCACTTCAACAGCCGTGCCCAGTCCCGTGACCCCTCAGGGTGTCTGCAGTGCCTGGGGCATGGGGAGGCTCCATTCCAGGAGCTCTGTCTCACCCTGGAAAACCCCCACAGCTCAGGGCTGCCTCCCCTCACTCCCCATTCAAAACCATTCCAGCAGCTGGAGAGGAGCTTGCAGGGGAAAATCTCTTCCCCTCCTTCTTTTACTTAGGGTGAGCTAGAGTCAGTGTGTTTCCTTCCCTGCTTACAGCTGATGGATGGGTTTGATGCATAAAGCTGAAATTCCCCATCCCACGAGGCACCCCAGCAGACCTCCAGTGCTGGTGTGCTGCAGGTGCTCACTTCTTGGAATCTGATTTTTTGGGAATAAAAGGGCCATACCTTCAAAAACATTTGGCCTTTTTTGTTGTGTTTTTTCTTTCCTTCACAAGCAGCCTTGAGTTTTGGTTATTTATTAACTCCAGAAGTAATGAGCAGTGGGAGAAGCATGCTTGGCTGGAAAGCCTGGAGGCCTGCCTCAGTCCTTGAACTTTCCATGTCTTGGAGGACTTCCAGAGCCAGGTTTTTGAGGGTGGTCCCCAGCGAGCTGCCTTCAAATCCAACATCATGACTTGACTTCTTGAAACCCAGCCAGTGTTTTAACCTTCCTCCCTGTGCTGGGAAGGGAATCAAGGGCTAGGCAGGCTCTTGCTCTTTCCTCTGGGTTATTCTCAGCTGGTCCTTGTCTCTGTCACCTAACCAGGTGTTTTCTCCCCCTCCAGTACCTGCTAAAAGCCAGAGAGTCTCAGATGAAGCAGGGACCAGATTTCCTGCAGAGCCTCATCAAGTTTTTCCATGCTCAGCACAAGTAGGTGCCACCTGGGTCAAGATGGGGCTGATTGTCACCCTTGGGTGGTCCCCTGAGGGTCTGGGGTCTTCTGCTCTCATCCCAGAGCCATAAAGCTGTTAGTGGAGATACTGGGCAGAGCCCATCACTTCTCAGTTTTCTCTGGGGAGTTGAAATGTGCTTTGTTGTCTTGAGAAGCTGTAAACGTGTCCATGGGGCAGTGGGAGGGGCATTGGCTTGAGATGTATCTGATTATTTGGTTTCTGGATAGATTTCCAGGGATGAGCTCAGCTGAGCAGCTCTGGCTTTAGCCATGGGGCTTGTAACAAGAGTGTTTGGAGTGAGGATCCACATCCCCTTGCCTTTCCCGTTGCTCCGTGGGGCTGGAATAGCAGTGTGTGGGAGTCATCATCTCCTGCAGCTCTGAAGTGGGGAAACTGAGGCAGTTTGAGACTGTCGTGGTGGTCAAAAGCATGTCTTTGACTGGGACTGTGACCCAGGGACCCCCCAGAATGTGGCTTTTGGCAGCACTGCTCCCCAGTGAGTTGAGCTGGGATTAAGCAAGAGGCCAATCCTGCATGCCAGACCTCCCAAATATTTGGGGTATCCAAACCCCATGGGCTAGGCTTGGCCTTTGCTGGGCTCTCTCCAGATCCCCGTAGCCAGGGAGCCACAAAGCAAGTACCAGGGAGGGGATCGCCATGATCTCCTGCCACAATTTCTCTAAAAACCCTCTTTTTTCCTCCATCTTCCTCATCTGCATCTTAATCACCCTCAACAAACACCCAGTTTCTTCCAAGATGGCTGGAAGGCTGCCCAGAATCTCTACCCCTTCATTGAGAAGCTCGCCGTGTCCCTGCATGCGGTAAGGCCTTCACGCTGCCGTGCAGTGCCCTCAGCCTGTCCCCCGGGATGCCCCCATCCCCGTGCCAGCCCTGGCCAGCACCTGTGCTGAGGGCAGCCCTGAGGGCAGCTGCTCCCTCCGCAGCTGCGCCAAGCACAGGAGGAGGAGGTGAAGCAGCTCACGCAGACCCGTGATTCCCTCCGCAACATCCTGCAGCTGGAGAACAAGGAGGTGAGACTGCAGGATGGGCAGGGAAGAGCTGGGAAGGAGCATTGGGAGGTGCTGGGTACGCTGGGGTTAGTTTGGGAGAGGGGAGCTGGGTTAACTTCTCCAGGGACCTGGAGACATTTGGATGCTAGGAGGGCATGGGGCTGTCTGGCATCTTCTGGACACACTGCACCCCTGTAAGGACAAGGTCACCTGGGGCAGCAGCCACCTCTGTGCCTCTCACTTTGCTTTTTTATTGTCTTTTTTTCAGGAAAACTTGAACAGGAAGAACTCTGGCAGCGGCTACAGTATCCATCAGCACCAAGGCAACAAGCAGTATGGGACAGAGAAGTCAGGATTCCTGTACAAGAAGAGTGATGGGTGAGGATGAGTGTTATCCCGGAGAGCTCTTGCCTTCGTCCTGATATTGTCAGTGCTCGTGGGAGGTCTAGAGCTGAAATCCAGCTCACAGGACATTTAGTATTCTATGAGTTAGAAAAAGCATAACCCCATGTCCAGAACTCCCATCAGGCCTCTGCATGGCTGGTTTGGGATGTGGATGTGGGTGATTGCAGCTGTGCAATCCTCACTCCTCCTCTTCCTTCTTCTCAGGATCCGCAAAGTGTGGCAGAAGAGGAAGTGTGGTGTGAAGTATGGCTGCCTGACCATCTCCCACAGCACGGTGGGGAGCGTGGGGGCTGCAGACCTGACCCTTTTTTGTGCACCCTTTGGGGCTTAATGTCCATTGGATTTCAGGTTTAATTTTGCCAAAACTGATCACAAATCTGCCTGGCTTAAAAATCAATGCAGGATGAGACTGGACTGTTCAAAGAAAGTCCCCTGTATCTGACAGGGGTCCCAGGGTGGTGCCCCGTGTCTGTCCATGGGAGAGGAGGCGATCCTGGTGGGGACAGACAGACGGACAATGCGGGTCCAGACGAACCCAAAGGGGACGGGCTGGTTGGGAGGGAAGGGCTGCCCCCTGGCGGTGCAGGCTGGAAACTGCAGGAGGGGCAGAGGCCCCTCTTGGTGCCGTGTTCTTCTGCAAAGGGTTCCTGTTCTTCTGAAATGAGTCAGACAGGGTCTAATTGGCATGGTTATCCCGAGAGAAACCATCTGTGGTGGTGGTTGTACCACCACAGTTGCCCCTGGAGATGGTGATGCCCATCCCATTCATTCCTGGTCCTTTAACCCACCTCGGTCCTCTCACCCTGCAGATAAACCGTCCCCCTGTGAAGCTGAACCTCCTCACCTGCCAGGTGCGGCCCCATGCCGAGGAGAAAAAATGCTTTGACCTGGTGACACGTGAGTACCTGGGATGAGGTGCAGTGACTGGGGTGTGAGGTGTTTGACCTGGAGGTGGAGGCTTTGGTGGGACCTTTCCCTTTTTGGAGTGGGTTTTCCCTCTGAAACACAGTGTCACCCTCTTTAATCTGGCTCTGGGTGTCTTCCTGGCTGTCTTTACAGATGAAGGACCAATCCAGTGAGTGCTAGAAAGCTGAGACAAAAAGAGATTGTGACAGGGCTCAGGTGATGGGAGAGTGATGTGCAGTGATTTAATTTGTAATTAAGCAGCTCCTTTGAAGAGATTTCAGCTTATTCCTCAGCATCCCTAGACCACAGAATCCTAGAATGGTTTAGATTGGAAGTAGCCTTAAAGACTGTTTTGTTCCACCCCTGCACTGTGGGCAGGGATATCTTCCACTAGACCAGATTGCTCCAAGCCCTGTCCAAGCTTAAACAATTCAAGGGATGTGGCAGACACAGCTTCTCTCCTTTCACCTTCTCTCTTCTCTCCCCATCCCTACAGACAACAGGACATATCACTTCCAAGCAGAGGATGAGCAAGAGTGTGTTGTGTAAGTGCCACAGCCCATCCCTCCTCCTTGACATGCCAGATCCTGCTCTGCCTTCCTCATCCTCCTCTTCCTCCTCCCTCCTGCCCAGGTGGGTCTCAGTGCTGCAGAACAGCAAGGATGAAGCCCTGAGCAATGCCTTCAAGGGGGATGGGGGCAGTGGCGGGGTGGCAGCAGGCACTGGGGTGGACGGCGGCATGCAGGAGCTCACCAGGCTGGTTATCAGTGAGGTGAAGAACATGCCAGGAAACAAGCAGTGTTGTGACTGCGGTGCCCCAGGTATGTCAGGGCCTGGAGTGTCCCCCCCGCCCTGGGTGTGAGTCAGGGTTCATGGGGGTCGCAGCGTCTTTGGGGGCTGGGCATGCCGCTGAGCCCCGCGCCGCTCCCACTGCAGATCCCACGTGGCTCTCTACCAACCTTGGCATCCTGACGTGCATCGAGTGCTCTGGCATCCATCGGGAGCTGGGTGTGCATTATTCCCGCATCCAGTCCCTCACTCTGGATGTTCTCAGCACCTCTGAGCTGCTGGTAAGCTGCTTTCTGAGCCCAGAGATCTCCTGGCACCCTGGGAACCACTCTCTGTGTGTCCCAAACCTCCTGTGACACAGGGTTAATTTCTTCTTCTCCATCCCATCTGTCCCCAGTTTGCTCCAGGGCTTGCAAACTTGCCTCAGTTTCCCCAGTGCAGTGGTGTGGGCAAGGGGGGCTCTGCAAAGCTGTTTGCTAAGCAAGGGGCTGCTGGCAGCTCCCCAGGATTTTCTGCCTCCTAAAATAGATTTCCACTGCCGTAAAAGAGCATCATCCTGGCAAAGATGCTGCTCTGGGAAAGCCCTGGATGGATCCAATGGATTCCTTCCTTCTGGGATGGGATCTGGCTGGAACAGTGTGAGTGTGACCAGGAGGGTTTATGTCCCTCTTTTCTCCTCTCTCCCTAGCTGGCTGTTAGCATTGGGAACACTCGTTTCAATGAGATCATGGAGGCCGCACTACCCACACAGGACTGTCCCAAGCCTTCAGCCAGCAGTGATATGTGAGTCAGGGACTTGGGTGTGCTGGGAAGAAGAGGAGGAGAAGGAAAAGGAGTGCATGGTGTGTGCTCTGTTCTTGTCCCCTTGCTGCCTTTGCCCATCTAAGACAGCTCTTGGATGAGGCATCCTGGTGTCATTGCTGGATTGTGGTTGGGGATCTGCACCTCTTTGGAGACTTACCCTTGATCCTGAGGCTTCAGGAGGAGGCAGGAGCACAGGGCTCCACAGCCCGTCTCCATGCCCATCTAAGCCCCCCTTCTGGCAGGGCTGCGCGCAAGGAATACATCATGGCCAAGTACATGGAGCGACGCTACGTGCAGAAAAGCAGCCAGGACAACCCCCACGGCCTCTGGGAAGCCATTCAAGCCCGTGACCTCCTGGCCCTGCTCAAGGCCTTTGCCGAGGGGCATGACCTGACCAAGCCCCTGGCCAGCCCTGAGGGTCAGGTGAGGCCTGCACCCAACAGGGAATGGATTTTCCCTCTCTGGGTGGCTGTTCTCTGGGGTGCCTTGGGCTTTGGGAAGGGATATGCTGGTTGGAAGGTGAGCATCCTTAGGTCCAGCTTTCTTTTCTCCTACACACAGGAGATGAAGTATTGTTGAGGCTAGCTCTCCTCTCCCTTCCATATCTTGGGAGATGAGCATACATGTGTCCAGCACTCCTTTTCCCTTCATTCAGGGGGGAAGATGAGCATTCTTGGATCCAGTACTTCTTTTCACTTTTTCCTGAGGAAAGATGAGCACTCTCAGGGTCATCTCTCCCTCCCATCTCTTGGCAGGATGCAGGCGAGCTGCCGCTGCACGTGGCCGTACGCCATGCCGACAGATCATCCCTTCCCTTGGTGGACTTCATCATTCAGAATGGGTGTGTCCCCAAGGGCTCCCAGTGTTCCCTGCCCCTCTCTCTCACGGGAGGAATGTACAGGGTGCTTGTATCAAAGCCTTGACTTTCCTGCTGTTGGCCCTGCACAGGGGAACGCTGGACCGAGTGACACAGAATGGGAACACGGCCTTGCACTACGGTGCACTCTATAACCAGCCCAACTGCCTCAAGCTGCTCCTGAAAGGGAAAGCCACCTTCACCACAGGTATAAGCTTGGGACAGAGGTTTTGGGGTTCTTTGGTGGGAGTGGTAAGGCTGCAAATTGGATTTGTCCCCCTTTTGTCCCTTGGGCAGTGAATGCGGCAGGCGAGACAGCTCTGGATGTGGCGAGGAGGCTGAAGTACAGCGAGTGTGAGGAGCTGGTAGGTGGGATGGAGGAATGGGGGAGAAGCTCAGAGTGGGGAGAAGGGATCAAGTGCCTGAGGAGGACTGGCATGAAGGTGGGGGGCTTTTGGAACGTGTCCCTCCAGTGCCGAGACCCCTGTGGGCTGCCCCATGCCTAGATCCTCCTGACCTGCCCTGTCCCTCTGACAGCTGGAGCAGGCGCAGGCAGGGAAGCTATCTCTGCAGATCCATGTGGACTATGACTGGGAGCCCCTATCAGAGTTGCCCTATGACAGTGAGGATGAGCTGGAGGAGAAGGTACTGTGGGATGTGGGGCCTCCACATCCCCAGTAAGGGAGCTGTGGGAGTGCACACCCTTTTGGGGGGCTGGTGGCCGCGGGACATCCCTGGAGCTGTGTGTGTACCCCCAGGTGAGCCCCCTCCAGCGCTCCTTCAAGGGCACATCACCACTGGCCGCCAGCCCGCTGCCTGCCTGCCCCCAGACCCGCTGGAGCTGCATGGGAATGGACATCACCAACAAGACCTACGAGAGCATCCTGGTGCCCTCGCGCACGGCGCCCCGCCGGGCTCACAGCGAGGAGATCCCCCCGCCACTGCCCCTCAAAAACCCTACGCGGGGCAGCTCTCGCCCCAAACCCAGCCACAGCCCCACCGGTGAGTTGGAGGAGGAGGTCATCATGGTGGGGCTGTGCCTTCCCCCAGAGACCAAGTTTGTTCTCCCCATTGCGTGTGTCCCCCCAGAGCGCCCTGAACTGCCCCGGCAGGCATCGGATCCCCACTGGTCTGGGCCAGCGGAGGCAGCAGCACCACACAGCCTGCCCTGTGCCAGCAGCACGGGTGCCCTGGATGGCACTCCTAGCACCCGCAGCCCCACCGAGAGCCAGTGGGCAGCCTACTGGGAAACCCGCTCCGAGACGGACACGAGCAGCAGTCGGCGGGGGCCAGAGCTGAGTCCCCCACCCACACAGCCCCTGCCAGGCAGCACAGTCCCTGACATCCCCCCTGTCAAGTTTGGGTAGGGACCCTGCTCCAGACTGGGGTTGCACTTGGTTTTGGGAGATCATTGTATGGTGCTGGTGGGTGAACTTCAACCTCTGCCACCCCCATGGGCATGGAGAATCGCTGTGAAGCAAAAGGGTCCCCACCCTCTGGGATCTCCAAAGAAGCTGATGGTGACCCTGGGATGCAGGAGACAAGGGCAGCTATGGGGATGCTGGGTTGTCCTTGGAGACAATGATGCAGATTATTTGGGAGGACACCAAGATCCTCTGCCAGTTATCATACGTATTTTTTCTCTCCTTTGGGAAAATGTGGTGGGATGGGCTCATTTGAGGGAGTTTGGGTGCTGGGGACCCTTTTCATCAGCAGCAAGGGGGCTGTGGGTGAGATCCAGGTCCCATGGGGGAAGCCCTAACCTCCCTGAGACCTCACAGGATGGAGAACAGGGTGGGGGAAAGCAACAGCAGACAGGGGGATGACACTGTTCCCACTGTCACCCACAGCTCAGAGAGCACCCGCTCGTACCGGCGCATTGGTGGCATGGTGGGCAAAATGGGATCAGCTGGGTCCCCCCAGAGCCCTGGTGGCCCTGAGGACCCTGCTGTCAGCAAGCTGCCCCCTGTGCCCATGCCCAGAAGATTTGCTCCGGTAGGTGCAAATCCTCCTCTGCATCCCCAAGTGTCCTGGCTCCTCTTATCCTGGGGTGGCAGATGGAGTGATCAGGGGGTCCTATCCCTGTTGCCACCTTTTGGATGGCTTCGGGGGGTATCTCACCCCCTTTTGATCCCATTTCAGGCCAAGAGGAGGCAGAAGCGAGTAAAGGCAGTGGCTGACTGCAAGGGAGACAAGGCACGAGAGCTGACCTTCTCCAAGGGGGAGGTCATCGTGGTGACACGGGAGGAGGACGAGCAGATCTGGGTGAGTCAGCATGGCATGGGCAGCTGCTGGTCCTGGTCCTTTCCCCCCTCCAGTTCTTTTCTGAAGGAGGCTGGGTTTTTCTGGGGGGGCACAGATGGGGAATTTCTGCCCCATGTATGCATGAAGGAGGGCTAGGAGGGCTCCGCTGATGTGTCACCACAGCTTTGCCTCTCTAAATGCCTGTTGGAATTGAGCAGGGAAGAAGTTCTGGGGCTGATATCTCAAGATGAGACTTGCACTCCCCTGAACCCTCTTTCTGCACCCCCAGGTTGGCTTCATCGAGGGTGATGGCTCCCGTACTGGAGTCTTCCCTGCCAGCTTCGTCCACCTCTTGCAAGACTGACCGTTTGGGGGTGGCCCATTTGTCACTGTCCCATTGACTGGGAGTAGAGCCAGCTCCCTGCTAGGGGCTTGGTAGAGCCAGGCCAAAGGGACATGTGCCCAGGATCCTGGCATGAGACCACTGCCCTCCAAGGGGGCCCTGAGATCCCCTGCACTGGGAAAACCGTCCATGGATGGCAGCAGTGGGGGGCTGAGGAGCAGAGAATGGGCATGCTTGCTGCACTGGTGGGCTGAAGTTTCTGTGCCAGCCCCTGGTCCCGCTGCTCTTCTGTCATTCCTGTGGTCTCTGCCCATCACTTGGGTTTTCTTCTTCCTTCTCTGCAAGGAATTTGGGATGGGGGAGCTGTATTTGGTATCCCCTACCCTCTGCCAGGTAGTCATGAAGCCTCCTCCTCATCCTGGGGCAGCCATGGACCACCAGCCTCCTTCTGTACCCCAACTGTGAAGCCTTTGGGATGGGCAAGAAATAGGAGAGGGGTTTTTTTTTGTGTCCATCCCCCACCCCAGGTTCTGGGAGCTGCCTGGACTGGTGGAGTTCAAGGATGCTGCAAAGCTTCTCCAAAACTGATAGCAAAATGCCATTCCTTGATTTGGAGGGCAGGGGATGTTTCAGGTGCTACCACAGAGCCCCTGCCCCATGTCCCTCAATCACTGCCCCTTCCCTGGGGGGGGGGGGGTCTCAGAGGGGGTTTTGCAACTTTTTCTAGGACCTGCAAACCCCTGTAGCAGTGTCCCCTGGGAGCCACCTGCCTCCATACCCCCTTGCTTTACCCTTCTCATTTCTGTGTCAGATGCTTCATCTCAAAAAAAGTCTTTTTTAAAGTCTTTTCTGTCTGATTTCTAATAAACCATCATTTTTTAAGCACCTGGGAGTGTGTTGGGGGGTACAACCCCTGCCCTGCCATCCCCAGCATGGTGATGCTGCTGATGTGTTCCCAAGGCTCCCAGTCCCTGGCATGTGTGATCACCCTTGGGGGCAGCCCTGTGGGGCTAGCTGGGACATGGATCCAGAGCAGGATGCTCATACTACAGCCCCCCCATGTGCGTGCTGGAGCAGGGACAAGCAAGGATGGCAAGGTTGTTGCCACCTACAAATCCCAGTGGCTTGTGCCCCGTATTGCTGCCTGTCCAGCCAGGCCTGAGGGGCTCCTGCTCCTGCCCCAGGCTGGCACACTATCAACTGGCTCTGCTGGCGCACCACCTATGCTGTGCTTCAAAGACTGCAGCGTGTCATTTGTCATCGCACAATCACGGAATGTTGGAAGGGGCCTTAAAGATCGTTCCGTCCACCCCAATGTAGGGGGGACACCTTCCTCTAGACCAGGCGGGTTGCTCCAAGCCTGTCCATCCTGACCTTGGACATTTCCAGGGATGGGGTATTCTCAGTACCAAAATACTCCAATATGTGGAGTACTCCAGTATAAGAACTATTCCTGTATAGTGGAATTCCACATATATTGGAACATTCCAATGCATGGAGTATAAAGATTATTCCCCCAGGGCTCTTGCTGCTGGATCAGCTTTGGGAAAAACAGAGCCTGCGGCACACTGTACCCGTGCCCCTGAGGATTCCCAACCTCAGCCATGCCGATGGCCAAGCCCCATCCCGGGCCCTGTGCCTGCCCGGACTCCCCACGGCCGCGAGCGCCCCAGGGCGCGCCTCCTCCGCTCCTGCAGCCGTGGCTCTCGACTATATTTAGCCCTCCCCCGTGCTATTTTGCTTTCCTGGCAGGAGTTTATAACTGGCCGGGACAGCCCCACCTCCTTTCTGCTTTCTCTCCCTTCCCTTCTCTTCCCTTCCTGTCCCTTTCCCCCTTTTCCCCTCCTCTCTGCTCCCTCCCACCCCGCTGCCCAGGACCCCATGTCAGCAGTGCCCAGCTGTGTCCACAGCCAGTGTCCTGCTCCGCTGGAGCCCCCGCCATGGGGCCCGCTGAGGAGCTGGTCCGGATTGCCAAAAAATTGGATAAGATGGTGGCCAGGAAAAGCACGGTAAGGTGGCTGAGCTCCTCGGGGCATGTGCGCATATTTAAACATACAAATTTACACGTGTACATATTTACACACATGCTTATTTACACACTTGCTTGTTTACATGCATGTTTAAATGTTGTGTGGCTTGGGAAAGGACAGGGAGGGGGGGGGTTGCTTTTTACAGCCCTCACGTTTTCCCTGGAGGTGTTGAGTGGGTTTAAGGGGTGCTGCCCGTGTCACCCAAGCCCAGCCTCAGGACATCATAGTCAACACCCATGGGATTTAATTTTGCCTCTAATTTGGCACTCTCCTGTGCCCCATTGCTCCCAGACACTGGGATTTGGGGGAAAGGGGTGTTTGTCCCATGGGTGGCAGCTCTTGACACTGCTTGGCAGTGCCGGACTGTGGGCGACAGGTGTTTGGCCCCCAGCCTGTGCACCAACACCTGATCAGTGCCAGGGCCAGAGGCTCGTGTACAGGCAAGGAAAAGCTCTGGGCTGGGGGATATAACACCCTCGGGCACAGCCCTGCCTGTTGCACAAGTATGCAAAGAGAGGGGAAGGGGTCAGACGCTGTTTCCTGGGTGGTTGTGCTCTGGGGAAGCCACGATCCAGCCTTGCCACCCTTGTGCCAAGTGAGGATCCTGGTGAGCCTGTTACATGTGCCAAGCCCAGCTCTCAGAGTTAATATTTGACTGTTTCCACTGGCCTTTGCCCTGACAAGGTGCAGGCTCCTGGCTGGGGGGGCAGCACTGCCGTCTCCATGGATCTGGTGGCTTTTTGGGATGCCAACGCTTGGTATCAAACCACATCCCGTGGCTCTGCTTGGTGCCAGGAATTACCCAGGGGTCAAGGGACAGGGGTGTTCCATACTTCTCTTGCTACACTTTGGGATGGGACAGAGCCAGGGTCCACCTACAACACAGGAATGTCCCTACACCCCTCAAACTGGGGGGATCTGATCCAGCCCCTCCTGGTGGGACTCCAGGGAACAGTGTCCCTGGAGGGGGATACCTGGGAGCTGGTGTCTGCTGCTGGGGTTCCAAAAATACCAAGGATGAGGAGGAGGAGAAAGACAGTGAGGAGGAGGAAGGCTCTGTGCTGGACTATCGTTATCTCAGCTGCCACTGCAGGGTACCAGGATGTGTCCCATGGACCTTCACACCCCTGAGCAGGGGACATTGGGAAATCCCCCAGCTGTCCCTAAGTCCCACCAGCCCAGATTTTTCTTGCAGATGGGGGTTTTCCCAAGTTTTAAGAAAAGCTCATGCTATCCAGCTGGAGATGTGACCTGGGGCTGGGATGATCCAGGAGGATTTGGGTGTGGGACTTTTCTATCGGTGTGAGAGGTCAGGCAATCCCAGGGAGCTGCCCAGGGCTGCTTTGGGTTGTCCTGTCATGCCCTTTCTGGTGCTGCCTGGTGCCTCCTCAAGGGCTCCTGTGGCTTCTCCCTGCTGTAGGAAGGGGCACTGGATCTGCTCAAGTCTCTTACTGGCTACACCATGACCATCCAGCTACTCCAGGTGAGGGGGTTTGGGTGGGGGGACACCCCATGGGGTAGCTTGTCCTGTGCCTTGTGCCAGCCACCGCATCCCTAAGGATGTGTTCCCGGTGTGTGTCCCCAGACCACACGGATTGGAGTGGCTGTGAACTCAGTGCGGAAACACTGCTCAGATGAAGAGGTGGCGGCCTCAGCCAAAATCCTCATCAAAAACTGGAAGCGGCTTCTGGGTGAGCGATGCTGGAGGGAGACGAGAACCCCCCAAATCTCAATCCTCCCTGAGCCATCCCTGCACCTCAAGCCCCAATGCTTTCTGGGGGGATGGAGTGGAATCAGTCCAGAGCCAGGACATGCAGGCTCCTATAACCTGTAACTCAGATTTTCCAAAGGCTTGTTTTCACTCTGGGATAGAGTGGTGTAAATCAATGCGTGCCCCACCAAGGGCTGAGCATCTCCACAATCATTCCCCACCTCAGGATGCAACTCTGCAGGTGCCCTATGCTGGTTTGGGCTGTGACTGTGACGCCCAAATCCTTCCCACAGAGTCCACCACCACAAAAAAAGAGAAGTATGCAGATAAGAAGAAGGAGAAGGACACAGATGGAGACAAGGAGAAGAAGAAGGAGCTGGATGTTTCCAGCTGCCCCAGTGAAGGGGTGAAGCACAGCAAGAATACAGCTGAGAAGCACAGGGAGAAGTACAAGGAGAGGTTAGGGCTCCTGCCTGCTGTTGGGGGACACCAGGGCCAATATGAGACCACCCTCTGCTTGGTCTTTAGGAGTTTATCCATCTCTGCCTACCCATGGATGCTGGCAGCACCTCTGGAGACCAAACTGCCTCTGAGACAGCACCAGGGCTGATTTTGGAGGAGGGAGAAGTGGATATTTTCTATTTTCCCTTCTCTATAACTAGGTCATTTTGGACAGTGCTTATCTGACCCGTGCTCTCTCTTATCTCTAGGAAGCCCAGCAAGTGTGACTCCCTTGCCACCACCACCCAGGGCCACTCTGCTGATTCCAGCCCGGAGAGGTACCTGCTGAAGGATGCCCCGACCCTCACGCCAGGCTCTGCCAGGCACTGCCAACCCAGAGGAGGCTTTGCTGGCAGCCTGGGGGGGGGGGGCGGGGGGGGTTCAGGGATGGGGGATGCAGATGGACAGGATCCAGCTCACAGGTTGCCAGAGTATGCTGGGTTTGCTGAGAGCTTCTCTCCCTTCCTTTGGGCCATGGTGAAGAGAGTCCAGTGATGGCAGGAGCCCCACTGCATCCTCCAAGAAATCACCTCTGGATGGCAAGAAAGAGAGGTGGGTCCTGGGGCTGCATGAGGATGGGAGAGGCAAGACCCTGGCCCCTCACTGGGTTGTGCTTGGGGTGTGGACCCATCACTTGTCCCAGCTACTGCCCTCTGACATGGGGCTTGTCCTGCCAGGAGAGCCTCTGCTGACTCCAGGTCCTCAACTGTCTCCTCCTCTTCCTCCACACAGAAGAGACTGTCAGGGGAGAGGTAAGGAGAGGGTGTCCCTGGGCAGCCTGGGGATGCTTTTAGGGTCTCCATGAACATGGAGAACATGGAGGGGGTGAGAAGTGGCTGGGAGCCCTGATCCTGCCACAGCACTGAGACATTTCCTGGGAGGAGCAAATGGAGATTCCTGTTGGCTTCCGAGCGAGCGCTCTCATCGATGTGCTGATGCCTGAGGTCCTGCCACCAGTCCCTGCCCCTGTCCTGCCTGCCCCGTCTCTGGTGTCATCCCCACTGTCCTGTTTCATGCCACTCCCAGGAGAGCCTCTGTGGGCACCAGCCTCTCTCCAGCTCCCACCAGCTCCCAGAGAAACTCCAGTGACAGCAAGGAGGAAAGGTAAGAGAGACCCACTCCACTTCCAAGGACCCCGGCAGGTCCCTGCAGCTGTACCAGGACCCTGCCACCTGCCCGTGCCCCTCCGTGTGCCCCTGCAGAGCCAACAGCAGCAAGGCCAAGCCTGAGGTGCCGCGAATGCCCAGCAGCCCCTCCTTCTCTGCCAGCCCCTGCTTCCTGGCCCCCTGCTACCTCACAGGGGACTCGGTGCGGGACAAGTGCATTGAGATGTTGACAGCTGCACTGCACATGGACGGTGAGCAGTTCTGGGGGTGCTGGACCCTACACTGGGCTATTTCTCCTATGGGACAGTCCAAATAGGAGCATTCAGCCCCAAAGGAAAGAAAAGGTTGGTAGGGTCTCTGATAAGGGGGTTGGATGTGAGGATGCATCTTGGTAAGGTTCAAGATGGGTAAAACTAGGTATTTTAGAGATAGAGGGTCTGGGGCAAGTACTGGGGGAGAGGTGAGATTTTCTGGGGGAGGTACAGTGAGACCTGTGGCTGGTTTCCCACCTGAAAGTCACCCCTTAACCTCTCTACCCTTTAGACGACTACAAGGAGTTCGGTGTTAACTGCGAGAAGATGGCATCGGAGATTGAAGACCATATCCTTTGGGAGCCTAGGGGTCCCCAGGCTTCACCTGCTGGGGGGGGATGTACGTGGGCTCAAGAGTGCTGCTGGGGACAGGACAGAGGGTGACAGGGACAAGGACAGAGGGTGACAGACTCTGCCTTGCTCGTTGCCTGCAGAGGGAGCCCAGACCTCAGTGAGAGGATGCTGAGGCTAAGGCTGAAGCTGATGCTGAGCAAAGCTTCTGAGCACATGCCTTTGTCCAGGGGTCTGTGTGTCCTCCCCAGTCCCCTCTGGTCAGGGGCCTGCCTTCATCCCTGGGGAAATAAATCCAAACCCAGCCAAAGCTTTTCCCATGAGCCTGCTGTAGGTGCCTGTGTCTCCTGCTAGAACCAGTCTGTCACAGTGTCCAGGCTGTGCCATGCTGGAAGGGATGGAGCCACCTCTGCCCACCGCCAACTCAAGGCTTGGGGTTCTCCTGGCAGCCCACTGAGACCAGGACCAACGCCAGGGTGGTTCACCTCCTGAGTGCCCTTTTTGGTGCCTCCCAGACTCTGTGCCCAAAGCTGCTACACCAACCCGTCCATACTCATATTCTTTGGGAGGAGGGAGTAGACAGAGTCCTCTGCATCATGAGCTTTTGTCCCAGCACAGGGCTTGGTGATAGTCCCTGTGCCCCATAGCCTTGCCTGGATGTTAGACATTCCAAGGTAGTGGAAAGTCATTTTCCTCCCCACATCTGAAGCTGTGCTTCGTCCTCTTAAAGCCAAGGATGGGACACTTCCCGCAGGGAGGAAAGCCCCACTGAGATCAGCCACCTCCACGTGACCATTGGCCCTGGTGACAGCAGCACCAAGCTGGCATCCCCCATCTCCCTGTGTTGATTCTTTGACGGACCCCACATATCTTCCAGGAGCTGAAGAGCACAGACATGAAGTATCGCAACCGGGTGCGGAGCAGGATCAGCAACCTGAAGGACCCCAAGAACCCTGGGCTGCGCAGGAATGTGCTGTGCGGGGCCATTGAGCCCAGCCTCATCGCCCGCATGACTGCTGAGGTGGGCACTGGGGTGCATGGGGCTGATGCCCCTGGATCTCTTCCTCTGTGGTGCCCAAGAGCTGGGTCTTGGCTTGCTGCTGTGCACAGTGGGGATGTCCCAGCACATCCCTGTCCCACTCCAGTGCTGAATGAGACATGGGGAGCATTAGGAGAAAGCTGGCACTGCTAGGTCCCCTTAAAGCCCTGCAGACCCCCAGCCTAACACAGATCTGGCTGTGGGATGTCTCACTGGCAGGAATCAGGCTGGAGTGTCCCCATTTGTCCTCCTCAGCCACAGTCCACAAATCAGGCTCCTCGGAAGCCCAGTTTCCCCTGTGGGGAGACAGATCCCTGCAGACAGCAGTTTTAGTTTGAAGATGGAATGATTTTTTCATCAGTATGGGTTTAAGCCCTCCAGCATGCACAGACAGCAGGATTAATCCTGTTTTGGGAGAGGATGGGGAAGGTGTTGGACTGTGGTACTTGGATGTGAGCAGAGCCATGGCCACACTGACCCATGTGGGCCAATGCTGGTGGCAGGAGATGGCCAGTGATGAGCTGAAGAAGCTGCGGAATGCCATGACCCAGGAGGCCATCCGGGAGCACCAGATGGCCAAGACAGGCGGCACCGTCACCGACCTCTTCCAGTGTGGCAAATGCAAGAAGAAGAACTGCACGTACAACCAGGTCAGGCCTGGTCTGCAGGGGAGCTTGCCTCGGGGGGGCTGTAAGGGTCTCACTGAGGCAGTGCTGCTCCACCCCAGGTACAGACGCGCAGCGCCGATGAGCCCATGACAACGTTTGTGCTGTGCAACGAGTGTGGGAACCGCTGGAAGGTCTGTGACTATCTGGGGAGAGGCTCTGGGTAACCCACCCCTTTCCTAGCCTTCAGGGGTAGCAGAGCCCCCTGAAGGAGTGCTTTGGGTGCTGGCTGAGGGCTTATCACCTGTTCTGGGCTCTGCTTCTCCTGCAGTTCTGCTGATGTGGCTGGCGATTGGGCTGGAGGGAACATGGTGCAAGACAAGATGCTGTGACACCACATTGGGCAGCTGGGTTGGGGAGGAGGGATCAGGGTGACCCCAGTCCCTAAGCACCAGCTCTTTGTACCCTTGCACTGGGCTCCTTCAAACATCCTGGGGACCTGGCCTCCGGCAATGTCAAGTTCACTCAAGAAGGTCCCTGTGAATTCAATGGTTCTTCCCTGCAAATTCCTGCCCTTTGATTGGCATGTGCTGGGATCCCACTGGAAACAGACTCATTCCTGGTTTGGGGGCAGGAGAGACATTGTTCCGTGGACATGGGGCTGTGCCTGGGAGCTGAGGGTGGCAGAGGGCCAGGTCATAACCCAAACACCTTCTTCCTCACCTAAGTGCACACGGAGGGAGGGGAGAGACATGGAGGGGACAGGGTGGGTGCAGCATGTCCACATGCTGTTGGGATGCCACTGTGCCCCTCTGGTCTTTGACAAATGGACCATCCATCCTGGCTTGAAGGCACCATGGCCCAGGAAAGAAGGAAGGATGGCAGGGAGAGGAGCAAGGAAGAACCCTTCCAGCCAGAGTAATAAAGGTGTGAACTATCTCTGCAGCATTGACTGTTTCTTAAGATTGGTTTGGGATGTCTGTCTCGAGTTTATAGCTCTCCAGCTTGAGCCTCAGGGTCGTGGAGAGTGCTGCTCCCATGCTTGTGTGAGCCAGAGTGTGAGAGCAGAGAAGGACAGTGAAGCTGTTAATTAACCGATCATTAATTTTTAAATCTTGGCCTGAGGTGTGAATTTTTTCACAGGCCGTGGCATTTGTACCCAGACATGGGTGCTAAACCCTCTGTGTTTGGGGGGTCCCCACCACCCTTAAGCCCTCTGAAAGAGCTCTCTGGGCTGTGGTGCTTGTTAACACTCTGAAGTGATTAATGAGCCTCCAAGGCAATTATTTACACTTGTGACAGTGTGTGTGGCTGCAATTAAGGAATATAACAGATTGTAGGGAATGAATAAAACATCAGTGTGACCTTGAGGTGTGAAGGGAGCACAGGAAGGGCAGGACTGGGGCTCCCAGCCATCCCCAGGGTGCCTCAGGGTGTGTTTGCCTGGAACAAGGCTGAAATAGGGAATTTGGACCTAATTTTTTTTGCAGTCCAGTCTAATGAAAGTGTTTAAGTGATACCAGAGGGAGCCAGACTCCAAGCATGTTATGATGGATCTCCTGGCATCCCTCTGTGTCCTTCACAAGAGCCCTCAGGACCTCTGCTGCAGCTCCAGCCCCACGTGGGGCCGGTCGTGGCCACGCAATGATGGAAAGGCCCTTACAGTTCCTGCTCAGGGGTTGATTTACCCACCCCGAGGCTCCAGGTTTGGATGCTCCAACGCTTCAGCAGAGGCTGGTGTCTCTTCCTGCCTCTCCCTACCTATCTCTGCATGAATCACAGAATCATTTCAGTTGGAAAAGACCTCCAGGATAATTGAGCACAACTGCTCTCTCAGCACTGCCAAGCCCACCGCTAACCACATGTCCCCAGTGCTGCATCAACATATCTTTTAAATCCCTCCAGGCGACTCCAAGAAGATGCTGAATCTTCTATCTGATGGAATTTTTATATTTAACCTCCAACCTGCAACACTTTTAACAACCCCACAGAGTGTCCAGCTCCAGCCAGGCTTCCCCATGAGCGGACAGCCACTACTGGTGCTGCCAGGCCACATCCCTTCCCCAAAGACAGCCCTCAGCCACCTCAGGGACACAGAATCTCCCGCATGGCCAGTTTTATTTATTTTGCAATCCTGGCTTGCCCAGGGGTCACCACCCCCCGTAGTCCAGCCCCCCCAGCTCACCCGCAGCACGGGGCTTTGCCGCTGCCCTTCTCCCCCGCATTTTTCCAGCCTTGAGAAAACAATCAGAACTTTGCTGTTCTCTGGTTTCCTTGGCAACCCCATTTCCCCATCCTCTCACTTTATGCAGCTGTATCTCCCCTGGCCCCGGTCACCGACCCCCACAGCATAGTGGCAGGTCCCTGTGCACAGGGATGGAGCAGGAGATGATGTGTCCTGTCTACCACCAGGACAGCTGATCCCAGAGGGACCCTCTGGAAAATTTCCACTCTGTCTCATCTCAGCCAGGGCTTCCAGGGCTTATTGGAAAGGAATGGAGTAGCTGGTGGTGGTTCATGTCTCTGAACTGAACTGAATTAAAGCAGTTTTGGAGCCAGTCTTTATCTCTCAGTGTGGGTCCTAGTGCTCCCGCTGTGCACAGGGTACCCAGAGAAGCTGTGGCTGCCCTATCCCTGAAAGTGTCCAAGGCCAGCCTGGTCAGGGCTTGGAGCAACCCATTCTAGTGGAAGGTGTCCCTGCCCATGGCAGGGGTGGAATGAGAAGAGCTTTAAGGTCCCTTCCAACCCAAAATATTTCATGATTCCATGACTGGCAGTCTCTGCGACAAACTGAGCAGATTCCCCCGCTCATTCCTACGCTTTCTTCCAATCAATAGGTAATGATCCCTTAGGCACAAGCACTCACTGCCTCCCCAGACCTCAAGCTTTTTGTTTTAATAAACCCCTAAGCACTGGTTTTCCTAAATTCAAGGTGCTGCCTCTGCTAGAAGGGCAGGAGAATGCAGGGCTTTGGGTCTGGATTCCGTAGGGGTGCTTGTCAAAGGATGCAGTGTATGGTGGTCCCCAAACACCCCAGGAACCAGGCAGGGGTAACCAGCAGGACACTCCCAGCATTGAATGAGGCACAAATAGCACTGAAATATAGGAGGAAAAAATTGCTGAGCCTCCTTCTGGTTCCAGCCCCAGGTTGGGATGCAAATGGAATTTCCTTTCTATTTCATTGTTTTGTCTTGATGTGAGTGATTCAATTGCTTTGGAGCAGCTCTGAAAAAATTAGTGATTGCCCAGGACAGCCACATGATCCAGCCTGGATCTTCAGCCAAGCCAAAATACTTGGAGCAAAGCCATGGATTTGAGCTGACTGGGTATTTGCTTTGGGGTGTTTTTCTTGGGAGAAAAAAAAAAAAAAGAAAAAAAAAATCACTTTTCATCTGCAGTGTTTGCAGTCCATTGGAAGGAAACGATTCGTTGAGGTGTATGGCTGCAATTCTGCACACCAGGCTTTGTGATGATTAAAAGCATCAAAAAAGCCCAAACTGGACCGAGGCCTTTATTTCTAAAGTGAAATGTGTTGCATGAAAAATTACAGAATATACCTTTCCTAAAGAAAAACCCTGTGCCTTTTCTTTTTCTTGGCCAGAGAGGTTTGCTGAGTCTGCAGAACACTTTGATCTAAGCCTGCCTAAAATCACAGTGCTTGGCATGGACCTTTTTTTTCCCCTCCATTAGCTGAATACTCAGAGAACTGAGCAAAGATCCCCCATTAAATGCAAAAATCCCTCCACAAAATCCATTTTTTCCTCACTTTCAGCTGGAACCATGCACACTTTTCCCTCTTATAGCCAGGATGGAGGAGACGACAGCAAAAAAACCCCAATAAATGCTATTAAACCCACCCCCCCCCCCAATTCCCTCAAACCGCACAAATTCCCATCTCTGTGCTTCCCACATCGACCTAAATATTGCAGAGGAAAAAAAAGACATTGGCTTTTTTGCCTGACACTTTTTTCCCTCCCTGCCAGGAGCTCTTGGGCGCTCGGCAATTAGGAGCTGTGGATTAATCTTGAGTGATATAATGAAGTGCCAGGTGGCTGGAGGACAGAGCTGGTGAACAAGGGGGGAGGGGAAGGGAGGGACAGTTGCTCTACAGATTGACATGATTTAGGACAGGTTTAGTGCAGGCAGAGCACCCAAAGTGATGGGAAAGAGGAAGAGGAGCCTGAAGAGGCTCAGTGGGATATTCAGGCTCATCCCTACTCTGTGATCCTCTGCATCAAAATGCATGGATCAGGCAGGGCTTGTGTTGCAGAGGAAAAATCATCTTTGCACATTTTCTAGCCCTCATTTGCTTGTAATGTCCCCAAAGTATCTTTCCACCTGCTTTACACCATCCCAGTCTCCCAGCCCCACGTCAATTATTTATTGAGGAAAAATGCCCCAGGAGGGCAGGTTGGCAGCTCTACCCCAGCCATATCTGTGACCCCTTTCATAGTCATAGAACCATGGAGTTCTTGCAGTGTGAGGGGACCTTAAAGCCCATCTAGTCCCACCCCCTGCCACCAAACCAGGTAACTCCAAGCCCTGTCCAGCCTGGCTTTGGACACTTCCAGGGATGGGGCACCCACAGGGGCTCTGTGGAGCCCGTGCGAGGGCTTCTCCATCCTGACAGGGAAGAATTCCTTCCCAATACCCCATCTAACCCTGCCCTCTGGCAGTGGGAAGCCATTCCCCTTGTCCTGCCACTCCAGACCCTTGTAAATAGTCTCTGTCTGTCTTTCTTGACAGCTCCTTCAGGTGCTGCAAGGCCACAATTAGGTGACCTCAAAGCCTCTTTTCCAGGCTGAACAATCCTACCTGTCTCAGCTCTTTGCCTTTTCTCCAAGGTCTCTGGAAGCCTGAAAGTTGAGAGCAGCTGGCGCTGAGGGCCACATTCTTCCAACAAAATGTCTTGTCTTTCCAAAATGAGAATATAAATAGTGTGTCCTGTAAAAACGTCATTACCCAGGAGCCGTGCCACCAGCGCCGGCCACGCGCAGCAAACCCATCACCCACAGCAGCCAATTTATTCCCAACTCTGGCAGGGTCAGCAGCCACGGGGGAAACAAATGCTAATTAATAGCACTGTGCAAAGCAGCCGGTCTAGGCATGGCATGTAATTAGTGAGCCAACTGAACTCGCCACAGTGCTGGGGCTGTGGGGAAAGAGCAGCCACGGAGGAGGGACCCGCTGCAGCTCCCAGCTATAACTCAGGATGAGGGCACTGATTGTGCTGGAACACGTGTGTCACGCTGCCATCAGTGTGGCTGTGACACTCCGTGTGTGTGCTCCCATCCCTCTGATCCCAACACCCCCCTCCCTGGTCCAGCCCCATCCCTGCTGTCTCCTCGACGTGCTCCCTCTGCACAGACGTTTTGCAGGTAAACGTGACAATTCCTCGGGGCAGGAAAGATGCTTGAAATATAAAAACTCCTGATGGTGGGAGATGCAGAGCCCAGGGAGGAATCGTGCTAATGCCCTTACATCTCTGCTGTGGTGAGTCATCCAGGCCCTCAGAGGATCCCGGCTGTGCTTGGATACGGGGAAGGTAGAAGCACAAGGCAAAATGAGAAATTGCTTTGCTCAGAAGATATCTCGGTTACAGCAAGGACTAAAAACTGTCCCCTTGGCACCCACCCTCAGCTCTGGTCCCACAGCCATGGGGAAGAGGGGGTGTTGTGTTGTTGTGTGGGTAAGAAGGGCCCCATTTGTGGGAGAAATGGGAACACTTAGCCTAGAACATTCAAGTTGTTAATGGAATGCAGTTATTAGAAGGGAGGAGAATGGGTCTTTCCATCAGGCTGATGGGAAAAATCCATTCTGGGATTGGGAATTAGGTTGGAACATCACCTTGAAGATGGTTATGGGCAAACACTGCCTCCTTCATCCCTGGCGACGTTGCTGCTCTGATGCTCCCAGTCTCTCTGCCACATCCATATGGATGTGTGTGTGTTGCTCCTTGGTGAGGACAGGGGGACAGCTCCTGGGAGCTGTGTCCATCCCTGACCAAGTTTTGCTGCCTATTGTGCCATGGGAGGGCGAGCCAAGAAGGGAAAGTTAAAAACTCAAATTTCAAAAAATCCTTTAAATCAACAACATTTTCTCTAAGCCAACACCGTCCTGAGCCAGGGCTGCTCTTGACATGGCTCTGCCTCCACCAAACCTGGCAGCAGGAATGGATTTACACATCAAATATCCTCTCCCTCAACCTGCTGAAGCCCAAACCTTGGGAGAGAGGAAAAACCTGCTTCCAGCTCTTTTCTTCTCCATGTAAATAAGCATCTATTTGCAGAGTATTTCCTTCCACCTAAGGCTTTCATTGGACATCAGTTATTTAATATTGCTCTTTATAATCCTTGTGCTTGGCTCTCAGCTCCTTCACCCATCTCAGAGCAGGGATGTTGGCACTTTGTGTTTAGAAAATATATATATGTATTTAGATAGGCAGACAGATAGCTGTGGAAGAAGAGCTGTTCCAATCATTAAATCACTACTTTCAATTTTTCCTTATTACTAGTCTTCATTTAACCACAGGCCAGGCTGGCCAAGTGCTCTCTGGAGACAGCCCAGCTGAGCGTAGCAGGTTTGCAGCCCTAAAAGGGGTCTTAAGAAAAAAAAAAATACCACAATCTGATAATCAGAGGGGATATCTTCCCTGAAAATGTCTTCCCAAGGCAGAGGCATTCAGGAAGGGGACAATGATGTGGCTGGAGTGAGATACTGGCTTCCTGCTAGGCTGGGATATTTTCAGGGAGGAAGAGTGGGAGAGGGGGTGGTGCAGATCCCAGCACATCTGCAAAATGCAGGCAGTGAAAGGGTGAGTTTTGTGCCTTTCAAAAGAAGGAAGAAAAGAGGGAGAGAAATCGCCTTCTCTGATCAGCTGTCTGAGGTTCTGCAGGCTAGAGAGGCTGCAGGAGGGGGAGCTGCCTTTGAAGCTGGGAGAGGCTGAGCACAGCAGCCTTTGCTGTCACTGCTCCTCTTCCTCCGGCTCTTTCCTGTTCCTGTCCTCATCCTGGATGGGGAGCCTACCCTCAGGATGGCCAAAACACCCAGCATTGGGATGTCAGTGGTGCTCTCATTACAGGATACAAACAGAGACAGAGATTTCCTCTGAGACCCAGCACTGATGGGTTTCAACTCCTTTCCCTGGTGTCTCTTGCTTTTCCCCGGGTATCACCATGGCCATGGAAGAGCTGTGCCATCCCACCTGCTCTCCAGAGGCTCCCAGTGCTGGCTGATGGACTGGCAATGTCGGCAGAGGCTCTGCCCCATGGCTTGGCTTTGCCCCTGGCAGCAGGGAGGGAAGCAGGTGGCTGTCCTGGAAAAATACAGCACAGGGCATGCACCCCGCGCTGCCCTCCCTGGCTGCTCTCCCAAGGCCACCAGGACATGTGGGAGCAGGCACCTGGTGGAACCAGGCTGGGAACTGAAGCAAAGCAAGATCCCCAGCTCTGAAAAAGGGCTGGAGGGGGAATCCCTAGAGGCAGCTGCATCGGGGGTGGCATCACCACAAATGTTCATCACCAACAAGTGATGCAGTTGGCTTTTCTGCTGGAGATCCAGCTCAGACAAGACAGGGATGAGCCAGGTGAAAAGCTGGCAGCTGCTGACCAAGAGTTCAGAGATAACCAGGAAAGAGCCTTAATCACATATTTAAAACACCTGTAACCACAACTGCTCCCATGCCATTGCTTCCCTGACCTCTACATCTTGGCTCCTGGCAGGGAATGACTGGCACAAAAACTAAGAGCTGGTGGGAGCTGATGCTCTTTCTGCAGATCCTGATGCCTCCAGGTACAAGTCCCCTAAACCTCAATCCTTTAGCCCCGAACTAAACCGGATCCAAACCTTCCTGTGCTTTTCCACCAGCTTTACACTGCAAGGAGGTTTCCTCTCCTCTCCCAGCCCCAAACCTAATCGTCCCATGGACTTCTGCAGGAGCATGAAAAAGGGAAGGGAAGACACAGGGTCTGAGTCCAGAGCAAGAGGCTCTGAAGCTGCGCTCTGTGATTTGGCACAGTTAGAGAGCAGCAGGATTGCAGCTGACCTGGATTCCCAACATCAAAGATAACTCCTGCCTCTTCCCCAGCATCTCCAGGGCCCTCCAAGGAGGTGAATCAATGAGCTGAGCAGCCACGTGTCCATTTCATCTGGTACTGGCATCCAGGGCTGTGGGTGATGGCAGCACCATCTCCCCTGCACTGTGGCTCAGAGCTAAAAAGCTGCAGAAAATGTAACATTTATATGCTGAGAAAGAAGCCTGCCTCCTCCATGATCAGTGTGGTCAAAGGTGGCCCTGGGGGTTTAAGCCACATTTGGCATGGGTCTAACCCCCATCCTCTTGGTACAGTGACAGACATTGGTAAATCTCCTGTCAGACTCACAGGAGACAGACAAACAGACCTTATCCCTTGGGAAACCCAGACCTAACAGTCTTACCTGTCATGTCACGACCAGCCCGAGGCACCAGGACACCTGGTTCCCATGTTACAACCAGCCCCAAGCAATAGGACACTGAGTCCCCATGTCTCAGTCTCAAAGGACCTGTTCCTTGTCCAGAAAAGCCCTGAAAGCCCCTCCGGGAGCCCAGGGGTCACATTGACATAAATTCCTTCCACCAACAGCAAAAAGCTTTCTTTTTCCATGCTGCTGTGTTTCCCTGCTCCCTGCTCATTTCTGAGATGACTCACAGGCTGTTAATGCATTGAATGGAAGCAGCTCTGCCACCTCTGAGCACAAAGCTGAGGGGGGCACAGCTCCGGCTCCCAGCTCCCCAAAATCCAGGGAGATGCTGTCAGTTCCCAGTCAATGCTCCATTGTCAGACAAAGGCAGCACAGAGGGGGCAGTGGGGTGGTGAAAATACCTAAATAAGCAACAATCAGGGAAAAAGGCTCCTGTGGGGACTGAACTCCCCAGGGATGGGGTGAAATGGCCGTCCTTCCTTCACTGCCAGCACAGCTTGGTGCCCACAAGCCATTCGCTGTCGCTGTCCCTGCCACAAGGCCAGCGATGGGTGAAGGAAAGGGGCTCATTAACCCCTCTGATGAAATAATCATCACTTTGGAGGCATTTTTCATGGAAGAAGATGAACTAGCAAATGCACTCACCCTGTGTTTGTAAGGAACCTTGCTGCCCCCAGCCCTGGGCAGGCTGGCACTGCCACCAGCTTGAGCCCGGGAGGAGAACAGCCCCTCTCATATTCAAGGACATCTCTGGGATACTGGTGGCATCACCCTCAAGATATCACCAACCTATGGGAGAGGGATTGTTGCCTGCAAGGTGGTGAGCAGAGATTTTCCATCCAGCCTCTGGACTCAGCTCCGACTCTGGCCATCTCAGTGTGCAGACACCCGGCCCCGAGGGACAGCCCCTCCACACACAGTGCCGAGGAAACAATGCTGCAAACCCCCCAGCTCACATGCAGCCACGCAGAATGGTGAGGCAGAGAAGAATCTCATCTAATTTTAACTCCCCTGACGGATGGGCTTTGTTCTTTGCAGCAGCTGCCCCGCAAGGTATGAAAACACTCAGATATGTTGACATGGGAAAACAAAACACACAAATCAGCCCATTTTCCTCTTCAAGGCTGATTTATCTGGAGCTGTCAGTGGAGGGAGGGGAAGTGATGAGCCCTGGGGAGATGGAGGAGCAGCCTGGACTCGCAACTCGGTGGTTACCAGTGCAGTTGGGCTGATGCTCAATGAGCATCTGGTCCATTCTCTCCCAAACCCCAAAACACCTCAGAGCTAGCGAAAACAAAGTGACATTTTCTGCTGCAGTTCCCCAAGGTGTGATTCTGTGCATGTCCTGGGTCATCCTTATAAATGAGGGAAGCTAGATGCCAATGGAGCCCCTGCAATGTGGTTCACCACAAGCTGAGCTCCTTCCTGGTGCCCCCATTGTGCTGACTACTTGGTTTTCTGAGTTGGGATGGGTGGGATCAGACACTGGAGAATGGAGACAGGAGCGCAGGGGGAGGAGAGGAGGCTAGGAAGGAAGGAAGGAAGGAACCTGGTCTAGTGGAAGGTGTCCCTGCCAGTGGCACGGTATGAAATTAGATGGGCTTTAAGGTCCCTTTCTACCCAAATCATTCCATGATTCTATGAAGATAGGCACTATGAAGGGGGAATAAAAAAGGCAGTTTCCCCTCTCTGGATCACAGCTCTGAATATTTTTATATATTTAAATTTTAGATACTTTTATATTTCTATCATAATTCTATACCAGGGCAGAATGTCCTGGCCCCTACCTCAGCAGAGGACACAGCTGTCCCAGTGTCACCAGAGATCCAGTGCAAGGCTCTCCCTAACAGCATCATGGCAAGGTGAGAGCCATGGTACTGTTAGGGAGTCTCAGTGTCCTTCTGAATTTCCAAAAATCCTCACGAAGAATTCATCTCCCCTGCTTCCTCCTTCATTAACCTCTGGAGGTTTCCATGGATTTTGACTGGAGTCCAGCCAGAGCAGATTAATGGCTCTTGCATGTTATTTTTATGTCCATTTTGATTAAAAGCAATAAATTCCAGAGGAGAGTATCTTCTCACTATGAAATACACTTTGTCAATTTCTCAGTCTCTGAGTAAATCAAAACACTGCCATTAGTGGCTCCAGCTGTAAATCCCCTTGGATGGACCTTAGCTCACCGGGCAAAGGAGCAACATGAATTGTGCTACTCGACAGCCTCAGCATTGCTCTCACCATCTCAATTTGATATCTTATTTATTTTTCAGGGTGTGGGTGAGAAAATAAGAGCTAAGGCATTGCCACACAGGACTTCCTAAGAGAAGCAATCCCTGCAAGACAGCAGGACTTGATCCAAGATCACAGAATTACAGAATGGCTCAGGCTGGAAGGGACCTTAAAGCCCCTCCAGTTGTCATCCCCTGCCGTGGCAGGGACACCTTTCACGATCCCAGGCTGCTCCAAGCCCTGTCCAGCCTGGACACTCCTAGGGATGCAGCAGCCACAGCTTCCCTGGGCACCCTGAGCCAGGGCCTCACAGCCCTCCCGGGGTGGCCAAAGTGGCATTGATCAAACTCGGGATGCAGAGAGAAGTCCCAGGACCAGTGCTGGGGGTCAGGACCTGCTAGACCCACCAGGCTGCATTAGGGTGATGCTCTCCCCTCCAACGTACCTCAGTTTCCCCAATTTCAGAACTCCATTCATGGTGGCAGCCAGGCTTGGCAGCTGGAGCAGCAACAGCTGAGAGCAGGCAGATGAGCACCAAAGCCCTTTAAAGATTTTTCCATTTGTTTTATGTGTCCACTGGGTTTATTTTTAACATTCCAGCTGAAAAAATTTCTAAAGAAATGTTGGAGCTGAGCCAAGAGGACATGTTTGCTGGAACCTGCCAGCATGATTAGTCCTTTGCAGATAACCCATTGGAAAAGGGTCAGTGTGGGGGCTCCAGCCATGCCAGGAGCCAAGCAAAGGGATGAGTTCTTTTCCAGAGAGCTCCTCAGCCATGCTAAAAGATATTTCACACTCCCCACCCTGATGTTTCCTTCCCGCTGGGA
The DNA here is from genome assembly GCF_028018845.1 of Melospiza georgiana. Classification (NCBI taxonomy): domain Eukaryota; kingdom Metazoa; phylum Chordata; class Aves; order Passeriformes; family Passerellidae; genus Melospiza; species Melospiza georgiana. Next base: position 9,618,951 of record NC_080453.1, on the reverse strand, counting down.
GAGATCAGCAACCAGCCTGCACCATAGCTGGGCACAGCAGATGCTCAACACCTCACTCTGGGTCTCGGAGGCTCTTTTCACCCAGGAAGGTGTTTAAATCCCATATTCTGGACCACACACAGCTGCAGAACATCCCCCTCTGTCCTGCCTGGGCTTGTAAAAGCACTGCAGGAATGGGAACCCCCTCCAGGTAAGGAGGCTGATGCATCCAAAGTGCAGGACCAAGATATACATGTTAAATCCATCCCTGTGCTCCCAATTCCTGCCTTGACCCATCCCACCAGCCCTGTGGGACACAGCCAGGACCACAGCCACCTCACACCGTGAGGACAGAAACACACAGCACATTGTTCCTGCCTCCCTGCTCAGAGGCCCTGGTGCTCTCATCCCATGATTACCATCTGAACCATGGGATAATTGAAAAGCCATTAATTCCCTCCTGGGTGTTTTTATGAGGCTCTTGGTGAAATGTCTGGATGCTTCAGTACTGCAGGAGTTTGATACTGGCAGAGCTCTGCGCAAACTGAAAGCGCTGTCTCCAGGGTTGAACAAGCTGCTGGCCTCTGCTCCATGTCCTGTGTCTCCTGCTCAGTCTCTCTGGAGCCAAATGTACCCAAAATTGCAGCAAATCATCCTCTCTCTCTGTGCCAGTGCTGTCCCAGGGCACAGGGCAATGAATTAATCTATTCCCAAAGCAAATAGGAGATGGGGACACCCCAAGTGTGTGTACCCACAGCCTCCACCTCCATTTGGGCTCCAGGAAAAATAAGGCTCCTGCCTCTCAGCTTTGCAGTCCCTGAAAGGAGGGAGCCCTGCCAGAGAAAGGCAGTCCTGCTCCAAGGCTGGAAAGAGTCTTTGGAAAGGGGAGGGTGACCCTCAACACCCCACAAAGCCCAGCTCTGCTAAGCAGGTGCTGCTGCTGGGTCTGTATTTGCACCTTCACTCTGCAGCATCTCCCTAAATCCCTTATTCTGCAGCAGCATCCCTCCTAAGTCCCCCAGAAACCTTTTTTAGCACCCCTAGCATTCCTTACTGCCTTCCAAGCATTTCTCTTAAATCCCCCCAACATTGCTCCACAAATCCCTCTTCAGCATTCCAGCATCATTCTCACCCCAGCACCCCTCCAGTTCCTTCCCCCACCCCACAATATCCCTCTTAATCCCCCTGCAACATCCTCCCAGACCTCCTCAGCGCCCCCAAACTCATCCAGCACTCCCTAACCCCACAACACATGGTGGGGAGAGTGAAGGAGAGGAAGAAAAAGCAAAGCCAAGGGAGAACTGGAGACCGCCCGTCTTTGCTTTGTGGACAAGAGGGCTGCTTGTCCCCCTGCTTTGTTACAGACAAAGAAAACCCAGAACAATCAGAGCGCCTGGATCCATCGTGCTCCCCCTCCAGCTGGGGACCCGTGCGGGCTCCGGGGATGGGTGACAGGCAGGGACCGGGGGAGAGACAGGGATTAGGAAGGCAGGCAGGGAGGGGAGGCAGAGGCAGGAATGAGGGAGGGGGGTGCAGGTAAGGGACTGGGTGGTGGGAAAAGAGGCAGGGGACTGGGGAGAGCGGGGCTCAGGCAGGGACTGACAAGACAAGAACTGGGAGGGGAGGCTGGCAGGGATGGGGAGGGAAAGCGACAGGCTTGGGGCGGGGGGCCGGGGAGGCATAGAGGGGGGACGCAAGGAGGGAACCGTGGGGGAGAAAGGCAGGCAGGAATGGAGGCATGGGGCGAGGCAGGCAGGGATGCGGGGAAAACGGGACCCTGGAGGGAAGACAAGGACCTGCCGAGTGGAGAAAGGCAGCCATCGACCGAGGTGGGGGAAGGTGGGGACGGGGGGGACAGGTAGGGAGCAAGGGGGAGAAAAGCAGGCAGGGATCTGGGGAGCAGGCAGGGAGGGGAGGGGTACAGACAGGCGAGGGGGCGGGCGGGCGAGCAGGGCCGCCCCCAGCCCCACGTGGCTTGGGGGACACGCGGGTTTATAAAGCATTCCGGGCCCGCGCGAGTGCGGGAGGAGGCGGCGGCACCGGCCGGGAGCGGGGCTCGAACCCACGGGGTTCGGATGCGCGCGGCGGCTCCAGCGGGGCCACGGCCGCCCGCGGGCCATGGAGCTGCCCATGGATGTGACCATGGATGCGCCCGTGGAACTGCCCTCGGGGCTGCCCACGGCCACTGCCACCCCCTGGGGCAACGGCACCGCCTGGGCCCCCCTGCCCGGACACGGGGTCAACGACACGGGCCTGCAGCGGGCCAAGAACGCTACATCCATCCTCATCGCCATCGTCATCACTGCGCTCTACTCTGTGGTGTGCGTGGTGGGGCTGCTGGGCAACGTCCTGGTCATGTACGGCATCGTCAGGTGAGAGCTGGGCAGGGGTGCGCAGGGAGCAAGGGGGCATTTTGGGCACACCGAGTGCGAAAGCACCGATGGGGCCAGGCTGTGCCAGGGGTCAGTGTGCAGCGCATGGGAGGTGTGAGCTGGTGACACTGAGTGTGCACCAGGAGTGGGTGTGCACTAGGGGTGAGTGCGCACCAGGGTTGACAGGACCAGGAGGGAGTTTGCACTAAGAGAAAGTGTGCGCAGGGGCGAGTGTGTGCTGCGTGTCAAACAGCAGCAGAAGTAAGTGTGAACCAGGAGTGAGTGTGCAACGGTTATGAGTGTGCACCAGGTGTGTCTGCACTGGGTGTGAGTTTGCCAGCAGCAGGAGGAGGGTTGGGTATGAACCGGCTGCTTGTGCGCATCGAGACGGCTGCGATGTGCGTGTGAGCAGTACGTGTGCAGGCTGTACAAATGTGGGGGGTGCAGTGCTGTGCCAAGGGTGAAAGCAGAGGCCATGTGTGCCTGGAGCAGCTCGGGGAGTGCGAGGGAGATGTTTGGGCATGGGGGGGGGGGGGGGGCATGGGCGACACAGCCCGACCCCAATGGGTGCCTCTTGTCCTTTGTGAGGAAGCGAAGCCGCAGGGCTGGTGCTGCTGCGGGCTGGGAGCTGCCCTGTTTGCAGGGTGGGTCCAGACCCCCCCCGCCCCAGCCAGGGGCCGGCGGGTTCCCGCTGCTGCCACCTCACTCCGTCAGTGGGAATTACCCACCCAACCCATCCCAGCTCCTTCTTGTGCCAGCACCTCCTGCAGCTGCCTGACTTCTGTTTTTCCCTAACAAAGAGCAGACACTGCACGGCCCAGCCCCATCTCCCACAACGGCTGAGCTGTCCTCTGCTCCCCCCGGTGTGGGGTACCAGCTCCAGTAGCCGAGAGACCTACTTCAGCTGCATCCAAGACCTCGGCACCTGTGGCGAGGCTTTCCCTGGGCAGAGGCAGGGTCTGCAGGGTCTCTGCACCCCAGAGCAAGCAACATGACCCAAATGCCCCCCACTTTAAAGATGGGGCATGGCAAGATACTGCTGTATCCCGCCAGACACTTGTGCTAAGGTACAAAACCTCATCAGTCCCTTTGTCCGAGACGCTGGGTGGTCCTGCCTGGTTAAGATGGGTTGACATAGAAATTGGGACCACAAAGCCAAGTCTTACCAGACCACAGGACCAGTGCCAGCAGCGAGGGCTGACAGAGCTCCTCCACAGCTCTGCCAGCAGCAAAGGATGGGGCTGTGCTCGCAGTCACACTCTGTGAGGGCACAGACCTCAACACCTCCAGCCTAGCAGGAGGGAGCAGAAGAGTCTCATTAGGTGCCTGGGCTTCACAGCCACCCCCTTTGCACTGAAGGGGGCTTGGTCCTGTCGGTGCAGAATCTGTGGGGTGATTCCAATTTCCACTGCCTCAGGTGATGCTGTAACCCCAGCTTGGCCAAAACACTAAAGCCAAACCAGAGCTGGTGGCTGGATTTAAACAAACCCTCCAAATTCACATTTTTTACCATTTCCACCCTCATTTCCCCATCCCTTTCAGTCCATAGCTATTGTTACCAGAGGTCAGCACAGCCTGGCACTGCATGCGCGCAAATAAATGTGGTGACTCACCGGAGGGAAGGAAACCATCCTGAAACATGTCCATGAGCCACCCTGGAGTGCCCATTGCCCTGGTATCAGGCTCTGCTGCCCCTGCTCCCCACTCTTTGTGGAGCTCTGCTGTGTGTTTTTAACCATCCAAGAGTGCCGGCAATGGGGAGTGGCATGGGGGAATAACTCGCTGACCTGACCTGACCCTTAATGGGATTTTTCATCCACTCAAAAGGGGCATCAAAAATGAGCCCTGGTCTGAAAAAGCAAATTGAGGTAATTGCAGCAGAGACAGATGCCATGAATAATGTCAGGGTGAGGGATGAGTGTTATTAGACCCCCTCCAGCTGGTTCTGCTCAGAGAGGAGAGGGAAAGCATTTTAAAGAGAGTGATTTCATGTGCAAACATCCTCCCTATTTTACTGAGTAGCTCCATGTAACCCAGGCTTTAGCAAGCCTGATGGCCCCAGATCCCTTCACCACACCTTCTAGCCCCACATTTTCCAACTGATGCTGGAATTAAACACAGAATCACGGAGTGACTTGGGTTGGAAATGACCTTATAGGCCACCTTGTTTCACTACCCAGCCATAGGCAGGGTTGCCTTCCACTAGACCAGGCGGCTCCAAGCCCTGTCCAAGCTGGCCTTGAACACGTCCGGGGAAGGAGAATATCTCCCATGAAATGAGCAAGTATCATCCTCCAAGCCCCTGGGACAGGAGGGGCTGCAGGGACATGTGCCTTCGCCCGTCCATGGCCAAACCATCTGGAGTTTCCCAGGGTCCTTGTCAGAGTTGCTCCATGGTGACACGGTTTAGGCCAGGACTAGGGGAGACCTGTGTCCATGGAAGAAAGGGCTATGAGGTGGGATCAGCTTGGATTTGGACCTCACTGCCAGGGAGATTTTGGGTGTTTGCTTTGTGCTCTTCTCCTAATGCCACCTCTAAGTGCCCTTGGGGTCCAGGCAATCTGGAAGCACGGCTGGAGCACATCCTGGGGGTCAGGGACCTCTGGGACTACACTGAGTTTGCCACAAAGTCCATGAGTGCTGGGAGCTGGCAGATGCAGACACAGGACCCTAGTGTATAGCTCTGTGAATGGACACACCATGAGCCAAGCACAGCCAAGTTCCAAATAAATCCGTCTCCAGAGCAGCCAAGCCCATCACACACCTGGAGGGAGCCCACCACAGCTCTGACCAGCACTGCCATGCCCACTGTATTGTCAGATGCTTTTAAAAATACTCCTGGAAGCAATTGGCAGCTGTGAGCTCAGGGCTGCAAGTGCCTCATCCCCACTAAGCGCATCAGCCCCCCACCAGCTCCCACACAGGCTGCAGGGACAGCTGGGTGCAGGCTTTGTCAAGCCAGGCTCTTTCAGGCAGCGGCTTTTAGCAGCTCCAGGAGTTTTTCTTTCACTTATTATTCACTTTTCTTTCACTTATTTATTTTCCAAGAGGTTTAGAGAGGGCATCCCCACTTGGGAGTCGAGACTGGAATGTGGAGCTGCCCTGTGCTTGCCCCATCCCCTCCCATCTCTTCTCTCCATCAACACTACCCAGATTGTTCCGTTCAAGTGCATAACTCCCCAATCAAGGCACTCACTTAATTGTAATGGGTTTGGCAGCCTGGGGAGGTCCATCAGCAGCAGTGGATGATTTCCTCTAATGTGGGCAATAAACCTCTTTCCTGGAGCAGCAGTTTCATTTGCAGCTCAGGAGGGTCATCAGGATGGACGCCTCACCCTGTGCAGGAGGTTGAAACCTCAGCCCAAACCTGGAGGGGGCTGAATCTTCCCTCAAAACCCCAGTACTGGAAGATAATTGCCATTCTTATTATCCCAGTCATCCCTATCATCATCCCAAGTTATTCCCATCAACCCCATCATCCCAGTTATGTCCTTCATCATCCCAGTTATCCCCAGCCTCATCCCAGTTATCCCTGTTATTCCAGTCAAATGCATTGGCAGAGTCAATCCATCATCTTAGACATTCCCATTATCATCCCAGTCATCCCTGTCACTGCTTTGCCCTCACCAGCCCCATCCTGCCTGGGGATGGGTGACAGCTCTGGCCCTCCAGCCCCCCACCTCGGCACATCTGGCAGGGGGTTGGGAAGTGCTCACCCAGCACAGCTAAGCACATCTGGCAGATCATGGAATGAATAACAGATTTTTTTACCACTTTACTCAAAAAAACAGAGACCAAAGATGTGTGAATCTACCTGAACTGACTGTTCACATAGGAGAGGCAAAACCTGACAATACCACAAATTCTCAGCTTTTTGTTTAACCTGGAAGGAAACTTTTCTGCAAAAGCGCTTGGAAAATAACACTAAAGAGAACAGAAAAGGACTTTTCAAGGACAAGACATTTTTAATGCCATATTTAAATAAAAAAAAAAAAATCTCAGCTTGAATATTTCCGCCCCTGGGCAACAGGCTGCCATTTGCAGCCATGGTGAAGGAGACAGGAATGCTCTTGGCGCTGGGAGCTGGGTTAAGCTGCTGTTTTCTGTTTTCTCACAGAGAGAAATTAGTTTTTCAGCTCCAGTTCCCAGTTCTATTGACAATGCAACTTGGTGGGTCTCTGTCCCCACAAATACACTCTCCTGATCCTTCTGAGATGGGGAAAGGATAAGGGGAAGGGATTGGATACCACCATCAATCCCAAGAGCCTCTTTCCCACATCAACCTGCTGTCCTGGGCTCCAGCCATGGCAGGACCACCTGAGATGGGAACCACTCAATCCCCCTACCTTAACTCATTTCCTGTACCCCCAACATGCAATGAGCTGTACTAATTATCACAGAATCCTAGAATGCTTTAGATTGGAAGTGACGTTAAAGCCCATCTCATTCCACTCCCTGCCATGGGCAGGGACACCTTCCACTATCCCAGGCTGCTCCAAGCCCTGTCCAACCTGGCCTGGAACACTTCCAGGGATGGTGCAGCCACAGATTCTCTGGGTACCCTGTGCCAGGTTATTACCACCCTCATATCTGCTTCAAACCTGCCCTCTGTCAGTTTAAAACTGTCTTACCCCTGTCACACATGTGAAAAGTCACTTTCTGTCTATTTTATAAGTACACCAAGGAAAGCAACCTTTTCATCTCAGCAACAACGGGGTCATTTCCCCCCTCTATGCCTTTCCCTACTGCTGCTACAGGCAGGTTTAGGCATGCAGAGATGGTTTTGGGCAAACTGACCCTGATGTTAATTAATGAGGGTACATCTAAAAAAGCTTGAGGCTGGGGAGGATGCTCTCTGAGCAATGGGGATTTGCTGGAAGGGAGCACAGGAAGAGCTGGAGCTGCTGGTGCAGCCCTGCAAAGAGCAGGGTCTTCACAGAGCCACTCCTGCCCCACATGTGTTGCTCTTTGGGGGTGCCCAGCAGATCCCTCAGTATCTATTTCCAAGCCACCACACCATTCAAAGCATCCCTTTGATCAACACTTGCAGGATTGCATGCTCCTGGGAGACACACGCACATCCCTGCTTCTCTGGCATCTGCCATAACTTTGCCTCATCCCTTCAGGAAAGGTTTGGACATGAGGGACCACACATTTCTCTTGCCATGGTGTGACAAGAACCAGAAGCGGAGCCAGCCCTTCCCAAATGCTCTGGGGGATACAGCCAGGCTCCCCCAAAGGCTCTGGAGCTCCAGGCTGGCTAATTGGGCTGCTTCCAGATGGCCTGTTTCCGGGGGTAATCGATCCAATTTCTGCAAGTAACCTTGACAGGGAAGCAGGCTGGATAATCACAATTTACTAGGTGGAAAATCAGATGAAGGAGGGTTGAGGGGATAAAGGACATTGTGCAACTGGTTCAGGGAAATGCTGAGCACATTGGTGCTGCAGAAAGGCACATCACAACACTTTTGCTCACCAAGGCCGGTGTCACCTTGTGAGCAGACAAACTGTGCCCCCTCCTCATCACATCAAGTGCCCTGACCACCTGTAACATGCCCTTTCTCTGCCACCCCCAGGTACACCAAGATGAAGACAGCCACCAACATCTACATCTTCAACCTGGCACTGGCTGATGCACTGGCCACCAGCACACTGCCCTTCCAGAGCGCCAAGTACCTCATGGAGACCTGGCCCTTTGGGGAGCTGCTCTGCAAGGTCGTGCTCTCTATTGACTACTACAACATGTTCACCAGCATCTTCACCCTCACCATGATGAGTGTGGACCGCTACATCGCCGTGTGCCACCCGGTCAAGGCCTTGGACTTCCGCACGCCGGCCAAAGCCAAGATCATCAATGTCTGCATCTGGGTGCTCTCCTCCCTCATCGGGGTGCCCATCATGGTCATGGCAGTCACCAAGTCAAAAGGCAAGTGTCTTGGGGTGCGTGTCCCCTCCTGTCCCATCAGTTCATCCCAGGGGGTGATCTGGCAAACTTGAGCTCTGGTCCTGTAGCACATTAGTGGTCAGTAGTGGGCACCTGTCTGTGACACCATAAATGTGCCCTGTCTTGGAAAAAGCACCATGGTGTTATTTCCCATCTTTGAAACTGTCCCAGAAATTGTCCTCCCTTCCCCTTAAGGGTAGGGATCCCACACCTTTCCCCATCTCCAGTCCAGCCAGTGTCTCTCCCCACCTCCTGGTATGGAAAGCAGGGGGCCTAAAAACACCCCAGTGATGCTGCAAAGTCTCCAAGTGGCTCACACTAAGATCTGCAGCTCCTGTGTGGGGTCACTGGTCCTTAGCTGCTAGGAAAGCTCTGGGCATCTTGAGGAAGTGGACAGATTTCAGTGAAGGGTGATATGTGGATGTGACATGGGGATGTCCATCGTGGGGGTTGAGAGAAGGCAGGATTGGCCTTGAGTGGCCCAGGAGGCCCTGCAGGGAAAAGGTTCCATAGTCATTGCATCCACTGCCTCTCCTCAGTGTCTTCTGGACAGGGGTCTGATGGCACAGAGCTCTTGGGGAACCTCTGCCAAGAGCAGGCAGGTAGGAATGCATCTCCCTAGGGTTTTAACAAGCCATTACTGAGCAGAAGGCAGACACTGAGCTTCCTCTTTGACCTTCCTCTCTGCTGCAGATGGTATGGTCCTGTGCACTCTCCAGTTTCCTGACCCTCCCATCTACTGGGACACTGTGACCAAGATATGTGTCTTCATCTTTGCCTTCTTGGTCCCCATTTTGGTCATCACCATCTGCTACGGGCTGATGATCCTTCGCCTGAAGAGCGTCCGGCTCCTCTCAGGCTCTAAGGAGAAGGATCGCAACCTGCGGCGCATCACACGCATGGTGCTGGTGGTGGTGGCAGCCTTCATCATCTGCTGGACACCCATCCACATCTTTGTCATCGTCTGGACGCTGGTGGACATAGACAAGAAGAACCCCTATGTGGTGGCCAGCCTGCACTTCTGCATCGCTCTGGGCTACACCAACAGCAGCCTCAACCCTGTCCTTTATGCTTTCCTGGATGAAAACTTCAAGAGGTGCTTCCGAGAGTTCTGCCTGCCTTTCCGAGCTCGTGTGGAGCAGAACAGCTTCTCCCGCGCCAGGAACACCACTCGGGAGCACGTCTCCACCTGCACCGCTTCTGAAGCCCGCAACAAGCCGGCATGACTAGACGTGGGCAGCCCCCAGCGGGGCTGCCAGGGACACAGAGGAGATGAGCTGCGCTCAGAAGTCACCCAGGTCACCACCACAGAGTTGTAGCACAATGGTGGGCTGGGCGCTGCTCACTAACACTGCTGGGTTTGCATACAGACTGACTGCAAAAACTTTTTACATCCTGAGAACGAAAAATGGGAGAATTGGGACTCACCAAATGATGTAGGGCTCTCCTACAGAGAGAACAAGAGGCAAGTTGGGCAAATATGCTCCACTGATGCCATCTCCTCAAGCAACAACACCACCCAGCAGAGGCTGTCACCCTCCAACATGTGGCTCTTGGCAGAGCCCAGAGCACCAGAACTGCAATTTCCACATGCTTATCCTCCTGCACAGGCCAGGATGACACCACAGCCCATAGCAAGAGGGGAAACACTCACATGGCAGAAAGGAACTGTGCCAGGAGGTGATCATAGCATCACAGAATCATTCAGGTTGGAAAAGTCCTCCAAGATCATCAAGTTCAACTGTTCTTCTACCACTACAAAGGCCACCACTAGCCTATGTCCCAAGTGCCACATCCACACAGTGATGGTTAAATCTCTCTGGTGATCGTTAACTCCACCACTGCCCTGGGCAGCTGTGCCAGGGCTGGACAACCCTTTCAAGAAAGAAACATTCCCTAATATCCAGCCTAATCCTCCCCTGGAATGACTTGAGGCCATTTTCTCTGCCACATCATGGGACCTCATTCCATCCCACTCTGAGCTATGTCCAAAGGACAACTGGAGATGGGAAGAAAAACTTATGCCACTTCAAAGACAGTTTTCAAAAAGCTCCAGATCCATTGTAAAAATTCTCCTGGAGTTCCTCAAACTGGGATTGTTCCCAGTGAAAGCTTTCTACTGTTAATGTCATTGTTAGGTTAGTGTTATTTAGAGACCTCTGACTGCAGCTAAGGCTGCCCTGGACATGGATGTGATGCTGGGCTGGAAAACTGGGGGCAAATCCTAGTGCAAGCGAGCAGCACTGGGAGAGCCTGCCCTGCTTTGGGCCGTGCTTTAGCCAGCAGGCTCGGAGGGAACTCTTTGTGTACTTTTATAAATATATATGTATGTCTGTCTCTAGCTGTATGAAACTAAAGCGACCCCAAGGCCTCCCATCACACCTCCCACTACAGCAGCTGCTACATGTGTGGTGGAGCTGAATATGCCGGATTCCTAGCATCTCACAAAGTACTTCAGACACTATCTCCAGCTCCAACCCTTGGGATATTTGCCTTACTGTGGCATTTCTGTACAGGAACCCTGCTTTCTAAAAGTTCAAGTAAAATAAAATCGAAGATAGGAAGCAGTTTCCAGCTCTCTTGTGACTCACAGGCATCAAAAATGAGCAAGGTCCGGCTCAGGGGGGTGGTCTGGGGAGTGATGAAACTGCCTCTAAATTTACCCTTTCCCGTGAGAGTGGGGATAACCTGGCACAGGTTGCTCAGGGAAGCAGTGTCCAAGGCCAGGTTGGATGAGGCTCGGAGCAGCCTGGGACAGCTGAAGGTGTCCCTGCACGTCAGGGCATGAAACTGGATGGGCTTTAAGGTCCCTTCCAACTCAGGCCATTTGATGATTCTGAATTCAAGCTTTAAATACATACCTGGACTTAGAAAAACTCACCTTTGTGAACACCCAAAGCCCTTTAGAGCTGAGATTGTTTGCAAGCCCTAGTCACCAAAAACCTCTTCTGCCAACAGTCATCAAGATATAATTTTATTTCAAAAGACAAGCAGTCCAAATTCTGGCCCAAATTACATTTGCAATTTAAATACAAATGAGGATTCAGCGGAAAAGCAACAGAAACGGGTGTTGGAGCCTGTAACTTTGCTCTGGCTTAATGAGACTTTGGACTTAAGGGTACTGATCACTTCTGCAGTGTAGGTTTCTTAGTTCCCAAAGAAGGAGAATCATAAAGAGTGCAGAGTGGATGTGAAAACCACTCGAGGACCCCTGTCCATTACCCAGCACCCTGGGAAAGCTGAGCCAGGCACCATTTCTGGAGATTTCACAGCCCGGTTAAACTAGCAGCCAGCCCAGATTAATTATACAGCAACCCATGCTGGCACACACCAACAGGCTATTTCCAGGGACATTTGCAGGCCAAAACACATGTGCTATTGCAGGAAACATCCTTTCCCCATTTTTTTTTTCTTTAATTAATTCACCAAATAATGAACCCTGATTTATTGAGCTTGTGATAAATTATGATGATGCCAGTTTCTTTGTCTGCAGGTTTAGGCTCACTTTGGAATTGCATTAATATGCAGATGGAAATGAAGGGATCTGGCTTTCCTGGGAAGGACAGGAACAAGAACTCCCACCTTCCTGACCCTGGAGCAGCCTGGGGTGGACCCAGGCTCTCAGCTCAACAGAGATACTTGTCTTGCAATTCATCATTTAATAGGGAAAGGGGGATAGGGAGGAACTGGGGCACTGGGATGTGGGATCTCCCCAGTAGCTGAGGCTGGTTTTGGGTAAATATTGTTGCTGGGAATCAAGCCTAAGTGAAGAGCAGCTTCTGCATCAGGTATCCAGCAGGTCACATTTCATTGAACGGTATCAAATGGTGATGGTCCCCAGGGAGCAAAATTAGCCACAGGATTAGAGAGCACTTGCCCATGGCTCAGCCTGCAGTGACAGCAAAATATGGGCTTGATCCCTCACAATACAACATTCCCTGTGGGCCCACATCCCAATCTTTTGCTTAGAGGTAAAAATAAAAGTCCTTTGCAAGCCCAGAACTGCAACCACCAGAACAAACCCACCTGATGGGATGCGGGTGCCCCCGCACCCCACAGCTGGACCCACTGAGGCCATCCCTGATTGTAAATCCAAGTTCATCCCACATGGGAGCAGCAGAGCTGCTCTCAGTGCCCAGGCTCACTAAGGAACCTGCTCCTGCCCAAATGAATTAAGTGTAAACAGCGACCTGGGGCTCCAGTCACACCAGGATGTGGGAATTTGCCCCGTGGCTTCCAGTCTCCACACACATCTGGCTCAGCTCCAGCTGGGAGCACCCTGCACGGACATGCCAGGACCCTTCCAGGTGTTCCTGGAGACCCAAAGGTAGTGGGGTGACCCGTCAGCCAAGCTGGGAGCTGAAGGGGGTGACAGAGATGGCAGGGACCACGCCCGCTCTCCGTCCCGCGGCTGCCACCTGGCGGCCACAGCTGGGACCGGGACAGCGCCCCGAAAGGAGACACCTGTCCCCACCGGACAACTGCCCAGCCCTCCAAAGCGCAGGAAAAGCCTGGGTTTATCAAAACTCCGTTTATTCCAAATTTAAAAGATTTTTTTTGTCCTTTCTGCCTTGATTAATCAACCAAAATACATCTTCTTTTTTAAAAAAATCCAACCCCTTTGGAACCATTGTATAACCCCAGACACCCCTCCCCAGCCACAACCCCCACTCCTATTGCTACAATTTGTAGAGTCCTCCTCACTCCAGGTACCTCGAAGGTACCTCCTATAAGGAGAGGATGGAGCAGGCTGGGCACAGGAATCAAGACCAGTTGGATCAGGGAGGCAACGGGGAGGAGGAGTGCTGTTGTTTCCAGCAACTCCATGCATAGCTGCAGTCTTGGTGTCTGCTCATCCAGGCCCTAACAGCAAATGAACCTCCTTCCTCAGCAAGTGAAAGAGAAGAAATTAAAGTAACAGTGTTCCCACCTGTGGGATGGATTTGGTTGGGTTTCCAAAGGCAATGGCAAAGAGGGAGTGGCCAGGACTGTGAAAAGTAGCATGAGGCAGCTGCTCCAGGCTATGGGGAGTGGGGAATCTGCTCCTGGCCTGACTGCCAGGCAGGGGCTCAGCTTGAGGGGATGGGAGGCAGGAGCCTCCAGCGGTCACACTGTGCTAGGCATCATCCAGCAGCATTCTCCCTCACCAGGCAGAATTTCCCCACAGCAGTCACAAGCTCTGGATTAGAGGATAGAGCTTCCTGGGCACATTCCTGCTGGACTCAGATTTACCTGGAACAGGCTCAGAGGGGTTTGGGGGGTGGCAGCAGACAAATCCAGAGGTGATTTAGGTGAAGGGGGTGGAAGAGCATCCAGATGTGGGGAACATGGGGATCTCAGGGAGACTATTACCCAAACCTGATTGCAGAGTAAAGAATAAAACCCTCAGCTTTGCTGGGCCAGGAAATGTTTAAAAAAAAAAAGATGAGAAGAAGTGGAAATCCATCCAGGCACAGAACTGGGATCAGTTTAGGACCAAGCTGACCCAGGAGCTGACAGAGCACTGGGCACCACAGGAAAACAGACAAACGCTTGCAGAGAGAACCCATGGGCACCCTGTCCCAGCCAGACAGGCGCTGCTGGGCCGAGCTCCATGAGACGCCTGCCCTCCCCAAGCAATCGGCTCCCCAACCCAGGCAGAAGTTGTGGGGGTCTGGGGGTGCTGTGATTCCGCCGGGTCTGGCTGCGGTGTCGCTTCATCAGCTCTGCTCCTTGTCACTGACCAGCAGCACCGTGTGCTGCCCACCGCTGGACACGGCCAGCACCCGCCGGTTCTCCAGCTGCTTCCCCGTCATCTCCACGGGGCTCCAGACATCATCCTCCTCTCCGGTGCCCAGCTGGTAGTTAGTGCCCATTCCCCACGCAAACGCTCGTCCTGCAACAGAGGTGAAGCAAGCTTTGAGCTCCCGGTTGTTGCAAAATGGGAAGGTGACCTTGCACCCAGACAGTGCATCTCTATGAGTTCAAAACACAAGCAGGAGGAAGAGAACAAGCACTTGCAACTCAACAGGTGCTACCTCACAGGGCCAAGGAACTTTCAGCCCTTTGCGGGAGAAAAATAAACCCACAGCCCACAAACAGATCTGAGCAGCCACTGCGCAGCTGCCCCCAGGAGATGGGCAGCAGGACCCGGCTCCAGACCCAACCCAGCTGGCAGTGTGTGGTGACGGTGTGCAGGGCTGGATGGAGGAATGAAGGAAGCACAGAAGGCAGGGTTCCCAAGCCCTGGCACTCACCATCACTGCTGACTGCATAACCAACTGACGCTCCACAGGCCACCGAGACGATACTGGGGAGCTCTGGGATAACGGTGGGTGCACTCTTCTCCTCTGCTCCTGTCCCAAGGCCCAGTCGGCCATACTCTGCCCTGCCCAGGCTGTAGGCTTTACCTGGAGCACAGTGGACACACAAGACAGGAGATCTGAGCTGGGCAGAAGTTGCAGCAAGGCCAAAGCAGACCAGGACCTCTTCCCAAGCCTGGCTCCTGAAGGAGCATCGCTCCTCCACACCACACCCTGAGACCCATCCAGAAGGGGCAGGGTGGGATAGAGACCCTTCAGCTCCCCAAAATCAGTAAGCTGGAGAGGTGCAAGAGCAGAGCTCCCAACTGAGTCCAGGTCTCCGTTGTTGTCAGCTTCTCTTTGCTGTAATCTCACACCAACATTGTTTCCTCGAACACTGAGAGCTTGGAGGGCTCCAGCACATCACCCTCATCCCAACAGCTCCTTGGCCAGGTTGAGGGCCATGGGATTCCCCCCACCCTGCTGTGTGACTCCCAGCCCACCTGTCACAGAGTCACTCACCCTCAGAGTCGACGCAGACCGTGTGGTGCTGCCCACCAGAGAACCCAACCCAAGACTTGGTGGAGTTCTTGAAGGACGTGAGGTTCTGCGGGGAGAAGCACGGCTCGGTGTCCTGGGTCCCTGCAGGGTGGGACACACAAACCTGGGCGGATCAGGTCCATGGGCATGGACAGCTCTGGCACTAAGCCATCCACCCTGGGGCTCACCCTACCAGAGACCAATACAGCTACCCAGGCCCAAAATCTAATTTCTGCTCAAACCCAGTGGGCACGAGGGCTGGGACCTAAACCCAGAGCGCGCCCCGCACCCATTTCCAGCTCTGGTGCATCCAGTGTTTAGATTCTGGGGCACCCAGCAGCTTCCCCCACCAGGCCAGGGCAGCAGTGGACTGGAAGGAGATCTGGAGGGACATAGCTCACCCAGCTGGTGGTAGTTGGAGAGGCCAAATCCATAGATGTGTCCCTCACGCGTGACGGCGAAGGTGAAATACGCCCCGCAGAAAGCGTCCTGGAAGCGCATTTTGCTTCTTCTCCCTCTGCCTCTGACAGGGACAAGCTGGGGGACCAGCATCCGTTCTGGGGTAGGAGACAAAGCGTTATGCAAGGACTAAGGATTTACACCCTCGCTGCATCTAAGGATCTGGCTCACTGCACATACGTCACTGATTACACACAAGCCCTTGAGCATCAGGGACTGGGGCCCTTTGTTCCTCTGCAAAGGGCAGAGCCAAAGCCAAAGGATGCACCTCTGAGAACTAAATCCACTCACCCAGTCCTCGCCGTCCTCCTCGGGTGGCAAAGAGTGCTGGCACTCTGCCCAGCTGACCCTGTTCACCACAGCCACACGTGAACAGGTCGCCATCCACTGTCAGCATCACCAAGTGGTCATTTCCTGGGACAGGAAGGAAAAAGAAGTTATGGAGAAGTCTTCAACAAGTCCTCAGGACTGAGATCCCACAGGTAAACCCCAGTTGTTCCAGCTTATGGGGCTTACTGCACTTGATACCTCAACACCAATTGTGCCACCACCTAAAACTCCAGGATCTCCATCTTCCCAATCCCAGGAATTCAAAGCAGTTTTTCTGGGAAGGCAGTAAGGACACAGGTGTGCCCCAACCTCCCCTGGGCCCCGGACAAGCACCCTGGCTGCTGTGCTCAGCTTCCCCAGGCCTCATTAGAGAGCAAGTGCTCTGGCCCCACTTGGAAGGCATTCTACATCAGACTGGTCAAATATTAACTCAATGTGTGAATCTGTTGGGGCTAAGAGGTTTGTTCTCTGAAAGAGTCAGAGATCAGCAAGTACACCCTTGTATCAGGACTGGAACAAGCCAACAGGGAGGAAAAGTTCATGGACATTCCTCAAGGGTTGTGACAACCTTGTGTACCTGCCTGACCCTGCACGCCCCAGAGCCCTGCTTGTGGAAGGGGCTCACAGCTGGTCTGTGAGTCAGAAAGAGTTAGATGAAGAAGAGAAGCTGATAAGAGTCACCTTTGCCCCTGAAAGGAGTCCTACTGATGCTGTCAGCGTGGAAAAGGAGCAGAAAAGATAAACAAGGGGTCCTGCAGCTAGATCTTGACAGAAAACAGTGGTGTTGACCGCCTTGCAACAATGAACATTATGTTGACTTATTGTGCCCAATAGGTATAAACTTTGTGAGAGCATATAAAGACAGCATGCTGCTAAAATAAAAAAGAGAAGCTTTCTTAAATACACAGTGTTCTTCTGTTTGTTAGGACCATCTCAACAACGACACCTACTCACCTGAAACTATTTTAACAACAGGGGTATTGAGCTGGAGCAGCACAGGACTGGAGCTTGTCTTCATGGGCTCCAGCAAGCCGATCACTCCATTGTTATCCTGAGGGAAGAGAGACACAGGGATCAGCCACAGAAGCAGCTGCCACCAGTGGAGCTTCCAGTATCTGAGGACTCAGCGTACCCGGAAGGAGCCCCAGACAAAGACCCTGCCATCCTCAGTCAGCGCGGCCGTGTGGCTGTCCCCCGCCGACACCTGCACCACCTTCTCCTGCAGCTCCACCAGCCCTGGAGAGCTCTCAGACCCTTCAGCCGAGGTGTCGCGTCCCAGGGCACCTTCATCATTGCAGCCAAAGGTGTAGATCTGCAGATGGGGTGCAAATGGTCAGGATGGAGCACAGAGGGGCAACGGGCTGAGTATGAAGTCAGGGGACAGAGAGTCACGAAGCTGAATTATTACAGAATCACGGAATGGTCTGGGATGGAAGGAACCCTAAAGCTCACTTCAGTCCACTCCCTGCCATGGGCAAGAATACCTTCCGCTAGATCAGGTTGCTTTAAATCCTGTCCAATCTGGCCTGGAATACTTCCAGGGATGAGGTGCTGTCATCTTATCATGAAGCTCTCATATCTTCTCAGTGATTTCTCAAGGGAAGCTCCTTGCAGCACTGACTCCTTCTTCCTCATAGCACAGCCAACAAATTCCAAGTCTCTCCTCACCCCGCTAACCCACTCTTATAGCACTCATCCATATTGGACACAGCTGTGGCCTGTTCCTAATCTTTGGTAATTAGTCCAGCTGCAACTCCTCAGGGGCGAGATTACCTTCTGCACTATCTTTATTTTCTTACATTCTGTCCCCCCACAATGAGGCAGCCACAGCTTCTCTGTACCAGAGCCTCACTACCTTCACAGGGAAGAACTTCCCAATATCGCATCTAAAATGGCAGTGTCACCCATCTACTCTCTGTCAGTGTAAAGCCATTTGCCCTTATCCTAAGTCCCTCTCCAATTCTCTCGCAGGCCCCTTTCAGGTCCTCCTTTTGAGCCCCTAAATTTTGTGGTCCACGAGACCATGCTCACCCCTAGAGCTGGAACAAGATGTTGGCAGAGCAGTGGCTGATTCCTACCCCCTGCTCCAGAGCACATCCCAGAACCCACTGCACTTACCTTTCCAGTCTGGCTGAGGCACACCGTGTGCATCCCTCCAGCTTCCACCTGCACCACCATCTCTGGCAGTGTGACCAGAGCTGGCTTCTTCCTCTCCATGATGTCTTCACCCAGACCCAGCTGCCCAACATTACCCTGGCCCAGTGTCAGCACCAGCCCAGGCTGTGAGCGATGTGATGGGTGGCTGACTGCGGGGTGTGAGGGGGAGAAAGAACATGTCAGGGTACAAGTTTCCTGGTAAAAATCACCCCTGGGAAAGGGGAAGGAAAATTCCAAGGGATTTTTCTTACCTTTAACCTTTTTTGTCTCAGTAGATTCTTGTTCTGGCACCAGGATCTTCATTCTGCGTTTTGCTGGCGTCTTGGAATCTATATGCCAAAAAGAGCCAATGTTACCCGGGCCCAGCGTCAGCACCATCCCAGGCTGTGAGCGATGCGATGGGTGGCTGACTGCGGGGAGGGAAGGGGAGAGAGAACGTGTAGGAGTACAAGTTTCCTGGTGAAAATCATCCCTGAGAAAGTGGAAGGAAAATTCTAAGGGATTTTACTAACCTTTAACCTTTTTCATCTCAGAAGACACTTCTTCTGGGACCAGGATCTGCACTCTGCGTTTTCCCGGCATCGTGGAATCTAAATGCCAAAAACAGCCTGTAAGGAGTCACCCACCTGGTGAACCGGGCCTGTTCACTCTCTGGGGTGCCCCCTCACACCTCAAAAAACCACCTGAGGGACTGGTGACTCAGCTGGGATTTGAACACTGATCCCCTCTCCTACTCTGGGAAAATAGAAAGTTTTCCCTTGTATGTTTCATCCATACTCTATTTTATGTGAACGTCTCCAGATTTCAGGTTCAGGCAGGCGAGGAGAGAGGGAAGGGGAAAAGAAAGGAGAATGAAAACGGGAAAGGGGAAAAGGGAAGAATCGGAGCCAAGCCGTACCTGCGTCCTCACCCCCTGCCCGGTTCCGCATGGCCCGAGCACGGCCCCCGCCCCTTCCCGCCGTTCGAATTCCCCGCGGCGTCGCCCCACGTGGGGCCGCGGAGGCCACGGCCCGGACCGGCGGCTCCTCCCGCCGCCTGCAGCTTCTCTCGCTGTCCGGTGGGCTGCGCCGAGGACGGCCCCGGGCCCGCCGGGACCCCCGCGATCGCCCCCGTGTCCCCATGCCCGCCCGCCGCTGCCTCCCGCCGCTCTCCCGGCTCGACCCCGCCGCGCTCCTGACCGCTCGCCGGCGCCGCCGCGCTCCGCTCTGCGCATGCGCGCGCCGGCTCCCCGCGGCCCTGCGCCCCCTGGCGGTCGGCGGCCCCGGCAGTGCCCCCACAGGACAGGGGACAGAAGGACAGGCGGGGCAGGACAGGCGGACAGAAGGACGGAACGAGGCCAGGTGGGGCAGGACAGGCGGACAGAAAGACACACAAGGGCAGGCAGCACAAGGCGGCTGGCAATACACTGCCCCCCAGACAATAAATCCGTGTCACTAACTCATCCTGCTTCTAAACTCCGGAGATGCCTCCTAGGCCTCAGCCAGCCGTGATGGAACAGACCTGCTGCAAAAAATGGTAATTAAACACGCTGAACAATGATAATGGAGTATGGAAATCCAGCAAGTCTGCACCAACGCCTTCTCCAGCAACCTTCTTGCGGCAAAGTGGAAAACCCTTTTACTCTTGAAACAGGAACTAGACCAAACTTCTACAGTTAATTGGAGGACAGCAAACTTTAGGGTTTCCCCTTCATCCAATGAGATTACCCTTATTCCAGTGATTAATTCAGCCGTTCCAGTCTGAAGGCCTGCACTTGGCCATACTAGCTTTTATTTACTAATAAAATCATGTTCCAAATTAACATCTTGGCTGGTACAGCGGCCCTTATCTGCTTATCTACAGACCGTGATACCCAGGGATCATCACCCACAGCCCACCCACATGAGATTGGAAAACCTTGGAGAAGCATCACCTTTATTTATCCCAGGCTTATGCTGGGACTTGACAGCCACTCCCTGATGTTCTCTCGGGCCACGTCATGGCCGTGGACAGGACATGTGGGAAACTGCTGATGCCTATTTCACCGAACCCACAGCAGCACCTCCCCTAACCGCCCCCATCAGCTGCACTCCCCTTGGAAAGAGCAAGGGAAAGCCGTGTGATCCCCTCCCTGCTTCCCCCCGCCCCGGGGTCACAGACCCCCTCAACCCTTCTCGACTTAGCTCTTGATATGAAGGTTTCGTGCCCAAACCCGGATCTGTTTCTAATCCAGCCCTAACAGAATGCCACACAGCACTTCTACACACTTTTTCGAGATGCTTCAGCAGCAAACAAGAACCATACTTCTACACAGGAGAGGCACCACCCAGAGCACAAAGTTTCCCTTAATATTCAGATAATTCACCAAAACCACACAACAAGCCATAGTCAAGTTCAGTTTATTGAGTTGTCTACGGTAAATAGGTACACATTTGGACGTCCAAGGGACCAGGGCCACCGGTTTTTTGCACTCAAAGCACGTGCTTTAAAAGACCACTAAATTCACTCCATCGCGTTTTGATTTCTGCGGCTACATTGTTATTACACATAGTGTAACAGGAACTGGGTAAGCACCTAACTTGGGCAAACTCTTTAAAATACTCACCCTTTCCCACTAAAGGCAGATTTTCTTTGTCACTTTGCCCCAGCAGATTCTGCAATATTAAAAAAAAAAAAAATAGGTATTTTTTCCTGCTTTATTTTGTGTCCAACAATACACCAGTTACAAATTTACAAATACAAATTTATCTGCAGTGTTTTTTTTCTGTCTGCTAAGACTCATGGCCTTTTTTTTTCCCCTTAAGACTCAGGAATTTTTTTTCCCTGTCTATCCAAAATCCAACACAATCGTCAAAGCTAGGAGTCTCTAAACTGGACTTACTGGACACTACCCGTGTCATCCGGAATGAAATTTTATCACTAAACCGACCCATTATTCTAGTAACATCTTTGAAATACGCAGAATATTACATTTTTAACGCAATTACCTTTAAAAATCGTGTTTCACTCCAACTTTATCAATTTCGGTTCTGGAAATGAAGAAAAAAAAAGGTAATTTAAGGATTTGCTCAGGAGGTTGTGTTTTAATGTCTCCCCCTCCCAGCTCGGCACGTGCTCCCCGTCCCACCCGGCGTGTCAGTGTTTCCTGCATGGTTTGTCTCCTCTGTCACGGCCCAAGGGCTCAGAGAAGCAGTAGGAATATGCAGGCTGCAGGCTCGGGGCCCGGCTTGCTCTCCAACGTCGTGGAAAGGGACTATACGTCACGGGCCCGAGGGCCTGCGCTCCCACGCGCCACACGGACAGAGCCGAGAGAGAGCGACTTCTCCGGATATCCACGTTGGACCTTTGCTTTAAACATTTAAAACCACCTTGCCTGCCCCAGGCCCCCGCGCATCCCAGCTCCGCCGACCACGCGGCGGGGCCACGTGAAAGATACTCACGCTAGAGCGAACTGGGCAAACCAAGCTTAAACAGGCTTTGGAGGAACCTGTAGGAAAAGGAAATGGCTCTGAGCGGCGGCTGAGGCGGTGCGGGATGACTCCGCAGCACCCACCGCCACGTGCAACTCACAGCGTAGTTTAGCGGTAAAACGGGGATAGAGCGGGCATCCGCTGACACCGCAGCGCGGCCAGCACGAACACGCGCCACAGCAAGAAAAAGGGTTTAAAGGGTAAAAACTGGTGAAAGGGTAAAAGTGAAGAGAACTGTACCTGCATGCTGCCTCGCTCCTCACGGTGAAAGAGGCCGAGCGAAGGCGCGCGGCGATTTTTATAGTGCAGGGAGGCGGGGTTGAAATGCGCGCATGCGTCCCGTGCGAGAGGCGGGGACAGACCGTATATGGGTATGGGGGCCGGACCCAACACCGGCGAAAAGGGCGGGGCCTGCCGCGCCTGCGCAATGGCTGGAAGGGTGGTTGACACATGCGCAGTCGGAAGAGCGCGAAAAGCCGCGGCTTCAGGGAAGGCGCCGCCATGGCTGACCCCCTCAGGAGCCGCCGGTCAGGCTCCTGCTGAGAGCAGGGGAAAAGACACGACCACACAAGCAGGGCTTAAGAAAAAAAATTCTAAAATACTTTTATTTAATAATTAAAATCTGTTGTTGCGGAGACTGATATACAATGTAATGGCAGCTGTACATGGGGATGCTGTGAGGGAAGAGACCCCAGCAGATGCTGGGCCGTGTGGTCTGTGAACAAGACAAAGTTCTTCTCCCCCTCCCCACCCCAAACCCCCGCACAAGTGGCATCTCACAGATAGTTTAGTTTTGTGCATAATACAGCAGTGGCCCTACCAGATTTTTTTTTAAACCTGCATCGAGGAAGAATTTTTCTCTCAGAAGAGAAATACCATCTTTTTAAGGTCACTTTTTAAACCTATTCTTCCCCTCCTTTTGACCCACACAGTGAAACAATCAAGTTTCCAGTAGGTTCAGCTGTAAAAATGAGAAAAAGACAAGCTTCAGCCCTGATTTGGGAGAGTAAAAAACATTTGAGAGAAAGCCACAATAAAAACGACTACTCTCAGTTTCCCCAAATTAAAAAGTTTTAAAAAGGCAACAGTCATTTTTCCTGGTTCTGTAATTTGTTAAACAAGCCTAAAGATCTCAAGATCTGTTATTAAAATCACAGCAAGTGTGAGAGAGTGCAGAGCATTTATACATATGTTGGGGTGGGGTTTTTTTTCCTTTTTTTTTTTTTTTTTAACAAAAAGACGCAGCATATGTTAATATCTACACAATTCCCTTCCAGGACAACAAACCGTTGGTCAGTAGTGATTCAGGGCATTAAGGACATGACAAAAAAGCAAAACCCCCAAAACATAGCGAGTGCCACGTCAGTTGTCTGCCAGGGTTCTCTGTACACAGCTAATATACACACATTTGCTTCTGAGCACATGCTCTCCTCAGCTTCCCAACATCAGAGCTGCCTTTGTTTTTAATCTCCCTTCCTGAAGGAAAGGAGAAGGAAATGAGGAATTGCACTCCCCAAGACAAGTCTGTGCAGCTTGGGGAGGAAGGGGTCGCTCCCCTGGGCACGGTCTCCTGGCAGAGTCGTATTGCTGAGCCACACGAGGTATAGTGTCACTTCCAGCCTGATGGCATGAGAGATGTGTTTGTTCCAGTGAAATGCTACATTCAGACAGGATTCCCCTTCCCTGGCCAAAAGCCCTTTTCCGGATATGTTTGGAAGGCAAATCTTGGAAGAGCTGAGGTTCCATCCTCACTGTATTGCCTGGGAGAGGGACGCAGAGAACTTCCAGCCCTCGCGGGTTTCTTGCTCCCTCCTTGGAATATTATGGTCGATGGTATCTGAAAGCCAAGTGAAAAATCTGAGTGCTATCCTTGGAACTCAGGCTAAATGGTTACTTGGGCACTACAGATGGCCAAAGAGAGTAAATTGAATTATTATCTCGGAACCCTCAGCCTTCAGGGAAGCCGTGAACATCAAATAATTTCACTTCCTGTGCTCTGCGCTCAACTTTGCCACACAGAGCTGGAAGGAAAGGAATCACTTGGGCCACGATCCAGACCTGACTACACAGATTACATCCAAGGTCACTCATTAGCAAGTTGTTTTGTGGCTATGGCTGCATATCTCTAGCCCCAGAAAAGCTCACTCCAGCTGCAGCTTCACACTAGTTTCAGATGGTCACTGAGCCTCCAGGATGGAAGCCCCAGTTTAAGGAAAACCAACCGACTTTGTGTCTGCTGCTGCTCCAGTCACCCGCCAGGACTCAGACAGAAAAGGACATTCAATCTCCAACTGCTGCACAAATAATTCTTCTAAGGTTTTAGCGTTTTGCCACTGAGTACTGTCCTTGCAGCACAGCTCTGACAGCTCTAAAAAGGTGGAAAACTCTTATGTTAACACATTCTCACCTCGTGAACTGCTTGCTCTCCTCGTGGACTTCCATTTCACAGCTCTTAAACTCATTCAGCTCCTTCCTGATGGCTGCCTGCACAGAGAGGGAGATTTTTTGGAAAGGGCTCAGAGAAAGATTGGAGCAGCCAGCCCAGTTTTCACAGTCCATTAATGCCAAGCTGAATTTAATCTGCCCTCCCCGATGGGGACTGGGCAGTGCCCAGAGGTGGCCTGGGAGGACAAGGACAGGTAGTTCCCTGCCAGTTTCTTGAGCCTGCAGGGAACTGCACTGCCATGACCAATACTCAGCATTCTTGCTGGGAGCACCAGGAGCAGCTGGGCGGGGTGGGGGAGATGAGCCTGGAGAAAAGAAGGCTCAGGGGGATCTTCTCACTCTCTACAACTCCCTGACAGGGGGTCAAGAGAGCTGGGGGTTGGTCACTTCTCCAGGTAACAAGTGACAGAACAAGGGGAAACTGCCTCAGGCAGTTTAGATGAGATACAAGGAAAAATTTCTTCATAGAAAGGGCTGTAGTGGAATCACCATCCCAGGAACTGTTCAAAAATGTGCAGATGGGGTACCTGGGGACATGGTTTACTGGTGAACATGGTGGTGCTGAGTAAACAGTTGGACTCAATCTTCAAGGGCTCTTCCAACCTTAACGATTCCATGATTTTATCACTCAGAAACTGAGGCAGAAGCCATGCAAGGCTTTCAGAGTGCACCCACCTGGGCTCCACCTTGCCATGAGGCAGCAGGAAGCAGAGATGGGGCAGCACATGCAAGTGAAGGCACAGAGGGAAAGGTGAAGAGGTGAAGCCAGAGGAACAGAGCAGATCATCTTGGCTCACACCCGTTTGTGTGGGCCACCTTGGCTGGCTCCTCTTCCCATGTGGGGACAGGAGACTCTCTGTTACCTTGTCAGCTGGAGTCAGCTTTGTCCATGGCTTATCTGCTCGCCGGTCATAGTCTTGAGCATCTGTTACTTCCACATATTCATTAAACCTCAGGATCTTCCTGGCCTGCAGCTCTGCCACTGTAGGCCTTTGGCTAAGCTGAACACCAGGAAAAACAAAGGAGGTTAGTCTGAGCCTTGTCCACACAGCAGATCCAGGACTAAGCACCCCAAGCAAAACTAAAACTAGTTCCCTCACTGTGCCTTAAGCACAGACACTACCAGATCCTGCCTGCAAGGGAATAGGTAAACCTCTAACAGACTGGACACTCGCACTGGGATCACAAAGCCAGGCTAGGGCAGAACCTGGGCCGCACTGTCATGGAGGAGGACACTGAGGGTTGTGGGAATAGCCACTACAAGGGCGAGCCCTGCATGACAGCCCTAAACGCAGCTTCAGCAATGGCAGCACTCACACTTCACACCCACAGGCCTTGGGGAAGCTTTTCCCAGCCACGAGCAACAATCACAAATAACTTGGATTTAACAGCTAAAAGCAGCTCTTACTTTAGAAATGGATTTCAGGGAGCCTGGTGAGAAGTGGTGGCTGCTGAAGCACTGTGTTAAAGCAGCCAGGCCAGCAAACCTTTAAAGTATCAGGTGCCAAATTTAGTTCTCATCTCACTTGTTACGCTCACTGCCAGCTCAGATCCGTCACTGACAAAAGCACGGCCCTGGTGCCAATGGCTCACCGCGGGTGACAGTCCACATTCCAAAGTCAGTGCAGTGCGAGGGCACTGGGGACACTTGCACAAGAGCCCCGCTCTTGGCCCACAGCACGGCCCCTGCAGCGTGCTCAGGGCCCCCGTGCCCGGCAGCCCGGCCAGGTGGCTGTCACCACAGGAGCCAGCAGTACCTTTCTGGTGAGCCGGCGCTTGATCTCCCGCTTCTCAGCTTGACGGTCAGCTTCATTTTTCGCTGCCAAGGCGGAAAAAAACATTTTTCATGTAAGCATCAGGCTTTGAAAAGTGCTTTCTAGGCTTGAACAAAGGACAGTATTGAGCTGGATCACATTATCTACAGATCTAAAGATTTAGGACAGGCAGAGAGTGCAGTACAACTCGATACCCTGTGTCACCTCCTGAACTGGCGGGGCAAATATGCCCCTTACACAGCACCAATGAGTCATTCACCTCAACGATTTAGGGCCATATCGCCAAAATACATCCAAGCCACTGTGCAGTCTGCTCCTTCACAAAGCTATTATAGTTTAAAAGAAAATAACAGCACAGATAAATATTTTAAATGGAAACTTCCTGAACTGACATTCACATTTCCTCAAGATGTTTATTTATAACTTTTGCAGAACAAGATATGGCCAAGAGAAACAGTCCTGACTTTATGATGCACTGCTGTTTTAGAGATCATGCAAGGCAATGCTGTAATGTCTGGAACACAGAAGTCCAGCCCAAACAAAAATACCTTTCACAGTCCTTGCTGTGACAAGTAACAGCAGAGTCTGAACCAGCCCACACACTCTTCTCTGAGGTGGCAGGCATGAGACAGCTATTCCATCCATAATCACATGATCACAGAATGGGTTTGGTTGGAAGGGACCCAGTCCCACCCCCTGCCATGGGCAGGGCACCTGTCCAACCTGGCCTTGGACACTTCCAGGGATGGGGCAGCCACAGCTTCTCTGGGCAACCTGTGCCAAGGGCCTCACCACCCTCACAGGGCAGAATTTGTTCCTAACATCTACTCTAAATCTCTTTCAATTTAAAACCACCCCCACCCGATACATAAAGATGTTAAAGGTAAACTTATGGTATTTCTCAGGGCCACCAGAGAAATGCTACTCACGCTGAAGAATGTTCCTCTGTTCCAGTTCTTCTGCAGTTGGTCTCTGACTCAGTCGCCTGAAGAGAAGTGTGACAAGTACAACATGTTGTATCTGGTCACTCATCAATAGCAGATGAAGGATGAAACTGCCTGGTTTCAGTGCCCTAGACAGCCTTCTCCACACTCCTCACTCACCACTGAGGATCACTGCTGCCCTGTTTCACACTATGCTCTTGTCAAACAGCTGCTCAACCACTGGCACAGCTTTGGGAAGGGCTATGGGCTCCCCAGCTCAGAAGCAGCTTTGCAAGGAGCTCAGACAGCAGAACCTGGACCGCCACCAGTCCTAGCTTCATCCACCACCAGCATCCACCCTGCATCCATCCACACCTGTGTTTTACATGTCTGTAATCCTTGAGATTTTCCCCTCTCAGTCCATTTAACCTCTGGAAACAGGGGCCTGTCAGGGGGATATTGTTAACTCCAGGAAGAACTCCCAACTTTTCCAATGAAGGAGGAACAGCAACACAACCTCCCAGCCCTACTCCAGCTGCCATGCCCAACCACCCACCCTATTCCAGCACAAGCTGCTTGGACAAGGCACCAACTTTGTGCAATCCCACTCCACACACACTGATCATCATCATCATCTGTACCTGATCAGGGTTGTCCCAATCTGGTGACGGATTTCGTTCCACTCCTCCTTGCTCTTCCGAGGGAAGATGCTCTTCTCCTCCTGTGGTGCAGTGGTGTTCCCCAGCTTTATAGCAAGCGTATCTTTCCTCTTCACTTTGTTGGCCAGCGTGCCTGTGGAGGGGGAGAGCAACAGGATGCAGCTCAAGGCTACCGAGCCTGCCACAGCAGTCCCAGCCCTGTGCCCCTCCCTGAGCGAGAGCAGTCCTCTCTCCTTGCTCTTCCCAAGCTCTGCACTCACTGCACAGCAGCAGCAGACAGCATTTTTTGTGTGACACCACATGCTCACCTAATGCTGTCCCACCTGAGCGGCTGGGACAGCACAGGCTGTCACAGGAGCCATCAGGAACTGAAGGAGTGCACTCAGCAGGTGATTGCACAGGTTTGGCTGCAGAGCCTTGGAAAAAGCAAGGCAGAGGACATGTGCTACATCATGCAACCAAGAACCAGCTGCTTTGAGGCGCTGTGGGACCAGTGCTTTGATCCAGATCTCAATGCAGCCAGGCACGAGTTCAGCAGAGCAATAAAAATGACACCTGCAATGTCAAAGCCTTACTGTTATGGCTTTCATCTTCTTCCTCATCCTCATCATCTTTATACAGGATGGGCCCCTCCGAGTCAGAGTCGCTCATCCCTTCGTCTCCTTCCTGCTCCTCCGGGAGGACCTGGGGTACCAGTGTGGGGATGACTGTGACAGATGGCACATCTCCAATATACACACGAGGACCTGAATTCTGTTCCTCTTCCTGGTCATCATCTTCCTCTTCCTCATCGTCTGGACTAACAAAAAGCACGCTATTACACCTCTGAACACTTGGCACAGGGCCTGCAGAATATCCCTAGAATCAATATGCC
Organism: Melospiza georgiana; assembly: GCF_028018845.1. Taxonomy (NCBI): domain Eukaryota; kingdom Metazoa; phylum Chordata; class Aves; order Passeriformes; family Passerellidae; genus Melospiza; species Melospiza georgiana. Next base: position 9,590,764 of record NC_080453.1, on the reverse strand, counting down.
CTTAGCTCTCCCCTCAGGGAAGCCCAGAAACCAGAGGTGCGAGAGCCACTGCACTGCCCCATCTCTTCAAAGCACAGGGAGCTCTGGCCAAGGAAATGACAGAGGCAGGTTCTGCAGAACCAAACTGCCCTCTGACCCCACGGCTTTGTGACTTGGAGATTCAGCTCTGCTACAACACAAGACAGTTCTTTTCCCACTTATGTTTAGCAAAATGAAAGGCTAAGGAAGGCCACAGATGGATGGAATCCGGGACCTTGTTTGATCTCAGTGCAGTTACAGATGGTCCAGGCCTGGATTCCTGGCATCAGCCTGTGTTTGTAGTCTGGAACCCATTTCCCTTTGTGAGCAATAAAATCCCACAGCCAGGAGCAATTTCATGGGGAAGATGCTCTGGTTCTTAAGAGCCTGAAACACAGATTTGGACAACAGGGAAAATGGTTTCAGCAGAGACCTAAGCCCTGTCCAGCACTGCAGGAGCTGGGAGAGCCGGCACACAAACAAGGAAGTACTCACACTTTGAGCATCTCAATGGTGACAGGCAGGGATCTTGTCCTGCCCAGGGTGCCACTATCTTCTCCAAAACCATCGTTCTCAAAGAGCAACGAGTGAGCCCTGTGGGACCCCTCGGGAGGTGGGGTGACAGGCAGAGGGCTGGCCAGAGCCTGCTGGATACGAATGTGCAGTGGGATTTGGGGCAGGCGAGGCAGCACGTGGGGTTCACCAAAGCCTTGTTCTGCTGTCCTCTTCGACGCCTCCATGGACCTGAAGTCTTCAGGAAGAGGAGGAGGAGGAATCTCCTTGGGCAGGTCCAGGGAGCACGGTGGGTCCGGGACAGGGGTGGAGGTGGGCAGGGCCACGCGTGGAGGTTCAGGGGGCACATGGGTGGGCAGCGGCGGCGAGGGCGAAGGTGGTGGATAAGCTGAGGTCACGTGCACTGGGGCTGGTGCAGGGCGGCTCCCTGGCACTGTCCTGTCATTTGGGGGCTTAGAGGTGACAGCCTCTGACGTGTTGTTAGGCAGGAGGCCTCTCTTTGGAGGGAGAGGAGGGGAAGGCTTGGACAAGGCTGTACCACCAGTCATTACTTGGGAAAGTTCAGCTGAAAATAAAAACCACAAAAGCCACAATGTTTAATGGTGTATTTTCCAGATAACCTTCACCAGTGTGGAAAAAGCACGGCAATGCACTCGGAGTAAGCGTTCTCTGCTACCTTTTATTGGAGTATCATACCAGAAATAGTCAGGTTACAAGGCCCTAGTTTGTCCTTCTAGCAGCAAAGGTAAGACTTGGGAGAGCAGCCAAAACCAAGCAGGCTGAGACAGGTTTGTGCATCCTGCTGCTTCAGAGAGAGAGAGAAATGGCACCAGCCCTTCAAAGACAGCACAGGAGCCTGCCCAGGAATGCACTTATGTGGGCACTTTACAGCTCTATTTACAGCATAAAAGGAATCCAAGACATCCAGGACCCCCCAGATTTCAGTTGTGTTAATGGCTCCCCTGCACATTAAAGAACTTCTTGGGAAGACTCAAAAAGTCTTAAAGTCTTATTTTTTGCTCTGAGGCAAAAATCAGCACAGCTGCAGGCAGCAATGTGCGTCCCCCTCTGTGTTCATCCATGAGACTCAGCCCAAGAACACCCCGCTGCCAGCAATCCTCAGGATGAGGTTCTGCTTCACTCCCTCTCATCTCTGTTCCTTAAGCCCCATATAAACTCATCTGCCACTAATACAAAAACTTCAAAAGATACCTAAAGCCTTTAGTCTTAAATATTTGCCGATTGATGGAGAAGAAAGAAAGAGAGACATGAAAAATGCCTCCAGTGAGCACTCACAGGATCCTCAAACGCCCCTCTGTTCCTAGGGAAATTGCAGCAGTAAAGACTGCTGTTGCTTTAGGAGTTTGCAGTTTTTAACACCTATGTACCCATGGCTTCTGGGGCTTGTAGAGGCTTTGCCTAAAGTGCCTGAGACTCGCTACACATTTCCCTGGAGCGGGTGACAGCGACACCTGGATGCCCTCAGAATATAGCTGGGGAATCTGAGGTGCAGACACCACGAGAGGGTGCTGCAAGTGGGAGAGTTTCCCAAGGTAAGGCCACATAACTGGAGAGAGGTGGGCACATTTGTGAGATGTTTAGCATTTTTAGACTTTCCCCTTGTAGATTAAGGGCCAGATTGTGCAAAACAGAGTGTCCTCAGCTCCTGCCCAAGGGACTCCAGTGTCTCCTGAGCAGTGCTTCAAGCCTGGCAGGACCTCTGGGTGAGAGCAAAATTTGAAAGGGACCAAGGAGCCGGCAGAAGGAAGCACTGCTTGAGACACCAGAACTGCTCAGGGAATGAGCATCTTGGGGACAAACAAAGGGGCGACCTGCACAGTAACTCCCTCCCAGTCCTCAGGCTGTGAGAGGGGCACAGAAGGACACCCCTGGAGTCAGAGCAGGCACCAAAGAGCCCTGGAGAGCTCACAAAGCCAATTCCACTCCTGCTGTTCAACAACAGTGACAACACAAGGCTCACACAGCAACACCACAGCTCCAGCTCCACTGTGCCAGACAAGAGGGCTGTGGAGCCTCCTCTACATCTGTGTTCATACCCAGGGAACCAAAGAGAACTGCTGGTTCTCTCCTCCCCTGCACACCCCGCAGCTGCTCCCAGCCCAGCCCATGCTGCTGGGATGAGGCAGGATGGCTCCAAACACCTTGGATACACTGCCGTTTCCAGCCACGTTTTTTATTCCACAAGTACCTCCTCCAATTAGAGCTGGGGCATTTCAAATGCCACCTGCAGCGTGTGCAAGCAGCTTAAAGAAAACAAGAAGGTATTTCATGGAGTGCTCAAGCATGGTCAGGCTAATCAAGCTAGTCTGGCACATGGGGGTTGTTAATACCATACCAAGGTCACTTGCAAAACCTGCCAGAGCAAGGTGAGCCCCAAGCAGAGCACAGCAATCTGTCCACACTGAAAGCAGTGGCCCAGGCTATTTCAGACAGCAACTTGCACATCCAGCACTGCCTGTCAAACCACACCTGAGTAACACCTCCAGTTTCTGTGATAACAGTGCAAACCTGTCAGATTGATCTTCCCAGGAGCCTCCCTCCCGATCTGTGCTAACCTCTGCTAACCCTGTCCAAAGATTAGAAGACGTCTGTGAAAGAACTACCTGAAATGCCAACAGGCCATTGCTGCATGGAAGTCATACCAACTCTCAAAATTGCATCTTTAAGATCCCCAGAACTCCCACAGAGAACAGAGATTAAATGAGCTTTAAGAAACTCTCACCAAATCTTCTGCTTAGAAAAATTACAAAGATAAAAACATTTAATTCTCTAAATGGGAAGATTCAGTTCAAATTACAGTTGAGCTGATTTATCCATGGGACAAGACATAGGGACAAGACTCGCATGTCAATAGCCCAGCCACAGACCTTAGAGGAGGTGCCTGAGTATAACCAGGAAAGTCTGAATTATCCCTACCACCTCCTGCCCTAAGTGGAAACCATATGGCCTGGTAGTGACAGCCACACCAGACATTGTTTGGTGGGATGTGGATTCTTTGGATTTGTTTCTTGGTTTGGGTTTTTTTTCCAAAAGCAGCTGAAAGAAGGAATTGTCACTAACCACAAAACCTCATCCACCATTCCCAGCCCCCAGTGAAGCATCAACATTCAGACACTGTCTCTTAGAAGTGACAGAGAAGAGGCAGGCAGGGATTCCTTCCTGCAGGTAGCTGTTGGGAACAGGGATAGCTCATGGCAGAAGACTCCAGTAATTACACTGTTCCCAGAACATGTGTGTCCTGGCTAAACACTGGCAGATTTGAGTCCAGACTGGACTGTTTTCAGCTAAAACGGTCAGACATTCGGATGCAAATAAAAATCTTCCCTTATGAAGGGAAGAGAGTCTTGGAGCAGCGGCTCCAGAACATCTCAGTGTACAAAAACCAGTTTATGGGGTCACTTACCTATGAGTGAGTTGCTGTTTCTGTTGGCAGGTTTGGGAGGAGGAACGGGAGGCTGTTTGGCAGCAGCTGTGCTGGTTGTACTGGTGGGAGCAGAAGTGTTGGCACTGGCAGGAGCAGGGAGCAGAGTCCTGGGGGCTGGGCAAGGGGCAGCTGTGGAATTGACTGTCTTTGCTGCCGTGGGGGCTGTGCTGAAGGGGGCAGTTTTTGCAGTGCTGCTGGCAGGTATTGGATCCCTTGCCTGTACTTCGTTTGCCTCCTGGGAAATGGAGGGAGGTCTTTTTGGAGGAAGAAGAGGTTGTCTGGGAACATGTGGCTCCTGAGGTGGTTCCAGTTCAGGCCCAGGGTGGCTGCTGGAGGAGCCTGCAAAGGGAGGCAGCTCAGTTTAAGGCACCAGAGGGTCCACTGAGGGTGGGGAGGGTCAGATGAGAATTTAGAACTGGTTACAGGAGAACTGGTTACAGGAGAGCCCTGAGTTTGCACACGTCTGGTTTCTTACCCTGCCTCTTCTTTGGCTCCTCCACTGGAACAGGCTTCCTAAGGCTGGGTGGCTTTGTGGCCTCTTCCTCCTGGTTGGGCAGGTTACAGACCCCAGGGCCCCCAATAGGGACAGTGTGGCCATTCTTCAGCGCAGGCGGGTTCAGCTTCTCTGGCTCTTCACCATCTGCAAGGGGACAGGAGGACACAGAAGCAAAGAGAAAACACTTAGAAGGCAGGGGAGAGGAGAGGTGGCTGGGCTGACTCAGCCATCATGGAACCACACCAACTTCCTTCTGGCTTCTGAAGGACTTCAGCCACCTCTGCACAGGACAGCACAGCAACCCAACCAGCTGGAGCTGAGAGCCCTTGATTTCATTATCAGTGACTAAATCACGCAGCACTGTAGCTATCAAGGGCTTTTCTTCTCCCTGTCCTGCCCTTGCTCTTTTGTTACAGATTAGTGTGCCCAGTGCTGTGCTGCAGCACAAGGAAGCTTTAACTGAAGCCATAAATCTCCAGCAGCTTTTGTATCCACCCTCCATCACGGAGCAGTCACCAACTCCCTGCTGCAATGCAGATTCCAGCACGAGTCGACTCATCTACTGCACGTGCAATAATGGACTTTTGTAAAGTCTTCAGATTAGCGGAAGCGCCTCTGTTTTCCTCATTTCTACCCTGAATTTGGCACAAAAATTGCTGCTCAATCCAAAACATCAGCAAGGCAGACTTCCTCACTTTACCTTTGTTTCAGTAAGATGTAATGACACAGCTCTAGAATTTTATGTAGCTCACTTTAAATACTTCTGCTTTTACAAATTCTAGCACGGAGGTTCCCAGTGTTAAAGCAAGACCTCTTTTTGGAAAAAAACCCATCCAATCCAACCCATGCTTTTGAGGGTCCTGAAACTCCTAATCCCCATGAGGAAATACTCCACCATTCTCAGTAACTGCCCTGACAGGACAAATTTTTGACAGTATTACTCTCAAAAAAAGACTCAGCATCCACCTCTGAGGGGAAATTGCCTATTTGGACTGAATTTCAACTCAAGAAAACTTAAATAAATACATCATCCATTTGATTAAATATCTTTTTGAATTCATCTGCCATCTCTGAAGGAATTGGAGTGTGTGGCATCCATGCTCTCCAGGTGCTAGACCCCAGCACACTCTGCTGTTCTGATTTTTGATAATCTATTCCACTGCCCTCCTCACCTTTCCTCTCCCTCCCAAGTGCTACCTCCCCTTCCCTAACCTGGTGTTATTCAGAAGCTTCCCAGGATTTCTTTTCCACAAGAAGCAGCCTCAGTTCCTGTGAGGAGCTGGTAGACAGCGCTGCCTCGCTCACTCACTGCCCTTCCTGAAATGCAGCAGGCACAAACAGCAACAAGAGGGAGCTTCCTCCCCAGCCAGGGCTGAAACTCAAGGGATGAGACAGATTTTTATGGCAGCAACGGCCTCTGGTTATCCAAAGTTTTAGCAAGGGAGATGGGAGCAGTATGATCCAGCTTTCCTCACCACTTTTCCACATCACACAAATCCCAGCCAGGTGAGTGGATGGTGATCTGACAGCGTATTTTGGCAGCATGATCTCAACTTGGAGACATCAAAGATGAAAGAAAAGGGGATAAGACTTCCTAGACAGCGGTGCAAACTTTAATAAGCCTAGTGGTGACTATGATACCATACCATGAAGCATCTCTTGGAAGATATGCCCCTACCCAAGCAGCTCAGAATTCACCCATTTATGATTGCTCTCCCAGCCTGAGCCCCGGGGGCAGAACCTCTCCCATTTGGAACAGCAGGAGATGGTGAGGGACAGTGTGACAGCAGAGGCTGGCAGGACAGCACAGAGAAGGACAGGATGGGAAGCGACCACAGCACAGCCCTCCCTCCCTGCAGGAAGGTGCTCCAGACAGGCACTGCGCTTCCTCAGCAGCATCTTCCTCCCTGAGCAGGCTGCCTTCCTCCCAGGTGGGAAAACAGACAAGAGAGAGCATTGAGAAGGGTAAGGCAGGCAGGAATCACCTCAGCAGAAAGCCCTCAGATTTGTCTCCCAAGGGTGAGGTTTGGCCAGAGGAAGATCAGCAACACAGACACAGACAGAAGTTTGTTTGCAGACTCACCCTGCTCAGGCTCTTCCAACAGAACCCCTCTTTTTACCAGCTCCTCTCTTGGCTTTCGCATAGAAATCTTTCGTTCTAAAACTGATATTAAATTGAAAAAAAGCACTCAGAAAACAGGGCAAGCTTGAAGTTCAAGAAGGTTGGTTTTTTTATTTTAAAGAGCTTCTCTAGAGGAAATAAAACAGCTTCAAATTTCATTGGTTTTGCATGGATTAAGAGGAGAGAGAAGGAACTGCATGTTCAGACCTGCATTTCACACTACACTGCTGATTGTGAAGCAAACCTTCCCTCCCCATAGCTGCTTGGGGAACTTCCTTGAAAGAAAGGAATTAATCTGTCTGAAACTACAGCTCCATGGCAAGGTGTTTCTGGAGAGATTGCAGGTGCCAGCCCATCACTAAAGTCCCATTTTGGTTCTTGCACGTGTCAGCACTCCGGCTTATGACAGCAAGCCCTTCTCAGATGGATGGAGGCAGGGACACCCACTGTCACTTTACCTTCTGAAGTCTCCTTGAATTTGTCACTGCTTTTCTTTTTCCTCCACTTCCAGGGTTTGAAAATCTTGCCAAAGCTTGAGAACTTGCTTTTCCTCTTTGTAGGAGGTGTGGTGTCACCTGACTCCAAAACATCTACCCCCATGCTGGCATCACTTGGGGCGTGATCCCCGTCTTCAGCTGCACAGAAAAGAAGGAAAAGAATAAAGAATTACTTCTGTGCTGCAAGTAACAGCTCCCATCTCCCACCAACCCACCCCACACTGGGAATGGTGGCACACACTCATGCAGAAAAGGGAACAAGACTCTGTCTGTGGCTCTACTGAGCCCTCACATCAGCTTGGCGAGACACAAGTGGGCTTCTCAACATAAACAGGGCAAAGAGAAGCTGGTAAAGGCCTTCCTGATGAGACAAAGATTACAGAGCCCCAGAATCATTATGGCTGGAAAAGACCTCCATGGTTGTTGAATCCAATCTGTGAACAACCTCCACCTTGTCACCAGCCCAGAGCACTGGGTGCTATGTCCATTTGTTCCTTGGACACCCTTCAGGGCAAGGGGCAGACTGTGCCAAGGACTGATAACTCTTTAAAAGAATAAATTCCTCCTGATGGCCAACCTGAACCTTCCCTGGCACAACTTGATGCTGTTTCCTCCTGTTCTGCTCCTTGTTCTCCAGGGGCAGAGCCTGACCCCAACCTGTCTGCACCTGCCTGTCAGGGAGATGAAGGGAGTGAGGAGGTCTCCCTGAGCCTCCTTTTCTCCAGGCTGAGTCCCCCCAGTTCTCTCAGCCACATATTAATTTAATTTTGCAGTGTCACAGCTTTGCCCATGAACACAAACCACTTCCCTTCATTTTCTCATCTTCATTTGGAAGCAGCTGGTGCTGGACACAAGTTCATGACCACAAACACCTTCCTGCCCGCTGACCTGGCATTCACAACTCTCCGCACCCCGAAATCACCAGACCCATTCCAGCAGCTGGATGTGCTAGATTTCCCCCTCTCTGATTTTCCTTCTATAAATAAGGGCAGCAAAGCTGGCCAAGAGCAACAACTCCACAGGAAAGCGACACAATACAGGCCTGTGCTCCACCTACTGCAGGAGTCTCCGGAGAGAAGCACAAGGAGGACATGGAGGCGGGAAGGGACATGTGAAAAAACCAAGCAAAAAAAAAAACCCATCCCCAACTCAAAAAAACCCACTTCTGAAGCAGAACCAGAGCAGAAAACACTAATTTGGGGACTATTGATCCTGCCTTGCCTGATGTTGCTGTTTTAGGGTATTTGATGGAACACAGAGAAGCACTTACAATGAGCAGAATCTAGCACTGCCTGCAAAGAAAAAAAAAAAAAAAAAAAAAATCAGTGTGCACAAGCTAAAAGTGAAGCCATCTGGTGCCCACTCCACGGCAGGATTTCCAGAGCCAGAATCCCTCAGCTTCAGCACTAGAGACAGGAGCACTGCAGCCCTGGAGTTGTACATGCAATTTTAACAAGCAGTATTCACTGTGCTCAATAGAGCATTCCCAAACTTCACCAGGCAGGCACGAGCGCTTGCCAAGCACAGGCTGTAGGTGGAATCTGAAGCCCAAGTGTCATCAAAGGCATTTCCCTCACCTTTCCAAGGAGAACAGTGCTGAAGGCAGCAGTACCAAGCTTGCCTTATATCTACCCCTTCCCTGGTTGCTCTGAGGAATGTCACTTATGTGCTGCCTACCACCCAAGATGGCAGAATGCTGCACTAAGCGAAGTAAGTTATTAAAAGAAAACTCAACCATCAGTTCCGGGGATTAATGAAGAGCCCTCAGCAGCCTGGAATGTCTCCATTTCCAGTTAGAAGGAGAATGACAAGCATTCCCCTGCCACAGTCCCCTTGTAACAGCCAGGGAGGAGCACAGGACACGAAAGGACCAGCCAGAACTGCAGGAGACACACAGTACCTCCAAAGGAGGAGCAGCTAAGAGCAGAGAGGGTGGGGAGAACCCACATGTGACTACTCCTGACAGACCTCTTCCAGCAGCTCCTGCAGCCCAGGTCCAGCTGTCAAAGCAAATACCTTCCCAGGGTGGAGTTTCACCGCCAGAGCTGCAACCACGCAGGTGAACACAGGAGGTTTCACAAGACCTTCACATCAAGAGCAAATCACCCGGTCCTGCTTCTCTGCCTCACTGCTCCCTCGGCCGTGGTACAGCTGCTCACAGGCTCCTGCCGAGAGTCAGGTGTTGTCCAACGTGGAAACACTTGGTTTTGTTCATTTATAATCACTTCCATGCACAAAAGCAGCCAGGCAAGAGGGGGAGACATGCACACTAGAACACAACACTGTCCACATAATTTCCACCACCCTTTTGCTCTGCGTAGACTAAAACTTGACACGTTACTAAACATTCTGAGACCATTCCAGCCCACTGCTCACACTGAAGCCAGGAAAGCAACTCCTTCCCCGATCCTCACTGGGATTGGTTCTGTCCTCTTGTGCAGATGACAGGAGAGCCTGTCCTACCCTTCCACAGCACTCTTCCTTTTCCCATCCCCAATTACCACAGGGACATAGACATCTAAAGCAGTCTGTTGTGAGGCAATTATGACACTGAGGACTAATGAGCAGGTGGATCAGCAGCTGGAGGTGAGATTCACAGATCTGCATTCAAATAACTTTATTGTTCAGTGATTGTTCACTTTAGATAGTGCTCACACTCCCTCCAAAACGGACCTTCCCTTGCATTCACAGCCCATTTTCTGCTGAAATTTCCATGAAATGGTGCAGAGAAGACATCTCTTCCCTGTGAGGGCAGAGAATCCACCTTGCTGAGGCTGTGCCTCCTCCTGCTCTGCTCCAAAAGGAGGGTCCTTAAGCTGCTTTGCAATGCAAGGGGGAAACCCTTCCTTATCCAAGTTATGCACTGGAAAACCGGGAAGGAACCACAATGCCACGCTAGGGGAACAAAATAGGGCAACACAAAAGGACCCAGACTCGGAGGGAAGGGTGGGAAGCACCAGGAATCTGATGCCTTCACCCGACCTGGCCCAGCAGCAAGGCTGTGTCCAAGAGATCAGCCTCACCCTCACCGTGGTGCCAGGCTGGAAAACCCATTTTAAATACATGGAAAATGTTAAATGAGGTCACACAGCCCTGGGTGAAGCCAGCAGAGTCCTCATGAGAAGGTCAAGAGATTCCCAGCTGGCAGGTCCCTAAAGTGACCCCGCGCCAAAGCAGGACCTTGTTCAAGCCTTCTGGAAGCAGTAGTCCACGTTTTGGAAAAACGACCCACAGAGCCCACCATGACAGCTGGATGCTGTTGAGGAAAAATCAGGAATAAAATACGTGGTGCAACTTCAGCACATTGCCTGATGCTCCCAGAGGAGATGGCCTGGAACCCTTGGAGCTCAGAACCCAGCTGGTCCAGGGACTGCGTGATGCCCCAGCTGCTTCCCAGCCAGAGCCTCCTGCCATTTCAGATCCCCTCTCCCAAACACTTAAGCTGTTCTGATCTCATTCTATCCAAACAAGCAGGTGAATTTGAGCTGTTTAAAACAGCAGATTTATGTTAACTCAAAATGTTTAGACTGAAATAATCTAGGGGAACGTCATAAAACTGGCACAGCCCGAACACACAAGAAGGCAGGAAGCTCCAGCAGTGCCAAGCAACTTGGAATGCAATTCCCTATTGCTTTGCCTGGCCACCTGGTCCTTCCAACTCTCCCCTGCAGACATGTTTTTGCTTAAATCTTGCAGTTAAATTTCATGCAGAAAAAAGCTTCTTTTCCACTGCACCTCGTGGTGTTGAGTGACCCCAGTCTTTTTTGTTTTTTCCAAAGCAGAGAAACCATTTCAGTGGAAGCAGCTAGAGACCCACAGTTGGTCTCTCCCATCCTCAGCAAGTGGCCGCAGTGAGGTGTCACCTGCTCCAACACTTGGAGCTTGGGCCAGATTCCTTCCATCCACAAACCAGAGTTCACCCAGAACCTGATCCATCTCTTCTTGTAGCAGCTACTACAGGATGCCCACAAATGCCAGGAGCTGCTGTTTATAAGGAGCTTGCTGGGCATTTCTGTCTTTGGGCAAACGAGGTACTTCAGCACAGCAACTCTTCTTAATCACCTCTATTTCCTTCCCTAAGGAACACATATGCCTGAAGCTCTCCACTGAGCAGCCCGCAAGGTGCAGGGGAAGTTCTGCAGGGAATGTGGCTGCTCCTCACACCCCTCAGGTACCTGGGACACACCAGTACCTGTGGCTCCAGCAGGACCCCCCAGCTCCCAGCCCGCACCACGGCACCTGCCACGAGCCTTCCTGTTGCCACCACGCTGTGGATGCACAGGCTGGAGAGGACCCAGCTCCCTCCCTTCCCACCCTGCTGTGTCCAGCAGAGCCGTCAAGAATCCGAGAAGCTTCCAAGCAAACAGCAACAACTCAAAAAGCAAACACTCTTTGAGTGAAATGCTGTTAAAAGTATCCAAAAAAGCACTTGGGGTAAATGTTTCTAAACTTCCCTAAAACAGCTTTAGAAACTTGTGTGCGTTTTCCTGAATGGTCCAGGAAGAAGTGAATCCTGACCTTAAAGGAATGAAAGGTTGTGGTCACAAAGCAGCCTCAAACAGTCCCAGCCCTCAGCTTCCCTGTGTTTTGTATGTTTCTAATCACCATAATCTTCACAGGACTCTCCTTAACAGCATCCTGACACAGTTAATGCAAGAACCATCTCTTCAAGTTCCAGACTGAATCAGTAGGAACCCTGAGAGCTGTGCCATGAAAAAAGACTTCAGGGAGCAAATGAACAGTTGAGGAAACACCAGGTCTGCTGGCCCCAATCTCCAGAAAGCACAATATCATTACACCAAGCCCACTTCCCTGGAAATTACCACTGTTCTTGGCATTTGATGAGAGAAAGAGTCTAAGAATGACCAGGTCAGCTTCTAACAGTAAGTAAATCCAAGCAGAAGATGCTGTTAATCTCCACAGTACAAAGACAACTGAAGTTTTACTTCCCTTCCACTCTATCACATTATTTTTAGCAACTCTTGAACCAGACTAGCTGGAGTGAACTGGTGGTGGGGAAGAGAATCACTGGTTTCATCTGAGCCCTAGAAATGCTTGATAGGGTCAAAGTTACAGAAGTGAAAAATAACAAAGATAATAGTCTGTATCTTGAGGGTGATCTTTGTCTGCCAATGTCCATTTCTTCTCTGAAAATCAGAAAATTCCACTTTACAGATGAGGGTGAACAATTGAGCCCAGCCAGCTAACAGCAAGTGGGAATGAGAGAAAGGCAGCAGCGCGATGTGGGAAGTCTCCTCACAGCCAGTGCTGGGAACAGCACCCACGACAGACCTGGAGCAACACCGACCCCGCACAGTGCTCGGGAAGCGGGGCTGCTCCTAGAGCTCACGCAGTTGTGTTTTCTCCAGCCTGTTACTGAGATACTTCACAATGGAGAGGGAAAACAAGCAGGGAGATGACTGCCAAGCCCTTCTGCCCCTGAAACTGCTGCAGCTGCCCCAAAAGATGGGGGACATCAATCACAGGGAGGCAATTCTTGGTGGCTTTGGTCCCAGCTCACTCTCAGGGCTGACTCCTGCCCCATGCAGGTGAACATTCCCACTGTCCAAGTGCTTTGCAAAGGTAGTATCCCTGAATCCACGCCAGCCAGAGGCTGTCCCTCAGAACAGCAGCTTGGAGCCTGTCTGAAGACCAGAGGACGTGTTGCACAGTGATTGCACGTGAAATCAGTAAGAGAATGGAAGGAAATGGAGTTATTTCTCTAGTTTCTCTCCCCAGCTGGGCGCAGGTTACACAAGTTCCACATTCCACTCCTCCCAACTGCTCCTGCAGTTTCACCTGCAGTGCTGGCCTGCTGCAGCCCCACAGCTCCCTGGCCTCCCCTGCCCTGCATTACTCACCAAAAGCACCTGGATTTACCGGTCTCGAGAAGTGCGGCTGCCCCATGGGATCCTGCTCAGAGCGCTCTCCGGGAAGAGGTGGGAGGAGAACAGAGGAAAAGTCTACACGGAGAAGACTTCACCCTTTAAACGGTAAATCCACACTCCGGATGAGGAAGGAGGCTGGCCAGGGAGGCACTCCCAGCTCTCAGGCCACGGTGCCCGATGGTCCGGCACAGGTCCGGCTCGCCCTGTGCCCCATGGCTGGGCACTTGATTCTCATAAATAAGTGTCCGTGCCAGCTCCCTTCACGCAGGAATGCCTGTCATTCCAGAGCCGAGCTGGCTAGGGCGAAGCTCAGGAAGGGGAGGAGACAGGCAGCCAGGATCCAGCCACTGAGCTGCACAATCCAAATTATCAACACCCCTCGCTCCTTCCTCGCATCCCATTCAGCAAGAGGAGAGGAAAGCTGGGAGCGAGGAGAAGGAGAGCAGTGTTCTTCTCAGGGATGGGCTTGGAGAATCCATGCACAGCAACACACCAAGGGGTTTCACCTCCCAAAATGGGATGAAGGAATTTCCAGCCTACCTGTGCCAGCTAAACGCAAACTAAGGCAGTCAGGGATGAGACAGCCGTTGGTTCTCTAAGTGCTGTGGGAGCTGCATTACCCCCGAGCAAAGGGAATTTCAAAGACAGCCTGAGCTGATATGCATCTAGCCAAATGTAAAAATACAATTTCATGCAATTCCCCTCTCCACTAAAGTTACCAGGTAGCATGTCTTCTCTTGTAATTTAAATTTAACAATGGAAAATTTAAATTTAACAAGGAAAGTAAAAGTTTAGTTTCTATTCATGTGTCACAACTTGATGGTTAAGGTAACAAACATCCCCCTCAGCCATCTGCCTCACAATAAAAGATCTCCAAAGTTTAAATATGTCCATTTGGATTCCTTCAGTTATCACTATAATTTGGGCAAGGACTTCTGTGAACCTACAGCTCATTTACCCTATACACCCTACAACAGAGAAGCAGGAAAATCTTTATTTATTCATTTAAAGTAGGGCTGTGGTGCCCCAGGAGCAAAGAGATACAAATCTGTTTTTCAAATTGCAGCTGGCTCTGGCCTTAAGCATCATTCAGGAGTACCAGCCACTCTCTGCTCTTTTAGGGGAGAAAGCAAAACCCCACCAGAAAACAGCTGACAACATGCACAAAGCACCACAAATCCAAAAGTAACACCAGCATCATTATTTCCAAGGGAACTCAAGGTCAGAAAAACCCATCAAGTCCACCCTTCAGCTTCACATCTGAAAGGAAAGGTGCAAATTCTGTCCCAGAAAACAAAACATCAAAAAATGTTCCCGCCTCAGCTGCAGCCTGAGGTCAGAGCATGAGGGCAGCTCCTAAGAAACCCTCTGCTTTCAGAGGGCTTTGTTTCACCCCTGGGGAAAAACACAGGACAAAGCAATCTGCCCTTGTCCCACTGGACATCCAGGATAAAGGAAAACCAACACTTCAAGCAAGGAAGAGTAATAAAAGGCAAAAATTCCCATAATAATGAGAAAGACCATCTGACTTTGCTGCACAGCAACCAGAAGAAACCAGAGCAACTGTTTTACTCCTCAGGGACAGGTGATGACTTTCTTAAGATGAAAAAGTTGGAATAGCAAAAAGCTTTCTAAAGGAGAGCAAAATGGGAAACAGCCAATTGTCCCTTCAGCGTTTTCTTTTAAAATACGGTAACGAAGAAACACCAGTTACATGAAAATTTTATGTGATTTAAGGAGAGGCAGATGGCTGAAAGAAAAAAAAACAGGCAGCAAACACTCAAACATGGGGTACATGGCCTTCTTCTGAAGTTTCATTTCCTCTCCATCCAGCCCAGCATCCCATTAAACCCCTGGCATTTCCATGTTAATAATCTGTTTATATACATTGTAAAAAGAACTCTTCTGTATTGTTTCATTTTGAAATCTAATGAAAGCCATGAGTCCAATATTAGCTCCTCTAATAAAGGCAGTGCTGTTCACATTTCGGTTCACACCGACGTGAAATGCTACATTCACCCAGGGTGACTCAGACATTTGTGTTCCATGATTCAGCCACAGGAACATTAAGAAGGACTCCAGCATTATCCCATCCCTGCCGATGGAGCTGTTTAAACCAGTGATACTGGGCGTTTTCCTCAGAGCTCATCAGCAGAGAGCCAGCAGGAGCTACAGGGCCTGTAGGGCTCTTTCACTGGGGGAGATGCACCCACTAAAATCCTCATGCAGGGACCACCTCACCAGGAGGGCTGGCAGGGAGGAGACAAAGGGCAGCACCATGACTCTGGATGTGTTTTATGGAATTATGGAATGGTTTGGGTTGGAAGGCACCTTGAAGTTTATCTCACTTCACCCTTGCCATGAGCAGAGACGCCTTCCACTATCCCAGGTTACTCCAAGCCCTGTCCAACCTGGCCTGGAACACTTCCAGGGGGAGGCAGCCACAGCTTCTCTGGGAAATAAATTCCACTCCCTCACCACTCTCACAGGGGAGAATTTCTCCCATCTAACCCTACTCTCTGTCAGTTTGAAGCCATCCCCCCTTGTCCTGTCACTCCTTGTGAATGGCCTCTCTCCACCTTTCCTGCAGGCTCCTTTCAGTACTGAAAAGCCACAATTAGGTCACCCCAGAGCTTCTCTCCTCCAGGCCGAGCAACCCCAGCTCCCTCAGCCTTTCCTCTCAGGAGTGGTGCTTCAGCCCTCTAATCAGTTTGGTTTCACCACGGTTTTTGTTTTCAGCTTTGGAAGAAGAAAATGAAAAAATCTTACATGATCACATAACAGCTGTGTCTGCCCAGAGAGATGAACCCTTCTGAGCAGCGCAGCCATCACCGAGGGCAGCAGGCAGGGAGTCACTCTGAACAAATGAGCACAACGTGACGCTCTTCCTTTCCCCTCACATGGAATGAAAGGCCAGTGTGGAAGTGGAAAATGGGTTATTTATAAGGCAGCTGGCATCACATTGTTTGCGTCCTGCAGGCTTTGATGGTTCTGATGAGACAAATGGGAGCTGGACTGCTCCTACACCACATGACTTCCTTCGTGCTTCCTGTGACATTTCCAAGAGGGAAACTCCTATTTCGCAGAGCATTCCAGTTAGTCAGCACGGAGCTCCACCTCAGACAGCGAAGGGCAGCAGGTCCAGCGTGCCAGGGGCTCGGGGCCACCACGCCTGTGCTGGGCAGGTGAGCATGCCATGTCCCACAGCAGTCCAGGTGCTGGCCACGACGGAGCACAGCTGGAGCAAGAGGCTGCTGTGCCAAGGAGCTGAGTGACA
This sequence comes from Melospiza georgiana, assembly GCF_028018845.1. NCBI lineage: Eukaryota > Metazoa > Chordata > Aves > Passeriformes > Passerellidae > Melospiza > Melospiza georgiana. The sequence continues at coordinate 9,574,508 of NC_080453.1, read as the reverse complement.
GCACTTGCAGCCCCACCTTTGGGAAGGTGAGGCCGTGCTCCTGGAGAGCCCTGTGGTCACAGCTGGAGCACAAGGAATGGGCTCAAAAGTTGTAACTAAACTGGGCTGTGAGCCCAGAGGAGCTTAAGGCAAAAATACCCCCCAGCCTCATTTTCCAGGGGAAATACAACTTCCATTGGAAGTAAGCTTTACCCAGTACTGGAAAAGCCTCACCGTCTCCTCACCACTCCCTGCAATTACAACACAGGCCAGGTATTTTCTTGTTTACTAGTGAGGGAATGCTGAGGAATGTCATCTTGACAAAATTATAGATTCAGTCACATCTTGGCTAACTTGACTAACCCTAATTTGATCACTATGGTGATTCATGGCTTTGCCATCTCAAGGTAAGGGAAACTCCAAAACTGATGAACAACTTTTTGGAGCACCTTGAAGCAGCATTAAAAGAAAGTCTGGTCAGAAGCCAAAGGAAGCACACATATAGGATACATTCCAGCAAAGCATCAGCATGTTCCCAACAGGGAAGCATTAAGAGGCAGGATACCCATCTGCCACTTCCAGCTACATTATTAGGAACGCATTAGGCAAAAACACGAAGAAGAAAATTACATTAATTATTGCATTGTTTACAGAAGAAACAGGAATGGCATTTAGCTTAACTCTTGTTTAACCCTCTCCTGCAGCAAAAACTCAAGATACTCAGAGAAAAATGTATAAACTAACATCACCTGAGGCCCCCCATTTCAAAACATGGGGATGAAGAAAATCAAAATATATTCCCCTCCTTCCAAAGCATTGCCCAGCACGAGTTTTTAGAGTTGGTCCAGCACAGCACACAGTGCTCTTCCCAAGAGAGCGGCTGCTGCACAGTCACATCCATCACAAACAGCCTTACAGGACAAACCCAACTCTTAAAGACTTTACAGCTCTGTGCAGACATTATCCAACATAAACAACTCCTCCAGCAGAGTAAGTACATCTATGCCACTTATAAAACCCATGGGACAAACTCTGTTTTGCACAACACTGCTAGTTAACAACAAAAGCTAACAGCAAAAATATCAGTAAATATCAAACTTCTAAATTCAGATTAAATTGCAATTAACCCTAAGAGGTAGGAGTATATTTAACTCTAAGTCAGTCTTCAGCGTATTGGTCAAGGTCCACAGACTCACGATCCCAAATTCCTCTTCCTACCTCTAATCCTTCAAGATGTCAAACTTCAGCTGCAAGTCTCTCTGCTCACACAGTAACTGGAAAGAAAAGCAGCAAGATTCCTCTGTAAAAGTTGTTTCCTCTTTTAAACGTTTCACAAAAATCTCAGTAGATGGATTTGTTCTTCATACCCAAAGCTGAAACTGCAGCAAACACCTTTGCTCTGCCAACCCAATGGGCTTGCAGCAGCCCCACCGCACCAATAATCCAAATTATCCTTCAACACCTCCAGCTCTCCAGTCTGAAGTTACATTTTTTCCAAATTACTGCACAAGCCAGGCAGTGCCAGGGCATCCTACCACCCCTCACTCGCCTGGCTCTGCTCAGGGAAGCTTACAAAAGCGCCTTGGTTTTCTGCACCTGCTCTGCTTTAATTATTGACTAGGCGAGGAGCTCCTGATTAAAATGCAAGGCAAGTCTGGCACACAACCTCAGCTTCTGATCATCGCCCGCAGATACAGTTGGAACAGAAACCCAAATTCCCTGCCACAGCTCAGGAATTAAAAGAAAGGGTGGATCAGTTTCACTTGGGGCACTTAAATTCAGCAAGGAAAATACTTTTTGTACCCTTGCAACTGAAAACTCTCACAACATTTGAAATTTTAAACTGCAGCTTTAGGTTCGCACACAGAGAGAAGGTTTAAAAGCTTCATTTCAATTGTACTGTGTTTTTACAAGCCATTTCTGCCAGAGTAAACCTAACAGGTAATTACAGGTCTGACCTCCTTCTATTGCACAAATATGCCTTTGGAAACAACGCGGATAAATATTTGCCCAATACAAGAAGACAACTCCAAGAGGAACCATTCCAGTTTATCAACTCTGTGATTCATGTTGATACAAGCTTTATTCTCTATTTAAGGAACAAGATAACGCTTAGGAAGTGCATCTGCCCAAATTATGTTTCATAGATCTGCCATGGGCCACCCTAAACAGTGGCACAGCCAGACCTCAGGTCACACCCAGACAAGAGCCATCAGCAAGACAGGGAGTGAACTTCCACTCCAGATATTGACCCTTGCTCAACCACCAGGGTATCTCTGAGCAGCAGCCAGGCTGAAGACACAAACACGAGTAAAACACTGCTGCTAATGTGAATAAAGCAGTGCTGGGGTTGTGCTGTGTAACATCCCGTTCCTCCCCTTCGGAACTGGGGAGATAAATATGGAGGCCCAAAAAGGAGCTGAAAACAAAACGAGAGCACTCCACCTGCCCCCTCAGCCTGATCCTGAAATCCCAATCCCAGATGCTCCTATTTTCTGCCAGTACCAAGGGAACTTGGGAAAACAAGGTGGTGGCAGCCACAGCCACCAAAAGCCATCCAGGAAGAAGGCACAAAAATCAGACAGGATGATTGTGTCCCAAACTATGCAGACCTTGAGCCCCCCCAAACCCAACGCTGTTTATGCATCACACTGACTCACAGGAGTGCAGGACAATGCCATGGGAATTGTTTACAGTGTCAAGGTCCTTGCATAGAATTAAAGGAAACGTCAAGAGATGAGATAACACCAACAGTTCTGAAGGTACAGAATCCTAACCATGTAGGAAGCTATTTCTCCCTGAGTTGCTCCCCTCTCTTGCAGGAACAACCCTTCACACATTCCCAGATTCCTCATTTCACCTCATTCCCTTCGTCCTGTGTCTGTAGAGAACCAGCAGCAGTGTGGTACACAAAAATTATGGTGTATAAACAGATATTAAACTGTTTCTCTCTGCACTTTGGGTTTGAAACCAGGGATTTTCTCTTGTGCTGAATTCCCATCTCAAAAAGCTTGTGGAAGGTGCTGACTCCTTTGCAGTGAGAATTATCCCCTGAGGTCCCTGGAATTACAGGCTACTGCAATGCCATCTAAATCTGTCACCTTATCAACAGCAGGGCTGGCTGGCCTCTGGGCACTTAAACTGGTCCAAAATCCCAGGTGGCCCGTGGCTGTACCAGCCCCCACGTCCTCTGGGTGCCTTCTTTGAGACAGCCCAGACACTCTGTCATTAGCAACCCTGAGGGCTGTTTCTGCAGTAAATGAGCTCCTTGGATCTTCCAAAACAATTCTCACCTTCCTCAAGGGAACAGAAAAGAATAAAAATAAAACCTCACCAAAAAAATCTGCAGCTCTTAACAAGACCAGCCCTTAAAAAACAAAAAAAAGAGAGAGAATCAAAGCTTGGAAACGAAAAGCTGACTTATCCTTTAATAACAGAACTTTCCTGTATTTATGGAGATTTCTGGTTTGGCACAAAAACATCTGCTCGTTTAGTGGGTGTTATAAGTATCACTTCTATATTCTGGTGATGCTGAAACCAAGAGGCCGGTTTAGTGGTAAATGAGCAGAGAAAAACGTTTTCCATGACTTTGAAACCCAAATTCTAGTTCTCACTGGGGCGCAGGGCTTCACGTCTCCACTGCACGCAGTCACCTGCAGTCCCTGTGCTCTGTGCTGCTGGAGCCTGCCCTGGCACTGGCAGCACCAGCACCATCCCAGCTCCTTCCAACCCCGCACGGAAGGCAGGCCAGCACAGCCTGCAGGTCCGTGCCCAGCAAGGAAAACGACCTGGCTGGAATGGCCACAGCCAGCGCCTCAACTACAGCTCTTCTGTCCTCCTTCCAGGGTCATTTTGGTTCCTGGTTTTACCTTGCAATTTATCCCACTGCTTAAAACCAAGCTACAGATAATCCCTTTTAAGCACCCCACCCCACTTGTGTTTAGAACAATCACCACAGGCTATCACAGGTGCAAAATGTGATTTTCAAGCCAGAACTAATTATTCTCTGCAAATATGATGGCCCAGAGTAGTCTCCATCACAGAATGACATCGTCTCACTCAATGGCAGATCCTTGATGCCAGGAAGGTGTGACACAGGGAGGTCTCCTTTTAAACTTGTCCTTGTTCTTCAGTTCTTTTCCTAAATACCTGTTTAGGGATGGGCTTAAGGGATCCTTGCTGTGGAGGAGTGAATGGTTTCAGGAGGCAACAGGCTGTTCATTGTCAAATTCATTAAAAAATAACCCAGCACTGCCGCAACACGCTGCCCCAGACACCACCTCCCAACATTAACTCTAGGAAGCCTGATCAATACTTTATCCTGAGAAGGAACATAAGAAAAAGCTCTGAACAGGGCAAGGGTGCCAGACTGACACACATAATCCCATTAGAGTTATCCAGAACACTCAGTTTGCTCAGTATCTGAGAGATAACAGGATTAACTCCATGTTCAACATAATTTCAGCGTAATAATTGTGGAATCACTCCTACAGCCCTAATGTCATTGATTCAGCAGGGGATTCCCATCACCCCCCCCACGAATTCCAGCCTTGAAAGCCCCTTCATTAGCGTCAGCATCTTAAGTTAATTACTTGGAGAGATTTTTCTTTCCTCTCCCAAAGCTAAATGTAACTTAACCCCTGCAACCTTCAATGCTTGGGCAGAACAAACCCCTGTCTTCCTTGCAAGAAGGGACCCTGTTTATTTTCCTAATCACCACTTCAGTTTCCAAGAGTTAATGTTAGGACCAAAGAGCTGGAGGGGAGAAGGGCAGGTTTTTTTCATAATTTTGGTTGAATTTCAACAAAAAACGTGACAAAGGCTGGTTACAGTCCTCTCAAGGATCAAGGTCCAGCCCCAGATCCCTGCCTGACTCTGCCTTCCTGGGGAGAGGGGGTTGATCAGCCAGCCAGGATCACCACAGAGCCTCCAGGAGCATTTTCCTTGCCAAAACATGACTTGCTGCTCACCTTGGAAACGAGTCCCTTAGAGCAGTGGGGCTGGGGAAGGAAAGGGAAAGCACACAAAGCAAACAGCACATAGAGCTGCTTCCAACCGCGCGGGGGAACAGAGCACAGGAACCAGGACGTGTTTTTATAGGGGATTTTCTCATGGAGTGCAGAACACTATTAAATTCTACCTTTCAAGTGCAGTGGGAGGCTGTGCTACACCAATTAGGCCAGTGTTGCTACGCTGGCACTGAGCCTAACATGATGCCGAATCAGACCCCACTGCACTGCCTATGAAAGCCAGTGTCCACAGCCACTGCTTGGCTGCACTGTCATGGTTTGTCTCTTCTACCCCCCAAAAAAGGAGAAGGAGAGGGGAAATTCCTACAGAAATTCAATTCTCAAAATTCTAGAATGGTTTGAGTTGAAAGTGACCTTTAAACTCATCTCGTTCCATTCCCTGCCACAGTCCACTATCCCAGGGTGCTCCAAGCCCTGTTCAACCTGGCCTTGAACACTTGCAGGGATGGGGCAGCCACAGCTTCTCTGGACAACCTGTGCCAGGGCCTCCCCTCCCTCACAGGGATGGGTTCCTCCCCAACACCACACCCAAGCCTGGCCCTGGCAGCGGGAAGCCGTTCCCCTGTGCTGTCCCCCTGTCCCCATTGCCCCCTGTCCTGTCCCCATTGCCCCCTGTCTCCATTGTCCCCATTGCTCCCTGTCCCCAGTGTCCTGTCCCCATTGCCCCCTGTCCTGTCCCCATTGCCCCCTGTCCCCATTGTCCCCAGTGCCCCCCTGTCCCCAGTGTCTCCATTGCCCCCCTGTCCCCAGTGTCCCCTGTCTCCTTTGCCCCCTGTCCCCAGTGTCCCCAGTGTCCCCCTGTGCCCATTGTCCCAAGTGTCCCCATTGCCCCCTGTCCTGTCCCCATTGCCCCCCAGCCCCTCTCGCGCCCCTTCCGGCCCTGCCTGCCTTGGCCCTCTGGCGCCCTCTGGCGGCCACAGCGCAGCTCTGCGGCCCCCGGAGCCTGCGGGGCACATTTATCGGACAAATTTATCACAACCCAGACAGCGAATCCTTTTGAAATCTCAAAATCTCTGCTTCACAAAGCGAGACAAACTCAGGCTGGGTTAAAGAGCCATGTTCTCCCTAAGCAAGTCATGGTTATCCACTCCTTCCACACAGCTGGATGGGCCCAACCTGTAAAAAAGCCACCTGGTATCTCTAGTTTCTTGTTTGTTTCAGGAAACAAAAGACACCTTCAGCAGCCAGAGCCAGGGCTCCTTTCCAAGACAAAGGAGAGCCAGGCAGATAAAGCGGTGATGTCAGCAGTGACAGCATCCAAATGTTCACACTGGGACTGCACCTCGGGACCAGCCCGAGGGCCTGGGAGTAGCTTTGTCCAGCCAACAGCTCAGCTGACACTGGCAGCCACAGCTCATAAAGACAGCAAGGTAATGAGAACATTCGGTGTTTTGTTGTTAAAAGACCAGGTTTACCACTCAACCTGGACACATTGCTCCTGTGTGAAGAAATAGTAATAACAAAAATCACATTTATACTAAACCTGCTTGTCCCTGGTTCCAGGCAGGCTCCTCTTCTACTCCCAAACCCAGTAAAATCAGCTACTAAAATCCCTGGACAGAATTTACAGGCAATGTTCCAGGAGCAAGGTGAATTTAAGGTCCAACAAGTGGAAAGGAAAACTAGAAACTCTGGAAACCTACTGCCCTGCTCCATGCCCTACTTACTGAGCCACAGGAACTCCACACTCACTGTTTCACAGCACATCACCCTGAATTGCCCAGAGGATCGACTGCATATCCTACAAGGTCTTATCTCTTCACACGAGGAATAAGATTGTTCAATTCTGTCATGAAGCATTCCAGCAAAGACATTTCTCACTCAACATCAACCTTGGCCACTACCTTGCTCCAACCAGCCTGGAGGCCGAGGCATCTCCATCCCAGCACATCCACAGCTGAGCCAGGAAAGCACAAACCCAGCAGAATTAACCTCTGCTTTCCCCCAGCCAGAGATATGGGTACAACTACAAGACCACCTTCAAAAGTCACTCAAAATGGGGTGTCGCAGCATTACGAGGTCTCTGGCAGGTCAGCAAATAATCTCTGCAAAACATTTGGCTTGTAGCTCAGGAGGAAAAGGCACAAGAGTTCAGACACCTCCTCAACTTGTTCAGGGAGGAATTATTGGGTATTAATTTTCAGAAATGCCACGCTAACTAGATGGATGGCTGAGCTGAACCACTTGCAAATACAGCAGGCAGAAAAACAGCACCAACATGCCACTGAGTGCCCCAAGCATCCTGACAGCACTCAGTACAATAATTACACTAAGAACTAGAACAAATTTAAGAACAAAAGGCTGTCAGGACAATGTCTCAAAGTATTTTGCTAACCTGTCAAGTGCACTCGACTTATTTCCAGTAACGCTTTCAGGTAGGTAAGGAAATGCTCTGTGCTGCACCTTGTTTAAAAGACAAATGCTTTCCACTGAGATCAGTTCCAGAGTCTGGTAACTTGCCTAAGGAACAGCAGGAATTTGCCTTTCTCCCTGCTTGCAAGTTAGTGCACATCAAGGCAGGGTCGTGAGCAAATTTTAAGCTGCGTACCTGTTCTAGAATACCATGTATGGACAGCTCTGAAACTTCACTGCAGCTGCCCGGAGACCTGGCTTCCACTCGTCCTCAGGGATGAGCATGAATTAAAATCTGAAGACAACAGCAAATTTCATTTTTAATTAGCCAGGGCAGTGAGCCAAGGAAGGCTCCCCCACCCACCCATGGCTGGCGGAGGCTGACAGCTCAAAAGGATTTACGCTTCCCTGTGCATTCCCAGTGGCCATTCCAAGCACACCAGCTCAAACAAGCGCCAGCCATGCAGCACTGTGAGTGCAGTTAATATCCAACCAGGGAAGGACAGCAATGCACAGAAAGCACCAGGCTTGAAGGGAACAAAGGACACCGACTTGGACTTCAGCTCAGCTCCATCTTACCTCAGCTCTGGGATCAACCCAGTAGTCCTGAGCTTAGCACTTGGAGAACAAATAGCCATAAATGCAGAGGAATTTCAAGGAGATTATAATAAAAGATCCATCTTTTTATTCTCTGTTTAATACAGGGCTCTTGGCTTCCAGCACTAAGGAGGTAAAACTTCGTGACCAGCCATGGGGATTGTCTGTGCATGCAAAGATCTAGGACGGATCCTCCATCCTGAACTGGCACTGCTCAGGTTGCTCAGAGGGAATGGGGAAGGAACTTCAGTAAAGTTGGCAAAATACAAACAGAACATACAGCTTTTCACATCCCAGCACTCATCAAAACACACACTCTCAGAAACCTCAAAAGGCTCCAGCTCTGTGTCTCACTGATCTAGCCAAAAAATGGGGTTCAACTGCCCGTGAAAAGGGACACAAAGCTTTGTGATGGGAACAGAGGTGGCTGGTGACAGTCCCAGCCCTGGTGACCGAGGAGAGCTCACTGACCACAGAATGGCTGGGGATGGGAGGGACCTTGAATATCTCTTGAATATCTTGCTCCAGCCGGGACACCTTCCATTAGACCAGGCTGCTGAGAACCTCATCCAACCTGGCCTTGATGTTGCTCAAAGCCATCCCAGCAATTGAAGCTCTAGAGACTGAGAAATGGCCCTGCTGTGCTGTGTCCCAGGGCTGAGCAGGAGCTGCCACCTCCACAGGCACTGCTCCAGCCTCAGCTGCCAGTGCCACACTCGCTTCACCTGCCACCCCCTCCACAAGTCATCTTTTGGAATTAGCTTGCCACGAGCAAATCAGAAGGGAAAGCAATCACCACAGATCAAATGTGCACCTTACAGCCTGACAAAGAGGGGGCACAGCAGTTCTTGCCACCAGGACTACAAGCACATTTATGCAGGAGCTCTTGGCTTGCAGATGATCTAACCAGGCCACTGCGCCCCAAAAACCGGCCTTCATCTGCCTCACCAAGCATACTGCCCTGCTGACAAGTAGAACCATTCCCAAAGCTTTCAGGATGGCATCACTGACTGCACAGAATAACCTAGAAATATTATTTACGAGTTAGAATCACCACCTGCAGTGTCACAGTCCAGAAGATGTGGAGCCAATATGCTGTGTGGATACTGGTTTCCCATGGTGCAGGCAAGAGCTTTCATGCAAACCTCGTGTCAATGGCAGGGAAAAAAATGGGCATTTAACTCCTTTCTTGTAGCCATTTTAGGCAAACAGATGGAAGAGCTCTTCAAGGCAATCTCTAAGCAAAAAATCTGTGAGTTTTAGTCCCAACCATATCCTTGCATCAGTTAAACCTACCAGCAATGAATTTGATTGCTTCAGGGCAAGCACTACACACTGCCTAAAGCAAGCGACTTAAATTTTAATTAAAAAAAAATCCTGTATCTTCTGCAACACAGAGCAGCCTAAAGGAATAAATACAGAACAACAGGAACAACCAGAAGCTGATCCTCCTTTATGCCTTGCCATGTGCCTTGTTCAAACCAGCTCATTGCTTCTGGCCTCTTCCTTATTAAGAAAGGGGATGTTACCTGTTTTCAAGAACTCGGGATAGCCAAGAGACCAGTATTCCAAGTTTCACAGATGGGAGATTCCATAAAAGATCTTCCATGTGTACAGAGCTTCAGTCAGATCTGGTGCACACCACAGTACAAATGCATCTGCCAAACTACATTATTTCCTAAACACCTTTCACACTTGAAATGAAGACACCAAGTTTAAAGTAATCAATCAGGTTCGTTATGATGCGCAGCCAAGGAGGACAGGTCAGGTCCATAATCTGTGGTGAGATACCTAAGACTGTACTCACCGGCGTTCTCCTCCATTCCTCTTGTACACTAGTGTCCAGAGAAATTCCTACAAAAACAGGAAACAAAGTCAACACACAAATTAAAATTCCAAGTGAGAACAAAGCTCAGATTTAGTTTTATTTCTCTGTCAGCTCTGCTCAGCCTACACAAAACCAGTGCGGAGGGAACCTAGAGCAGAAATCCTGCCCCAAACTAGGAAGAGTGTGACATTGTCACCCCTCATTGAAGGCATAAGAAGCTTCTAATCACACACATGCTGTGATGGAAAGAAAAGAGAAACAAAATTAAGGTGACATAATTACAAGGCAGCAATATTTGTTCCCAGGGAAAACATTCCACACCTGCCTCTTCAGGAAGGGATGTGCCTGCTGTAAAAGGGAACAGCCTACTGCTTATCTAGCAAAGGCAGCACAGCACGTGCACAGGAAGTATTTCAGATGTCACACAGCGTGAAGGCACTTCTGAACATACTGGGGTGGGGGAACACAAAAAAAAAGGAACCAGGATTTTAGTAGAAAAGACACTCTTTTTCTGGAGCAAGTTCTGAAATGAGATGCCAGGGGAACTAAGTTTGGGGAAATCACAATGTGTCTTGATTTTGACAGATTCTGCAGCACAGTAAAAACAGGCTCATTATTTTAGAAAAAGGGAGGTTCTGTCCTCAAAATCTTGCAGTTCAAACTTAGACCACCGCAACTGGACATGTCAGCAGGGACAGCATGGGGTGACTAGGGAAGAACTACAAAATCAGGTTGTTCCAGTGCTGAGGAGTTGAAGCCAGCCTTTATCCACAGCCCACTTCTGCCTAACCTTCCCCTCATGAAGCCCAGGCCAACTCATCCCCTTTGGCCCCAGCACAAAGCACAGTTTGGTGGCTTTAGTTTAACATCACATCAGCATGTCATCTTCATGCGACAACGTGCTGAGTGTGCAGCACGTGCTCAGCTTGTTCAAGAGCATTCCAGGGCTGCAGTGTCAGCGGGGACAAACACAGCACACCATCCATGGAAGCTCTGCCAGTGGGGCTTTTCAGCTTTGCTTTGCTCAGCTGTGTGGGGGAAAATGCTTCTTTGGATCAGACAACCATGCTCCAGGCTACTTCTCTCTGATGTAGCTCAAATTCCATCGCAGCGATGTTCTCGGAATGGAAGGGGGAAACACCTCAACAGAGCCATTAAACCCTCAAAACACAATTGGGGATCACAGCTTTACACAGCTTAGAAAAGGAACATGTATCTGTACAGGCAGCAAACAAGAACATCAGAAGGTTTTGATTTCAGAGGCAGACAGCCACAAGTTGCTCAGGAAACACCCTCAATCCCTCCAGTCTAATCCATTAACACTGTTAAAATACAGCTTTCACACACTTTTGGATGCATGGTTTGGTGCATCCACATATTGCATCAAGGACACCACTTGCAAGAACTGGAATGAATGAACGACAGAACCATTCAAACTGGAAAAGCCCTCTAAGATGATTAAGTCCAACCACGAACCCGTGTCCTCAAGTGCCACACCCCCATGAGCGTTTTTGACGCTCCCAGGAATGGTGACTCCAACACTGCTCCGAGCAGCCTGTGCCATGCCTTGACAACCCTTATGGTGAAGAAACTTCCCCCGATATCCAACCTAAAACTCCCTGACACAACCCGAGGCTGTTTTCTCTTATCCTGTCGCTTACTCCCCAGGTGCAGAGCCTGGCCCTCATCTGCTCCAGTCTCCTGCCACGGAATGCTCCCCCACTGAAGGCAGAAGAGCCACCACCATCCCTGCCTGCCCTTTCAAGCACGCCCTTGTGGGAAAGGAAAGCAGAAGGGAAACTGAAACCGCCACCTCAAGGCCTGCTTGAACCTCAGCACAGATGACAGCCGTGCTCCCACTGCTCCCCAGGAGCTGGGTTTGATTTGCCTCTCAAGGGCATTGCCGCACAGGCTGTGCCGAGCTCTGCACTGCAAGGGGCACGTCTGTGCCTGGAACGCTGGTGCTGGCAGCAGCCACTGCTGGGCGCTCGCTGTGCACACCCCACAGATCTGTCACTGCCCCATGGCACAGCTGGGAGCACCTCAGCCTGTGCTGCAAGCCTCTTTCTGAGCTGAACACTAAATCCACAATATCTGGTTATCAACAGAACCAGCATAAGAGGCACACTGGGGGAAAAAAGCAATGCCAGGGTAGAGGAAGAAGGAGCAAAGTCTGCATTCCCGCAGCACTGCTTGCACTAAGGAACAGGAACTTCTACCAGAGAATGGATTAAGCAGTGCAGATTCAGCTGCCAGCATTAACTACGAGTGGCTAACTGGAAAGCTGTATTCTGGAATGATATTTGAGATAACCCACTCCACAGAACAGAAATTTGCTTTTATCCCCTACTGTCACAGGTTTCCCAGATACCTACTTCTGAGAAAACTTGGCTTTTTCATTTCCTCTAGCATGACATGCCACAGCTCTCTGAATATTCATGTCCTCTGAGCGCCCTACATTCCCTGGGCCTGAGAGCTGTGTGAAATTCCTGTTCCTGAGAGCCCCGCTGCCGGCACAGCTCAGGACTCTCCCCTGCCCCTCTGGTACTCAGGCCACCACAGCAGCAGAACCACGTCTTTGTCTGCCTCGAGACTTCAAACACTTTACAGCTTTTTCCCCAGCTCTTTGTACCACTCTAAGAATATATTCCTGTTCCATTGACCCGGCTCTGAACTCCTGCAGAAAGGCGATGGCTTCTTTCCAGCTAGGCAGCTAATCCACACACAATAGAAAAGGACTGTTTCACAGCAATGCTGGAGTGTTTTTACCCTGTTTCTTCAGTTTCTTCTTAACACACTCCCTGTGCACAGGGAATTTTGTCGTTCCCAGCTCTGTCACATTCTCTCCCAGCAACACAAACCAGCCCAATTCCAGATTGTGGATCTCCTCCCATGCCCTCCTACCCATTCCTTGCACCAGCACCAATGCAGCTGCTCTGGGAACACTCAAAGCTGACCTGATGCACACCAAGCACATCCAGGGGAGTGGGCTGGGGATGACAGGACCTTGACAGGACCACGAAGCTGCACACCAAGGTGCCACTGTTTGCTCCAGCCTTGGGCAATCCACATCCACAAGCCTTGCTGAAAGCCCTTTTACAGCTTCCCTCCTTCCTCACCATCTCATTTTCAGCAATCCTTACCCAGACCTCTGGAACATTAAGCATGCAGTTTCCTTCAGAATGAAGCTCATTAGCAGGACCCCTCTGTCCTCACTGCTCATCTCCTCCAGTAACACGTACAGCTTCCTTCAAAAGACCACAGCACATTTCCAGAAGTCCAGCTAAAACCTAAGCCAATGTTGCTTGTTTTCCCCAACTAAACTAGAAAACTGACAACTCTTCCAAGCAGAAGTGGCACATTACTTCTCCACAGTGGCTGCCAACAGGCTTGCCTTAGGCGTGGAAACGCAGTTTCCATGCTGGCTCAGCTCTAAATCACCATGCCAGAGAGGGACACGACAGCAGCTGGGCAGCTACTACAGGGCTTTTACTGTAATGAGACACAAAACCCAAGGCTCTCTTGGAAAAAAACGCACGTGGGGGAGAGAAGGGATGCTCTTACAACTGTTTGGAACTATATCCACCAGCTGGAGGCAAAGGAAGGGTTAACACATACCCATAGCTTGAGGAACATGCTCCTGCATTAATATAGACCATGACCCATGAAATTAAACAAGCTCACCTGACAACTCCCAGATGATTATTTATTTTGACCCAATATGGTGCTAGTAACAGCCAATAAACAAATATTATATTATTGCCATTTCAGCCCTTTGCTTTACACTCCTTAAAAAACTACATTGCTGCAGCAGCACCCAGAAGGCTCCCGCTGGGGCAGATGATGAGAGCCCAGCAAAGGGCGGATGCTGCCCACAACAGCTCACCAGCATAACAATACAAAGCAGACACCAGGAATAAGGCCAGCTGGGAGATGGCAGCCAGGCACGGAGCAGCCTCTGCTTCATCACGCAGAGAACGTCCTGACTCTTCCTCCCTGATCTGCCAAACTCCACTTGAATGGTTGATCCAAGCCATCAGGGCTCTCCCCAGCTGCAAATGTTTCTCAAGGGCCAGACTCACAAACCCTCCCCAACTAGCCCATGGATCTGGCTGCCCATTCCTTTTTATGAATGCAATTTCAAAAATAAAATCAACATTTTATTCTCTCACCAATAATTACTCCTTCCAGGAAGACAGATGAGCGGATTTTTGCAAAGCTGAGATAACTCCACCTAATGCCATGGGTCTGTTGGCAATGAAACTCCATCAGGTCCTCAGGGGGAGGGCTAAAGAAACTCATTTCATCTGCCAGCAGTGAGATTAAGAGCATGGTATGGTAAGCAATATTAAAATTCTGTTCTACAAAGCAGAATACCTCAACAGCACCTAAGTATTCTCCCAAAGGAGAGATTATAGCATGGGTGCACAACTGGAGTTTAAGTATTACAAGGGAAATTCTTAAAAAGCCTAAACAGATCAGCCATGCCAAATGCCCTAGTACAGATTACAAGACAAGGTGTAAAGGTATAATTAACCTCTTGTTGGATAGAATGGTACAAAGGGGAAGAGATGCACAAGCCCCTTTTCAATTCAGTGGATGACAAAAAGCTCATGTATTTTTCTAACTCCATCTAAAACAAACCAGCTCCATGTAAAAGTCTTGGTTTGCTCATATGGTTTGAGCATCATTTCATGGTTTCTGCAAATTGCTGGAACAACAAATGCTGGTTTCAAAATCCTCTGAGCAGCCTCGGCTGACCCAGTTTGTTCTGCACTAATCACACACTGAGCAGTGGAGAGGTCAGTTGGAGGGAAATCAGAATATTCCTCCTCAGTAAAACCACACAGATTAAACCCAGTTGTTCTGCAGCCTAATGTGGCAACATGCCAATTAATGGGGTGTACCACTAATTAGCAGCCCAGCAGTTTCCCTCTCTTTCCAAGGATCTCAACACTATAAGCATTTCTGCACTTGTTGGGAAGCAGTGGCTTTGAGCAGGAGCACAGCAGCTGGTTAGCACAAGGAACGGGTTTTGTGGAAGAAGTGGAAAAATCAGACATTAGCATAACAGCTCTATGTGCAATTTAAACAGAAAATTGGAATAACCAGGACTGAAAACCTCAATAGAGTTCATATTACAGTCAATGAAACCGGTGGCTTTTTGTCACAGATTGAACATTTGATAAGTGGCTCCCCATGCAAACAGCAAATGTTTTCCAGCAGCTCAGTAGCTGCCTGTGGGTGGCACAGTAATATAAGGTTACCAGAGAGGAACTGGAAAGGGAAGGGAGCTGCGTCCTCTAGGGCAGCACCATGGGGAAGGTGAGCGGCTTTTTCCGACACCTGGGCAAAAGCAAGGCTTAAAAGTACTCACGGCCATGCTGTGCAGAACACTGGAGTGGGACTCCCGACCCCGCACCCTTACTGCTCTAGCAAAGAACCTCTGAGGCTGGAAAAGATCTCCAGGAGCATCGGGTCCAACCTGTGACCACTCACCACCTTGCCGAGCAGAGCAGAGTGCCAGTGCAGCTGTGCCTCGAGCACCTCCCGGGACAGCGAGCAAACCTCTCGTCCTGGACCCACCGTTCGGGGAGCAGCTGAGGACCGCGGGCTGCACGCACCAGCTGAGCCGTAATAATCTGTGTCAGTTCTGCAGCACACCCCCAAAAGGCACAAAATAACAGGGCTACTTATTTACCTCTGGCTTCTGGGGCAAAATTCAAACCACCTCTGCCTTCATTTTGTGGTTTCTATTTTCATCAAACTTTGAATAAAAACTTAGCAGCAGAGTACTCGCTCGGTGCTGTGGTCATGCCCCTGCAATTATGACTCGATAGACAATTTCATTTGCAACCACCATTTCCTCCCCAGAACGAGGCCACTTTTCCTCTCTGCCACTGCAGAGCCCATTTGGAAAGTGTTTCTTTTTGCCTCTGTTTAAAAAGTGAGAGGAATGAGCTTAACCACCATCAAAGCACTAAAATGAATTTGTTAGAAAGCTCACCTGACCTCCCAAAAATCCTGCAGCAGCAGAGCTGAATTTGCAATCCTGCCATAAGGGTCTTTCTCAAAGCACCCTGAATGCCCAACTGCTTCCTAGGATAAACAGCCCACAGGGTTTGTGCAATCAGATTAAACTCCATGCCTTCCCTGCTGCATGTTCCAGCACATAAACCAGGCATCTGTAATCAAATTCCACAAAGGCAATGCAACGTTCCCACTTGAAAAAATACGAGATACAGGAAACCTATGCTGTGTTGTCAACTCACAGAGCAATGCTTTTAACTGGGAACAACTCACCTGTTTGAAATTAAAGCTCTTTCTGAATCAACACTCTGGAATTCCATCACTGAATCTATAGGAGCATTACATTTCACCTTTTGAAGCAGATTTTGCCAAGCGGTTCAGGTACTTTGAAATTCAGTTGTAGCATTATTTTTTTCTTTCACAGATTCACTAGCATAATTTCTAATTATTTCTGATTAAGATATCAAATTTCCTTGAAGAAGCCCTCCTCAGGCAATTATTTTCTTGCAAAGCTCCAGCTTTAATAAAAAGGTGCCCATGCTTTAACTAGGACAGTAGAGAAATTAATTCCCACTACTGATCTGGCAGTCTTTATAACATAAGTGTAGGCAGCAAGGCATCCCATTGTGAAAATAAGCTCATAAAGCTTCTGAATGAGAAACAAAAAAAAAAAAAAAAAATCTTTTGTAGTTCTCATGGTTGTGCACAAAGTTTATGAAGCAGCAACACTGATTGCCTGGGGATGGTGCTTAGTGCAGCCATCTCGCCTACTGGGCCAAAGTTGATTTTAATCTCAGGTGGAAGTTGTGCCTTTCCTGCTGCTCTTACAAATGCTTTCGGGCAGGGACACAATCGCGGAATGGTTTGGGTTGGAAGGGTCTTTAAGGATCATCTAATTCCAACCTTCTGCCATAGGCAGAGACATCTTCCACTGGACTATGCTGCTCAGCACATGGTCACTCATCTTTTAGGTTTTGGTCTGATACACTCCTCCAAATAATCGTTAATTAAATCTTAAATGGGATAATCTTAAAGACAGTAATCTCCTGGAACTCCCCCAAGAACAGGAATGTTTCAGCTTTCTTCTCTCATCACCACTCTAACTTTCCATTAGAAATGACATTTTCCAGCCAACACATTTAGCTGCATTAAGAGCTCAACAAAACTATCAGGGCTTCTTTCCAGCCACAAAAGGACCTTCCACAGTAACAATGGTTGAAAAAACACCCAACTGAAGCGACAAATCTCTCCTCGTGCCCTGCAGGCAGGTTAGCTGACCTGAGCCAGGAAGGCAACCAAGAAAAAATGCTCTTCTCCAACTGTGCAAATTTAAGCAAGGGAATCATTATAACACCGAGGAGCAGAGAGGACTTATAAAATTAGAGACAACATCAACGTCTCAACATTCTCGAGGCACAGGAGCTGAGGAAATGCCGTGGGATGGGCTGCATTAACAGGAAGGGTGCTGGACGTGGCTCTCCATACGCAGCATGAGGATTCACAAGCAGAGGATGCTCCACAAGACATGCCTTAGGAGCACTCCAGGTACATCCAGGAGCTCCCAGCCCTTCCCTATACAGGACCCAGAGATCACCAGCCAAAACCAGCCTGGTGCAGAAGCAGCTGGCTTGGACGCAGTTCAGTTCCTCAATTTGTTTGCCACGTGGGCCACAGCAGTTGCTGGAGAACAAGGGAAGGGAGCGAATGCACAGGAGCTGCTCGGCAGCCACAGCACCTCTGGAAGTTCACACAGCTGCAGCCCCACACAGGGCTGCAGTGGGGACATCGAGTCAGCCTTCCCAGCACCAAACAGCCTCGAAAACCCGACAGAATCACAGATCCTGCCCACTCCTCTGTCCCTTGTCCCACTGCAGACACCCCAGGGAAGGTGCCACCCTTATCTCCCCATGCTGTTTGATCACCAAGCCATGAGAACCCACCCTGCATAATCTCAGAGCGTCTGTGACAAACCAAGATTGTTTACTCATATTTACAAGATTTGAGTTATCTGCTACAAAACTATTCTTAAACTCCTCCAGTACACCTAGAAGCAAAACCCTAAAGCACCAACTGATCCCAAAGCAGCAGGATTTCTCAGCTCTCTGTTTTGAAATAAGCAGGACCTCGCTGATCATAACTCAAGGGCAGGCACTACCCAGGAATTCCAGTTTAACCAGTTCCACGCTTTCTACCCCTCATTCCTCCCACTTTCTTGGAACAATGGGCAGCAACAGAACCCTGCCCCAATCTATACCGGAATAAACAGTTCATGGGGATGAAAAGCCACCTGCTCCCCCCACACAGTTAAGAGCATTTCCAAATTCCAGCTCTCTCCCAGCCGGCACAGATGGACACACCAGGCACAGACACCCGCTTTGCTTCCAGCACAGCCTTTGTCCTGCTGAGACACAAAGCCTGATGGCAGAGGCTGCCTCCATCAGAGCTGTTTTGTTAAGGGATCACGACATAAACCAGCAATCCTCCAGCCACAAAAACAGTTCAGACTCGCTCTAGCACACTTAAACTGCAATCTGCTAAAACACACAGGCACTCTCTGGCTTTTGGGGACCACATCCCTCCACTGGCAGATCACATCCTGAGATCTGACTAATGCATCACCTGCCCCACATGTCCCCAGATGATTAAATTTAACATGGAACAGCTCAGTCATCACCAGAGATTTTCACTTTCTTGCACACCCTACTTATGTCCAGGGCAATTCTGCAGGAAGTAAATCACTTCCTTTGCAAAGGAAGTGATAGCCCCAAGAGCAGGCAATAAAACACTAAAATGGAGCCTGAATTCTGCCTTGCTCCCTCCTGCTGGACCTGCCCTGTAATCCCTCAAGTGTGGTGGCATTTAGGGCGGCCTCAGATTCACAGCAGGAACAGGGCTAGGCAAACAGAGGCCACCAGGGACGGCTGAATACTCCCTCAGACACTGCTGCCTTTGCAAAGACAGAATCAGCACCGAGGCTGCTCTGCAGCGCACACCGAGCTCCAAAAGCAGCAGACACCGACACTGCCTTCCCCGCTCCTGGGCTTGTGGCTCCTGTGCTGCTCAGCAAGTCTGGCCATCTGCAGAACGCTTCCATCAGGACAGATTCCTGCTGTGCTCAGTCACTGTCCCTGCAGAGCCAAGGCAGAGCTGGTGTCCCACAGCCCTCCTCTCCACACTGCACTGCCCTGGCGCCACTCTCTCCCTCCTGGCACCCCAAGCACAAGGGAAGAGTTTCTGAGCACACTCATCACGTTGCCCTAGACCAATTTTCCCAGTCCCCTCAAGTGTACAGGGATCTCTAGCCACAAGATTCATTCATCCTATCAGCTCAGGAACTGCTTCTGTCATCTTTTGCCTTTCAATTTAGCTTTCTCTGAAGACAAATGCTAATATCCTTTACAAAAAATCCAAATCTGATCCAAAACTAGACACATCACTGGAATGAATCACACAGCGTTATTAATTCTCCCACCCATCAAAACAGAAATGTCTCACCTTGCAAAGCAATTGTAGTGGTTGCCCAGGCTCACAGAAATCTGTCCCATCTGTTAAAAATCTGGGTGCACTAAATGAGACTATTTGACAAACACTCTGCTGCAAGGCAGCAAACATTTCACCCCACAATGGCTACTACAAACCTAGACAGTGATTACAGGTAGTCGAGCTAGGTTCCTATCAGCCAGCACAAACACAGCCTCCCAAGAAAGAATTGCTTTTGAAGACTAAGCTTGCAGGGACACTAAATTCCACGATCAAGCCTGCAACTGTGAGAAAGATTCACAAAATTAAGCTTGGAAGATCTCGCACTCCAAACTGCTACAATCAAAAGCAGGGAACAAAGTGTTCCTGCCTTCAACACTAGCAGAAATGGCAAATAAACCAGGACCTCCATTTCACCTGCACACAGCGTGCCTAACAGGCAAAGCCTCTCCAATTTCCAGCTCCAAGGGACACCCACAATAAAACAGGAGCCGTTCGCTATGAAGGAGGAGGCAGGAATTGCACTCCCAGAGCTGAGCAGTGCTGGCATCCACCACCCCAGGTCCCCATGCACTACACTCCCAAGTGCTTTAGTGCTGCATTTTGGACAGCAGGTCAACCCCACACATTCACTTGGGCAAAAGTCAGCCTGCTGCTGCTGATCCCCACGCACGGCAAGTTCAACACAACAATTTTCAGCATTTCAGCATCTCCGACAGACTCCTGGCAAAGGACACGGTCCCCTCCTGTTTAATGGAGATACAAATCCATTCCCAACACACTCCTGTTTCAACTGAAATAGTTGTCACAAGCAAGTGACATGCCACATCAGAATGGGGATTTTTGATGAGGAAGCTTTATTTGCTTCTAAAGTGCTCACGCTCAAAAGAGGGCAAGGATGAAGAGGGTATGATCAACGCAGGCAAATGTTAAACTGTCACACTTCCCCAAAAGCAACCTCAGCACCAGCTCCAAATGAAGTTTTGTTGAAGCCAAACTCATCAGCAGCACTGTCAGCCATCCCAGAGAACTCTCATCCCACTGAGGGACCCAACAGGGCCCTTCTCCAGATCAACATTCTGATCCAAGTTCAAGAACACAACATATTTTGTAGGACACCAGAGTAACGCAACACGT
Source organism: Melospiza georgiana (assembly GCF_028018845.1). NCBI lineage: Eukaryota > Metazoa > Chordata > Aves > Passeriformes > Passerellidae > Melospiza > Melospiza georgiana. The sequence continues at coordinate 9,554,075 of NC_080453.1, read as the reverse complement.
GGCTCTAAATCCACACAAAACTACTACCCACATTATCTTGAGGATGCAAATCAAGCCCCTTGCTGCTGGCATTAAGAATGAAAACTGCTTCCTGCACCAAAGCCACCTTGGAAATACCGAAGAATTAAAGAATTTGAGCTTTCAGTACAACAGGACCAAACCACAGTCACATTATGAGACAACAGGTAATATGAAACCCTGAGGGATGCATTTGTGGAGAACACAGGAAGACTAAAGTCTACAATCACAGGTTCAATTATCTTAAATGACAATCAAAAGGTAGTAAGATAAACATTCACATCAGCATAAGGAATCCTACTCTGCATTTACTCAGCAGTGCAGCCACACATGACAGGACAAAGCAATGCTCACAATATAATATTAAAAACAGTGATACTATTAAAATGAAAGAGCTGTTTCAGTACTCATTACATGCACCAGAAACACAGAATTGCCTTCAGTGTTATCCCCTATGAAATGACTCTGCTCAGCAAGAACACAGGAATGAATCGGCCACGACATTCACGTGAACCCGCAATGGACTAAGAGCAAACTCCACCTGCTTGTTAAAGATTTCACTGCTATAGAAACTATGATTAAATACACAGAGCCATGAATCAGCCACCTGAAACGAAGGTACACCTCAGCAGGCACAGCAGCAGCCAGCACACTGACAGTTCAGTCACCACCGGCCCCTCAAAACTGTGACATCATGCAGAAAAACAGCTTTATCCAGACATTTCAAGTCCCACAAACATTTCATCTTTCTTACCTTTGGGGCTGGTTGTTTTAGGGGCTCTCTTGGTTCTGGCAGCACTTAAAGCTGCACATGCCCCTTACAGGAACAGCAAACAGGCTCCAAATCCATTTTGCCACAACTGGATAAAGCAGCTAAAACCAAAGCCCCGCTGCCTCTGGACCAGCTGTGTCCCTGCACTGCAATTCCAATCAAGCCCAGAGAAACGCGGGAGGAAGATGGCAGGGCTTACCAGCAGTTCCTCTCTCTAGTCCCTGAACAAAGTGGATTTAAAAGAGGTTTAATTTTCCCAGAGGCTAATGCTCTCAAATCTAAATAAATCCTCCAAAAGAAGAGATTATCCATAAATTTACTAGTTAGAAATGTTAATTTATCCAGTGCTTATGCAAGGACTGCTGCTCTCCATGCAACAGTATCACCTATACAACTCCGTATTAAAGGAGAAATGAATTTCTGGTAGTTTCTCCCCCACCTCCCTTTCCATGCTGAAATACAGCCCAGCAGCTTTATAAATCCCACTTCCCAAGAGCAGCAGGAATTTACTGTAGAATCAAGGCAAACTTTTTTTTTTTCCTATTTCACTGAAAAAGCTCTCAAACATCTCCCCTTGCAAAAGCACTTAATACAAAAAGCAAGATCCACAGACAGGAAAGCCCAGTGTGAACCCTGAATATGCATTTAAATAAAACATTGCAGAGTTAAAACATTAAATTACACATTCACAAAATACAGGACAAGGTGAAAATCAAGAAACAATTCCTTGAACACAGCTGATGCTGGACTTACCCAACATACCCAAACACTTCCTCCTGTTATTCATACTCTATTTACTAAAGGGCCCACCTACACACCATATGACACAGAACAGGATGGGACTAGACCAGTAGAACCTGGCTGCTAATTATGGCCCTTAAGGCTGAGATGAATTAATTTGTCCCTCTAGCTATAAACAGGAGGATGACATCCTCACTAACCACAGGTAATTTTGGAGAGGATAGACAGAAGGATGAAACAAGGAAAAAGTGACTTGCCTGACATCAAACACCACAACAGCAACATAGCTGGGAGCTAAACCAGGCCTCCTGTCCACCTGAGCATCCTTATTTTCCCTGGACTCACAGTTGATAAGTAGAGAGAACACAGTCATTAAAATACAGATTGAAGGCTTCATTTGGAAGCTAGAAGCAGATGTGGAATAATACTGGTTAGTGTAATCACTAGTGTCACATTGATTTTGGGGATCCAGCAGCCTCATAACAATCCTTCATCCCACAATTATTTGTTCTCCTCTGGCATCACACAAACACCCTTTACAAGGGAACAAATCTAGCAGGAGCTGGACTCCATGACCCTGATGGGTTCCCTTCCTACTCAGCATATTCCATGATTCTGTGACAGCTCTTCTCCTGCTTCTCCTGTTTCACCTGGTTTGCAACAGACGCTAAACTTAATATTGCCAAAAATAAAAGCCAAAATTTACTAGCACAAATCTGACATCACTATTTCAGTAATGATCCTCCTCCTTAGTCCCAGCTGATAAAGATAACCTCATCAGCACAAGGTCATCCATCCAGGAACACAGAGCAGATATTCTGTGGATCCATCCAGATTTCCACTGTCAGCATCGCAGCAGAGCAGCTTTAAAAATGCATTCCCACAGAATCTGATGCAGCCAGCAAAGATCAGCTCAAATCCTCCTGACCTTGCCCCCATCCCTGCTCAAACCCACTTAAGCCTCCCCTGCACTGGGATCCAAAGGCTGGCAGGTGTTAGCTGTACCTGCAAACCTGCTTCCTGTGGATCTTGGCACTGCAGCAAACCAGCAAAAACTTTTAGGCAGCTCTGGAGAGGAGAGGGATGGATAGCAGCAGCAGCACTTCTGTGCGTCTGCAGGGGAGCTCTTGCCAACACAGCAACAGCAGTGCCCAAAGCCCCTTTCCAGCAGGCACAGTGAGAACGGCCGAGCCCCCGACCCACAGCAGCGAGCTCAGCTGGTGACACACATCCCAGACCTGATTTTGAGTGGGACAGAAGGATTAGTCAAGAGAACGCAACCTTCAAAGGCATGTGACTACAGCCAGAGTCCCATGAACACTGGCACAGTGACATGCTTTGTTCAAAGCTCAAATCCTCCAAAGACAACAACCTTTGGCTTTATCCCCCGTCCACAAACACCTCTGGAAGCTTCACCTCCACGAGCACAGCCTGAGACACAGCTTGTGATCCCAACCTCAAGGCCACATCCAGTAATAATCTCTTTTTTTGCTAAGTCATCCTCTGCAACACAGTGTTTACACAGCGAGAGGTCTGAGCGTGGCCCACCACGAAACACTGCGCAGACACCAAACGAGCCAGTGCCTCTCAAACTTTGATCCAAGTTTACAAACCAAGGCTTTCCTGTATGATTAGGGCCAAACTTTTCTTGATTACACCCTTAAAAGCCAAGGGAGAGAAAAGCACATTAAGAGAGGTTCACCCTTCCCAGACAAGTGTGAGGTGATGAAGGAAGCCCATATGGGGCAGCCTACAGTTTAAATCAATGGTGGGGATTAATCTTGATGTATTTTAAACAATTGAGTCTGTGGCAACACAGCTGTAATAAAGGGGTTAACTTTTGGTTAACTAATGGAAAACCTTTAGGTACTGGCAGCCAAGAGATTCCTGCTTTTAGCAGCGGCTTTCTGGAGCTGACAGCGAAAAGGTTCAAACCTCTAACGGCAGTAAACTTTACCGAAGTCCAATGATCTTTCCTAAAAGTGTTTCAAAAGGCACCGACTGCACAGAAGTGCCAGGCTTGCACAAATCGACCTCATCAGTATGCACCTTGTTTTGCCCCATGACACCAAGCAGCTGCGGTTAATTAGTCCTTGATAATGAATTGCCCATCACGACTGCACGAAGCTGGTAGGTGAGCAATTCCTAGCTGTGCTTTGGAATCAGTATGCAAAAAGCAGAAACACTAAAGAGTAAAGTTAACAATCTGTTTACCCCTTCCCTCACTCCTCCAAAGCTGCTACCAGCCAAAGGCTCAGGGAAAAGAAATAATAAATCTATTTCCAGGGTTCAGCAGAGAGAAACCATTTGGACTGCTCTCAATTTTCATATCTTTGCCACCAGTGCTTTGTGTTATTTCTCTCAACTCGTTCAAGTTAGGAGATGAAGCCTGCTCTTTTGGCTAATGGCATTTAAAGCCTCTCTCTGGAGATAATGAGTCCTCCCTCCCCCATCCCATCCCCAGCAGAAAGAGCAGAGATTCACCAATAAACAAAGAAATTCAGGCAGTGACAAGCAGGGTACGGCTGAGACCAAAGCTGCCTCTTGCCTCCCTATCTCAGCACAGCTGAGGATCAAAAACAAGTGACACCACAAGCAATAGGATGAACAACACAAGAATTTTCAGATTAAGGGCTTCGTCATTTTGAAATCAGGAAAACAGCAACTCCTCATCTACAAGAAGCAAAATACCAGTGTGTAATCACTACATGTTCTGCCTGGTCACCTTCCAAGCCAGACAAACCGTCCTGAGTCATTCAAAATCAGCAGATAAGAGCAAGAATTGGGAAAGCTGCAGCCTTTTACCTCTGGTTCCAGGCCTGTCACCCAGCCACTGGAAAATCACACCAACCTCCACACCTCAGCTGCTACAGTACGAGATACAGTAAATCCTCTGGGCAGAGGAAAAAGGAAGGGCAGTCAGCAATGGGAAAGCACCTCTGCTGAAGGCTGACAAACTTCTGTTCAGCTGTGTGCCAGCTGCTCCCACGGAATCTGCCCTTGGACTGAGGGGCACAGTTTGGAAGGAGTTAAACTCAGCCATGGGGCCGAGCAGCCATGCTGGCTGCTGCATTCCTTGCCCAACCATGACCCCACTGTGCAGGGAAGAACTGGGAATAGTTATCACCACAGCGCTGACACGTCAGCAACAGCGACTAATTAACTGATAAAAATAGATCTCTGAAAGGGCTTTTTTCCCCTCGACACAAAGCCCAGGCCCAACACTGCTACAGTTGCACATACGTTAGTTTTCTACAGGCTCTAAACTTGCCAGCAAAAAATAAAAGCATTCTCACACTCAGAAAAATAAACCCACCTGGCATTTGTATGCAGAAAATCACTGCTAAAGGGAACTGATTATGAATGACCTGGAGCATCTTCACTCCCACCTTAATGGATGCAGGAGCAAGATGATATCTTTTCCCCCAATAGTCCTACCAGATTCCCTGTAGCCCAAAGTTCCAGTTTTGCCTGAAAAATGACATGTTTTGAGGTAATCCAAATGATCCCAATGATATTTGCAGCTTTCTTCACTCATAGGATCACTGAGACCAACCAGAAAAGCCCAATTCTGTTTTAAGCCCCCCCCTACGTACCCAGACACAGGTTTTGTACAGCTTGTAACTAAATATTCATCACCAGCTAATTAACCTGCAGGAACCACAGCCTCAGCAGTTTTTAATACATAGAATGCTACAACACATGCCAAACACAATGAAATTTGATGAAAATAGAAGCCATTTGTTTCAATACAAATGATTTGGCTCTCAAAACTGTTATCAAATTGAACTGGAAATGAAATTAACCAGTGACTGAATGAAGTAGAAGGCTGTATAACCACTGATGCAACAGCATGAAAACGAGGATGCAATCACATCCCCTCGTTTGTGGCACTGCCCCACGCTCCCAACAGGACTCCCACTCCATCTCCCAGGGGCTGAGGACACTCTGTGCCTCAGACACAGCTCAGTCCCTGCTAATCCACAAAGAAAATGCTCCTTGCAAAAACACTCTGATACATTATCAGATAATAGAGTATCACCTGGGAAAGGACACACTTTGAAACCACCTTGACTTGGGACAGACCAGCGCAGTCATTCCCAGCACTGCTGGCAAGAACGGGTTTAATAAACCTACTCTAAATGAGAAAGGGCTTTTGTTACCATCACTGTCCAGGTACTCAGCTTCAGCTGGTGGAACTGTGACAGTCCCTCACAATCGACCTCATTTTGGCTCTGTTTTGCCCTTTCCTTCACAAAAAGGAATTTAAACAATGTAAGTTGCCGATTTTAGGTATTGTCTACTCTTGAAAGCAGTTTGGATTCATTTAAAAGGTCTGCTTGAAGAGCACCAGGCACTCCTGAGGAAATCACAGCAGGGAGAGGAATCTGGTTACACTCCTTGCATCCTCTGCAGCACATCAAACTAACTCAGCTGAACATCCTTTACCCACCAAGAGTGGCCTGGGGAAGCTTCATCAATCCCCCTCCCTGATCCTGCACCGGACTTGCTTTTGAAATACACGAGCATCACGAAACTTCAATGTTCAGTTTATTTCAGCCTCAGCTGAGCACCGTCTCGCTTCATTTACTTTTTTTTGCAGCATTTCAGTGCCAGAGAAGGGCACCAAGCCCTCGCCTACCTCCACCTGGACAAACACAAGCCAATGCAAGGCACAGAGGTAAATAATTCATCTGCGTGCAAACAGAGGGAAAGAACAATTAAGCCAGAAAGCACAACGGGGACGTTTCAAATTTCAGTCAACATTACGGCAGGAGAGATCAAACAAAGAAATACCAACGGGGCTGCCTCAGAGGGAACTTTGGGGAAGCTGGAAACACTCACGGCAAGGCACGGGAGGGCGGCGGGGACGCAAGCCGGGTTTTACCGGAGCGCCAGCCCCAGCCGCTCCGGGTTCCCGAACCGCCCTTCGCAGGACAGCGGCGAACTCCGCTCCTCGCACTCGGAGCCAGCGAGAGGCTGCGTTTGACCCGCGAGCCGCTGCCCGGACGCCCCCGGCGCGGTGCCCGCACAGCCCCGGCCCTCCCGCGGCATCCCCGGGGCGCCCCCGCTTCCCCTCCGGGGCCGGGACCGCCCCCGCCCCGCAGCGCTGCCCCCCGGCAGGGAGCGGGGCAGGGCCGAGCCGCGGTTCTCCGGCCCGGGGCTCCCCCGCGCTTCCCCGGCCGTGCCGGCGCTCCCGGGCCCCCGCCCGCCCTCCCTCACCTGCCGCGGCCGCCGCCGCCGCTGCCGGGACGCGCCGCCGGAAGCCGTGCGCAGGGCATGTCGGGAAATGTAGTGCTGGCGGCGAGGACACGGCCCCGGGACGGGAGGACACGCCCCTCTGGGCAGGAGGATACGCCCCCCGGACCGCAAGGACACGCCCCCCGGAACTATGGGGATACGCCTCCGACCCGGAGGACACGCCCCCCGGACGGGGGACGAACGGGATTTGGGGCTGGGGGCGTTCGCAGCGTTGGCGTCAGGGGGATGATGAGGTGCTGGGAGAGGTTGGACGGCGGCTCTGAGGCCATGGAGTGACTGGCGATGGGGGTTTGGGGTGGGAGGATGAGATTTTGGGGTCAGGGCGTGAGCGAACTGCGGGGCTTTGGCACCGGGTCCCGAGGCCCGGCCCCGCCTGGGCTCTGTGATTGTTCACTTCAGCCCATGTAGCGGATCCAGGTGTCTGCCTGCACCTGTCGGGAATGAGCCGCCCACACTCAGGTGTTTCTCATCTCCAGCCCCACGTGAACCCTGCACAGCGAGGGCAGTTCAGCCCCAGGGATGCCGCCTTTGCAAAGCACTTCGGGCTCCATCAGTTGTAAAATGTTCCTTCAGCACAAAATATTATTATTATTATTATTATTATTATTATTATTATTATTATTATTATTATTATTATTATTATTATTATTATTATTATTATTATTATTATTATTATTATTATTATTATTATTATTGCCACCACTACTATTATTTCCTGTTGCTTTGATGTGTGTTAAACACCACTAACACGTTATGTTTTTAAATTGAGGGCAATTGCAGTGAGAAAAAAAAAGAAGGCATTTATTGGGATCATAACTATCAGCTACAGGTAGGGAGATTATTAACACACCTGCCCTGCAAGAGAACAGTGAAAGCTGTGGATAAATTATAGATGTGTACACAAATTGCAGGCTTTAGTAATGCACTAAATGAAGAATTTATTGGTTTATAATTGTGACCAACTGAAAAAACCAAGGGGGTTGAAGTGATGCAATGAGCCAGGGCAGGGGCTAAAGGAGACCCGAGGGCTGGCTCAGCTCCCCAAGCCCCCCAGGTGCCCCCAGTGCTCTCTGGAGCTATAGGGTGACACCCTGAAAGAACAGCACTTTGTGGGGGCTCTGCTCTTATCCCCACCAGGAACTCTGGCACAACCAGCACAGCCCAGGGAGCCCTGTCCCCCTGCCTCAGTTTCCCCAGAAAAGCTGCCCTCAAACCTCTTTCCCCCAAAACAGAGACTCTGCCCCAGCATCCCCAGCAAACTCAGGCCCCCCTGCCCTCCCCGTGCTCAGAGGGGCAGCACAGTGGGTCTCCGTCTCCCTGCAGGGTCCCGAGCAGCCCCAGAGCCAGACCTGGCTCCTCAGGCACTCAGGAAGGCTCAAGGCTCACACACCTTCCCTGCAGCGCTGGCCCCTCCCCAGGGATCTTATCAGCAGCTCCCAGGGGCTCCTGCCCACACCCTGATAAGAGCTGGGCTCCCCATCGTGGGCTTGGGGTGTCCTGCTGCCCCCCAGCCCCACTGCAGAGGGTCAGAGCATCCCGTGGAGACACACACGGGGCGAGTGCCGTGCCTCCATCTGCCTTCCCAGGAAGGGGCCACCACAAGGAGAGTTTACTGAAGCCAAACCCATCCCTCTCGGGCGCACGGGGAGGACTCCGACCTCCGCACCCTCCCTTGGCCAGCTCGGGGATGCTCCTGGGTACCCCCAGAGCAGCAAGAGCCTGCACTCCACTCCTGCCACACAGGAACAGCCCCTGGGCTGACCAAGGGGAAAGTGAAACAGGAAAAAGAATTAAAAAATAATTATTTTATTTTTTCAAACAAGATCAATAGCAGAGTTACAGAGGCATTTCCATGCCTAGTCAGAAGTTAATACATCAAAAAAAAAATTAGAAATAACTTAACTGGAGCTATCATTCAACAGCCAAACCAAGGGTGGCAATGCTGCTGGCCCTGGATCCTGCTCCCCAGAGGCACCTCTGTGTGCTGCTGGGGATGCTCTGGCAGATCTGGGTGAAGCCATGGGCAGCCCATGCCACCCTGCCACCCTCACAACACGAGAGGGGCTGAGGGAGCCTCATGCCCCAGCACAGCTCCCCACCTCAGCCCCTGAAGCTGAGGCAGTGGAGATGTGCCAGTGGTTGGAAAACTGCAAAAAGGTGTAAAACACACTCAGGTTTTCTTACCCTTTCCCTGCTCCTGCCCTGGCACTGAGGTTAAAGGCACTTCACATCCCAAACTACAGGGGATGAGGCAGAAAGGTGGGGAGGGGGTGCCGAGGCAGCACCCCCACCAGCAGCTGTGTCTCCCAGCACAGCAGGACCCAAAAGGCAGGGGTGAAGGCCATGACATCCTCTGGCCATCTCGGGCAGGGGGACAGTCCTCTTTGGCGGCAGCCTTGGTGCCAGGACACGTCACAGGGTGTGACACCAGCACTGCAGCCACAGACATCCCAGTCTGGCTCCGCTCGGGCCAGCCCCAAAAAGGCACGGAGCAGCAGAGCCCTCGCAGCTCTGCCAGGCCCAGGGCAGCACTCTGGGGTCTTCCAGCACCAGCAGCTTCCTGGGGCTCCCCTCTCCGGGGAGAAAGCGCAGGGAAGCTCCCACTTCCACAGCTCTAGGCCAGTGAAGCAGGGAGACAATAGTGCAGTGGAATTCCAGGGCTCCAGCTGCCCCCTGGCTGTTCCTGCACAGCCAGGACAGGAGCAGGAGCAGGAGCAGAGCAGCTCAGGTCAGGTCAGGTCATGTAGCGGGTGACAGCCCTGAGGGCGTAGAGCAGAGCTGCCTGCATGCGTGCCTCCAGCAGGAGCAGGTTGATGTGCACCTACAGGAGAGCAGGGTCAGGAAAAGGGCCAGGCACAGGGCCAGCACCTGAGCACCCTGCAGGGGGAGGGACGGGCCAGCACCTTCTCCGAGTGCTTGAAGTGCCTCCAGAACTGTGCGTAGATCTGCTTGGTTGTCCTCTCCGGGTAGCAGGCCACTGTCTTGATGTAGACCTTTAAGTTGCGCTCCAGGAGCTGGTTCACCTCCCCGTAGTCGTAGTCATCATAGCTGGAGAGAGGAGGATGTGTTATTGCAGACACTTGTGCACTCATAGAATCCAGAGTGCTTTGGGTGGGAAGGGACCTTACAGCCCTTTCAGTCCCACCCCTGCCATGGCAGGGACACCTTCCACTGTCCCAGGGTGCTCCAAGCCCTGTCCTTGGACACTTCCAGGATTTCACCACCTCTGTGGGCAAAATCTGCCAGAGCCTGACCATCCTTACTGTAATTTTGTATTAAATTCTCCTTTCCCAGGGTTGTTCTGAACCTCAGCCAAGCCCGCCACCAGCACCACTTTGCCTTAGGGAAGCAGCAGTGCTCTAACCCAGACAACTCACTGGAGCCGCTCCTGACCCTTCCCAAGGCAGGAAAGAAAGCCCAGCCAGGTTAACCCAGAGCTGCTCCTGGCCCTCCCCAAGGAGGAGCAGAGAGCGCAGCCAGGTTAACCCAGAACTGCTCCTGGCTCTTCCCAAGGAGGAGCAGAGAGCCCAGCCAGGTTAACCCAGAGCTGCTCCTGGCCCTTCCCAAGGAGGAGCAGAGAGCCCAGCCAGGTTAACCCAGAGCTGCTCCTGGCCCTTCCCAAGGAGGAGCAGAGAGCCCAGCCAGGTTAACCCAGAGCTGCTCCTGGCCCTCCCCAAGGAGGAGCAGAGAGCCCAGCCAGGTTAACCCAGAGCTGCTCCTGGCTCTTCCCAAGGAGGAGCAGAGAGCCCAGCCAGGTTAACCCAGAGCTGCTCCTGGCCCTTCCCAAGGAGGAGCAGAGAGCCCAGCCAGGTTAACCCAGAGCTGCTCCTGGCTCTTCCCAAGGAGGAGCAGAGAGCCCAGCCCCTCCGGGCACGCACCGGATGCCGAAGACGCAGTGCACGTAGTTCCAGATGGCGCGGCGCAGCACGGAGGTGTCCACGCCGCAGTGCATGGCAATGGTGTTGTAGGTCAGGTTGTAAACCACCTGGAATTTCTCATCCAGGAGCTGTCCCACGTCTGGGTACAGGCGGTTGATCAGCGAGTAGCCGTGGTCCTCCCATGTGTAATCCTGGTGGAGAAAGGAGGCTAGGGTAGGGGTTTGGTGGGGAAAAGGGGGATCCCTCTGTCCTGGTTTCAGGAAGGGTGGAGTTAATTTCTTTTCAGTCACTGTTCCAGCACTGTGCTTTGGATTTGGAATGAGAAGGGTGTTGGTAACACATTGATGGTGTGGATTTTTTGCTAAATTTGGTTTATCCTGAGTCAAGGACTTTATTCCTCTTGTTTCAGGGTCTGCCAATTGGAGGGAGCACAGCCAGGAGAGGCGACCTGAACTATCCTCAATCCTGGGAACAGCCCTGGCATAAACAGGAGGCACCCCCAGAGCTGAGGCACTGCTGAGCACCCACCTGTGCACGGAAAGTGGGGGGGGCCTGCTCCCCCCTGCGTGTGAAGTCCTTGTATCCGAACTCAGGGTCCTCCAGGAAGCAGCGGATGTTGGACTGCAGCGAGGGATCCAAAACATCTACAAGGCACCAACGCAGAGCCATGAGCCCAGGTGCAGTCAGCGCTGCACTGGGGAGCTGATCCTGCTCTCCCTCAGGCAGGTTCTGGTTCTTTTCCCCCCCTCGGGCTCCCCTGGCCCACGGGGACCTCCTGTCCCCAGAGTTGCCCCCTGCACCTCCTCACCTGAGGAAGGGACCAGCAAACTCTCTGTCTTCTCCAGCTCGAAGCGTGTTGCCATCTCCTCCTGTGTGACTCCGTCCTCCTCCAGCTGGTTTTCCTGCAGCAGCTTCATCCTCTCCATCAGCACCTCCACCTCCTGCATGGCATCTGTGCCCTGGGGAAGCACAGGGCAGGGTCAGCCCTGCCCCTGGTCGACCAGAGGGGCTCCCAGCCCCAGATCTGCTGGCACTTGGGGGAACCCCTGGGCATCTCCCTCTGGGTTGGTCCTGCCCAGATTCCAGCAGCTCCCATCCCTAAAAGTGTTAAGGGCCAGGTTGGACAGGGCTTGGAGCAGGCTGGGACAGTGGAAGGTGTCCCTGCCCATGGCAGGGGGTGGAACAAGACAGGCTTTAAGGTCCCTCCCATCCAAGCCAATTTGTGATTCCCAGGGGCAGCCCCATAAAGCATCCCAGGGTACATTCACACCCTGCAAGGCAAAGCCCCTCTTACCCCAGAGCCCCCCACGCTGTCCCCAGAGGCGGGGCTGCTGTTGCTGTGGGGTGAGGGGGCCCAGCAGCTGCTCCCCACGTCCTGCTCCCCCTCGGGTCTGATGCCGCAGCCGAAGACAAAGGATGCCAGCGAGTGGTAGTGGGTGAGAAGCACCAGCGCCTGCACCAGCTCTGCCAGCGACCAGCTGTCCTGCCCCGGCCTCAGCAGTGCCTGTGACACACAGCAGGGCTTGGAGGGACCCCCCAGCCCACCCCAGCCCAGTGCTGGGGCACACCAGGGGCAGGGATACAGGAGTGTTTGGGAAGTGCCTCACCCATAGACCTGTCAGGGGCAAGTCACCCCTTCCCACCCCTTCCTCAGCCCTGAAAGGGTTAAACCCTGGGGGCCGTGCACACAGGAGGTGACCCCTGGGATCAGTCTGTGTGTTCTGGGGGGATCTGTGCTGGCAGCACCAGCTCTCACCTCGATGTGCTCCTTGGTGACGAGCCAGGGCCGGTGCGCCAGCAGCTTGTTGATCTCATTGAGGTTCCGGAGTTTCTGGGGGGCACAGTGCAGCCCCTGCAGCCACGCAGGGCTGCCCCCCGTCTGCAGGAACTCCCTCATGTGCAGCCCCACCAGGTAGGAGCAGCGGTGCCGGGCTGCAGCCTGCGGGGAGAGCCAGCGGTCAGCCCCAGCCCCGCCTGGGGTCCCACCCTGCCACAAGCCCCCGAAGAAGCCAAGGCAGGGAGCCCACGCGTCCCACGTCACTCCTGGAGGGTTTTCCCTGGGGATGTGACTTCCAGACAGGGGGATTTTCCCCCTCACTATCAGTGCCAGTGCTCCAGAGGGCCTGGAGGGAGGGTGTTGGGGTACCCTGGGTGGGCACCAGCCCCAAAGGGGTTTGGGATGTCAGATCAGAAAGGGGCCCATCTCTGGAGTCCCAAATGCCTCCTGAGCAGCAGTGCTGGGACCCCAGGCAGCCCCTGTGTCCCCACAGCACCCCAGGGCCCCGCTGCTCACCATGATGGCAATGTAGTGGCGCTTGTGGTAGGGCAGGGGCCCGTCCATGCGCAGCAGGAGGCACTGGGTCTTCCAGAAGCTGCTGAGGTACTGGGGGTGCAGCCCCATGACCATGGCGACGTGGTCCACCCTGCCTGCGGAGACGAAGGCCTCGAGGAGCTGGTGCAGGCTGCTCTCCCCGCCTTCCTGCGGGATCTGCGCGAGGAGGAGAGGAGAGAAGTGAAGGGCTGCGAGCTGTTGGCTCCCACCCTTCCCAACCTCCCCTGACCTAAATGGAGACGCCCCCCAACACGCAGGAGCCCAAGAGCACCGAGGCTGGATCCTCACCCCAGTGGCAGCGCCCTGCCTCCGGAACGGACACCGCCGGGGGCCCCCGCGGCCCGTGCCCCCCCTGCCAGCCCCGGGGGGCACAGGGGGCTCGGGGGTCTCCATGGCAGAACCCACACAGCCCGTCCTGCTCGGCCTGTGGGTTGGGTTGTTTGTTTGGGCTCTGCAGTGCGAGGGAGGAGGAGATGGGGGTCAGCCCCCAGCGCAGTGACGAAACCACGGCGCTATCTCTGCCTGAGGAGGAACATCTGGAGCAGTGAATGTGGGCGCTGAGATAGGGCCCAGGTGCCCTGGGGATGTCAGGGCAGAATGCTGGGGTCGGCCAGGGCAAGGGTGTGAGTCTTTGCATCGCAGGGGAAACACAGATGTGTCTGACTGAGTGGGGAAACTGAGGCACAGGCAGGGCAAGCAAACACCAGGGTGAAATACAGCTGTTCCCCTAATCTCCAGAACGACCCCCCCCAATGCCACAAGGATCCTCCTGGGGTGGGTGACCCCTCTCCATCCCATCCTCAGCATCCCATCCCCATCAGGCACCAGGAATAGGAGGGCTGGGAATCCTTCCCGCAGCAGGGAAGGGTGAAGGAGACCCCCACCCAAGCCAATCCTCATCGCTTTACCTCTCCCAGGGGAATGAAGGCGCTGGGGCCCCTCGCCAGCTCCCGGGCAGCCTCAGCTCCTCTTTCCTAGGAAGGAAGGCAGAGCCGGGAGTCAGCGGAGCCCGGGAACATCCCCGTCGGCGTCACCGGAAGGGGTGACTCAGGCGGACACCGGCACGGGCCGCGGGGCCGTGTCCCCACGCCCTGTGCGTCAGGCTGGCCGCGCCTGATGAAACCGGGCTGCGATGTTGCTGCGCTGTGTGACACAGCGGGACAGCCGGCTGCGACACCGCTCCGAGCGCGGGGCACCACCGCCACGGGACGGCAGCGAGCAACGGGCACAGCACGGCACTGGGCAGCGGGAGCAGCACTGTGCCGACGGCCCGCTCCGCGGTCCCACCGACCCTCCCTGGGCACAAAACGCCACTGAACATCACCATTTCCCCGCACACTGGCAGGGCTGCCCCTGCTCCAAGCACGGGGTTCGGGTCCTTTCTGCCCCACACTCCTCGGGGCTAGAGCTCCCGTGTGCGGCCAAAGGGCTGCTCCTGTCCCGGCCGCTTTCGGGACATGTCCCGGCTCCTCGCCTCCCTGCAGGCGGGCGGGGCGGGCAGCGGGGCACGACCCCACGCCTCTCCGAGGGACGCCAGTGCGGGCTGCACCGTGCGCGCCCGGGGACGGGGCGGTACAGCCCGGGAGCCCTTACCTGGCCGTCCCGCCGGGCCCCGCAGCCCCGGTGCTCCTCCGGCCCCGCGGGGCTGCACGGCGAGCCGGCGACCAGCATCACGCTGGGGCTGGGCGGCGGGGACAGCCCGGGACAGCCCCGGCCGCCCCCGGTCCCCGCCGCGACCCCGGGACCCCGCGCCCGCCACGCTTACATAGCACGGGGCGGGGACACGCCCCTCCGCCCGCCTCCGCCAATGGGAGCTTGGGGGCGGGACCACCCAGCAACAATCAGACCAATGACAATGAGGGGCGTGGCCAGCGCGCAGCCATCAGGTCTACCCAGGGCCGGGCGCCCTTCCCCGACCCCGCAGCCGGGGCCCGAGAGAAACCGGCCTGAGGCAAACACCCCAGCTGCGGGCACGGGCATCACAGGGATATCGAACCGCCCGGGTGAGCCCAGGAGGCCAGAATGCTCCAAAGAGGGCTGGAGACCCTCTCCACTGGACAAACACGGGGAGAGCTGAAGGGGTTCAGCCTGAAGAAGGCTCTGGGGGAAAACTTCGAGCCCATTCCAGAGCCTAAAAGGGCTCCAGGAGAGCTGGAGAGGGACTTGGGACAAGGGCCTGAAGTTCCAGGACAAGGGGGAATGGCTTCATGCTGCCAGAAGGGAGGGATAGATGGGATATTGGGAAGGAATCCTTCTTTGTGAGGGTGGGCAGACCCTGGCACAGGTGCCCAGAGCAGCTGTGGCTGCCCCTGGATCCCTGGAAGTGTCCAAGGCCAGGCTGGACAGGACTTGGAGCAACCTGGGACGGTGGAAGGTGTCCTTGCCCATCAGAGGGGGGCAGAAAAAGATGAGCTTTAAGATATCTTCCAATCAAAAAGTCTGGGATTCTCTGACTCTTTTACTGGCTTTGGTGTTTCTCCAAAGGGACAGAAGAAAAAACAAAACATGAAAACAAGGGATAAAATCCCTTGGGCTGTCCCAGACACAGCACGGGTGCTGCCTGACAGCCCAGCACACAGGAGTCGCTGCACAAACAACTCAGGATTCTCCTGGCAACAGCCTCCTCTGGCTCCGGGCTGAGCTCCTGCCAGCAGGGGAACGTCAGAGCTCCCTGGCACTGCAGCGCCAGCCGCACAGCCCACGGCTGGAACAGCCACCCTCGGCACAGCCCACAAGCCCAGCCTCTCCATGCAGGAGGGCACGGCCACTTAGAAACGTCCCTGGGCATTGCTCCTTGTCCTTGCCCCTTCCTGGGGCTATTTTTAGGGTGTTTTGCAAACACGGCTCTGTGCTGAGGCTGTGGAGTCTGGGTGCCTCTGGCCACCTCAAGGTTTCCACTTCTGTCTTTTCATTTGTGTCATTTCAGAGGCACAATTTGGGGGCTTCATTTCATGTGATCCGAGGGAACGTGGCCCCTCACTGACCAGGGTCAGAGGTGCTGGTTTAGCCTCTGTCACCTGCTCCTTCAGCACTGTCACACCCCACAGAGCTGCAGAGGTGCTGCTGGTCACCAGCCAGCCCTGGGGCTGCCCAAAGAAGCTGTGGACAGGGCTTGGAGCAACCTGGGACAGTGGGAGCTGTCCCTGCCCATGGCGGGGGTGGAACAAGATGAGCTTCGAGGCCTCTTCTAACCCAAACCATTCCATGATGACTCTGCAGTTCCACCTGAGGCCATGAGCTCTGTGTTTGCTCTGGCTGAACACATCAGCCTGGAGGGGAAAAAAACACATCTCTTCCTTTGCATCAGCAAAGGCAACATGGAGCAAGCAAAGTGGGGGTGGCAGAGAGGGGGAGGCTGCCTCTGTTCTCCCCTTTCTGCTCCCCAAAAAGCTCTGGATATTAGAGGGACAGGGCTGTGGGTGTGCATCAGGCGATGATCCAGCTGGAGAGATGGGCTGGAGATGCTGCCAAATATTTAATATAAAAATATCCCATCAGAAGACACGAAGGTCTGTGCCAGGAGGACATTTGTCCCACAGACAAGTCCTGCATGTCGAGCAGGGCTAGGAGGGGCCAAGCACCGCGGGGCGGGCACAGAACTCTAGGTTTTGGGGCAGCACAGGATCCCCCATCTGTCCCTCACCCCTGGTCAGCCCACCTGGCAAGCACGAGGTTACCTGCAGCACTTTTCCCAGGTGGCTCCTGCTGGCTCGGGCTGTCAGCAGCATCTCCCTCCTGCCACAGCAGCCTCCCAGGCTGGGAGCCAGGAGCAGGCCATGCTGGCCAGTGCAAAACAGCTTCAGCACCCCACAGAATCATGGAATTGTTCTGTTCAGAAAGCTCTCTAAGATCATAGAGTTTAACTATTACCCCAGGATGGCCAAGGCCACCACTAACCCATGTCCCCAAGTGCCACATCTGCATGGCTTTTAAATCTCTCCAGGGACATAAAAACAAGCAAGGGTGGGTAATTATTTTGGGACTGACAGTGCTCTGGTTACCATCCTGCTGACTGGAAAAGTCTGGTGCTCCAGGAAAGCTGAACAGCAAGGGAAGCCCAATTGCTCAAGGTGTGTTACCTTGGAGGGAGGTTGGCTGGGGACAACTCCTGCTTTTTTCAGCAGCTGGTGGCTTTGGGCAGCCCAGATTCTGAGAAGGAAGGGAAGCAGCAGAGACCATACAGGGACACTGAGGCAACACCTGGGGCAGGTAGACATGGAAGATTGTTTCAGTGTCTCCTTTCCTTACATCTCTGCTCAAAGATCAGCATGCTCCATGTGCGCCAGGAGACTGGATATGAATAAGGAAAACAGTCAAAGCTAAAACCCTTTTAGACTCCCAGACCTCTGGAGATTTCCTTGGAAAAAGATGAGAGGCATTTTCTTCATGGAAATCTCATGGGAAAAGGGAAAGCCTCCATGCCAAAGCAGCAGGTCCCTCTGTCTGTGCCAGTTGTATCCCCTTGCCAAGATCAGGAATACATCTCGTCAGATACAGCCGGATGGGCCCAGGGAAGCTGGATGTAACCAAGTAACCAGGATCCTAGCAACAGGCTTGATGGGAGGATTTAAAGATAGAAAAAAAAGTAGGAGCAAAGCAAACAATGGGAAAATATTGTCTCATTCCCCAAACTCCCAACCCTACAGCAGGAGATAAATCAGCTCCAGGCAGGGCGAGGTACTTTGGTTGTTTTGGTTTTTTCCCTTTTCAAAGCAAACAAAGTATCAGTCACAGATGAGGATTTTTTTAAACCACTTTTACAGGTGTCATTTGTACAAATCAAAGCATCCCTTGAAAATCTCATCATTACAAACATACAAAGAAACGATGTTGGTGTTACAAATCAGCTATGCAACGGCAGGAGCAATTTATCACGATTAAAAACCCTACTGAACAGTATTTACAGGGCCTTTCTCCCTCTTTTTATTTCTTTATGTTGAGGGAAGGAAAAAAGCAAAGCCCACAGTTAAAAAAACTCCCACCAATGCACTTCATTTTCTAAAAGTATAAAACTGGGTGAGTTTTGCCACACTCAGGCAAAGTGTAACAATTTCTGGTTTTGCTTGTTTTCACATTAAAAGTCTCTTATAAAAACCAAAAACAAACCCATGGCAGTGTCCGATGAAATGTGCTCCCTCCATGCCAGAAGCAAACATCATCCCAAAAAAGTGCCTTTGAGTAAAATCAACTTTAGTAACAAATAAGAAACAAAAGGATGAAAAAAGTAATCACAAGCTCTAGTTAAAAGCTTCATCAAAGCCCTGACGGAGCGGCCGCCCTGCAGCAAAAGCGTGAGTTCTCTTACCTACCTCCAGCCCCTGCCGGGGGTCTCCAAGCCCTGAGATGTTTCTCCACTCCCTGACTGGCGCTCGGGATGTCGAGGAGCTCCTGCCAGCCCGGAGTTGTGTGGTGCTCCCCCTCCAAGTGCTGTTTATCCACCACCATCACCCCAAAAGAGGTGCCTGGGGGGACCCAGCCCAGCTGGTCTGGCTGTAAGGGTCA
Organism: Melospiza georgiana; assembly: GCF_028018845.1. Taxonomy (NCBI): domain Eukaryota; kingdom Metazoa; phylum Chordata; class Aves; order Passeriformes; family Passerellidae; genus Melospiza; species Melospiza georgiana. The sequence continues at coordinate 9,535,570 of NC_080453.1, read as the reverse complement.
GTGGCAGCCGTGCTGTTTTGGGGCAGCACATCCCTGGTACAGGGAACTCTCATAGCCCTTTGATCCTGCTGGTTTGGAATCAGCAGTGAGAAAAATCCCTGGAGTGCCCCAAAAAACACTCCCTGGCTTGGGTTGCTGCCTGAGTAAGTGCTTTCCTGGAGCCAACCTGGCCCCTGCATCTGGAAGGGGCAGGGAAAGGGGGAAGAGAGGGAATATCCGAGCCTTGAACTCTCTGTGTAAAGAAATGGAGTAAGAGACACTTGATCACACCAAGCTGCAGAAATCATCAAAAACCCAGAGGTCACCACATAACCAGGGCACTGGGCGGGTGGGGGAATTCTAGGTGGGTTGGGGGCTGTATCATTCCACTTTGGCTCCCAACCCAAAAGCTCTGATCAGAAAAACAAGGAAACACAAAACCAGGCAGTTTGGTTTGCCAAGTTGACAGAGAAAATAAGAAAAAATCCAAAACAAAACACAAAAATCTTCCAAGATAAATACATGGCCCCCATTTTGGAAGCATCTTCAAAAAGCTGGATCAACTGTTGTCAGCAGTGGCACAACCTTCCAGGAATACCTGTTGGGCTGGTGAGTTCTCAGCTCTCTTTTGAAGAAGGAACAGTTCAAGGGAAAAAAAAAATTCAGCTCCCACCACACGCAGCTCCCATTTTATCTGCAGAACAACTGGCCATGGCAATTCCCTCACAGCAGCAGGCTGGGAACCAGCAAGGAGCCACTAATGCAGCAGGTTCCTGTTTGCTCATGGAAAGGGCTGGCAGTGGTAGCAACTGGTTAGGAAAAGATTTCTTCCAGAAAACAGTACTTCAGGGGGGATTTAGGAAAGCTGGGACCTCTCCCCATGGACTGAAACTGGCCACACTCAAGCATGCTGTCAGAAGGTAACACGCACCAGGAATCCCATGGAGTCCACAAGACAGAGGTTTGGGCTTCCAGCCATCCTGCAGGCCTCCCACACTCCTCGGCTAGTGCAGGGGAAAGCTCCCAGGCTGGGGGCTTGGCTTTAAGGGGAGGTTATTGCTCCTGACTTCTCAGGCTTTTTGCCTTTTGACAGGGCAGCTGCTTGCTTCAGGAGTTCTCTGTTCTTGGCCTGGAAATGGGGAAATGGGTATTTAGTGGCATGGATCATCACTAGCTCTTGGGATCCCTGTGCAGAAGCTGCTGACATCCTGCACACAGCTGGAAAGGGGGCACAGATGTTGAGCTCACCTCTAACCTCCTAGAGAGGGCTCTCCCATCCCAGCCCCACAGGAAAAGACAACTACAAAATGATAGAACCCATGAGACCGTTCAAAAATTAATCCTATGAACAGTTCAAAGTACCTACAATACACTGAGAGGATCTGAACTTTGATTTTGCAGCCATTGAAAAAGATTTCCAGAGACTCAACCAATAGCAGCAGAAATAAAACATCTGGACACCAGAGAGTTCAGGGCAGTCCCAGCGTGAGCTGAGCACAGACATGGAAAGCCCCAAGAGAGGGAAGTGGCTGGGGCACACCTGCTCCTGGATCTGATGCTCCTTTACCTTCAGAAACAGCACACCCAGCCCTCTCCACACTACATCCCAGCATTCCACATGCCCTGTGAAGGGATTCTGGCAGGCACCAGCACTCTGACAGTTGGAGGCCTCCAGCCTGCCTTCCACTGGGATACTTCCCCAGAGTGGGTGTGGATGGAGGAGGGGCTGTTTCCTCAGGGGCAACAGAAGCCTTTTGTCTCATCCCCTCCCAGCTCTCATTGCTGGGGCTTTAGATCTTTGTATACCCAAAGTAATTAAACGGCGCAAAGTTCATTTCTGTGTCTGATTTCTTCCCCTTTGACCTGATCCCTTTGGTGGCTCAAACTATTCATACTGATAGTCTGCTGTGTCTCCACAGCCATGACAAGAATCTTGCTCTCCCTGCTTCCATCAGCTCAGGGACTTCTTTATTTGGACTAGAGATACAGGGTGAAAAGAACTGCCAATTGTTCCTTTGTTCTCTCTGGTTACTGCTCACACAAATCACAGGGAGGTGATTTAGAGGCTCAGGGAGCTGACAAAGGTTCTGCAGACTGGAGAAACAGGTTCAAACCTGATTTTGGCAATAAGTAAAATGAGTCCGATGGCTCCTGTCTAGTCCATAAGGGACACAACATAGCACTTTAAACACAGTAAGTGTGAGCCTGAGTGGAGAGCAGCAAGGTAGGTGTAAAATGGTGGTTGGGATGCAATGCAGAGCTGAGGAGGGGCTTGCCTGGCAGCACAGAGGCTGTAGGACACGGCTGAGAAACATTAGCAGAGCTCTGTGAGCAGTAGCTCACAGGGTGTCCTGACCAGGAGTGTCCTCAGTCCCTCCTGGACACAGCTCAGGAATGTCCTCAGTCACTCCTGGATACAACACAGCTCAGCAGTTAAACTGACAATGCTGTCACCTGTAACTGCTCCATGACCTCCTTGTGTGTCTTCTCCATTTGGTTCATCTTTGCCCTCATCTGTGATTCCTGGTACTGCAGGTCAGCTTTCAGCTCCGTGATCTGTGTAGAAACCAGGAAGGAGCAAGTGAGCTGGAAGAGGCAACAGCTGCCCTCCCCACAGACCCCTCTGCTGTGGAAAGTGTCTCTACAGAAGGCGTGTGAGACGGCTGAGGTCACAGACATGCTGGCAGTGCTGAGGGACTGCAATGAGACCAGAACTGTGTCACTGAGAGCACAGAGCAACTGCAAGGGCCAGCACTGCATTTCTCCAAGCAGCAGCATGTTTATTCCCAGTCTTGCCCACACACAGAGGTCTCCAAGAAAGTGGTCAGGAAATGACCCTTTATGAAATGAGATCCCCTGGGTGGGTCCAGAGGGCCTCTTTGGCTTTGGAAAGGAGGCAGCCTGGAAACAGCCAGACATGTTAACTCCAAGATAAAAAGCCAGGCTGTGTCAGAGTGTGATCTGTGAGAACATGTCAGCCAAGCCAAGGACTGTACCTTCTTCTCCTTCTCCAAAATCATCTGATCCTTCTGGTGAAGCATCTTTTTTAAAGTAGCCACTTCCTCTTTCAGCTGGGCAATGATGACAAAGTGGTCGGTGCCAGGGGAGTCCAGGGCGAGGTCCGGAGAAAAACTGCAGCAAAAAACAGGGAGAGGCCCTCAACAAAACTCTCCTCTTCACCAGGCAGGGAAACTCCCACGGATGCTCTCAAAGCAGAGTGGGAATCATTTCATGATCATTCATGATCCTTTTTGAAACCAGAGAGCTGAAGTCAGCAATCAGAGAGATAATTAAAATTTACGCTTCCCTTTGGAAATCTCTTTGCTCACAAGCAGTCCTTGGATGCACTGCAGAACTTCCCACTGAATGAAAACAAATATTCTGGCAAGGAGGGGACATGAAAGAGAAACAAATAACCTCCAAGTTCAACAAACAGAGCAAAAGGAAACAGCTAAATTTTTCTGAGCAAGGAAAAGGGGTAAAAAACATACTGGACCTCGTAATATGATTCTGCCATGATAAAGCAATTTAGGGAGAAGCTTCATTATTCCAGAGTAGGAAAAACTCTCCAGGAAGACAGAGAACTAGCTGAGCACATCACCTGTACACCACCAGGTACTCTAAATCTGAGCAACCATCAGCAGAACTATCTGTGCATGAGTCACTGCTGCACTGGTAAATCACAAACCTCCCTAGGAGACACCAGTGACCCAGGCAGGCACATGCAGTTCTGTGCTATGGGAATATGCAGACCATAAGATACAACAAGCTGCAGCCACAAGACTCAGGGAGCCCACCTGATTTTTCCCTGCCCTCTGTTCCATCCCTAAAGCTGATTTTTACCTCCTCGTGCTAAGTGGGCAGCACACTCCCAGCCACTTGCACCTGAAACTGCTATATAAAAATTGAACGGTAATAAGACAACAAAGCTCCACCTAGAAGATTACTTCAAGTCTGGCTGTTATCAGATAAATAGAAATAAATCATCAGGGTAACCCAAAGCCTGACTATTTTTTAAAAGCCTCCAGAGTAGGTCAACACTCAGCTTTAAAGGTGGGAGCTGCAGCAGAGTGGGACAAGCATGGTCTCAACCCAAAATTCTGCCTCTCTCCAGGATGTTTCTACCTCTGAGCTTCCAGTCCCCAACCTGTACCCTAAGGCAGAGAGTACTTGCTGCTCACTTCACACGGGGTCTCCACCAGCACCTGGAAATGATCCATTTTCTAATTAAAAGCACTACAGTCTGCTGTGACAGGACTCGTTAGTAAGGATGTGGCAGGGGAAAAGGCTCGCTCCCCACTGTGCTGGGGATCTGCAGAGGGAAACAAAGCAGAGGCAGCTTCCCAGATCTGAGAGCCAGAGGATGGCCCTGAGGCACTGGGAGAGAAAACCTGGCAGAGGAAAACTCAGAACTGAGGGTCTGCAGGAGACAGCCCGGAGCAGAGGAGCCCTGCATGTCTAAAACATGCTGACAGCAGAGTCCACACTAAGATGTGGCAGCTCTCTGGGCACACTGGATCCAGCTCTGGGCTAGGCAGAGAGGTTCATACCTACACACTAGCACTGAACAACTCCCATTTTAAAGCTTTCCCAATAGTTTTCCCAAGTGAAGGCTGTGCAAGATGATGCTGTGTGCTCCAGCACCTTTCTATGTGCAAGCACATTACTAACAGCAGCTTTAATTTCCCACTCACTGCAAATATGCTGGGGAGGAGAGAAATAAATTTTAAAAAATAACAACAACAGTAACCAACAGCACAGAGAAAAGAGGCTTCCTCACTAATTCCCTCTGGCTGAAAACAATCCCTAGACACACCATTCCTTTGCCCAGGCACGCTTCCCTCCTGCCATGCCCTGGGGTGATAAAGAGTGCCAGGGGATGCCCACAATTCCCTGAGCAGCTCCAGCATGAAAAATTCCCTGCCCAGCAACTGCTGCTGCCCAGCAAAGCCAGGAAGGCGAGAGCCAGCCCTGCCACCCAGTGGGGAGACGGCAGGGACAGGAGGGCCACCAGCCTGCACAGAGCACCATCCCTGGGGCTTCTGCATCCACCAGAGGGGAACTTGAGCCAGCTTGAGACCTCCTCCTGGACGGGTATAAAATACCAGACTGGTATTTTCCTGTCCAGCTGCTGCAAAATGCCCCTTCAAATGCGTTAAGGTGCTAAATAAAGAAGCAGATTTTTTTTCCTCTTCCTCGGTATTTTTTTAAAGACTGACAAGATAGTAATGAAAGGTTCCTCGGTCTTAAACCCCATGTTACAGAAGCAGCCTGTGACTCCAAAATTTGAAGAAAAACTGCCATACACAAGTTAGTCTTTTCCTTTAACAAACAGATCAAGAATTAAAACAACCAACCAAAAAAAAAAAAAAAGCCATTTCCTCTACAAATAAACTCAAGATCCAGCCCCTTGGGATAGGTCAGGGGGACATGAGCTCTCCATGTCTGAACAGCCTAAAAGGCACACCGTTAATTAAAGGGAAATTACGAGCTCTTGTTGTTTTTAGCAGAGACAGAAGACAAAAATGGAGCTGTTCCCAAGGCACCTGCCTCTCTCTATTGATTGGAACAGAAACCAAATCGACTGCCTTAAACTCCACACCTGTTAAATGGCAGAAATTAGGCAAGGCAAATGCCAAGATTAAAGATTTTGCTATTCAAGTCAGGCTGGCATGAAGAGGCAGAGACCAGGCACTAAACCAGCATCCACATTTCACCTTAGACAAAAAGCACCTGCAGAGCTGCCTCCAGCTCTGAGCCCCCAACATCAAAAGGATGTGGAACTGCTGGAACAAGCCCAGAGGAGGCCATGGAGATGTTCCAAGAGCTGAGAGAGCTGAAGGTGCTCAGCCTGGAGAAGAGAAGGCTTTGGGGAAACCTTAGAGCCCATTCCAAAGCCTAAAGGGGATCCAGGAGAGCTGGAGAGGAACTGGGGACAAGGGCCTGAAGTGCCAGAACAAGGGGGAATGGCTTCCTGCTGCCAGAAGGGAGGGACGGATTCCTTGGGAAGGAATTCTTCCCTGTGAGGGTGGTGAAGCCCTGGCAGAGTTTACCCAGAGCAGCTGTGGCTGCCCCTGGATCCCTGCAAGGGTCTAAGGTCAGGCTGGAGGGGCCTTGGAGCAACCTGGGATGGTGGAAGATGTCCCTGCCCATGGCAAGGGGCAGAATGAGATGAGCTTTAAGGTCCCTTCCAACCCAAACCATTCTGGGATTCTATGTTTTTTCATAGAATCAGTGCACTCAGTGCAGTACAGCCCAAGTCACAGAGCTTTAAACTATGCCAGGACTTTCCTATGCAAATAAGAATCTTTTACAAATGAACTTCACTGCTGAGCATCCTGAGGCACTGCTGCCCTCCCCCTGCCAGCAGTGCTGTCACTGCCTGGTGTTACAAGCACAATTTAGCAGCTTGTCTGCAGTGACAGGAGAAGGGACTGCAGTGTGCTCATCTGCAGAGTCTGCAGCATAAAAACACTTTGCCAGCATTAGCACAGACGATGGGGACACCAAGACTGTCCCAGTTAGGACCAGCAGAGCTGCAGGGGCTGGAGGTGAAGCCGGTGTGCTGGGCACTGGCAGCACAGAAGGATTAGTAAGACCAAGTCTGCTGCAAGATGTGCTGCGAGTCACTGGGAGAGAAAACTACTCCCAGTGCAGCAGCAACAGAGCTGTTTGCTCCTCCCAGAACTCACCCAGAACAAACCATTCAATACCCTTTAAACGACTGCTGGAAATCACCCTGTCCACATATCATAGCTATTGTGAGCAACAATCATGCTGAAATATGTAAACAGAGGGAATTCAGTACGACACAGTAAAGGAATTTCTACCATATCCAAAAAGAAGCAGTAATTTCAGAGAAACTGGACCCTGACTGAAGGTGTTGCCAAAGTCAACTGAGCTCAAACATGCCCAAATTTTGCCCAGTTGAGGGCTACACCAGAGGTTTGGCTGGAGCTGGGGTACAGGATGTTGGGGCTGATCTCAGCAGGGAGGAGGTGCTGGTTGAGTCAGTTTACTCCAGACTCTGCTGCTGCAAACACCCTTGTGCTGCAGCAGACCTTAACTCCCTGCTCAGGCTGTGTCCCACACACCAGTGTGACTCTGGGAGGGACAATCTGGTAGTTGTATAAAGGGAAGGGATTTGGGGGCTCACTCTCATAAAAGAACCCTCAGCCACTCCAAACCCACATTAAGGAACCCCCATTATTACTCCTCTCAGGAAGTGCAGCCATTTGTCTATTTAAGGCAGCTGCAGCTTGCCTTTTCTCCTGCGTGTCGCTGAAGCTCTTCAGTTGCTAAATTTACACTTGGTTTGTTACTGGAACTCATCAAAAAAAAGCCTGTGGCAAGGCCTACAGCCTTGGCAGGAGCCAGACTGACAATATCTGACATGAGAGCAAAAGGAAGGCCCTTGATTCCTTCAATACATGCTCCTGCTTTCCAAACACACGGCTGACCAACCCAGAGCACAGGTCATTTTGCTTTTCGGGTATTTTCAAGCCAGCAGGGCTGTTACAATGAGTTGTGAGATCTCAGCCCAGGATCTAATGAGGAGATAAAAACAGCTGATGCTGTCCTACAGCCCAGAGCAGCGGCCTCTCTGACGGGCTGCACCAGTTCTACCAGGGCTCTGTTTCCATTCTCTCCTCAGGCTCCACCAGCACTGAAGGCAATGGAATTCTAACCCCTCCACACTCAGCCATGGCTCCTAAGTCACAATTAGTCCTTAAATTTTTCCAGCTTTTAACTGAAAATGCTGTTCAGATGATAAAAGGTATTTCACACCTCTCCGTGGGTGCCACTGCCCTATAAAATTATTAAAGTTCTATTTCACAGAATCATAGAATCCCAGAATGGTTTGGGTCAAAGGGACCTTAAAGCTCATCTCGTTCTGCCCCCTGCCACAGGCAGTGTCATCTTCCACTAGAGGAGGCTGCCCTAAGCCCCATCAATCTGGCCATGAACACTTCCAGGAAGGGCATTTCCCACAGGAGCATTTTACAGTGACAAGGTGTCAACAGTACCTATAGGAGAGATCTGTGATCTCAGAGACACTGAAGGCAGGTAGCGATTAATTAATTACCAGTGTCTTTAACAAACCCTTTGGCACCAACTGTGCTCTGGTCCATGCTCCCAAATCCCTGCTGTTCAGAAAGAGATCTGTTGAGAGGGACAGTTCCCGTGTAGGAGGCAGTTCCCAGGGAGGGAGGGGAGAAAACAATGGGTGATCTCACTTCAGGATGTCAATGCCTTGAGCAACAGGACAATGGTGGGCCCCGAGAGTCTGTTGGGAAGCAGCCCACTGCGCCAACGTGGACGGGGCCCTCTGGATAAGGGGGCAAAGCATCTCGGGAGAGGAAGGAACGCTGAGAATCAGAGAGGAAAGGCAGGAATGAAAATATGCATGCACAAGACCATAAAAATACAAATCCATCTCAATCTCCTGTTTCTGCTAGTGACTCCCATTCTGCTGCACAGGCAGCTGGCATCAACATGATCCAGCATCAAGTGTGACAACAGAACGGGGTGGATGCTTTGCCAGAATCAGAGAACCATGGAATGGTTTGGGCTGGAACGAATCCTAAAGAGCATCTTGTTCCATCCCCTTGCCATGGGAAGGGACACCTTCCACTAGACCAAGCTGCTCCATGACCCATCCAACCTGGCCTGGAACACCACCAGGATGGGGACTCCACAACCTTTCAAGCAAAGCTGTTTGATTGCTTGTCTCTCCCCCAAAAGCAGGAGGGGACATAGGAAGTGGGTCTGGATCTTCTCCTGTCCTCTGAGGCTCTCCCTGCAGATCAGTCTGACAGACCTCAAAGCACAAAACCCGCAGACCTCACCAGCCCCTCTCTCCCTGTGGCTGCAGGAGAGATGATAAAGTTAGTTTGGCTGCAGTTTTCCTGACAGTTGGGGAGCTCAGCCAACACCACCTTGGTCCTGCTCCATCCAAGCAGGTACAGGTGCTCAGTATTCTCTTCCTCTTCAAATCTATGTCTAGGTTCCAGGTAGCACTGCCTTGCCAGGTTCTAGGACAACCCCTCGAGGTCTTAAAGCCCAAGGCCTCTGCTCTAGTATAAGGGCTTCCTGTTATTCACACACAACTCTGCCTTACATAAACTCAGCAAACAAACCACCCGCCCACAATTTCCCCACGTAACAGGCTCACCTGTCACCATTGGCAGATATGGCATCAAACTTGGCTTTCTTCTTTGGGATTTCATTCTGAATGGAAGACGTGGATAAGGTTTTCTGGCTAGAAAAAGGAGGAAATTGTATGTCAGAACCTGAATGACTTTCAGTCTAAGACAGAGAGGCAGATAAATATTCCCACCCACTTTGATCCTATTAAAACAGTATTTCCCATTGCTAAAACGATAAAAAAATCATTCCTTGAAGAGTAGCTGGAGACTAAAAATAAACAGAAAACAATGAGTCAGAGCAGTATGTAGGTGAAGAACTCCTGCTTAAAATCCACATTTTAATCATTAAATTTTACAAATGCAACTTTGCTCTCACAGTGTACAAGTTCAGTAAGTTGGATCACTAAGAAGCACAAGGCTGTACCAGCACAGTGAGGTTTGCAAACAAGCAAAGCGTGACTTAGCCAGACTGTCCTGAGCTCAGACCATGCCCAAACCCCTCCTAAGGTTACCTGTTGTAGTGGCTGCCACTGCTGAGCCTACTGAACTGCTCCTTCTCCTGCAGGCTGCCTCGGGAAGAACTGCTCAGGTGTTTGCACTGCTCTTTGGTCTTCTGCAGGACTCGTTTATAGGACAGTGTGCACAACCAGCACAGCAGCTTTCCATCCACCTGGAACAGGAGACAGAAAGAAGCTTTGGTCTTTTTTCTGCCCACAAAGCAAATACAGAAAAGACAAGAAGCACCTTCAAGCTTAGGGTTACATATGAACAAGCAGGGACTCAAAAAGAATCCTCTGAATGGACAGGCAGTCACTGGAGACCAAAACAGCAAGGGTGTCTGCTCCAGGAGGCTCAGCAGGGCACCCTTTATGGCTGCAGCACTCCAAACAACAGATCAACAGATGTTTACAGTTTGCCTCGATAAGACACAGCTCCTACACAGCACTCAGGGTGTCTGAGCAAAGAGTGTACAGAAACCATGAAGGGGTTTCCCGGTGGCGGTATGACACTTGTAGGTCCTCAGGCTATTGAACAAATATCATTCTCCATCCCTCTCACAGCCTCATACTTCATTCAGAGGTCTCTGCTTCTCTGCCAGCTCTTGGGCCAAATTCAAGAGATCTTTCTTAGAAGATCTGGCAGAGGCACACAGGGGTTCAAAGATTAAACAGCTCTAAACCAGAGCAAAGCTCAACTCTAGAAAACACTTTATAATCAAGAGATATGGATCATGGAATGGTTTGGGTTGAAAGCAACCTTAAACCCCACCCAGTCCCCCCTGCCATGGCAGGGACACCTTCCACTGTCCCAGGTGCTCCCAGCCCTGTCCAGCCTGGCCTTGGGCACTGCCAGGCATCCAGGGGCAGCCACAGCTGCTCCGGGCACCCCGTGCCAGGGCCTGCCCACCCTCCCAGGGAGGAATTTCCTCCCAGTATTCCATCTAACCCTGCCATCTGGCAGTGGGAAGCCTTTGCCCATGTCCTGTCAGAAATGCTGCAGAAGACGTAAAGAAGATGGAGAGAGGATCGATGTGATCAGCCCTTTTACCTTTTTAGTCTTCTTTAACACAAATACTGACCTTCTTCCTGTCATCCTTCCGGTCGAAGGCACACTGCTGCTTGCACTGCTCACACGAGTGAGGAGGGCCGTACTTTTTCTCTGAGTTGGTGCAACGCTGGCACTTGTTTCCAATAAAAGCTGCTATGATGTTGCAGTACTGGCAGGGTTTTGGCTTTAAAAAATAAGAACAACTGCTACAGCCTTCTAACTACAGTAGTACACTGCTTGTTCCCATTCTCCCCATAATTTCAAACTTTTATTTCCTTATTCTACACAGCGTATAATGCTGATCCAGGAGACAAAACTTCATTTGGATCCCTGGCCTCCAGCTAAGTGTATTTAGCCATGGCACTCAGACCATTTATCAAGTGCTGTGAAACCTTTACAAAAAACAACAAAATAGAACCAATCAAAATCTCTATTTCAGATTTCAGACAAGCAGGAAATAAAGATTTAACACTGCTTCCTGCAGCAATCTCAGTCTGTGTAAGCCCAGTCTTGTTTCTACTGGGTGTCAAACAGATAATTTCCTGGCCTCAAACAATGCAAAGCTCTTTTTTGTGCCAAAAGAATAGAAAAAGTAAAAGCCATTTGAGTGACCCATATTATTGATCAGTCATGCTCTTACAGCTGAGCCAGTCCATAAACTGCTCTGAGATTTCAGCAGGACAAAGACAAGAGAGATGAAAGGAAGAGAGGCTGGGGAGGCTGAGTCCCTCACTTACTGTGCCATAGAGCTTCACGTTCTGAGCACACTTCTTGCATATCGTGTTGGTTTTGCTGCGAAGAAGGACAGATCATTCTATCAACACATTCCAACAGAAATGAAACCTCTGTGTTTAGGGTGCCTGGCTCAGATCCCAGGATCCCTGCTTAGGCTCCCAGCCTCCCCTCAGCTCTGCCTCTGGTGATGAGGCCGGATTCAACCTCTCTAGCGACTCAGATACCAAAATGCTTTTCCCATCCCCATCTGGCAGAGGATAAATGGCCAAAAATTACAAAGGAGGTGTCTTTTAATTAAGGCATCTCCAGATGACACCCGGTTTTTGTCCATACAAACACAGGATTTGATCACTGACTAATCTGCAGCATGAGTGATTCAGCATCAGGGCAGGCTCTACTCTGGAGGTCATGGCAGGAGAGGGCAGAGGTATATTTGTCCAACAAACACAGGAAGGAACACCTCACACAACGGCCACACACAGCCCTGGGATTTACCAATCCTCCCTCTGACAGCTTCACAACTTGTCAAAATACAAAAAAACATGAGTCCAGCTGGAGGACACACAGCAGGAAATAAATGTTAGATACCAGACATCAGGCAAGAGGAAAACTCATGGAAAAATGCATCTGAGCTCTGACTGAAAAAAAACCCCAAGCAAAAGGTGTGATCCAAGTGCACTACAGACACTGCAACTCGCCCAGCAGATCTTTGGAGGTGGCCAAAGGTCTCCCAAGTTCTCCACAGCAACAATCTACAGGTTAAGGCTCAGTCACTGAAGGTGTGGAGCATTACAGCTCCCGAGGTGTGATCATTCTACCTGAAACCTGGATCTCCCCAGCTCAAGCATTTACCTTTCCTGCTGGAATTCAGTCCTGCAGTAAGTGCATTTAACAATGGGATGAGCAATCCGGCACTCCTGCAACAACAGAGGTGTTTCATGAGCTGCAGTGCTGCTCCCCAAGCCCCAGATCTCCTGCTGCCCTCCACTCCCACCACATCCACACACTTGCAAGCATTCCCTCCCTGTACAGTCATGCTGAGAGAAGAGGAAGGGTGCTGGGAATGCCGTGTGTCACAGGGGAGCCAGGTGTGCCTCACACCCACAGAGCAGGGTCACGGGGCAGCCCGGCTCCCAGGGCAGGAACACACAGCTCTGCCTCAGGTGTTCGCCAGTTCCCTGTACATCTGGCTGTGCTCTCCTCTCATCCCAGCTTCCCCAGATTCCCCCACCTTCACCTGCCTTGTCCCAGCCTCAGTGGTCCCAGGCTACTCCAGTTCCTGTTCCGTGTTCCCTATTTCACCCAATCTTGTTCTTCCCCACCCTGTCAGGCTGTCTCCAAGACCCACCTTACTCCTTCCAGGACACCATCAAACCTCCTAGAGAGGTCTCCAGATCCCCTCAGGCCTTTGCTCAGGAACAGCTCCCACCTCCCCTCTGTTCCCCACACCAGCCCCATGACTTCCACTGCAGCACCTCCAAACTGCCTTCGGTGCCCCCGGGCCCCCCTGACAATCAGCTCCCCTAAAGAGCCCTTCAACACAACCCCCTAGCAGGTTCAGGGCTTTAGCCCCATGCTCCAGCCCCTCAAAACCTCCCCAAAGCTCCCCGGCCCTCACACACACTCTCCCACTGCTATCCCACAGACCCCAAACACACACCTCAAGGCCCCACTCTTCATAAATACTCCCAGGATCTCCCCACAAACAGCCCCTCAGTTCTTCTAAGACTGCAGACCCCTTAAAAACCTTGCTGCTCTCCCTCACAAACAAGCTCCAGGAGGCCCTTTACCCCTCAGACCCCTCAAAGCCACTCACAGACCACCCCACTCAAATCCCCTCACAGATCGCCCCCCACTTCCCCCAGAGCCCTCCTCAGACTCCTCTCCCATCAGCCTCCTCCCACATTAGCCCCCATAAGCCCCTCGCAGCGCGCCCCCAGCCCCTCTCCTGGACCTTGCAGAGCTGCTGGCCCTGGCTGAGCGCCTCGAAGGGGAAGCGCTGGTGGCACTTGGTGCAGGCGTACAGCGCCGCCATCCCGCCGCCCCGCTGACAGGCGCGGCCCGCCCGCCCTCCCGCCCGGCCCGCGCGGCGCCGCCTCCGACCGCCGCCCATTGGCCGCGCGCCGCATCATTCACGCCTTGACCGCTTCTCATTGGCGAGCGTGCCGTCACTCACAGCCGCGGGGCGGGGCACGCCGGGGAAGCGTTAACGTCACGGGGAGCGCCGTGACGCAGCCTCTCGGTCCCGCGTGACGCGACGCGCGGGGGAGGTCGCGCGAGATCGCGAGTGGAGAAGGGGGCGGGGATTGGGGTAAGGGGCGGGGCTGAGGCGGGGCCGGGGAGGCGGGACCGGACATGGCCGGGATGGACTTGGACAGGGCTGGACATGGACAGAGAGCCCGGGATGGACAGGGCTGGACATGGCCGGGATAGACTTGGACAGGGCTGGACATGGACAGAGAGCCCGGGATGGACAGGGCGGGACATGGCCGGGATAGACTTGGACAGGGCTGGACATGGACAGAGAGCCCGGGATGGACAGGGCTGGACATGGACAGAGAGCCCGGGATGGACATGGACAGAGAGCCCAGGATGGACAGGGCGGGACATGGACAGAGAGCCCGGGATGGACAGGGCCAGGGAACAGGCTAGGCTGGGCTGAAGTGGGCCAAGGCTGGGAAAAGAGGCTGAGCTGAGCTGGGCTAGGCCAGGGTCGAGTGGGGCTGAGCTGAGCCTGGACAGTGCTGGGAGAAAGGGCTGAGCCAAGTTGGGCTAAGCAGGGCTGGGTGGGCCGGGCCAAGTTGGGCTAAGCAGGCACAGGCACAGCCTGGCCGATTCCACAGCTGGACCTGCCCCATGGCTCAGCCTGGCTGATTCCACAGCTGGACCTGCCCCAGGGCACAGCCTGACTGATTCCACAGCTGGACCTGCCCAATTCCACAGCCTGGCTGATTCCACAGCCGGACCCGCCCTCGTGGGCAGCAGGACAGAGCAAACTGCAGCTCCCCGTGCTCACACCGCAGACTGGGAGAGCTCCAGGCGGGAACAGGGAGGAGATTTGGCCCCGTTCCATTCTGGGAGTGAGGCTGGACCCAAGCTGCTGCAGCAAGGACAGATCATACACTGCACATGTGAAATAACTGTTCTTTTTTTCGTCAAGTAGTTGTCATTTTGTACAACGTGACACAGAACAGGTGCTTTGAGAAATGGGGGAAATTAAGGCATTTTGGTGTTAAAAGTTCATTCTAAATCCAAGATAGAATGAGCAGAAGGCAGCAACTGCTCACAGTTGTGTGATCTGCTCCATTTGCTGGATGTTCCTGTGCTCCTACACCCTTCTCTCTTCCTCACACCTTAAGGGATACCTTAAACCTTTGGGAAACTTCTGTCCTTAGCTTTTTCCTACACCAGATGACAGAGCATTCCCGGTCCTGGCTGGTGCAAGCGCTGGAGCTGAAATCCGAGCTGCTCAGGCTTTCCCAAGAAGGGCTGGGGGAGTGTCTTGGGTTTTTAGCTCGGCTGCGTGGGTGTGCATAATGAACCGGAATTCTGCTGTGCTTGGCTACCTCGGGGACTCGTTTTAATCACCGGGCAAATGTGCTGTGTGTAGGAGAAATCCTTAATTTCATGACAGGAGCTGCATTGTGCTGGATGCCGGGCTGTGATTGGGAAATGTCCGTCGGTGGGAAGCGGGAGGCAGAGCTGGGGTGCGGGAACGATCCCGCCTCGCTGCTCGGGGTGCTCCGGGGGCGGCTCTGCGGGACGACGAGGAGGAGGAGGAGGAGGGCTGGGGATGCTCGGCTTCGGGGCTCTGACAGCGCACCTGGGGAGGGCAGCGCCGCCTGCGCTCGGCCACGGTGGAGCACGGGCTCCCGAAATGGTTTGGGTGGGAAGGGACCTGAAAGAGCGCCCAGTGCCACCCCTGCCGTGGCAGGGACACCTCCCACTGTCCCGCATCGCTCCCGGCCCTGTCCGACCTGCCCTGGGACACCTGCAGGGGTAAGGCAGCCCCAGCTGCTCTGGGCACCTGTGCCAGGGCCTCAGCACCGTCGCAGCAAAGAATTTCTTCCTGAAATAAAATCTAACCCTCCCCTTTCTTAGTTTGAATCCATTCCCCCTTATCCTGTCAATTAAAACCTAAAGATCAGGGAGGGGGGTACAGAGTGGTGAATAGCTGGGGCTGAAGGAGAAGGAATGGTTTGGGAATGTGAGCAACAAACCTGCCAGAGCAGCCACGGGTGCCAAGGGAGAAGCATTTGGCTGAGGAAGGGAGTTTGTAAAGCTGCTACTGAAGGAAGTGTGAGAAGAAACGCTTGGAAAGGCTCTGCCTCGGTGATTTTCCAGCAGAGCCACACTGGCAGCAAGGCAGCTCCAAGCCCTCGGAGTTTAGAAGGCTGCTCTGATCCATCAGATGCACCCTTTCACCGTGGAATGGTTGGGGCTGGAGGGAATTGTAAAGATTATCTCTCTCTAATGCCCTGCCACGGACAGGGACATCTATTTGTTCCCCAAAAAAATCTCTGCTTACTGTGTGAGACAGCAAAAGCCTCCCCTGGGTCGTGGTCTTTGCCATCCCGAGATGTCAGGGTTTTATGTAAAGCACATCCTTCCCCTTTATGGAGCACCTGGGCAGACAGAGACCCCCAGGGCCCCTTCCCCTGGCACAGGAGTATCTGTGAGCTCTCCATCAGCCTCTCTGGGTCGCCTGCAGCATTTGGGAGCCACGAGGTTGCCAAAGCAAGTTTGGTTCAGCTGCTGTTCCTTGACACCGTCTGTGGCTCCCTGTAAATCACTAACAGATAATAATTTCATACTCTGGCTCTGCGTATCCCCCGCCTGCTGAATAATTACCTTGTTTTGTGCGAGCCGTGAGAGGTTTTCACAGATAATTCATCCAGCAGGGAAAGGCAGCCAGATTCTGGGCTGGAGCACATTTTCTGGCCACCTGGCATTGCTGCACAGAGGTCTGCAGCTGCCTCCGGGGGGAAATGCTGTATCCAGGACAGCCAGGGCAGGGCGAGAAACCAAACCCAGATGAAATCCCAGCCGCCCTTCCTCGGAGAATAATTCAGCTTGGCAAACTCAGCCCACCCTGGGTTTCTGCATGTGTGGACAGATTGATCCCACAGATCTGGATGCTCTCTCTCACAGAGGAGCTGTTTCACTGGAAACAGAGCTCCTCCCAGGAGCTGCTTGTGGTGGTGACCTCTGTGTTGCCTCGCTCCCCATGTCCTGCCTGGCCTGGGTTGGAGTCCAGCACAGAGCTGAGATCACCCCAAAGCTGCCATCCCCATCCCAGGGTTGGAGCCCAGCACAGCTCAGCTGCTCCCAAACCACCCCACAGACTAAGGGGGAGATGGCGTTCTCAAGGTGGGTCCCAACCTCTCAGCTCCCACTCTGAACACTGCTCACTCCATTAAACACCAACCTCAGCTGATATTTCCCCACCAATTTATCAAATTTGGGGAGTTTCCTGCAAGGTGCCTCTCCCAAAGGAAACCTTAAATGCAGAGCTTTGCTTCCAATGAATAGCAGGGTTCAGAGTGCCTGTGCTTTGCTGTGCTCTGCAAAACTTGGAGCCACTCTGAGGTTTGGGTGTCCAGGGAAGTCTGGAGGTCACAGCTCAGCTGGGCTGGGAGCCAGAACCTACATCTGGCTCTGCAAACAGCAAACCTCCCTTCAGGTATGCACTTTCTTATTTTTTCCTTTTTCAAACATAATAAATAGATAGTTTTTTAAGTTCCCAGCCATCTGAACTACCCACGCTCAGGACTGTGATATGCCTAATGCCACGAATGCAGAATTTCAGTAAATGCTTCCTGGGGATACAAAACTTGCAGCTCTGTGTTCAGCAGCAAATTCAGGACATCACCTATCCAAGGGGAGCCTGAAAGTCACAGTTCCCTGAAAGTCAAAGCATGTTTTATTGACTGCAGTCAAGAGAATCAAAGGCCTGGAGACCTGGACTCCCACGGCATAAACCACATTATTCCTGTGCAGTGATCATTCCTCTCCCAGACACGAATTCCAGCCAGCCTCCCTGCTGGGAAAGATTAAAGACCCTTCAACAATCAGCAAATTGTCAAATAAGCAGGTGAGCAAGTGAAAGAAAACAAGGGAATACGGTGACCTGCCACAGTGCTGAGAGCAGCTGTGTCACCTGGAGGGGAGTGCAGCCTGTGGTTTGCCATACAAAATTGGGGTGCAGCCATGGGGATGTCCCTTCTCAACTATCAAAGCCCCATTTGGGGGAAGGTAGAGCCTGTGCAGATGCAGCTACAAGTCAGGGATGGCATTTCCCTTCTTCAAGGCTCCCTTCCCAGCTGCCTGCTGTACCTGGGCTCTTGAACTGGGGAGCAGAGCCTGGCAGTGCCAGCAGCTCTCGCTGGGCTGCCCACTGCAGCTGCCAACCCAGCCCCTTGCCCAGGGTGGGCATCACCAGAATGGCACCAGAACCCCCAAACTGAACCTCAGAACTGTGCTTACCTGTGGCCTGGACACCCCAAGAACAGCACCAGACCCTCGGCTCAGGGTGAGGCTTCTCCATGGCTGTGAGGTTTTGGGGTGAAGCTCTGGAGCAAGAACAGACGGAAGGAGCGTGACAGCTCTGGAGGACCCCAACATTACCATCATATTTCAAAAGCTCTCACAGCTTCTCGGTGATGTCTCATGGGCAGCTCCATGCAGCATTGACTCCTTCTTCACAGCACAGCCAAGAACTCCAGCTCTCTGCACCAGCTAACCCACTCCTTTATAGCACTCTTCCTTACTAGTCACAGGTGTGGCCGCTTAAGGGCAGGCCTGTTCCTAATCCTTGGTAGTTAGTACAGCTGCAACTCCTCAGGGGCAAGATTGCCTTCTGCACCATCTTTATTTTCTTACATTCTATCCCTCCGCACCCCAAAACCCCCTGTGCACCCCACACACAACAGGGTGGGAGACTACCAGGATCGGGCAGGGAGAACTGCCCAGCCTGGTTCAGTATCCCTGCGCTCTGATCCTGCTCTCCAGGATGGCTGGAGCCCAGCACAGGAGCCCAGCTGAGCCACAGCCAGGGTGAGAGGGAGCAGCCCCAGCAGTGAAGGGGCCAGGCTGGCGGCACTGGCAAACCCCGGTGACAAAGATCCCACCGCAGCCACAGCAGGCACTCGGGCAGTGGGACACAGGGTGGAGGAGCCTTCCCCCACGCCAGGAATTCCTCATCTCAGCAGAAATCCCCGGGGCTGTTTGTGCTCCACCTCGGAGCGGGAAGAGCCGCTCCCCTGGCCCCGGGTGTCTGGGACTGGCTCTGAGAGCCAGCTGGCTCTGCCAGGCGGGACTGTCCCTCCCCAGGACCGAGGAATCCAGGCTGGGGACAGGGTCTGTGTCCCTGGGGCACAGCTGCAATTGAATCCCTCCTGTAGAAGCCATCCGGTATTTTTCCAGCGTCTTTATTGGCAAGCCCAGTGCTGAGCCCCCGTCCTGCCCTGCGTCCAGCACTGAATGGGGCTGTCCCACTGTGTCCGAGCTCCCCGATGGTTCCACGGAGGGGCCTGGTGCAGGGCTGAGCGCTGAGCATGCCGGGGTGGCTCAGGCCAGGATGGGGTAGGTGGCCTCAGTGGCCACCCCGCAGTTGTTGTCCTTCATGGCCATGAGGATGTAGCCGTCGTTGCCCCAGTATGTGGACCAGGAGTTCTTGATGAGCCAGTAGGTCTCTCCCTGCAGGACCCCGTAGCCCACGGCCAGCACGGCGTGGTCCAGAGATCCTGGAGTGTTGTCTGCAGGGAAGGACACAGGAGGGGTCACTGAAGGGCCCCCCTGTCTGGGGAGCATCCTTGTGCAGGGAGACTCCCTTTACAGAGACCATTCCTTTCTGGAGACATCCCTGCCTGGACAAGATCCCTGCCCAGTAATCCCAGTCCAGACAGCAGCCCTGCTCCCAGGGCTACCCCCAGCACAACAGAGGACTTCAGGGCTCATCCTCTCCACCCCTCCCTTGACCAAAAGGGGTTCCCAGGTGCTGTGGCATCTCCCTGGGCACCCAGGGCCTGCCCTGCCCGAGTGCTGCCTGTCTCACCGCACTTGGGCTCGTAGTAGATGCCGTTGGAGTAGAAGGAGAAGCTCTTGTGCGAGGCGTCAATGCTGACGGCCACGGGGCCGTGCTTGTAGATGGCAGCTTTGACTGCTGTGATGTTGCCCGAGGTGACGTTGACGTAGCCCGTGATCTTGGCCAGCATCTCGGACTGGTTGTAGTGGCACAGGCCATTCTGCACAGCCAGGGGACACACGGTGTCACCAGGACCCCTCGCTGGGACCCTGCCCCCCGGCCTGACCCTGCGGATGCAGGCAGTGATCTGGGATTTGGGCTGTGAGAGCACCCTGGCTCTGACCCCGCTGTCCTCCCAAGCCCAGGGTGCTGGGGCTGCTTTCCCAGTTGCTCAAGGACACAGGGTGGGGAGCTGGCTCTGCACCCAAAGCCCCAGAGGGCTGTTGCCTGCATCTTGCTGCCACGTCCCCATCCCCAGGCAGCTTTGCTCTGTCCCTGGTCCCCCGGGGCATGGAGTGACTCATGGCACCACGCACAGGTGGAGGAGCCTTGTCCCTGTTTTGCAAGAAGAGAAACTGAGGAACACGGTGACAAAACAGCCTGGATGAGCCCTGGGGCTTGGCTTTGACAGTACTGTGAACCACAGAAGCCTGGTGCCTTGGGGACGAGGTGACATCTTCATCTCAAGAGCCTGTTAGTGCTCTGACTCACATCCAGGTGGGTCCCACCACGGCTTTAAAGCCCCAAGATGCTGGCAAGGCCACCAGGGACAAGGGCCTCCTCACCTGGCCCTTGTAGGTACCGTAGGACTCGGTGCTGGCAATGCCCCCGTGCTTCTTGATCCACTCGTAGGCTCGCCACTCCTCGCCCCCGTCGCAGGCGAAGTTCCCAAAGCCCCAGGAGCAGTCAATGAGGACTTGCTGGGACAGGGGGGTCAGCACGCCGGTCTGCAGGGGGGACACAGCCCAGGGATGGGGACAGGCCCCCTGCAGGCTCCCATCCACACCGTGGGGCTCAGCCCCGCTCCCATCCCACACCGTGGGGCTCAGCCCCGCTCCCATCCCACACCGTGGGGCTCAGCCCTGCTCCCATCCCACACCGTGGGGCTCAGCTCTGCTCCCATCCCACACCGTGGGGCTCAGCTCTGCTCCCATCCACACCGTGGGGCTCAGCCCCGCTCCCATCCCACACTGTGGGGCTCAGCTCTGCTCCCATCCCACACTGTGGGGCTCAGCCCTGCTCCCATCCCACACTGTGGGGCTCAGCCCTGCTCCCATCCACACCGTGGGGCTCAGCCCTGCTCCCATCCCACACCGTGGGGCTCAGCTCTGCTCCCATCCACACCGTGGGGCTCAGCCCTGCTCCCATCCACACCGTGGGGCTCAGCTCTGCTCCCATCCCACACTGTGGGGCTCAGCCCTGCTCCCATCCCACACTGTGGGGCTTAGCTCTGCTCCCATCCACACTGTGGGGCTCAGCCCCGCTCCCATCCACACTGTGGGGCTCAGCCCCGCTCCCATCCCACACCGTGGGGCTCAGCTCTGCTCCCATCCCACAGCGTGGGGCTCAGCCCTGCTCCCATCCCACACTGTGGGGCTCAGCCCCGCTCCCATCCCACACTGTGGGGCTCAGCCCTGCTCCCATCCCACACTGTGGGGCTCAGCTCTGCTCCCATCCCACACCGTGGGGCTCAGCCCTGCTCCCATCCCACACTGTGGGGCTCAGCCCCGCTCCCATCCACACCGTGGGGCTCAGCCCTGCTCCCACCTTGAGGAAGAGGGCTCCTTCCATGGCTCCCGTTGTGGCAAAGCTCCAGCATGACCCACAGACAGCCTGATCCTTCACGGGCGTGACAGCACCTGGGGCAGGGCAGGAGAAACTGAGTTGGCACCGAGGGATGGAGGCAGGTGGAAGGGAAACTGAGGCAGGAGTTGAGGTCCAGAGGCAGCACAGCCAGATCTCAGTGCTAACTGAGAAGGGAGGAAATGCACTAGCAAACCTGGGACCCCCACCCTTGGCTAGGGGCAAGCTCTGGGGGTGTCACTTCCAGCTGAAGGGGACATGGGTGAAGGCAGATGTTGCGTCAGATGTCACATCTGTCCCTAGGGCACCAGAGTGAATTCAGGGCCAAGTGCTGACCCAGCTGCTTTAGTCTTAGAAACACAGAATGGTTTCAGTTGGAAGGGACCTCAAAGAGCATCTGGTTCCACCCCTGCCATGGGCACAGACACCTTCCACTGTCCCAGGTTGGCCTTGGACATCCTGGCCT
Organism: Melospiza georgiana; assembly: GCF_028018845.1. Taxonomy (NCBI): domain Eukaryota; kingdom Metazoa; phylum Chordata; class Aves; order Passeriformes; family Passerellidae; genus Melospiza; species Melospiza georgiana. The sequence continues at coordinate 9,513,864 of NC_080453.1, read as the reverse complement.
TGGGCAGCCCTGGTTTCTCTGCACAGCCTGCTCCAGTGCCTCCCCAGCCTCGCAGGGTGCACCCCAAGGACAGCCCAGTCCCACAGGCTCTCGGTGCAGTGATGGGGAGCAGGGGGCTCCGTGGCCCTGGTGCTCCCTGACCCACGCGTACCGTACATGCGCCAGTCCAGGCTCTCGGGGAGGATGATGCCGGCGTAGAGCTCGGTGGGGAAGGGCAGCCCGCGGTTGGGGGTCCCGCTGCGGCGGCGGCCCCGCAGCGCTGCCAGCTCCTGCGGCGTGCGGTCGGCCAGGTGGTTCAGGGACAGCGAGTAGGAGAGCGCGGCGCGGTTCCGCGAGTGCACAAACCTGCACACGGTGGGGACAGCGCCAGCTGGGCCCGCCGCCGCCCCTCAGAGTGACAGCACCCCCAGAGGGTCCCTATCCCCCAGCCGTACCTCATGTTGTGCACGAAGATGCTCTGCCGGTGCTCCAGCTCCCACGCGGAGCCGTAGCGCCGCCCCAGCCGCCGCCGGTACTCGTGGAAAACACGGTGAGCCCAAGGCTGGTGCTGGCCCACCAGGTCCTCCATGGGGTTTGCCAGCACGCGGTGCTCCGCCACCGAACCCGGCAGCACCCCACACTTGGTCTCTGGGGACCAAGGAGAGGGCCTGGTCAGCCCGAGCCCCACAGACGGGATGGGGGGACCAAGGAGAGGGCCCGGTCAGCCCGAGCCCCACAGACAGGATGGATGGGGGGACCAAGGAGAGGGCCCGGTCAGCCCGAGCCCCACAGACGGGACGGGGAGCCCCTCCCTGGCTCACCATTGACGGGGAGGTCAAAGACGGAGGGCGGGTAGCTGTTGTCGAAGTCAGTGTAGGCAATTTCATACTTGTCGTAGTGGGAGCCCAGCAGGCTGTTGTACCCCCGCATCTCATAGTGCACGGGGGCCACCCCGCAGCTGGAGTTGGTCACCCACAGGGTGTAGACGTTCTTCTTCTGCGCCCAGCGGGTGACGTTCTGCCACACGGCGCAGTACCGGCCCTCGTAGTACTCCTCCCGCAGGAACTGGGGGGACACGGCCTCAGGGAGGGGACCCCAACCTCCCCCAGGCCACCAGCCAGCCCCTTTGCACAGCCCAGTGCTCTCTGGCTGCATCCAGTGGCTCCATGGCTATTGGCGCACAGCCATGCGTGGGATGGAAACTGGGGGAAGGATATGGGGTGCAACACAGGGCAGACCCCCCCGTCTGGCTCAGCGGTGCCCTGGGGACACTCCACTGTGCACAGCAATCTGTGCACCCACAGCAGGGAGTCTGGCTTTTGCCATTTCTCCAAAAACCTGAAGAGATTTCAGGTTTTTCCTGCGTGTTTCCAAGCTCTCGCCATGCAGGCATGTGTCCAGCTCAGCGACAAGCTGCTGTCCCCGCTGCTCACGTGCTGTGCCCAGCCCTGGCGCAGGCTGGGGCCGGCAGGAGCTGAGCTGCCGTGCAGAGGCTTGCCCAAACCATGCTGAAATGCCAGCGTTTGTGTGGGATGTGACACGTCCCAACACGGCTGCTGGGGCTGGGAAAGGAGCCAGGAGTGCGGCCCCGATGCGGGTGGGGAAGTGACCCTCCCTGCACCCCAGGCTGCGGGGACAGGTCCTGGCCAGCCCCAGCACCCTGCAGGCCTCGGACAGAGAGGAGCTCTCCCAGCACCTCGTCCCAGAGCCCGGAGATGCTTTGGGAGGCAGGGCAGGTCGGGGCTCTGAGGATTCCCACCTTAAAGCCCCTCATGCTGGGGAAGACGCTCTGAGCAGTGACCACGTCCTCCTTGGAGCCGGGCAGCTGGAAGCACTTCCTGGTGTTCACCTCCTTCTCGGTCGTCTCTGGCGTGATCTTGTACCTCATGCCATAGGGCTTCACCGCTGCCAGCTGGTAGGTTATCACCTGCCCTGTGCCAGGCAAGGGGAAACTGAGGCACGGAGCCCTGCTGGTGCAGGGTGGGCGCAGCTGGGTGCCACCTCCTACCTCCGTAGTACTGGATCCGGCTCTTGTTCCCCGTCAGGTTGTACCAGGCTTCAAAGGGCTCCTCGATCTCGGCGTAGGGCAGCTTAATGACCCCTGCACAGGAGCCCCCGGCACAGGACACAGCTCAGCCCAAGCCTCAGCACCCTGGCATCCCTCCCTGAGCCTCACAGCTGACCAAGACAGTGCCCCAGGGGTGATGGGGCAGGAAGGGCACCCAGCTGAGGAAGCCTGCCCCGGTTTGCCCAAAGTCTGACCCGTGCTAAGCATCCTCTGCTCCCCCCCAGGGCTGGGGGTCCCCACCTTATGGGGAGATAGTGGGGTCCCCTTACCTCGGACATGGTAGATGGAGCCGAACTGAGGGGGTGGGCGGGAGAGCCCATGGTCCTGTCCTGAAAGGCAGAGAGGGCAGGGTGAGGGGGCTCTGTGTGTGTCCCCCAGCTGAGATGGGGATGGGAGGCTGCCAGGACAGTGCCCCCCTTCCCTGCAGCCTGGGGCTTCCCTCCTTGGCCAAAAGAGCTTCCTGAGCTCATCCAAAGGCACATCCAAGGGACGCTGAGGCACGGACACCCTCCAGGGTCAGCGCCATGCCACAGCCTGCCGTGCCACTGCAGCAAGCCCTGCACTACTGCACCCCCAGGGAACCCCAGCTCCTGCGTGACTCTTGGGGTGACGCCCCAGTGTCACCCCCAACACTGGTGGCCCTGGCCTGGAATATTTCCACGGTGGGACCCAGCCAAGCTGTCCCCCCACACAGGGCATGTTTGAGGGGTGCCAGGGACCTTACCGGTCCTGCCTGGCGTCTTCCAGTGACCTCCCCAGCCTCCCCCCGGGCTCCCGGCTTGTGCAACCCGACGCCAACACAAGCGCTGGGAACGAGCCCTTCCCTCCCTCAGCATCTTCCTCCCTCCCTCCTCGCCGGGAGCGAGCGGCAGCACCTGCCCGGACCCAGACAGCGCCTGCCCCGCCCGGGAGGGCCGGGAGCAGCCCTGCCCCCGGCCCTGGGGAGGCGGGGACGGACAGACCCCCGGCTGCAGCCCCGGCTGTGCCATGGTGCCCACCACACGCCATCCCGGGGCACCCACAGGCAGCAGCGGCTGCAGCCGCCTCCCAGGCTGCTGGGCTTTGTCAGCAAAGGGGGGGGGTCCCTTTGTCAGAAAGGGGAGGGTCCCACGGGGACACGGCCGCCACCTCTGTCCCCTCACACCTGGCTGTCCTGCCTGTTTGGGTTAAACCCCTTGGGTTAAAGCCTTAAATAAGTTTTATTTTCACTCCCCCAGCCCCACCAAGCCCTCAAGGCACCTGCCCTCTATGCCGCCCGTCTCAGCTGTGTCTTGGAGGAACTGCAAATTTTGGGGCCCAACCAACGAGCAGTAAAACCACTTCCCCAGACTCCAGCCTGCCCTGCAGTGCAGCGGGAGCGGATCTGGGGGGGTCCCCCCGCCTCCCTCCCCAGCGCCGGGCTGGGGTCCCACTCACCCCGGACGGCGACGCAGAGAGCCGAGAGCAGGAGCCAGCGGAGCGCCCCCATGCCAGCCCCGGCAGAGACCCCGATCCAGCGGAGCGCTCCCAATCCCGGTCCCGGCTCCCGGCGGCTTTAAGCGAAACCCGGGAGCCAATGCGGCGGCCGGGCCCTCCCCGGGGAGGGAAGGAGCCGGCACCGGGTGGTGCCTGCGGGGGACGGGCGCCCCGGGCTCGGCGTGTCCCGGCAGGGCCCCGCGGACGGGGATGGAGCAACGCGGGCGCGGGGGGTGCGGGGGGTGCGGGATGAGCCCCAGAGCGCCCCGAGCCGCATTCGGGGTGGGTGCAGGGATGGATGTGTGGGGCACCCCCAAGCCCGGCTTCCTTCCCTCTCAGGATGAGTCAGGAGGTGACAAGTTGAGGGCTAGCTACAGGACAAGGAGCAGGAGGAGGAGGAGGAAGGCTCTGGAGAGATGGGAGGGATCCCACTCCAGCTGTGAGGGAGGACAGTGTGGCAGAGCCGGGACAAAGCCAGCTCCAGGGGGCTCAGGCAGGGCTGGGGAGGCTCTGACAGGGTGCAGGGGGATCACTCCGGGTGCGGGGGGCTCAAACAGGGTGCAGGGGCACTCAGAGGTCTGCATGGTTTACCCCAATCCCAGAGCTCACTGAAGTTTGTGGCTTGGTGTGACTGATGCCAAATCCTGGGGTCATCCCACCAGCAACTTTATGAGGACAAGGGGTAAATGAGGGGTTTGACGTCTAGGGGGCAATCCATGGACACAGGACTGGCTTGAGCCACATAGGAGCTGCACCCCATCTTGGGGGGACGTGTGGGACGCCCCTGGAACACAACCCAGAGCTACCTGCCATTCTCTAGGCATGGTGGGCTGCTTACCGCCCCCGAGAGCCTGTGCCAGCAGGACGGGTGGCTCTGTGCGTGTCCTGCCACCAGACGGGCCCCTTGCTCCTGTCCTTGCAGGGCCACAAGCGCTCTGTGCTCAGTTTGATGTCCCTTTGTTGTGCCCTGCCGGGGACGCTCCCTCGGGGGTCTCGGGGAGGCTGTGCCCGGTTTTGGGGATGGGCGGGGGTCTCGGGGAGGCTGTGCCCGGTTTTGGGGATGGGCGGGGGTCTCGGGGAGGCTGTGCCAGGCTCTGGGGACGGGCGGGGGTCTCGGGGAGGCTGTGCCCGGTTTGGGGATGGGCGGGGGTCTCGGAGAGGCTGTGCCCGGTTTGGGGATGGGCGGGGGTCTCGGAGAGGCTGTGCCCGGTTTTGGGGACGGGTGCGGGCGGCCCCGCCGCGGCACGGGCTGGACCCGCACATCGCCCGTGAATCCCCGCAGGCAGAGCCCGGCAATCCCCGCCGGTGTCTCCCGGTGCTGCTGGAGACCCGAGAGCCCCTGCCGCTGTTCCCGCCGTGGCTGCGGTGCCCGCGGCGGCCCGGGGGTGACCCGGAGGGCGATCCGCAGCGGCGGGGCCGGCTGGTACAATGAACCATTGCTGCGAGCGCGGGGAGGAAGGGGGGGCGAGGGGAGGGGAAGCTCTTGCTCGGCTGCCAGAGCCGAGCAGAGACAGGGGAAGCTCTCGGCCGGGCGCTCCCGCTCTCCCACGGCCGCCGCCCCCGCAGCCCCGGCGCGGCCCGAGCGGGGCTGCCCGGTGGTCCCGGAGGGAGCCCCGTGCGAGGGGAGGGGTCCATGCCGGCCGGACAGGAGCGCTGACGGCAGGAGGTACGTGCGCGCTGTGAGGGGCAGGGTGCGGGGCTCAGCCCTGCCACAGCGCGGGGGTCTCAATCCCCTGGCCCTGCGCTGCTGGGAGATGCCCCCTCCGTGTGCGGGGGTCCCGGGGGAGGCGGCCCCTGAGCTGGGGGACAGAGCCCCGCGACACTGGTGGGGACTGCTGGGGGGCTGCTCTCACTGTGCCCTCCCTGCTTCCCTGGGAATGCCCGGGGGTGCGAGGAGACCCCCGTCCTCACCATCCCGGGGGCAGCCGGTCAGCGGGGGCTGCGGGGCGGGTGTGAAGGTCCGGGGCACCCACCAGCCCCAGCTCACCATCCGGGGGGCAGCAGGTCAGTGTGTGAAGGTCTGGGGGCTGCGGGGTGTGTGTGAAGGTCCGGGGCACCCACCAGCTCCAGCTCACCATCCCGGCACTAACGGGGATTAACACCACGTCGGGGAGCCTGCGGAGCACATGGAGCCCTCACCGTGCGGGACCCGCAGGCTGGGGAGGGGACAGGACACACACACACACCTGTGCCCTCCGTCCCCGCAGGTGCCCGTGGGCTCCCAGCCCAGCCAGCGCTTTATTGCAGGCTGAGCTCTCGTGGCTGAGGCTGGGGGAGCTGCAGGGGCTCAGGCCCCGGCCGGGGCGGATGCTCCCCCCGGTCCCTGCAGCTCTGCTCCGTCCCTGATCCTTGGTGTGTCCCAAGGAGGGACAGGAACTCGCTGCTTCCTGCCCTGCACAATTCCCTCCCCACCCCGCTCCTCCCGGGACATTGTATTTGGAGCCCTGGCCGGCTCCCTCCCTCCGCCCCTGCAGCCCCTTGGATCCGGGAATTGCTCTTCTTCCAGCGGAAATCCTGCTTTCCCAGCCAGCGATGGGGCTGGAAGCCTGGGCAAGGGGGGCTCCCTCTGCACTGAGCAACTTGAGCCAGGGAGGGGGGCAGGGGACCCCTCTGCCGTGGGCCCTGTGGCTGACAGGTGGCCTTGCAGAGAAGATCACTTTGGGGGATGGCAAGTCCTTCAGTTTTCATCCCAGGGAATAGCCCTGCTTGTGGGCATGCAGGGGATGGGGGCCATCCCTCCGTGCACCCCTTGTTCTGGAGGAGCCTGCTCCCACTGGGAGCCACAGGGGCTCACCAGGCACTGGGTGAACTGGGAGGGCTGGAGCTGGAGCAGGGCTCCACTCCAGGTATCACCGGGGTGGCCTTGGGGCTGGGGGCAGTGGGGAAGGGGCAGGGACACGCCGCCACCAGCCACAGAGCTGGAACAAGGAGCAGATGTGGGCTCCTGTCCCGTCCTCAGGTCTGTGGGGTCCTGGGCATGGGACGGTGACACAGCGCCAGGTCCTGTGTCCCAGTGATCCACCTTCCCCTTCTGCCCTGCAGCTGCCTCGTGCCCAGGTTTTCCTGCTGGGCCCAGGGAGCTCCAGAGCCACAGGGGGACAGAGGAACCTCGGTGGCACCAGGCTGGGCTGTGCAGCCCTCTCGGTTCCTCTTCCCAGGGAGCAGGAGCCGGGTCTGCACGGAGCAATGCAGGGTGTCAGTGTGGGACAAGGCACGGAGGGATCCAGGACAGCCAGGGGGCTGCAGCCCCGCTGTCCTCCCTGCCTGACCCTCCCAGCTGTCACCATCCCCAGGGCACCAGGTCCTGCCCGTCCTGTGGGCCCTTGCTGGCCACAGCACCATCCTCTTCCTCCCCCCAGCCCACACCGTGCTCCTGCTGCTTCCTCTTCCCACTGCCTGGCTGCTGCGTGAGTTCCTCTGGCAGCCACCTCCTGCTCAGGGCGCCGTGGGCCCCTCAGCCCGGCAAATGCCACCATGGCTGTCCCCACGGCACGGGGTGTGGCATTCCCAGCACCCCACATGGCTCCATGTGGCTGCATCCCCCCAGAGCCTGACTTACCCCATGGTGCAGGGCAGGGAGGTGACCCCAGGGGTACCTCAGCACTCTGGGTGATATGTGGGGTGACAATGGGGTGCGCAAGGGACATTGTGCCCTGCCTAGCAGCTGGGGATGGGGCTGAGCTGCCCGGTGTCCCAGGGGCCCCGGGAACAGATGGAGGGGCAGCCGGGGCTGTGGCTGCTCCGTGCCCAGCCCTGCCCGGCGGGACAGGGGTGAGGAATTGGCCGGGTCTCAGCGCGGGCGGGACCTGGCAGCTCGGGAAGGGCTCAGCTGCCATCTGCTCCCCGGCTCCAGCAGCTCCTTTTGGGGAGAGCCGGAGCCAGGCACCGCCGTGCAGCCATCGGACACGGCACCAGCTGCGTCCCCTCCCCGTGGGCAGCGAGGGGATGGAGCCACCCTGGGGTGAGCTCGGGGGCTCTTGGGTGTGCAGGGAAGGGGAAGCCTGGGTGCCGTGCTGCTGCACATCACCTAAACCCTCCATGGGGCACAGGGGGTTCCACTTGAATGGAAGGTGCTCCTTGCCATCCCTGTCCCTGCTGGCACCTGTGGCAGCTCCACTGCTTGGTCAGCGCTGAAATTCTGCAAAATGGGAAGTTTCTGAATGTGTAGAGGAGATGATTCCCACCCAGGGGGGACAGGGTTTGTGAGAGCCAGGGTTGCTCATCAGTTTAAATAGCCACTAATTATCAGGAATAAAACCCCCAACCAGCCGAGTTTCCTCAGATTTGGCAACGCTGCCCTGTTGGCAACGGCTGCAGCCTTGCCACACCACCAGTGTGGAAAGCAGAGATGGAAGGGGAGAGCTGGGCTCTTTCCACCCCTACTGAGAGAGAAGAAAGGGAATCAATAACCATGATTGGGAAAGCCTGCCTGAAACATCTCATCCACCCCAAACCTTTGTCTCCTCCTGCTCCTGGAGTGCAGAGGGCAGGACACCTTCCTGCTGCTTCCCTCTGCTCTCAGCTGGAGACAGAGCCATGCTGCAGACTGGTGTGGGTGGTTGTCCAGCCGCCAGGGCAATAACAGGGCTGGGGATGGACGTCTCCATACAGCCATGACAGGAGAGGTCTGATTTCCCCCTCCTCCTCCTCTGTGACACCTTCTCTCTCCCCACATGTGGCCGGAAGAGCCTGTGCTGACCACAGCGATGTGAGCGGGGACCTCGCTCCCCAAAACACCCACACCCACCAAGCAGAGGCTGTGGGGATGGGGACGCTCTGGGGTCTGGCTCCCCCTCAGCCTTGGGACACACATGGCCTGAAAGGACGTGAGCAGTGTGGTGAGGATGCAGTGAGAGAAAAACCCACTGGAGGATGTGGTTTCAGCCCACACCGGGGTGTTGCAGCCCTCGGAGGAATGCTGCAGCTTTGTGGGGGTGTTGCAGATCATGCAGATCATTTTAGCTCATGCAGGGGGGTTGCAGCCTGTGAAGGGCTGTTGTAGCCCGTGCAGGGGTGTTGTGGCTCGTGCAGGGGTATCACAGCCTGTGCACGGTGCTTCGGTCTGTGCAGGGTGTGGTAACTCAGGCAGGGGTGTTACAGCCATGCAAGGGGTGTTGCAGCCCGTGCCGTTGGTGTTGCACTCCGTGTAGAGGTGTTGTAGCCCATAGCAGGGGTGTTGCATCCTGTCATGGGGTGTTTCAATCTATTCAGGGGTATTTTAGCCCTTGGTAGAAGTGTTTCAGCATGTGCAGGGGTGCAGCAGCCCTGGAAGAGGTGCTTCAGCCCATGCAGAGGTGTTGCAGCCTGTACAGGGGGATTTTACCCCATGGAGGGGTGTTACAGCCCGTGGCAAGGGTGTTTGAACCCCTGCGAGGGTGTTGCCCCCACCTGATGCCCTCCCTGGTGTCCACAGGCGACTCTTCTCCTCTCTGGAGTGCCATGGAGCAGCTGGAGTGACCAGAGGAGCCGTCGCAGTGAGTGGGGCCGCCGTGGAGCACCCACGGGTGCCGGGGGACATCGTGGGGTCCCCCGGGCAGCACAGCCCTCCTGCAGCAGTGCCACTGGCCCACGGGGACCCCGCGTCCCCCTGCTGTCCAGCGCGCCAGCTGGGGGGTGGCAGGGTGCCCCAGGGCCTCTCCATGTGCGCACTGGCCCCGTGTGTGCCCCTGCCAGGGGGGCGCGGGGCTCACGGACCCTCTGTCCCACAGGCGGTGCCCAGGATGGGCTGCGTGCCCTGCAAAGAGAGGGGGGCTGGCAAGGGGCAGGCGGGGGGCGAGGGGGGCTCCCTGCAGCCCCCTGCCTCCCAGTACGACCCCGACCCCACGCAGCCGGGGGCCATCTTCACCCGCATCCCCGACTTCAACAACTTCCAGGGGCCGGCGCTGCCCTCGGGCCCGGCCTTTGCGGAGCCCGGGGCCTTCCCCTGCGGCGGGCTGCCGGCGCGGAGCGGGGCGCTCTCAGGTCAGCGGGCGGCTCGGGAGGCAGGCAGGGAGGCAGAGAGGGGCGTCCTGCCCTGCCCGGGGTCACCGCCGTCCCCTCCGTGTGCCGCAGGCGGCGGGGTGACACTCTTCATCGCCCTGTACGACTACGAGGCCAGGACGGAGGATGACTTGACATTCCAGAAAGGGGAGAAATTCCACATCATCAACAACACGTGAGCCCCCCGCACCTCCTGCCACCCCAGCACCCCCCCGCCACCCCGGGGAGGGGCCTTGGTGCCCCGGGTAGCCCCCCAGGAGCCAGGCTGGGGACCCAGGCTGTGTCTGGGCTCCATCCATCACCCAGCGCCAGGGCCAGGGCCGTGAGCTGGGTGCTCTCAGCAGAGATGGGTGGGGGGCAGCAGGGTCCGGGGTGCTGCGTGCAGGGTGGGGATGCACACGGTGGCGGGTCTGTCTGTCTGTCTGTCTGTCTGTCTGTCCCTCCTCCTCCACGTTCTCTTGTTTCCCTGCCCAGGGAGGGGGACTGGTGGGAGGCCAGGTCGCTGAGCTCGGGAGCCACGGGCTACATCCCCAGCAACTACGTGGCCCCTGTGGACTCCATCCAGGCGGAAGAGTGAGTAGTGGGGACAAGGGAGGGAGACACACCCCAACGCCACCTGCCCCGGGCCCAGGGTCCCTGTGAGCCCCGGCAGTGCTCAGTGCTGGCACGGGGGTTCCGTGGTCCCCTCCTGGCGCTGAGCCCCCTCACTGTGGCAGGTGGTACTTTGGGAAGATCGGGCGCAAGGACGCGGAGCGGCAGCTCCTGTGCCACGGCAACTCCAGGGGCACCTTCCTCATCCGGGAGAGCGAGACCACCAAAGGTACAGGGGCAGGGCTGGGGGCACCAGGGGCTGTGCCCCGTGTCCCTCCCTGACCCGTGTCCCATGCAGGTGCCTACTCCCTCTCCATCCGGGACTGGGATGAGGCCAAGGGAGACCACGTCAAGCACTATAAGATTCGGAAGCTGGACAGTGGGGGGTACTACATCACCACCCGTGCCCAGTTCAGCACCGTCCAGCAGCTGGTCCAGCACTATATAGGTAGGGTGGGGTGAGGGGCACAAGCGGGGCAATAGCAGGGGTAGGGAAAGCTCAGAAGACCCTTTGGTAAGAGATGGGGTTGAGCTGGGGAAGGAGGGGGCTGTTATGTTGGTGGCATTAGGGGGTCCCTGAGTGTCCCCTTTTCCATGCCCAGGGTGCAGGGAGTTCCCGTTGTCTCTGGTGGGTGGGCATGACCCCGGGTGCAGCTGGGGGGACTGGGGGTCCAGCCCAGCCGAGGGGGTGCAGAGCTGTCCCTGGGGCAGGTGGAGGGGCTGCATTTCTGTGCTGGGGGTGAGTGGGTGATCCAGGAGCCTCGGTGGGAGGGGAGCAGAGGGCTGGGGGTGATGGGTGATCCAGGAGCCTCGGTGGTGTCTGGGGCGGTGGGAGGGGAGCAGAGGGTGGGGGTGATGGGTGATCCAGGAGCCTCGGTGGTGTCTGGGGCGGTGGGAGGGGAGCAGAGGGTGGGGGCTCCGTGCCCACTCTGACTCCTGTCCCCTCCCTGCTCCCATGCTGCAGAGCGGGCGGCTGGGCTGTGCTGCCGCCTGGCTGTGCCGTGCCACAAGGGAACCCCCAAACTGGCCGACCTCTCAGTCAAAACCAAAGACGTGTGGGAGATCCCCCGCGAGTCCCTCCAGCTCCTCAAGAAGCTGGGGAATGGGCAGTTCGGGGAAGTCTGGATGGGTAGGGCCTGGTGGGCAAGCCAGGCAAGAGGCAGGGGGGACGTGGGGGTACCCCCAGGCCTGGTGCCCCACTGGGAAAAGCTCGTGCCTGCCAGGACAGGCTGAGAGACACCGATTTGCTGGCATGAGGAATTATGCCATGTCCTGCTCTGGGTTCACATGGGTCCCCCAGGATGCCCCATGTCACCTCTGCATGGGCAAGCAGACCCCCACTGCAGATGGGACCACAGCACCAGGCCAGGGGGTCCTACCTTCGTCATCCTCTTCCTCCGGCATCATCTGCTTCCTCCACTCATGCATGCTGCCTTCATCCCATCACATCCCCTCCCTCCTCTTCCCTGCCTGCCCCCCATCCCTGCAGAGTACAATGACGGGTTGTGCCATCTGCTCACCCACCCGTGCCCTGCCGTGAAGCCCCAGACCCTGGGATTAGCTAAGGACGCCTGGGAGATAGCTCGGGAATCCGTCACCCTGGACAGGAAACTTGGCATGGGATGTTTCGGAGACGTGTGGATGGGTAAGGCTGGCCCGGCCGGCCGGGGCTGGGGAGCACAGCGGGCAGGAGAAGCTTCCTTCTGTCCTGGCCGGGAGCACCACAGGTGCCAGGAGGTACCTGCTTGTGTGGGGGAGATTGAAACTGGCACAGAATCCACGAAGGGTTTGGGAATGGGGTGAGGTTGGTACGGGGGTGAGGGGAACTCCTTGTCCTGGGTGGGATGCAGTGGGATCACAATCCCTGCCCAGGGATCCCTGCCTTGCCCTGCCCTGATTCCTTATCCATCCATCCATCCATCCATCCATCCATCCATCCATCCATCCATCCATCCATCCACTCACACAGGCATGCACGCACACAGCTCTCCATCACACAGCCCTCTGTCCTGGGCTGGCTGTCCCCTGGGCTCACGGTGACTCTGCGTCCCCAATGCAGGGACGTGGAATGGCACCACCAAGGTGGCAGTGAAGACGCTGAAGCCAGGGACCATGTCCCCCGAGGCCTTCCTGGAGGAGGCCCAGATCATGAAGCGGCTGCGGCACGACAAGCTGGTGCAGCTCTACGCCGTGGTGTCGGAGGAGCCCATCTACATCGTCACCGAGTTCATGAGCCAGGGTCAGCAGGGGCACTGCCTGGAGGGCTCACAGGGAGGGCACCCGTGGGTCTGGGGGTCTTTGACAGACTCCTTCTGCCTGCAGGCAGCCTGCTGGATTTCCTCAAGGACGGGGACGGGCGCTACCTGAAGCTGCCCCAGCTGGTGGACATGGCTGCCCAGGTACGGGGCCTCGTGCAGGGTGGGGGGCACCCCGGGCTGTGCTGGGGTCTCCACTGCTCTGTACCCCCAGATTGGGGCAGGTGCCCAATCAGATTGGACATGGCTGCCCAGGTACGGGGGCTGCTGCAGGGTGGGGGGCGCCCTGGGGTGTCCTGGGGGTCTCCAGTGCTCCGTGCCCCCAGATTGCGGCGGGCATGGCGTACATCGAGCGCATGAACTACATCCACCGGGACCTGCGTGCTGCCAACATCCTGGTGGGAGACAACCTCGTCTGCAAGATCGCTGACTTCGGCCTCGCGCGCCTCATCGAGGACGATGAGTACACGGCTCGGCAGGGTGGGAGCACCCGCAGTGTCCCCTGCTGTGTCCCCTAGCCTGGAGATGGCCCTCCCGGGGCTGGGTGACCGGGGCTTGGATGGCCCAAGTTATGGTGTGCCAGGGAACGGGGTGATGGACACCCCAAATTTATGGGTGCCCCAGGGAATGGGTACCCCCAGGGACAGGTGCCCAGGGTGTGGGTATTTTGGATGATGGATGTCCCAGGTGATGGGAACCCCAGGGGCAGGGTATCCCCAATGCCTTGGGTGCTGGGTGTCCCATGTGTGAGCTGCCCCAGGCACGGGGTGTCCCTAGAGCAGGGTGCCCCCCATTCAGGGTACCCCGGGGGCAGGACACCCTCAGCAGGGGCAGTTCAGGCGATGGCACCTCTGGTGTGGGATGTCCAGGTGTGGGCTGTCCCCAGAGGTGAGTGCACCAGGTGCAGGGTGCTCTGGGTGCAGGTGCAGCCCAGCCATGGCTCACCTGTGTCCCATTGCAGGTGCCAAGTTCCCCATCAAGTGGACGGCTCCGGAGGCTGCGCTTTTTGGGAGGTTCACCATCAAGTCGGATGTCTGGTCCTTTGGCATCCTCCTGACGGAGCTGGTGACCAAAGGCCGCGTGCCCTACCCAGGTACGGCCCCTGGGGCAGGTGCACCCCCGGGGTGGGCCGGGCAGGGCACAGACAGGGGCTGACCTCCTCAGCAAGGCTCCTCCCATGCCTCAGTTTCCCCCTCGGAGGGACCAGTGCTGAACTGGGCTCCCACCCAAACCCCAGGACAGTGCCGCTGTGTGCCTCAGTTTCCCCCTCAGCTCTGGCGTGTCCGAGGTGGTGCTGTCGCTGAGCCCAGGGTCCTTGTCCCGCAGGGATGAACAACCGCGAGGTGCTGGAGCAGGTGGAGCGGGGGTACCGCATGCAGTGCCCGGGGAGCTGCCCCCCTTCCCTGCACGAGCTGATGGTGCAGTGCTGGCGCAGGGAGCCCGAGGAGCGCCCCACCTTCGAGTACCTCCAGTCCTTCCTCGAGGACTATTTCACAGCCACCGAGCCCCAGTACCAGCCCGGGGACAACCAGTGACCCGCTGCTGGCGCTGCCGGGAGCCTCCGGGGTGGCTTTGGGGGAATCTTTATTTCTTTAGAGGCGGTTGCTTCCTTTGTCTGTGCTCAGGGCGGGCACAGGGCTTTGCACAAGGATGCTGGACTCAGAGAGAAGACAAACCTGTGTGCCCCAGCCGCCCTACCCCAGTCCCTTTACTGCCTTCACACCCAGCTTGGAACCTGAGGAGGGCTTTGGCTGCAGGGGGGACTGCGGGGAGCCCTGTGAACCCCCCGGACACCCCCAGACCCACAGAGGGCAAGGGGGGAGCTCCCCCTGCCGCCCCAATCTCTTCTGGGAGCACAGCTGGGGGGGTTCAGACCCCCAAGTCCCGGCACCGACCTGTGGGAGGTCATCTCAGCCCTCCCTCCCCGGTGTCTCCTTTAATTTATGAGATTTTATACGCCTCCCCCAAGCAGCCATCGACCCCCCCAAGGGCTCCCAGTGCTCGGGGGACCCCCTTGTCCCCCCCCTTTTCTCTCTGCTTTGTGGTAGAGCCACGTCCTGAAAGCCAAACGCCCACCGTGCCTGCCCTGGGGCCGGGGGGACACGGGGAGTGCTGGGGGCCCAGCAGGCGGGGGGCAGCTCTGCTCCTCCTGCCCCGTGGGGCAGACGAGGGTACGGCCTGGGGCAGCCCCAGCTCGGCTCTGCCCTCTGCAGCAGGAACCGCGGGGTCCGGGGGGTGTCGGTGTGAATGCAGGGTGCCCCCCTGCCCGCTGCCCCTCCACGCACCCCCGTTTGGAGTCCTGTGCCCCATGGCCAGTAACGCCCCCCGCCCCCAGGGCAGGGCTGTGGGTGGGCAGTGCCATGGGGAGAGGGAAGGGCAGGGATCTGTTGTTTATTTTTTTTAATGAAGTCTGTAAATACAGAGAAATAAAACCTTTCTAACAAACTGGGGGCAGCCCGGGTCCTTCTGCCCCTGCCCCAGGAGGGCAAAAGCCCTGGGGGTGCTCAGAGCTGGGGGCAACGCTGAGTTACAGGGTTTGGGGTGGGGACACCCATCCCGGGGGCAGGGGGGCTCCCAGGAGCCAAGCCAGGACTGAGGGATGCCCCCTTGCCCCCTCCAGCCCCAGGGCACAGGTCTGGGGGGCTCCTCCAAGGGGGGAGCAGAGAAATCCCCCTGCCCCAAGGGCCATGTGGGGAGGGGACACACCAGCTTCCCTTGTGAATAAAAGCCTGGAGAGCTGGGTTGGGAAGCGTTGGGGTTTGCAAAGCGGCCCCCATGCAGGAGGGGACTGTCCCTCCTGCCAGCTGTGGCAGGGAGGGCTCCTGTGCTGGCAGCCTGGGGAGGAAGGGGTTAATTTTCCTTGCAGCTTGGCCTCCCCAGCAGGGCCCAGCTGTGCCGGTGATGAATTCCTCAGCACCGATGGGGAGGAGGGACTGGCCCCCACCCCAGCCAGGGGGCTCAGGCTATGGGGAAAATGCATATGGGGAGGGGGGCAGGGTTTGGGGACATAGCAGGGGCTGTGGGGATATGCTGAGGGGTCTGGGGACATACCAGGAGTCTCGGGGCATGCCACCATCCCTGGGTACCGCCAGGCATCTTCACACCTCCTACAAGGGCGTTTGATGCACATGGTGGTGGAGAGGAGCAGGGCTGGACGTGCCCCTGCTGCCCCAGCCCTGGGGAAGGGCCAGGCCCAGCCAGGAGGGTGGCAGGCTGCCCGGGGCTGGGGGACAGGGCAGATGGCGTGGCAGGGACGGGAGAGGCCTGGCTGGCACCAGCAGCCCCAGCCCCAGCTCCATCCCTGCTGCTGCCCATTCCTGCCTGCTCGGGCCCTTGGAGGGGCTGATCCCACCATTCTCTGTCCAGCCCAACCTGAAGTGATGCCACCCTCCCATGTCCCAGCCAAGCCCCTTGTCCCCAGCAGTGCCAGCAGCAGGAATGGGTCAGGAGCCAGGTGGATTTGTCACAGTAACCCCTGTGCCACCACGGCCATGTCACCAGAGCGTGTCCCCATTTGCTGTCATTGCTGTGAAAGCCCTCGGGGATGTGGGGCCCGAGATTGCAGGTGCCTGTGTGAGGGGGCTGAAGGGGGGACCCCCGTCCTGGTCCCCATCCTCTCATCCTCCTCCTCCCCCAGCAGGAGGGTGAGGGGCTTAGAGGATTTTGCTGCAGGGTGACCACAGGCTGGGCAGGGAGGGGCATCGATTTTATGTAAATGCTGAGCAGTATTGATCGGGGTGGAGGGGCAGCTGTGGGTGGGCACAGCCCGGGGTCGCCCTTCACAGAGCTCCTGTGGCTCCCAGCAGGGCCCACCCTGCGGCCAGCAGCCATGGGCAGGTGGGCAGGGAGGCCAGGACCCCTCCGAAGGTGCTGCAGGCTTGGTTTGCTACAGAGCTTGCTGGGGGCTGGAGGGGAAGAGCAGAGCACAGCTCAGAGCTGGGGGCTTGTCATGGTTTGACAATGGCGCGTTGCCAGTGCCCCCATGAAAATGCCCTCTGCACCAAAGGGCTGGAGGGGCAGAGCCCAGCTCAGAGCTGGGGCTGCCCTGTGCCCCCTCCCCTCCCGGCTGGCCGGTCCCTGCGCAGCTCCAGACGGGACAGAGAGCAGCCCAGCCCCATTCCCCGGCCCTGCCCCGCACCCGCGGGTCCCTCCAGCGCCCCCAGGTCCCCCGGTGCTGCGGGACCCTCATCCCCACGGTGCCCACCCCCTTGCCCCGTTCCTGCCCGCACACCTGCCCGGCCCAGGTGGCCCGGCTGTGCCTGGCTGCTCTGCCAGCACGGGGGGCTCTGGAGGCAGCGAGCCCCCCTGGTGCCAGGGCAGAGTGTGGGGATGCTGCAGATGGCTGGAGCTGCAGAGCCTGGCACGGACGGCAGTGCCACCCTCCCTCTGTGCCCCTGGGTGCAGCTAGGGACCCCTGGGACCCCCAAGGACCATCCCCACCCACAGCAGGGCGGGGGCTCAGCCCTGTGCCCCCAGCCCCCGGGGACTGGCAGAGCCCACAGAGCCCTGGGCCGTGGAGCAGAGCCACGTCTCCGCGGCAGCAGTGGCCAGACAACAGTGGAAAATGGCCAAAAATGTGGGTTCAGGCTTGACCAGGCTTGAGCCTGCCAGCCCAGGCCTGCAGGCACTGTCCCCTCAGAGGGGAAACTGAGGCACAGATGGACCTATCTGCAGTCACCCAGCAGCTCAGCAGCAGTCACTGTGAGGGGACACCTTTCTCCACGGAAAAACAACAGATAATTGGGAAGAGCTGTGCGCTGACAACAGCAGCATCTGTGACAGCAGTCTGTGGACTTGGGATGGAGGTTTCCTGGGCGTGGGAATGGTCGGGTGACAGAGCAAACACGGCAGATGGGGAGGGGCACAGTGGAGCCTTGCTCTGCTGGCCTCAGGGCTGCTCGGAAATGGTTTTATTGGGAGAAACCGGGAAAGGCTTTGCTGCTGCTCCAGGGCAGCCTGGTGCTGGAATTCAGGCACGAATTGGGCTTTTCTGCCGCAGTTACCTTCATGGAGACAAAACCTGGCTGGCCACAACTCTCACAGACCTTGGAAGGTCAGGACCCCCAGCCCAGACCCCATCGGGGTCTCTGGACAGTGCTCCCCACAAGGGCAGCTCCTGTATCCCAGCACAGCACCAAACCCTTCCCCTGTCTCCTCGCTCTCCATCCCCTGCCCCAGCTCTCCCCACAGCCCCCCAGAGCCTCCTGCCCCCCTGCTCCCAGCCCGGGCTGTGCCGCTGGGGGTGACCCGGCCCGGCCCAGCCTGGGGGCCAGACCCGGGCAGCCCGGCCCGGCCCGGCTCGGGGGCGGCTCGGGGGCGGCGCGGGGGCGGCGCGGGGGCCGGGCCGGGCCGGGCCGGCGGCGGCAGAGCAGCCGCTAGATGGTAGCGTTAGCCCACGCCAACGCTGCTGACACAGCACCGGCGGGGAGCGCGCCCTGACCCGGGCGGCCCCGGGGACCCGCCCCGGCCGAAGGGAAATCCCGGCAGGGCTGGGCCCCGCGGGTGGCACGGGTGGCACGGGCACCGCTCCCCCGCCCGGTGCCCGCTGCCGCCGCTGCAGCCGCCTGTGCCCACGGGGACGAGCGGGGCACCCCGCTGCCAACCCGCCTCTGCCCCAAACCCAGACCCCAAACACCCCCAAACCACACAGGGCACGAGCAGGGATCAAGCCAGGCCTGGGCCCGAGCAGGGTGACCCACCCAGCCCAGCGTGGGGTGCTGGGCACCCACGGGAGCCTGGCAGGGCCAGGTGGGGGGGTCCTTCCCACTGCAAAGCCCCCACTCAAATCCTCATCCTCCTCCAGCCCTGCCCGGGGCTCCATGCCAGACCGGTATATATATTTTATGATAACTATAGAGATGCACTTCAAACCTGACAAAGGACTTTGACAGTTTTAAGCATCTCTTTGATTAATACATGACCTTTTAATGCTTTGGATTAAATTAATAAATCTTTTACATTCTAACCCATTCTGCTTGCAATGTCATGGGTTTTGCACGACCTCTCTCTCTTCTCTGCCCTGTCCCTCTGTCCCTCTCCCCCCGTCCCTGCACAGGTACAGTAATCCACAGCCTTGCAATATTCATGGGGCACAGAGCCCTGCAAAGCCAGAAGGGAGGGGATACTCCTCGGTGGTTTTTTTTTTTTTGAACCATCCCTAAAAATAGCAAGAAAATTCAAAGCTGACATTCAGGGCGAGGGGACGAGGAAGCCTGCAAAGTTGCTCACTCAGCCACCAGCAATTGCAGCGATCCTGTCTGCGTGTGCAGATTCCTCTGCTGACCGGGCTGGAGCCCAGGCCTGCACTCTGCTCGGCTCCCAGGAGCAGTGCAGCCGGCTCCCCATGCCTGCCCTGGTGTGCAGAGCCCAGCCAGCCCCAAACCCGGCCCCGCTGATCCTGCTGGGGTGCACTGAGGGGATGCAGCTGCACCTTTCCAGTTGCAGTAGGTCCCAGCTGGAGGACAGCTCTCAAGCTCACCAGCCCATCCCAGTTTAGCAGTGAAGCTGGGGTGAGCAGCGTGTCTGGAGCTCAGATTCCCTCCTTGCTGCCTGTTGATCCAAAAACACGCGTGAAACCCCAGCGTGCCCCACACTGGCGAGGCAAAGGGCTGCTGTAAAGCCAGGTGCTGTGTCTCTCCCTGCACCCATGCGTTATTCCATCGATGACTCACGTGTTATTAGCAGCCAAGCAATATTCCCAATTCCCTGGAGTTAACCCTTCACTCGTCACTCACAAAACCACGATGTCATAACAAACATCGCTGGTATTATCTACTTTAATTGTATTGTATCTACCCAGCTCCGGGAAC
This sequence comes from Melospiza georgiana, assembly GCF_028018845.1. NCBI lineage: Eukaryota > Metazoa > Chordata > Aves > Passeriformes > Passerellidae > Melospiza > Melospiza georgiana. The sequence goes on along the minus strand of NC_080453.1, from coordinate 9,494,728 downwards.
ATTAACAGTGACGGGACTTGGTGCTGGGGAGATGCTCCATGGAGCTGTGGGGAGGGAGGTTATGGGGTGCTCGGAAAGTTGGGAGGCAGATCCCTGCTCTGCCACCCCTGTCCCAAGGGGCCTTGCTCATCACCTTTCCACCTGGCACTCCCTTTATCACATGGCCAAGAGGGGACACAAAAAACTGGAGGAGCAGGGTGTTATCAAACAGCAGGGATATTGCTAGGACTCAGAGAGAGCTTTTGATTAAAAAAAAAAAAAAAAAAAGAAAATAAAAAAGAGTTAAAAGTTTGGGAGGTGGGGGGAAAGGAAAAACAGATGTGGTTGGCTCAATGGGCACTCTGGGCTCCACAGGCACACTGGGCTGCATGTGCACACTGGGCTCCACGGGCACACTGGGCACACTGAGCTCCGTGGGCACACTGGGCACACTGGGCTGCATGGGCACATCAGGTTCCATGGGCACACTCGGTTCCATGGGCACACTCAGTTCCATGGGCACACTGAGCTCCATGGGCACCCTGGGCACACTCAGCTCCATGGGCACCCTGGGCACACTCAGCTCCGTGGGGTGCGCGAGGGCGCAGGGGGGCTGCCCTGCGGACAGCCACGAACCCGTGCACCCCAGTTTGTGGGGAGGGGGCTGCAGAGAGCCCTGTGTGCGTGCCCGAACCCTGCCTCCCCGAGGAGGGGGCGCGCAGTGCGGGCGCACCCCGGGAGAGGGCAGCAACGCCCCGCGCATCCCGGCGGGACCGCGGCGAGCGGGGGCAGCCCGGGGGGGGCACCGTGCCCCGGGTGTCCCCCCCAAAGTGTCCCCTGTCTGTGCGGAGCCCCCTCCCAGGGCGGCGCTCGGCGGCCGCGCGCCCGTCTGCGCCCCTCCCTGCGCGCCTCGCAGCGACTGGGAGGAGAAAAAGGGGGGGGGGAAGGAAGGAGGGGAAAAAAAGAGGGGGGGAAAGGAAGGACTACAAGGCCCGGCATGCCCCGGCGGTGCTGCACGGCTCCCCGGGGTGCCGGATGCTGGCCGTGCCGCTGACAGCGGAGCGGAGCGGAGCCGCGGTCCCCGCCGCGCACCGAGAGAGGAGCGAGGGGCTGGGCGCGCCTGGCCGCCGGCTCTGCTCCCCCCCTTTTATCCCAGCCCCCACAAAGCCGGGAGCGGCAGAAGGCAAGAGAGAGGGAGGAGGTGGTGGTGGTGGAGGAGGAGGAGGAGGAGGAGGAGGAGGAGGAGGAGGAGGAGGAGGAGGAGGAGGAAGGGGGGAGGCAGCGGCAAGCCAGGGCTCTGCTGCGCTGTGTCTTTCTTTGCTTTCCGCAGGCGGCGAGCGGCGGAGGCGCAGAGGGGAGGTCGGTTCCCCTCCGCCTCCCGCTCCGCTGCCTTTTGTGTGTGTGTGAGAGGCGAAGGGGGGGGGAGAAAAAAAGAGGAGGAAAAAAAAGGGGGAAAAAAAAGGTGAAAAAAAGGGGGAGAAAAAAAAAAAGGAAAAAAAGGGGGAAAAAATAAGCTAAGCGGTAGAGGGGAGAGAAAATCCCGGAAAAAATAAAATAGAGGGGTGGAGGGGGGGAGAGGGAAGGAGGAAAGAGCAGGCAGGGGACGGAGGAGGGGGCGGGCTGGCAGGAGCGGAGTTGCCTGGGGAGAATGTGAGCAGGAGGCGCTGGAAATGCTCTCGTTGAAGGTGGCGAGCGGTGCCGAGGGCTCCGGGACCCCCGCGGCCGGTCAGGACGCAGCCCCGGCGGGCGGCAGGAGCCTCCCCAAGCGGGCGGGCTCCGAGGAGCGCGGAGCGCAGGAGCCGGCGGGTGAGTACCGGGGACCCCCGCCTTTGTGTGGGGCTGGGAGGGGGGGGAGGACGCTCGGGACACCCCCTTTGGGCAGAGCGGGGGGGGGAGGAGGCGGCGTGTCGCGTGCATGTGTCCCCCCCCCGCGCCGTCCCCTCCGCCGAAGTTGCGCGGCGAGTTGGTGCCAAATTGCCGGAGTTTAATGGCACTTGTGGTGGGGAGGGGCGCGCGGGCGCGGGGCCCGGGGCGAGCCCCCCACGGCGCGGGGGCTGCCGCGGCCGCGGGCTCGGCCGCTCCCCCCGGACACCCCCGGCCGTGCCCCCCCGGGTGCGAGCGGTGAGTGACAGCTGTCAGAGCCGGCTCCGGCCGCTAGAAGGCAGAGCCTGTCAGCGGCGCGGGGGGCTCGGGGGGCTCCCCGGAGCGCGGGGGCACCCCCGGGGCGCAGCCTCGCAGCGCCGTGCCCGGGCGGGCCGGCCCGGGGGAGCGGGGCTGCCCGCGGGGGCGCTCCCCGGAGGCTGCGGGGCCCGGGGCGTGCGGGAGGCTCCCCCAGCCCCGCCGGTGAAGTTGCGTGGTCCGCGGCGCGGGGCTCGGCGAGCGGTTGTTACTCCCGTGCCTGTCATCCCCCTCTGATTTGTTTTTATCGATCAGCTGATTTACCCCCCCCGCCCCCCCGCGCGGCCCCTCGGTGCTGGCGACAGGGACCACGGGGGACCGCGGTGGCTTCGACGGGGGCCGGAGTCACCCGCAGGGTCGCGCTGACGCCAGACCCCCCGCGCTTGGCGTCCCCAAGGCCGGCGCAGGTGGAGACACCTGAGTCCCCGCTTGTTTATGTGCTGGGGGGACGACGTGGCCGTGCCCACGACCAGGTGGCCTGGTGCGTGCAGCGCGCCCGGCCGCGGCTGCCGGGAGAGCCCCCCAAAAGCGGCGGGGTGAGCTCATTGTGTGCCACGGCGCGCGGTGGAGTCACTCCAGATTTATCCTGGCGTGACAGAGAGCAGAAGCGAACCCCCGGGGCGCCGGGCGCGGATCCTGCCCCGCTCTCCTTCCCACCCTGCTGCCGGCGTGCTCTGGCTCGGGGGCGCGTGGTCCAAACCGGGGCCCCGTGGTCTGAATCGAGGCCCCCCCTCCCAAGCCTCTCCCCCTCTGCTCGCCCCCCCAGGTGTCCCCTTACACTGGCTTCTCCTGCTGGGCTGTGGAATTTGCAGGGGAGGGTGGTGGTGGTGGTGGGGAGCGGGGGGTGGAAGAGGAGGGCGGAGGGGGGGGCTGGAGAAGGGATGGCGCGGCGCCAAATTCCGCTCTGCCATGTCTCTGTAACCTGAATAGGCCAACTCCATCCCCGGTGCGAGTCCCCCGGGGCTCTGCCGCGCTCCGATGCAGTCAGGCGGGAGGTGGCTCTCGCTCGGCTCCCGGCGCGTCCCCCCGGCAGCCCCGGCCCGCTTCCCTCCCGGAGCGGCCGGGCAGGAGGCGGAGGGGCTTTGGGGGAGCGGGGTTGGCACCGTGGCGGCCGCGGGGTAGCCAAGGACATCCCCGAGCGGGGCGGCCGGCAGAGGAGAAGCCATGGAAGCCCATGGAAGGTTACGGGAAGCCTGGGGGGGCTGGCGCTGCCCTGGCCTCCTTAGAGGAGGCAGCAGAGACCCGGGGCAGGCTATTTCTGCTGAGATCCCGAGGAAAGCTCTGGGAGAATTGTGGGCTTCTATAAATAGTGTGTGTCAGCCGAGTGGAAACAGGGCCTTGAAATGCTCCTGCTATTCTCCCGAGTGCTTGGAACCAGCTCTTGGTAAACAGGGCAGCGGTGGGGAGGGCTGTTTCCTTCTTCCGGGCTCGGTAACAGGAGCGGGAGGGATGTGGGGGGGATTTTTGCCTGGTGATATGGCAGCGTTCCCCCCTGGGGCCGGCCGGCTGGATGCCGGGCTGTGGCCGGGCGGCCCGGATGCGGGATGGCCCCTGAATGCGTCGCAGATGTGTGTCCTCCCCCACCGCCGTCCCCTCCCCGCCCCACTGCCCGCCAAACTTCGGGGCCGGGATGCGCCGTGCGCTCCGGCCGCGCTCCCGGGGCAGCCGGGGGTGCTGGGGGAGCTTTTGGGGGTGAGAGGGCTCAGCCGGCCGGGAGATGCTCAGCACAGCCCCTCCTCTGCCGGCACTGGGGTGCCCGGGGTCACAGCCTGCTTCCCTCTCTCCCGTCCGTGTCCGTCCGTCCGTCCGTCCCTCTGTCCCGGCTGGAGTTGCTCCCGCTCTGCCTCGGGGCGCATGCTGAGCCGTGCCTTGGCCCCGTGCTGGAGGGCAGGGATTTGATCCCATGGGGCCTTCCCAGGCATGTCGGGACCCCCAGGGTGCTGGGGACCTTGTTCCTCAGGGGGCTCTGCATGCAGTGGGGACACGGGGACGTGTTCCCAGGGTGTTTGCTTGGCTCTGGGGCACATCCTGGCAGGCACAGTGCTGTCGTGAGCGTTGAGCTTCCCACGAGGACCTGGCATCGTGCTCATTTGTCACCACCCCTCGCACCCACACCCCAATATTCACCTTGTGCTGCAGACACTGGCTCGAAAGCTACCTTGTTATTATTTTCCTTAAAAATTACACAAAAGGGAAATAACTGGGCTGTGCTTAGCTCCCCACTGGGAGTTTTTAGGGTGATGTACAGTGGGCTGAGCAGTGGGAGGGATCCAGCGCGCTTGTGGTGGGATTTGGTGCTGGATTCGGAGTTCACCAGGGTGTCACAGGGCTGGGGGGCCCAGCCCATCCCTGTGTGCTGCCTGCCCGGTGCTCAGCGCTGGCACAGCCGAGCGCGTTCATGGCGTGGGTGGGAAGGGGTGAGCGCCAGTCCGGTGGGGTTTTTTTCCCTTCTCCATCTTTCTTTCTTTCTTTTTTTTTTTTCCTCCTTTTTTCTTTCTTTTTTTTTCCCTCCCTCTCTGTGGGTTGAGCGTTGGGGCGACAGACAGGGAAAGTCTGAGCAATGGTCTCCGTGCTGGTGCTGTCTTCAATCACCGCGTCCCAGAATCCCTCGCTCTGGGCCTTCTAGGCACAAGGGCTTACAGCGAAAATCGGCAGCTGCAGCTGCGAGTGAAAGCACAAGAGCCCGGCTGGGTCTTTGGCATCGGCAGGAGAGCAAAAAAAAGCTGGGGGAGGCGAGGAGGGAAGGGAAAAGGCGGGGGGAAATGTGCCCTGTGGTTTTTTTCCAGGCTTGCCACCGAGGGTTGTGTTTCAGAGCATCGGTTCCCGGGCGCGGGAAGAGGCGGGAGGATGGGGGGTGCGGAGCGATGCCTCCGGGGAGCTCATTAAAATCTGTCGGCTCCCCCCTTTCGCCGGCCGAGAGAGGCTGCATGCGGAGGGAAGGAGGGAGGGACGTGCTGGAAGGAACACGCCGGCAGAGCGGCTGCCCGGTGGGGACAGTTGCCGGCCCGGGCAGGAACGCTGCCCCGGGGGCTCACCTGTCGGAGCACGTCGGCCGCGGCTGCCAGCGAGGCCGGGACAGGGCTGCCGTGTGCCGGGGACTCCCTGGGCCGGGAGCGGGCTCGGGGGCCGTGGGCTGCCCTGGTGTTGCCCGGTGATGCCCGGTGCCGCAGGTGATGGTGTTCGGGGCGATGCCGGGGGTCAGGGGGTGCGGCGGGAAGGGGAGTGCGAGTGGGAGCTGTCAGCACGTGCATGGGCAGCGTCGGCGGTGCTGGCTGTGCAGGCAGGGTTTGGTGTGCAGGGAGGGCTTGGTGTGCAGGTGGGGTGTGTGGACAGGGTTTGGTGCACTGGCTGTGCAGGAAGGGTTTGGTATGCAGGTGGGGTGCACGGACAGGGTTTGGTGTGCAGGCAAACACTGGCTTGCAGGAAGGGCTTGGTGTGCAGGGAGGGTGTGTGGACAGGGTCTGGTGTGCAGGCAAACACTGGCTTGCAGGAAGGGCTTGGTGTGCAGGTGGAGCTTGGTGGGCTGGCAGGGTTTGATGTGCAGGTAATTTGGTGTACAAGGCAGGGATTGGTGTGCATGGGCAGAGTTTAGTTTGCAGGCAGGGTTTGGTACAGAGGAAGGTATTGATGTGCACAGGGAGGGTTTGGTGTGCAGGCAAAGATTGATGTGCAGGGATGAGGCTGGCTTGGAGATCCTGGGTGCTAAGGTGGGTCTGGGCAGGTGTTTGCAGGAGACCACCCTGGCAAAAACATCTCCTTCTCCTGCCCAGTGAAGGGGACTGGCAGTGTTGGGGATCCTCCTTCCCGTTCCAAATCCCATGACATGCTGGAGGGAGAGCATTGGTGCAGCCTGGCCTGGCACAATGTGGGCAGACAGAGGAGAGGCAGAATGTGGTATTGATCCTCTCAGAGGGAGAGGGAAGGAGTTCTGGCATCCTCCAGCTCCAATTCTCTGCCCTTCCCACTGCTAAACCACCTTCAGGCAGAGGGAGCACCAGGCTGTGCCATGCCATGCCATGCCATGCCATGCCATGCCATGCCATGCCATCCCATCCCATCCCATCCCATCCCATCCCATCCCATCCCATCCCATCCCATCCCATCCCATCCCATGCCATCCCTCAGCTGCCGCCTCCAGGGCCTCAAGCACCACGCACACTCTCCCTTCTTCTCTCTTCTTCCCTCTTCCCTCTTCCCTCTTCGCCTCCTGCTGACTTCAGCGCATCGGCTTGGGCTCAGCGCCTGAACATTCCTTGCAAAACCTGGGCCTAAAATATCTGGAGGAGGATGGAGCGCCTTGGGCGAGGGAGATGAGCTCCTCAGCTGCAGGAAAGAGGGAGGCTGCTGGGCTGGAGGCAGCAGGGACGCTCTGCTCCCTGCCAGCTGCCAGCCCCGCTGGCCCCCCGGGAAAACGCCAGGAATAAATCTTGCCTGGTGAAGTCAGGCAGCTTGGTTTGGTTTGGTTTGGTTTGGTTTGGTTTGGTTTGGTTTGGTTTGGTTTGGTTTGGTTTGGTCGGGATGTGCCCAGCAGAAGCAGGGGCACGAGCACCCTGTGGAGCACCAGATGAGTGGCACAGGGAGTGAGGATGGCATTGGGAGAGGGGTGACAGAAGGGCAGGGTGGCATGGAGTGTGTGACAACAAAAGAGGGGGACGGGGAGAGTAGGGTCACAGGGGAACAGGGTGGCAGGGTGACAGTGGATCAGGGTGGCAAGGAATGGGATGAATGGGGAGCAGGAGAACAGGGTGCCATGGGAGAGGGGTGGCAGAGAGCAGGGCGACAGGGAGCTAGGATGGCAGTGGAGCAGGGTGACAGAGGAGCAAGGTGACAGGGGAGCAGAGTGACAGAGGAGCAAGGAGGCAGTGAAACGGGATGGAAGGGTGACAAGAGAGCAGGGTGGCAGGAGAGTGAGCTAGGTTGGGGTGGCTGAGGAGGGACAATAACTGCTGGGAGGGAGGTGCTAGGCGGGAGCTGTGTGACAACCAGTTTGCGAGGTCCAGATTGGCAGCAGATCCTGAACCAGGAGGAGCTGAGCATCCATACGGCCCCTGCCGAGATCAGACGCGACGACAGCGACTCGGTTTGGGGGAAGAAATTGGAGGCGGGGGAAGCTTTTTTGCTGAAATGAAATTTGAACCCCAAAGTGGGAGGGAAGTGGAGGTGGGGGGCACGGCTCTCTCCACATGGTTATTACTGCTGTTTTCCACCCAGCTGAAAGGAGAATGTAGCTTAATATGGACCCGCGGGGAGGAGAAGCACTCGGGAGCAGGGATTTGGCAGGAGGGAGCTGGGAAACAGCGAGAGGAACGTAGAGGTGAGAGTGGCCAGGGCTTTGCCCGGGGAGGAGAGGACGGAGCCGGGCTGGAACAAGGCGCTATTGTTCTTGGCGAGCAGGGGGCCAGCCGCGGCCCCCCCAGACCCGCAGAGCTGGCGCGGATGTGGGGAAGGTTTTTGGGACCGGTTTTTCCCGGCGGATTGCTGGCTGGGAGTGAGAAGAGCTCACTGTGCTGGGGTGCACCAAAGGGAGCTCACGAAACGCCCGGAGAGGCAAGGGGAGACTGGTGTTTGGTGGGGAGGTGATGGCAGGTGAGAGGACAGGGGTGAGCAGGGGGAGTTTCGGATCAGTGAGCGGGAGGGCGGGTGGTGGGGCAGAGCTTGGTGGCTGGAGGACGGTGTGGGAATGGGGCAAAACCCAGCGTCCCTCATTCTGCCAGCACAGCAGAATGTGCTGATCCTTGATGTGTGTGGGGCGGGAGAGGTCAAAACAGAGAGTCTGGGGACCTTGCTGGCCTGGGGACCTCTGTCACCCCACGATTCACGTCCTGCCATGATCCCCTCTTGGCTGCTGGCACCTCTGCAGGGATCCCCATCAAGCCCTGCTGTCCCTCGTGTCCCCTTGGTCCCTTGCCCCAGCACCTGACATCGCCTCCCTCGGCACTTCACCGCTGCTGTGGATGTCACGTGCCACGTTGCCAGAGCCACCAGCTGTCCCTTGGGCCATGACAGTGCCTGGGGACACCCGAGGGTGCCAGTGAGCAGGAATGTGGGGAACCAGCAGGGCTCATGGGGCTGGAGGAGGAGGAGGAGAATGGAGGGACGTGCAGTCCCATGGGCTCTGGGAGCTGTGGCCAGGGAGGGGGCAACAAGGCAGATGCCAGGTTCAGGGCAAAGCTGAGCTTAGCCCAGCCTTCCCTGGGCTGCCGTGCCTTGGCCCTCCCAGCACAGCTGGAAGAGAAAAACCCCCCTGCAGCACATCCCTGGCATTTGCTCCCCATCCCCCAGTTCCCACCTCTCTGATGCTTCCAACGCAGCGATGCCCTAAAGGCAGCAGAAGCACCTTTGCAAGTGCACACTAAATATTTGAACACGCTTGGGTGGCTCTGGCACCACTGCTGCTCTCACCCTTCCCCATCCTCTTCCCGAGCCTCTCTGGACTCCCCAAATTTAGTGGGTACCCCTCCTTTCCTTTGGCGGGTGCTCCTCCTTTCTTCCAGAGAGGGGTGTGACATTTGCTCAGCAGCTCTTGCCCAGCATTACTTGCTCCAGCCGAGGCAGAGCCTGGCATGGCCGTGTCACCCCGGGTGTGTGTCGCCCCGGGTGTGTGTCACCCCGGGTGTGTGTCACCGCGTGTCCCCCCTCTCTCCCTCCCTCCCTCCCCAGCCCACCCGCTGCCAGCCCCGCCGCACGTGGTGGGACCGCGGCGTCCGCGCGACGCCCGCCTCCCCATCCTTCATCCCTCCTCTTCCTCCAGCCCCAGCACCCTGCAGCCGGGCTGGGCGCCCAGCGGGGCGGGAAGGCGGGGAGCAGCGTTCCCCTCCCCTCCCCGGCATTCCTTGGGAGTGAAACACAAGAGCTGGCAGGGCACTCCTGCTTTCTCTGGCCTCCGCTCCTCCGGTGCCTGAACAAAGCCCTCCTGCCTCTCCCAGGAACCTGGGGTTTGAAGCAGGAGAGAGGGCTGGTGCTGCGTGGCAATGCCCTCCTCAGGCATATTTTGGGTTCTGTGGTGGGTGGGGGACAGACGTGGGCGCAGTCCCCACGGGGCAGCTCTGGACAGGGTACCCCAGGGTACCCACGAGCACTGTGTCTGCCTCAAGAACTGTTGGCATCCTCCCCAACCTGGGTTTTGCGTCCCCACCATCTCACTGCCATCACATTGCCATGGAAACTGAGCCCTGAAGAGTACCAGTTCAATTCCAGTTTGCCCCCAGTTTGATCGTAGTTTGGCCCCGGCTCTCTCATGACAACACGGGTTGGTGCATCCTTCATCCCATGATCCAGGATGATGCATCCCACAGGGAATGTGCGCTCCGTCCCCCTTCCCAATGTCCAACACCCCCCTCCTCAGCACACAAAGCCCCCCCACCCTCCCCACCACCCCCGGTGAAGCAGGCCCCTGTCGGAGCGCAGTCCCCGACAGCGAAGGTTATTTTAATGGATGCATTACTTTAAACGAACCCTCCGCCATCTGTTCCACCCCCTAATTACGCATGCAAAAAAAAGCCCATCTCACAGCCAGCGCAGGAGAAAGTAAAGATATAAGTGATTTAAATGCATGTATCCGCAGCTCCGCCAGCAGCTGGGCTGGGCTGCGCTCCTCAGCTGCCTGGTGAGCCGGGCAACTTGGAGGCAGGAAGGCAGAAGAGATGGTTCTCCTGGACCCGGCGCCTCGGCAGGGCGGATGGTGGGTGCAGCAGGCCTGGAGCTCGGTGGCTGTACCCATCCGTCCCCCAGCCGCGCCTCCACGCCGCCATGCTGTCCCCATCACCCCTGAAGGTTAGCCCTGCCCGCCGGCTGCCGGCTCGGTGTGGCTGAGCCTTCGGAGCGGGGACACGCCGCGGTGCATGGCGGGGGCCAGGGGGGGACAGCCCCCAGCGTGGCCGGGCTCCCTGTCCTGGCGCTGCCCGGAGCGGGCAGGGCGTCCCACGGGGATGGGCACGGGTTTGGGTGACACTGGGGGACACCGGGTGCTTGTCCTCTGGCTGAGGACAGGAGATTTTCCCCCACGCTGCTTTTGCCAAGCAGCAGCTCTGTTTCTAATGAGCCATCCCAAGATCCAGGGAGTCTTGAGCCCTGAGTGCTCCCAGAGGATGTTCGACCCTGGGAGTCTGTCCTTCGGGACAGCGGAAGGTGAGAGGGGCTGGGGGGCTGAATGAGACCTGCTTGGAGAGGCAGAGCTCATAGGGGATGGAAAACCCCATTTTTACATCAATCTCCTGCTTTGGGGAGTCCCAGCAGGGACAGGGAGGTGGCAGCAGTTTAGGGGGCTGTGTCCATCCCCTGTCTAGGGGGAAACAGGAGGGAACCCTGCATCCAGGGCTGCCCCACTCGGACTCAGTTTCCCCCATCCCCAGTACAAACCACCCACAGGGATGGCATGGGTGACTGGCACGGCTTTGGGTGACCCCACGGTGACAAGGCAGGACCACGACCACCAAGGCAGGGCCACCGCCTGGCGCCGGAGCCGGCGGCGGTGCTGGGTGCCCGTCGTCCCCCCCTCTCCCTCCGTCTCCTTCTCTCCGTGCCTGACTGCAGCAGATGCGCCAGCTCTGCAGGAAGAGGGAATTAAGTTGGGCTGGAGGAATTTTAAAGATTGCTGCAGGCCTGAGGGTCTTAGATCCCCCCGCGGAGATGGGCAGTCATGCAGAATTAATCCTATCGGCAGCCTGGCTCGGCTTCAGCCGGTGCAGAGCTCCGGGAGAGCGCGCGGGAGCGCGGGGGGCGATGCTGGGGGCGGCTCAGAGAGCCCCGGTGCCTCTCGGCGTCGATGGGAAATTAATAATGAAAAATTAAAAGCCCCAATTCAGCCTTTCACCCCCCTCCTTCCTTCTCCCCATCAGCCTGGAGGTGGGACTCGTAGGGGCGGAGGAGGTGGGTGGATTCTGCAAAGCTTAAGGAAAACCTGTTTGCCGTAGCCAGCAGAGCCCGTGGTGGGAGAAAATGCTGGGGCCACATCCTCCTGGCAGTGCTCGCCGTGTGCCCGGGGGGCTGGCACGGGGACACCCCTGGCTGCCATCACCCAGCTCCATCTGCAGCGAGGCCGTGCAGGGGCAGGAGCAGGCTGGGGGGACAGCGGGCAGGCTGAGGTGGCAAGAGGGAGGTCGTAACAGGAGCAGGCTGGAGTGGCAGTGGGAAGGCTGAAGTGGCAGGAGGCAGGTTGGGGTGGCAGTGGGAAGGTTGGGGTGGCTCAGAGCAGGCTGGAGTGGCTCAGAGCAGGTTGGGGTGGCAATGGGAAGGCTGGAGTGGCAGTGGGAAGGCTGAGGTGGCAGGAGGCAGGTCGGGGTGGCTCAGAGCAGGTTGCAGTGGCTGGAGGCAGGCTGGGGTGCTGTGCCAGCGCAGGGGACACAGGGACACACCAGGCATCCCCACGTGCTGCCCCAGCCGCCCTCAATGTCCAAGGGGACGCCAGGGTGACATCTGGGTGCCCCGTGGCTCTGCCAGCCCCACAGGCAGCCTTGTCCCTGCCGTCCCTCCTGGCTGCCGGGGCTGCGGTGCCACCGTGCCAGTGGGCTCGGTGGCTGCGTGACGCCGGGCAGGGTGGCCCGCAAGGGCTCTGCAGCTGCTGCCGAGCCCTCTGCTCTCCAGTTTATAAATAATGCAGCGCCCAGGCGTGTTGGCAGTGCCCGCGCCCGCCCGCAGCCCCGGCGCGGCGGCGGCGCCCTGGGACGAGCGGCGGGCGCTGTCACCGGGCAGGGTGACACCGAGCCGTGCCGTCCCGCGGGGGGGGGGGGGCGAGCCCCGCCGTGTCCCCCCCGTGTCCCCCGGCCCCCATACCCGGGCCGTGCCGGGTGCCCGCGGTGACCCCACGCGCGGGGACGTCCCCGAGCCTCGCGGATGGCGGCGCGCGGCTTGCAGCGTTGCCATGGCGATGTGCTGGCGCTAACGAGCCCGAGTAAACACTAACGAGGGAGAGCCCCACGCGGGTGGGTGCGGGCGTGGGGACCCGCGGGGCCGGGGACGCTGCGAGCCCGGGCGGGTGCCCCGGAGATCCCCCCGGCGGTGCCCCCCGGGCGCTGTGTGAGGCTGTGGTTTCATGGTTGCACTGGGGGCTCTGGGTGCTGGTGAGGCCCGTGGGGACAGGATGTCAGTCCCCTGCTCACTCTGGGGACAGGATGTCAGTCCCCTGCTCACTCTGGGGACAGGGTGTCAGTCCCCTGCTCACTCTGGGGGCACCCCGAGTGGGAAGGTGCCCACCCTGAGGTTCCAGAGGTGCTGTGGTGCCGGGCGCTGCTGTCCCACTCTGGCCACGGTCTCTGTCTCTGTGCAGGGCCCGTGGGTGCAGGCTTGGAGAGGGCTGAGTCCCCAGGGTGTCGCTCGGCGCTGTGGGGAGCTCGGGGTGTCCCTGGCAGCAGCTGTCCCTGCCGTCTCAGTTGTCACCGTGGCTCAGCGCCTCGCGTTCCTCCTCTCCCACGGCCACCCCGCTTTGGGTGGGGGTCAGCGTGGGGGGCAGCCCCCGCACCAGCACCCCCACCGTGCCCGAGGTCCCCTCCAACATTTAATGGTGCTGCAGCTCATTAAACCGAGGTGCAGGTGCCCCCGGTACCTTCATCCTCCCGGAGGGCTCTTAATGAGGGCTGCTAACGAGCGCCCGCGCTCCCCGTGCCGAGCCTGACTGGCGACAGGCACCGGGAGCCACGCGCGGGCTCCTTTCGGGGCCTTCCCGGGGTCCAGCGACCCCTCTGCCGCGCTGGAGAAGGGCCCGAGGGTCCCCCGCCGCCGAAACTGCAGCAGTGTCACCCCAGTCACCGGTGCCACTGCAGCTTCTCCAGCTTCAGTGTGTGCACCGTGGGCACCGGGTGCCCTGTGCCTCAGTTTCCCCCTTCAGCCCCGCTCGGGGACTCAGGGCCCTGGGGACGGGCACCAGTGTTCACAGGCATGCAGAGCTGGGGCTTGAGGCTCCTCTTGGTCCTCCCAGCCCCACTGTTGTCCCCAGAGCCACAAAGCCACCCGGCCCCCGGCAGGGTGACCTGCTTGGGCCTGCCCGCATGGGGGACTGCAGGGGTTTGGCAGAGGGGCTGTGAGGGTCCCGTGCACCCCAAAAATCCGAGTGGCGCTGATGCTGGGCAGGGCACAGGGCAGCGGGTGCCCAGAGCAGATCAGCTGGGGCATGCCTGGCTGAGAGGGGCTCTTACGCTCATGCCCCTCTTTTGGGGGCTGTAGTGGGGAGACCCCATCCTGCAAAGAGCCGTCGGCCCCCGCCAGGGCTGGGTCCCCCCGCTCCCCTCCGAAGGGAGCCCTAATCCTCGTGACACGGTGCCCAGCTCCATGGTGGCTAATTGCAGTGTCCCCAGCTGAGGATTACAGTCTAAAGCAGGAAAGGAGCAGCAGGAGCAGATGAGCTCCTGAGCAACAAAGCTCCTGTTCCCCTGCAAAACGACTTTTATTAGGGGTATAATTAAAAGCTGACAGGAGGCGAAAATCATGGGGATGGTCAGGGTGAGGGATGAAGCCACCTGAAGGTCCCTGTGTCCCCCCAGGTGTCCCACCCGCCAGCTTCCCCCTCTGACCACAGCCCTGCTGGCAGGGCAGGAGGAGCGAGGTGCTGGGCTGGCAGAGGAAATCCAAACTCAGCCCCTATGAAAGGGGCTTTGTGTGCCCGAGAAGGAGCAGCCCTCCTCCTTCTCCTCCTCCTCCTCCTCTTCTACTGGCCACTGCAGGGCCACTTTCCTGCCTGAGGGTGGCCTCAGTGTGGGTGCCAGAGGGAAAACAAGGCACAGAGCAGCATGGCAACCCTGTGGCCTCCTGCCCTGCCCACACTCCTGAGATTTTCCCCTTCACTTGTACCCCTGGCTGCGGATGAGGCAGTCCTTAGGGTTGTGCTGGGGTCACCCATGAGTGTCCCAGCTGGTGCCATCCCTGCAGAGTCCCTGGGATGGGCCCTCTGTACCAGGCCTGGCCAAGGCACTTGCAGTAGAGAAGGAGCAGCAGGGACAGACAGACACAAGGACAGAGGGACATCTTCCCCTGTCCCCTTTGTGCCACCTGGATGGCCCCTTCCCAAAACCGCTGCCTGCCTCAGTTTCCCTTTGCCTTTCATGAGTGCTATGTCTGCCCTCCAGCAGGACAGAACCCCAGTTCACCCTGAGGGAGCTCAGCCCTCCTTGGTGACCCCAGCTGCCCCCAGATTTGGCTGATGTCCCCTGGGAAGGGAACACTTTGGGGCACCCAGTGCTTGGCACCTTTGTGGGTTTGCGCTCAGGAACATCGCGGCAGTGCCAGCGTGGTCCCGTGGCAAGGCAGAGGGTGGCACAGGCAGGGACCCCAGCTGGGAGCTGGGCACTGCCCACCTTGGCCTGGCCCAGCCCCAGCGGGCAGTGGAGGGCTTGTTCTCTGCCTGGACAGGAAGACGAATGAATTCCATTATGGGATCGCGATTTTATTCCACGTGTCAGGGAGCCTGAGATTAACTTGCTCACCGGGCTGTGACAGACCCAGACACCCGCGTGCACGCGCTCCAGCAAGGGGGCTCCGCACACAGCCGGGCACGGAGCTGCTGAGAGCCTGCCGTGCCCACCCGGGGCAAGCAGGGCTGTGCTCGCCCACCCCGGCTCCAGCAGGAGCCCTCCAGCACCGGGGAGGTGGCAAAGAGCAAGGCCAGGGCTCTGGCACTGCCACTGTCCCATGTCCTAAAGGTCCTTTGGCCACCCAGGGACCCGTGTCTGGCAGGCAGGCGAGGGCGAAGCACGATCCCAGCAGGGCTCTGGGAGGCCATGTGCTGCCAAAAAACAGGCTTGGAGGAAGGGAGGAAGTGGGACATGGGGGCCTGGGGACCTTGACGAGAGCTGATGGCACTGGGGACTTGTGCCTTGACAAGTGCCTTGACAAGACCAATGGGCTGCTCTTATCTCAGCTCAGCCAGGTGGCTGCCCACGTTGGGAGGGCATCGGGGCCGTGCAGTTGTGTCAGGGCTGTGCCGTGCCGTGCTGTGCCGTGCCGTGCCGTGCTGTGCTGTGCTGTGCTGTGCCGTGCCGTGCTGTGCCGTGCCGGGGCCGGCTGCTCTCCCCTCACCGCCCCCCCTGCGCGGGCGCAGGCAGCTGGCTCTGTTTGCTGGAGGCTTTGCGCATTCCAGTTCGTGGGTCACTCGCCTTCGAAACCTCTCCGGGGACAGAGGCAGTTGGGAGCCGTAACAAACAACCCAAGGGCTCCGGTGACGCCCGCGCCCGGCGCTGCCTGCCAGCTCTGCGGTGGGGGGGCTTGGAGAGGGCCCCTGCTCCCCGGGGAGCTCTGGGGGGCTGCTGGGAGGTCCCAGTACAATAACCAGGACACGCCGAGCAGGTTTCTGTGCAGGAGGCGGGAGTGATCCCTTTCTGGGGAGCAGGGAAGGGTGCAGGAGGAATGCTGTGGTCACTTGTGCTTTGGGGACAGGGTACAGAGAGGGGCACTGGCAGGGAGCGTCATCCATGATCCATGTGGGAAGGGGTGGTGCAGCTGGCCAGGCACGGTACGGGCAAGAGGACAACGTGGGCAGCAAGCATGAGGTGGCTCGGTGTCCCGGTGTCCTGGAATGTGGGTCGCAGCCATCCCGAGGAGTTCCTGGGTCCGGTGGGTGCTGGGGGAGTGGTGGGAGCGCAGCGCGGCTTGGGGAGGCTGGGCGGTGCAGGGAAGGTCAGCCTTGGCCAGATGCAGCCACTCCACCCTCCTCCAGTGCTTTGCACATTAATGCAAATGCACTGGCCTGAGTGGTTCATTAGCAGCATGTGGAATGGAATAATGCATCCGCATCCCATTAGCCTAATGAAAAAAAGGGAGCCGGCACCTGGAACAAAGCTGCCGACTCTTGGCTAGTGCTCTGGCTCGGCCATGCTGGGCCGTGGGGGCCTCCCCCTCCCTTCCCCTCCCTCCCCTTCCCCTCCCTTCCCTGTGCCGCCCCAGCCCTCTGAGCATCCCTGCGCCCAGCGCTGCGGAAGGGACCCCGTCCCCAGGGTGTCACCACAGATCCCATTCCCAGGATGTCGCCGCGGCAGGGTGCAGCCCCTGGAGGATTCAGGGCGGTCCCAGCGTCACCCCTCAGCATCCCAGGCTGGGAGAGGGATCCGAGCCATAGTGCCACCGAGGCACCCGGGGTCTTGAGATGTCTCCGTGTCCCTGGGGCTGGAGCGCAGAGCCTTGGAGGATTCGGGGGCACCCCGGGGTGGGCAGAGCCGGTCGCAGCATCATCCATCTGCATCCGCGAGTGGGAGGGGGTCCAAGCTGGGAGTGCCGCAGTGGCGCTGGCCGGGTGTCGAGATGTCCCCATGTCCCTGGGGCCGGGAGCGCGGAGCCTGAAGGATTAGAGGAAACATTGCCAAACAAACCAGGCTGTGCCGGAACCAATTAGCCTCCAGCAGGCAGAGTTTCAGATGCTGTTATTTCTGCCTCTTCTCTTTTCTCTCCCTCCTTCTGTCTCCCCCTTTCCCCCTCCCCGGCCCTCCCCAGCCCCTCCTGCCCGCCCCCAGCATCCCTGCTCTCGCCATTCCTCTCCGTGTCGGAGCTTGTTTTGGGCACTGGCTCTGGAGTGAGTCATGCCGCGCGTAGGGGATTTTAAAAGCTTTCTGCTGTCGCTGGGAAGCCGGTTTGGGCTGCTCCGACACTGGGGGTGGAGCGCCATGCCTCGCAGACAACCCTCGTCTGGGGAACCCAAAAAAATCCCCTACCCCGATGCCCCGAACCCCTGGGATCCCAGCCCCCCCCCCCCCTCTCTTTGCGGGGTCGGCTCCGTCACCCCAGCCAGCGGTTGAGTCACAGGCGAAACTTTCGAGCCGTTGGAGCTTCCTCCGGCGGGCCCCTCTCCGAGGAAGTGGTCTGCCGGGGCGGCGGGCCCGCCGGGGCGGGTGCCCGGTCCCGGTGGGTGCAGCACGCAGGCGCGGGCGGCCGGCGCTGGAGCTCGAAGCGTGGGAGAGTTTTTTTTTCCACCCCCCTTTCCCTCCCTCCTTCCCCCCGCCGCCGCCTCCGCCGGCCCTGCTGCCAAACCCGGGGTGGGGGCCCTCCGGCGCGACCCTCCCGCCGGTCCGCAGCTGGCCGCGGTCCCCCCTTCATCCTCCTCCTCCTCCTCCTTGCCTTGAGCTGTGCTGCTGAGGGACTGCAGCTCCCGTGGATCAGGAGGAGATTTAGGTCAAGCGCTCGACTGAGTCGAAACAGCCATCTGTGTGCGGAGGAAACCGGCCACCCAGAGCCCCCGGCGCGGCTGGCCCGGCTCCGCCGCGGGGTCCCGGCACCGCCGGCACCCCCGGACCCCGCGCCGGGCACACAGCCCGCCTTTGTCTCCGGCAAGGCAAAAAACCCACCCAACGAATAAACAAATGGGGGAAAAAAATCCCCCTTGCTGCCGACCCGTCACCCCCGGCTGTGCCGTGGGCATCGCCGCGCAGTCTGGCACGGAGCGGCCGCGGCAGCGCTCCAAGGTCGCCCTGACACGCGGTGGGAAGGTGTGTGCCGGCGGGAACCGGGCAGGGACGCGGAGCCGGGGCCCGGGCCGGGCCGGGGCAGGCAGGGCGGGCCGGGCAGCGGGAGGGAGGCCCTGGCCGCCTGCCCAGAGCCCGGACTCCTGGGTTCCTGCAGGAACAGGGTGGAGCGGGAGGAGGATGGGGAGCTGGTGTCATCCCGGCCGCGGCGGGGGGGAGCGGATCCCTGCCCGGGAGAGCCGGGGGGGCTCCGCGTGAAGCTGCGGCCGCCGTGCCTCAGTTTCCCCGGATGGTGAAGTAGAGCAGCCCAGCGGTGGCAGCGCAGCGGGCGCCCCGGCCAGGTGGGGACCCCCAGGTGCCCCTCGGCACCCCGCAGCGGGGCGGAGGTGACCGCGGCCCCTGCTGCTCTGCACCTGCCAGCTTAGTGTTGCCTCTCCATTTCCTTCCGGAGCCTTTTCTCGCCCGCCGGTGCCGGTGCCGCCGCGCTGCGCGCACGCTGGGCGCAGGGAGAGGAAACGCGCCTGGGCCGTGGGAGGGCCGGCGCCGGATGGGCCTCCCGGCCCCGGGCGGTTTGGCACAGCCCGGCCAACCCGGGTGCCGAGCCGTGCCGGGCGTGGGCCGGAGCCCGGCGGGCGCGGGGATGCGCCCCGGCCCCTCGGCCCGTCCGCCGCCCGCGCGGCCCCCCGCGCTCTGCCCGCCGAGCCCGGTAAGGAGCTTTGTCCGGCCAGTTCGCGCGGTAATCCCGCCTGGCCCGGGGGATTATGCGTGCGGAGAGCTGTGGGGGGCCCGGGGCGCCCAGCAGACGGGGTTTGGAGGTCAAGGTTTCCCTCGGTGCAGCGGGCTCTGGCCAGGAGGGTGACGGGGACATCCTTGAGCGTGAGAGGGTCGCACGGGGACCACAACGTTTGCCCCCAGCCCCCGGGCAAAGCCGGCAGGAGCTCGGTGCCCCTGCAGGGCCCTGTGCCCAGCCAAGGCAGAGCTGGGCCCGGTGCTTCCCTCTGGGATGGTGTGGAGCATCCCTGCATCCCTCCGGCGTCCTTCCTCCCAGTGTGGCAGCAGCAGGCATGTGCAGCTCTGCCAGGCAGGAGCTGCCAGGAGTGCGGGTCCCATCCTGGGTCCCTTCCCAGGTCCCGTTCCGGGTCCCATCCCGGCTTCCCCGCAGCCCTGCGTCCCCGGCGGGCTCGGAGGGGGCTGGTGGATGCTGGGAGCTCGGCGGTTCTTTATGGTCTCAGAGGGCTCCATTAATTCTTTAAATATCCAGCCTTTCCAGGTGGGTTTTGTTGAAAATTAATTTCCGGAGCTATTTTAATTTTGCTGTATTTAATTTGCTGTTTATTTTAATTAATTAACGTCGGGAAAATCTCTTCTCCCCAGCATCCTGCAGCCGTCTGGGGTGGCTGCACCCGGGAGGTGAGAGCAAGGGGATGCCATGGGTGTGAGGGGCACTGGCAGGGAGGGTGCCCAGCCCCCACGGCGCCCACCTGGCTGCATCCCACCTGCCCCAGGTGACAGGGTTGGCATGGGGAGGCAGCGAGCTGAGTCTCTTCCCACCATCCCTGCTCCAGGGCTCATCACAGGGCGTGCTGCTGGCTCCATGGGACGTTTGTCCCATCGCCGGGTGGGAGATGGCTCAGGCAGTGCTCGCAACCACCTTCCTCCTCCTCCTCCCGGCGATGGCTGGGGGCCTGAGGGCGTGCACCCATGAGGATCCCGTGCCGTGCCGTGCCATGCCATGCCATGCCGTGCCCAGCAGGAGGGTCCTGGTTTAACTCCCGGCACGGAGCTCTTGCAGCCACACCCGCGCGGAGGGATGGATGCTCAGCCCGGCCCCGCTCCCTCCCGGCGCTCCGTGCTCGGCGCTGGCCAGAGCCGGCCAGGGGGTCCCTGCGGGGCGGCGGGCAGGGGCTGGGGGAAGGGATGGAGCCGCCTTCCTCCGGATCAAGGCCTCTGGTCTCTCACATGTCTAGACGCTGCCACACACACCTAATGTGGTTCTTGGCAGGAGCCGCGGCTGCTCTCTTGAGGTTAATTGCTGCACACGGAGCTCTGCAGACAGATAACCCGGCTCCACGCTGCCCCGGAGCCCGCCTCACCCAGCCCTGCTCGGCTGCAGCCCCCGGGGATGGAGGAGCAGGGCAGTGATGCTGTGACACTGTGGTGCTGTGACCCTGTGGTGCTGTGACACTGTGGTGCTGTGCGTGGTTCGGGGCGCAGCACTGGCCAGTGAGGGGGCTCTCCCGGTTTTGGGGACAGGCGGGGATGGAGGAGAGGTGCGGGCAGGGCTGAGCAGGGTGACATGGCCGCAGGGCTCTGGGGCAGGAGCAGGAGGAGGAGAGAAGGGCCCCAGCAGGCCGGGCTGCCGCCATCCTCTGCCGGCGCTGGGCGCGGCGGCTGGGCTGGACCTGATAAGGGCAGCGCGGCGGGGAGGGGGCCGCACAAAGGCTCGGCCTGGCTGAGCCTGCCTGGCGGATCCAGGCTCCGGAATGGCAGCTGGAGGGAGATGCAGCGGGGACCGGGGTGGGAAGAGCTGTTCCATCCTCCGGCCCCAACATCTGGTGGGAAGAGGGGATGGGAGGAGAGAATGCTGGGCAGGCTGCAGGGGTGAGCCCCAGGGCTTGGCCACATCCGGACTCCCTGGGATGGGCTGGATGAGGCCTTTCCCAGCAACTGCTCTTGCAAAGCACCTTCCTGGGAGCAAACCCTGCTCTAATGACGTGCTTGGAGCCACTGGCACCCCAATCCTGGCCCCTGCTTGGCCCCGTCCATAGGGACCAGTTTCCCTTTGGACAAATCTGTGCTTTGTCAGGCGTGGTGCTGGCTGCCAGGTGCCATCACCAAGGCAGGGTGGTGCAGACCAGGGCTGGGAAGTGGTACATTCCAAGGCTGGAATTACATCGGGTCCCTGGAGGGATCCCCAAAGCACAACATCCCCTCACCTCCCACAGGGCTGGGGCTGGCCATGAGGTCTGGGCTCGGTCCTGTGTCCCAGGGCTGTGTGGGGGTGATCCCAGCCCTGGGACCAGCCCCACATGGGATCCGCGGGGAATCGGGTGAAGGTTTCAGTCCAAGCTGTGTTTTGGTTTGGGGTTTCGTCATGATTTCATGGCAGGGAATTTCCGTTCGTAACCAAAGACAAGAACAAAAAAAAGGAAAAAGCCGAAACCAAAGAAAAAAAACCCAACACTGCATTGAATTTTTGCCAACAAAATGGGATGTTTCCATTCTTGTTTTGGCTTTTGGCAGCCCCAAACTGCAGCCAGTGGAAGAAAATATCCATGTGGAAAGGCTGCTGGCCTCCTCCAGCAGTGCAGTGGCCGGGCTTGAGCTCCTGCCCCACAGCCGTGCTGTGCTGGGGGGGACAAGGAGCACGGCCCCTGCAGAGCGTGTCACCGTGCTCCCCTCCCCGCGCTCTTTGGAGAGGACATTGCCATGAGAACGGGCTTGTTGTTTGTGGGGAGCATGGAGACAGAGCAGGCGAGCGTTTGCAAGGACATCGGTGGCACGCCGAGCTTGTGCTTCCCACTTGTCCTTGCAGCGGGTCGCTCTCTCCTCCCCAGCTGGCAGCACAGCCCTGCTCAGCTCCAGCGTGTGCTGTGCCATGCCAGCCTCCCTCAGGGCATTGCCTTCCCTCCTGGCATCATCCCCGGCCTCTCCCCGCTTCACCTCTCAGGTTTTGGGGGACCCTCTGTGGGGCTGCGGTGCTGGGGATGCTGGGGAAAGGAGGAGCAGCCACTGCAATGCTTAAATGAGGTTGGGTTTTTTTCCTCACATCCCCCCCTCCATCCATGCTAGGAAGAATTACAGTCGCCCAGGCATCTGTTCTGGCAGAGTCGAGCTAAAGAGCTTGTCCTGGGCTTGGCAAACCAGCCGGCGCAGCCGACAGCTTTTCCAAGGGCAGCCTTGGATGTGGAGCAGCAGGTTGACATTGCAGGGAGAGGAGCCTTGTGCTGCAGGCACCAGTGCTGTGCCCCTCAGCTCCTGACTGGATGGGATTTGGCAGGGACTTCTGCAGGCAAGATGCTGCAAACCCCCTTCCCAAAAAGCAGCATCCTCTAGTAGGTCTTTGTTTGGAGCCAGGAAGAGGGCAAATGGTGCCAGCACATCCCAGGGTCCTTGTCCTTGCACAGAGAGGACAGCAAGTGTCACCCTGCAAGGGACTACTGCCAAAAACAGCCCTGCTAAATTCTCCTTGAAGCTGGAGAAGCTCCTCTGTGCCCCCGGGCTGTGCAGCATCCCTGTCACTGCCACATCTCCGCATTGGCCACGCCATGGTTGTCACCCCCAGCCCTCCAGAGCGCTGTGGAAGGGTGCAGTGGCGGCACCAGGGGATGCCAGGAGCAGGGCTGCCCCCTGTGCCAGCAGCACCATGCACGGGCCCTGTGCCGTCAGCAGCCAGGCAGGGGGAGGCGAGTTGGAGCGGCTTGGCAGGGAGGTGTGGGAGCCCTGCCGGAATGCTGGGCTCGGAGCTGGAGCGTGTCAGGCACAGATGGGATCGTTAGTGGTGGTAAAAATTATCCAGCCCCTCTTAAAAACCCAGGCGCAGCAACCTGACCCCGCAGCTCCAGGGGTGGCAGCTCCCACCGGAGCGGGGCTGGTGTTTGCTCCCCTGCCATCACCATCCATCCCTGGCATCTGCGGCCACAGCTGCCCGTCACACGCCACGCGCTCCCCTCTGCAGTGCCAGGGTGAGGGGTCTCTCTCTGCCCCCTGCCCCAACACCCACCCCAGTGCCACCGCCGCCGGGCAAACCCCATCCCTGCGGGTGCTGCCACCCTTGGTGCCGTTTCCTATTTCTTTTTTAATGCACCCAGGTCTCCTGTTTGCTTTTTAACTGCAGTAACCACAAGAGGGAAGTTTCAGAGCGGCTCGAGCCCGTCTCGGCGAGGAAGGGAGAGGCAGCAGCGCTCTGTGCCCGTCCGCAGCACCGTGCCCGGGGCTCTGCCGCCATGGTCCAGCGCCTGGTGGCTCTTGTGCTTTCCATCCCCCTCTTCCTGCCGCTCATCCCCAGCTCCTTTTCTCTTGGAAGTGAGGAATTTGAGGCTGGTCTGGCGTTGCCAACGGGCCTCAGGCCCCCCCAGCGCCGATCGATCGCTCTGCGCGCTCCTGCTCCCTGTTTTTTCTGTTTGTTTGCAGCCGCTTGAGGGCTCTTGTGATGAATCCAGCCTGGACAGAATTCAACAACAGCTGAAACGCAGCCCGGGGTGGGGGTGGGAGTGAGAGGGCAGCGGGGCCGGCCCACACTGGAATGCGAAATGGGGCAGCGGGCAGTGCTGGGACGGAGGGATGGGATGGTGCCAGATCCCAGTCCAGGGGTGCGGAGGGACGGGGAGCACCGCCCCAAACTCCGGGTGCTCCAGGGTGGCAGCGTGGGGACCTGCTGGGGTCAGCGTTTGGGGCGTCTCCCTGCTGCCCTTGGCTGCTGCTGGGAGCTGGGCAGCAGGGGAAGGGCTGGCTCCACTGGCCAGGCTCAGGGTCGCAGCTGCAGGGGAGAGGGGACAGGGGACAGGGGACAGGGGACAGGGTCTGTGCCAGCTGCGCCGCCCTCCCCGCCATGCCAGGTGCCGTCCATCCCTGAGCATCCACAGAGGCCTACCTGCCATCCCTGCAAAATGGCGGATTTCAATTAGAAAGGAAACATTCCCCAAAACCCCAGTGCAGGGAGAGGGTGCGCACGTCCCTGTGCCCCCAGCCTGCAGCTGCCAGCTCTGCCAGGGGTCCACGGGGCAAAGTGGGGGCACAGGCGCACGGGGGCACAGGAGGGGTCTCCGGGGATGCTCCCCAGGCCGGGCAGTGCCTGCTGGCTGGCGTGGCTGCCTGGTGCTCGGTGCTGGGGCTGGCTCGGTGCTGCAGCTGTGGCTCCGGGAGGGAGCAGGACGCGGCTGCGCCGGCGTGCGAGGGTGCGCGCAGGCGGGAGGGATAATTAGTTCCTACTATAGCACTTCTCAGTCAAAGTGCTTTTTAAAAGCCTCCATTCATTAGTCTTCACGGCTCCCCCGAGGTGTCGTGTCCTGGTTCTCTTCCCCCCTCCAACTCCCCACTTCCCTGGAGCAACTGGGGATCCTGAGCTGGGGAAGGGGAGGATGATGTTCCTCTTGAGGCTGGGTCCTTGTAAAACCCCCAAATGGGGTGGCGGTAGTGGGACAGTCCCAGTGTCCCTGTCCCAGTGGGGCTGCTGGGGTGCCATGGCCACATCAGCACTGATGGGGAGTTTCCATGGAGGCTGAGCTGTGCCGTGTTTGGAGCACAGGGAAGGGAGTGGCAGGGCAGGGAAGGGCTGTGGGTCCGGTGGGTGCCAATGGCAACTCGCCACCCTGACCAGCACACCAGGGAGCAGCGCGGTGGCTCCAGTTCCCCAATTACCCGGTGTGTGCCGGGCTCCCAGGGGTCACCTGGGAGGACGGAGGGTGCTGGAAGATGCCAGGGGGTGCCGGTGTGGCTCAGCCCCCAGACCTGGGCATCATGTGGGTGCAGGCACGGGGGGTACCCGGGCGTGTGCCCCAGTGAAAGGCAGGGCGCAGAGGCAGGCAGGCTGGCAGTGGGCCTCCACTGCAAACCCTAACCTTATTTTCCCAGGTCCGACGCCAGTTTCCATGGAAACAGCCGGGAGCAGAAACGGGAACCAGAATCCAGAAATGTGAAGCTTTGAGCTCCAGTTTGCCTTCCTGGATTCCTGCTCCCCGTGACCCCAGCTGGGTGCTGGCACCCACACTGCTCCCGCTGTGTGCAGGGGGCAGGGCTGCCCTGCCTGGGCACCCCCAGGGCTTGGGGTGCTCCTCTGTGCCTGCACGCTGCAGCACCCTGGGCATGGTGTGTGGGCATGGGCACGGTGTGCCAGCAGGATGTGGGGGTACTGTGGGAACAGGACACTGCAGGCTGGGGACATTGCTGCCTGGGGACGCTGCTGGCAGCCCCACAGTCAAACAGCACCTGCACACATCTGTGTGTCAAGGTGGTGCACAGGGCTGGGTGGGATGTACGTGCCCATGTGCTCTTGCAGGCACATCTGCTGTATAGGTGTAATGGGGTGTAGGCACAGAATGGATCAATATGTGGTCTCTCTATTGCTGGTTGGCACTGGGAAGATCCCAGTCCCGGGCTGTTTACCTGCCCTGGTGGTAATCTCCATCCCCAGGATGCAGAGCCTGCAGAGGGGCAGCGCCAGCTGTCATTGCGTGCAGGGCCTGGGTGCTGCCCCAGTTCTGGGTGTTGTGTGTGACCTGGGGGGAGCCTGCTCAGCCTCCTGGGGCTGGGAGCCCCTGGACTCCTCTGGGCATCTCCTCCAAAGTGGAGCCTCTTGGGACTCATCTGTGTCCTGCAAAGCCAAGCTCTGGGCTCTGTGCTGTGTCCATCCCTCCAGCCCATGCCCTGTGTCTCTCCTGCACCTTCCCTGCTGCGCACTGGCGTCTGCAGTCCCTCGGGTGTGCAGTGACCTGCCCCATTCCTTTGTGAGCCCGTGGCGGCCAGCCTCAGTGCCCACAGCGTGGGACATGGGTGTCCCCCGGCACCTCCTGGCCGGTGGCAGGGATCGCTCGGTGCCATCCCAGTGCCATCCCGGTGCCAGCTGGCCCCATCCTCCCTGCACACCCCGCTGCTCCCCACATGCCCATTTCACCAAGCTGCCAGCAGCCTGGGACACACCGGCGCTGCTCGGGGCTAGGTTCCACCCCCATCCCTCTGTCCTGTCCCCATGCCCATGGCACACCTCGGGGGTGAGGGTGGCACTGCCTGTCCCCCCTCGGATCCCTCTGTCCTGTCCCCCATGCCCATGGCACACCTCGGGGGCGATGGTGGCACTGCCTGTCCCCCTCAGATCCCTCTGTCCTGTCCCCATGCCCATGGCACACCTCGGGGATGGTGGCAGCACTGCCTGTCCCCCCTTGGATCCCTCTGTCCTGTCCCCCATGCCCATGGCACACCTCGGGGGCGATGGTGGTGGCACTGCCTGTGCCCCCTGGGATCCCTCTGTCCTGTCCCCATGCCCATGGCACACCTCGGGGGCGATGGTGGTGGCACTGCCTGTCCCCCCTCGGTGGCACACGGAGCCAAGGGCGGGAGCGCTCCGTGATACATCATTTACCCACGGACAGGTATTAGGATACATTATGGATAACTCACGGAGAGAGACGCTATTAATAATACAGACACATACAGAGGGAAGAAAGTGCACACTTGATTTCCATGTTGCTACCAGGAGTTGTGAGGCTGGCTCTGGCTGCCTCTTCCCACACGTGACTGCAACACAGTGGGTAGCTGACAGCCCAGAGAGCCTGGCTTGGGGCCAGGAAAAAGCAGAAAACACAATGTCTGTGCATATCCTCTCTCTTAAAATAACACTCCAACACCGTCTGAGACGAATTAAAATAAGATCAGGAGCGGTCTCGCGAAGAGAGGAAGACGAGGAGGGAAAAGCCAGGCAGGGGAATGGCCGGAGCTGGGCGGCTTCAGCCCCTGGCGCAGATGGAGAGGGGGAGTTGTGCAGGGTTGGGGTTGAGAATAATTGAAGGGAAAAAGCCCAGGGAGAAGGAGAAGGAGCAGGCGAGGCGAGAGCGGTGGCTGGAGGGAGGATGGCGGCGGAGCTGGGCTGGCTGTCCGGCACATGGCTGTCTGTCCTCTGGAGGGGAGCCGGGCAGGGCGGGGGATGCGAGCACAGCCTGCATGATGGAGAGCATCAGGAATTTCCTGCAGCTGAGGAACACACCAAATACCAGAATGCAAGAGCGAGCGGAGGAGAGCAGGGTGCCGGCAGGGAACGGGAGGAGGAGGAGGGGGGGATGCAGAGGGCTGGAAATAACCGGCGGGGAGAGCAGCGAGGGCAGGGGGCAGCGTGCGGGGGTGACCTGGGGCTCTGGGGCTTTTTCCAGCTGTTTCCATGGATTTTTTTTTTCCTTTTGCTGCTTTTCTACACCTCATGGTGCCTCATGTGCCTGAATGGGGGTTTGAGATATTTTGTGAGTTTTACGTCTTTCCTCCCTTCTTTCCTCCCTCTTCCCCCTGGTTATCTGTGATCAGTGGTAGCCACAGCGGTCCCTGGGGCAGGATCCGGGCTTGGGGAGGCAGGAGCAGCCTGGGGACTGAGCCCATCCCTGCAGAACGGTGTCCCAAGGAGAGCAGGGGCCCTTTTGGGGGACCCTCCGTGCGGGCAGCGAGGTCAAAGGCTGCCCCAGGAACCTCCCACACGGGCAGCGGGTTTGCCAGGCTCCCTCTGACCGTGCTCCTGCTTTTCCCTGGGCCAGGCTGGATTAAACACAACAACCCAGGCCTCCTGAGGCTGGTCCTGCATCCAGGTGCAGCCCGACCTCTCCCTCCTCCTCCTCCTCCTCCTCCTCCTCCTCCTCCTCGGCCACCCCTGGCTTCCCCCTGCATCCCGCTCCTGGCTGCATCCAGCCCTGGCTCCCCGGGGATGCTGGGGGGCCGGAGGGGAGGGGAGATCACAGAGGGCATCTTGCAGTGCCGGATCCAGGTAGCCAGAAGGTCGCTCTGAAAATCTGGAAGTGGAGTTTGGAGCTCAGCAGAGCGGTGAAATCCGCCTGGCTTTAGGGCAGAGAGGAGAAGGGGAAGGTGGGGGATGCAGTGGGGGCAGCAGGAGGGAGAGGGGCTCTGTCCCCTCCTCTGGGGGTGTGCCCGGGTCAGTGCCGTGTCCAGCTGGGGCTGTGCCAGCATCACTGGGGGTGTTTGGGAGGCAGAGGGTGAGGAAGGGGAGGCAGAGGAGCCCGAGCCGGTGCTGGAGCCCATCCCGCCGATGCCGGAGGCTCTGCAGCCCCTCAGCAGGCGCCTCCCGTTTCCAGCACTCCGCACCACCGGGTCCCTGAGCGCTGCCCCTCACCTGCCGGGGCCACCGGGCCCGGGGCTCGGAGCTCATTAGCGGCTCCCAGCTCCCCGCACAGGGGGTCAGGGAGCAGCAGCCGGGCCAGGGGAGAGGCTGCAGGGGCTTTGTGTGGGCTGCAGCCCCCTCAGCTGCTCAGTGGGCCCCAGAGCCGCTCCAGCCCCCGGGCTCTGGGGCTGCAGCACCGACAGAGGGGATCTGACAGAGACTGCGGGGGGCTCCCCCACCCACCCAGTGCTGCACCCGCTGTGTTTGTTCCTTCCCCTCTCCGCCAAACCATCCCACTGCTTTCCCTGCAGACCGGGAGCCTTGTCCTGGGTGTGGGGATTTCTGTGCAATGAGCCTTGTTCTGGGTGAGGGGGTGCCTATGCAATGAGCCTTGTTCTGGGTGAGGGGGTGCCCATCCCCTGCCGCTGCCCTGTCCCTCCCTGCCCGCCTGCAGCAGGGTTTATGCCAGGAATCGCCGCAGCATCCCTTTGATCTCCAGGCTGGAGGGGTCAGAGGGCACAGGATCCTGCCGAGGGCCAGAGGGACAGGACTGCATCTGGGGAGGGTCTGGCACCTGGGACCCCTCCTGGGCAGTGAACCAGGGGACAAGGGGCTGCCCTGCCCAGTGTCAGCGTGCCTGGGTGGGAGGTGCGGGCCTGTGCTCCCCCCAAAGTTGGGCCATTTCTCTTTAGGCATCAGCTAATTGCCCTCTGTGCAACCAGGGCGCTGGGGGGCGATCCTTTCCCCAGATGTGTCCCCCACACCTTCCAGCTGTGCCTGCCTGGCACGGGGCAGGGTCCCCATCGTTTTGGGTGGGGGCTCACGTGGCACCTTGGCTGGCACCCCGGGGTCCAGGCTTGGGGATCCGGGGGCTGCCAGCGTGCCCTGGCAAGGGACACTCATGGTGCTGGCACCCCAGGATGGGCACAGGGGGGCATTTCCCCCCCAGCAGATGGCAGCGTGCCCCACCTGCCCCTGCCCAGCCTCCCCCCGCAGATGCCTTTGCGTGGGGGCTGGAGCAGGAGGAGGGGGTGGGAATACTGGCTGGAGCGAGTCTGAACCTGGCATCTGTCGAATGTCACCTTACCCAGACAGTCTGTGCTTCCCTGTCTCCATATCAACCGTTCTGCTCCAGCCACCTGCAGGGGGGCGGCAGGAGCGTCTTTGGGAGGAGCCGCTCCCGCTGCTCCCCTCGCTCCCTGCAGCCCCCGGGTGCCAGACCCGGGCTGTAAATCACGGCCGATGCTCCTGCAGCCTGGGAGCCGGGGGTGACCCCGGTGCCCGCGGCCTCGTGACCCCACCAAAGCACTGCCTGCCTCAGTTTCCCTTCCCCGGCGCTGCTGTGGCGCACGAGGGGTGCTGGGGCTCGTTCCACCCCAGCCGAGGCAGGGAGGGCCTCTTCCAGGAGCTCGGCATTTTTCCCTGGACTTGTCCCTCTTCCCTGCGACCAGATGTTCTCACCCTCCTCCCTGCAGCGGGGTCCCAGCCCAGCCCAGCCCAGCAGCAGCAGCAGCAGCAGCAGGCTGCCCTGCACCTGGACAGCGCTGGGGGACAGGGACAGGGACAAGGGACATTGCATGGCCGGGGCACAGGGACAAGGGACAAGGGACATTACACACCCTGGGGGACAGGGAGCAGGGACACTTCACAGCGTCCTCGCGTGGCTGTCCCAGCTCCCAGGGCCCAGCTGGGAGGGAGAGCCCAACCCTTCCCACCCCAGCTGGGCTGGGGCAGCACCAAAGGCAGCGAGGAGCTGAGCCCAGTGTGGGGCAGGGGGTGGTGGCATCAGGGCTTGGTGTTGTGGGGGTGCTGGAGCCTTTTGGGGAGATGCTGGGGCTTTTGGGGAGATGCTGGAGCATTTACAGAGACACAGGAGCGTTTGTCATGGGGGGATGCTGGAACACTGGAGGGATGTTGGAGTACCTGGGGTGGGGATTCTGAAGTGTTGGATGGATGCTGGGGGACTTGGAGAAGTGCTGGAGCACTGAGGAGACTCATTTTGGAGCATGGGGGCAGTGCTGGAGCATTTTAGGGGGTGCTGGGGCATTTGGGGAGGTGCTGGGGGACGTGGGGAGGTGCTGGGGCACCGAGGTCGGGACTGGGCACCTGTGGGCATAGGATGGGCAGCTGGGGTCCGTGGGCGGCACTCGTGGGGCTGCCCTGGGGCTCGTGGGTGCTGCTGGGGGTCGGGGCGCCTTGGGAAGGCTCAGGACGGACACACGGACAGCCAGGACAGACTCTCCCTCCTCTCCCCGCCGTGCAGCGGCTCCTGCGAGTGTGTAATTTCACCACAGTGCCTAAACCAGGGACAGAAGTAAATTGACCTTTTCACCCGTTTTCCTACCAGGGGGATTATAGCCTGTTTCCTGTTAAATCTCTCCAAGAACTGGCTCCATCCTGCTCGTGGAGTGGGGCGGGGAGGGGGGACAGGCACCCACCCCAAGCGGGGGCTTCCATTTCCCTCCTCGTCCCCCTGCTCGGCGCCTTTCCCACCCCATCCCATCGCTCCACCACCCCTCGGCTCATTAAAGTCTTCGGGGTGATTTCACCAACCCCGGGCAAAACCAACGTGGAAAAAATTGCTGGGAGGAAGGAACCGAAGGCGGAGAGTGATAAATATTGAAAGGGTGGGATTTCGATGTAGGCTGCAACAGCTGTGCCGGTTACAGTGTCACACTATCTCTCCACAGGTTTACTGACCCATTTCCATTCACACGGCTGCCAGTATCTTAGCAACTGCAACAGTCCCCCAAGAACAGGCATATTGCCTGCTATTAGTGACTGCTGCAACTGTGTCAAGGTTAGCTCTCTCCCTCCAAGCCCTGCCGGGTTTGTTTTTTGCCCAGAGCCAGCGCAGTCTGTTCGGTGGCATGTCCCCCGGCAGCCATCCTGGGTGCTGGGTGCTCATCTCTGCATGGAGAACGCCAGCGGGGCTGCCGGGCTGCTGGGATGGCTGGGATGGGGGTTTAGGGCATGGGGTGCTTCAGGCTGTGGGTTTGGGCGGTGGGATGGAGCAGGATGTGGGGTGGGTGCCCTGGGAGGTGCTGCAGGGTATTGGTGATGGGGTGGGGTGCAAAGTGTGTCCCCAAAAATAGGACTGTTGCCATCTAGTTGGGTGTCACTGTCACCCCTGTGCAGCTCTGAGCCCTGAGAGCCTGGAGAGGGCTGGGGGCTGTGCTCATCCCACTTGGGTGCTGGGTGTTCATCTTTCCATGAGAAATGCCAGCAGGGCCTGAGTGGTTGGCAGGATGGTGATGGATAGGATGTGGGGCTGTGTGGTGGGATGGTGCAGGATGCAGGATTAGGTGGTGGGGTGGTCCAGGATGTGAGATTAGGTGGTGAGATGAAGGAGGATGCAGGATTCAGTGGTGGGATGGTGCAGGATGCACGGCTGAGTGGTGGGATGAAGGAGGATGCAGGATTTGGTGGTGGGATGGTGCAGGACGCAGGATGAGGTGATGGGATGGTGCAGGATGCAGGATTTGATGGTGGGATGAAGGAGGATGCAGGATTAGGTGGTGGGATGGTGCAGGATGCAGGATGAGGTGGTGGGATGGTGCAGGATGCAGGATTTGATGGTGGGATGAAGGAGGATGCAGGATTAGGTGGTGAGATGAAGGAGGATGCAGGATTTGGTGGTGGGATGGTGCAGGATGCAGGATTAGGTGGTGGGATGAAGGAGGATGCAGGATTTGGTGGTGGGATGGTGCAGGATGCAGGAGGAGGTGGTGGGATGCAGGGCTGAGTGGTGCAGTGGGTGGGATGCACCTTGGCTGGCAGGATGGATGGGGATGCACTGCTGGATGGTGGGATGGAGCGGGAGGTGGGGCTGGGAGATGCTGCAGGGTGCTCAGGAGGTGTGGGGTGTTAATGTGACCCCAAAAGGAGTGTTGTCGTCCAGCTGGGTGCCACCATCATCCCAGCCTCAGCGAATCGCCTGGGCTGGGCCTGCACTGATCCCAGTCGGGTGTCACAGCTGGACTGGCCTCACCCTGTGCCCTCGGGGGCTCAGCTCTCTCTGGGCATGGCAGGGCATGGATGGCACGTGTCCCTGGGTCCATGTGGTACCAGGGGCGTGGAGGACAGGGCACGTCTGTCCAGGCACCTCCACACACCAGGGACAGCAGTGCCACGCGGGTGACACCCACTGTCACCATCTCTGTCCCCACAGCACCTGGCCCTGAGGCGAGGAGAAGTGAGAGAAGGGACCTGTGCTCCCTCAGCGTCCCCAAAAACTGCGATGTTGGGGTGACTGAACACACAGCAGGGAGCAGGCGAGCAGCTGCTGCATCCCCAAAACACCCGCGCAGGGAGGGAAACTGAGGCATGGGGCCCCTTGCCCGGCAGGCAGAGCCCCCCTCAGGCAGCTCCTGGGGCTGAGGGGCAGTGGGCTGGGCTGGGGTGGGCTGGGTGCATCCTGACGGCCCCAGAGGAGCAGCGGGTTGGGCTGGGGTGGCTGCTGGAGTGGGTTCTGTGTCCTGAGTGCCCCAGAGGAGCAGCAGGGTGGGCTGGGGTGGCTGCTGGGGTGGGTTCTGTGTCCTGAGTGCCCCAGAGGAGCAGCAAGGTGGATGCTGGGGAGGGCTGGGTGCGTCCTGTGCCCCAGAGGAGCTGGGGTGGCTGCTGGAGTGGGTTTTGTGTTCCAGGTGCCCCAGAGGGGCATCAGGGTGGCTGCTGGGGAGGGCTGGGTGAATCCTGATGGCCCCAGAGTGGCAGCAGGGTGGGCTGGGGTGGCTGCTGGGGTGGGTTCTGTGTCCTGACGGCCCCAGAGTGGCATCAGGGTGGGCTGGGGTGGTGCTGGGGTGGGTTCTGTGTCCTGAGTGCCCCAGAGTGGCATCAGGGTGGGCTGGGGTGGTGCTGGGGTGGATTTTGTGTCCTGAGTGCCCCAGAGTGGCAGCAGGGCGGGCTGGGGTGGTGCTGGGGTGTGTCCTGAGTGCCCCATCCCAGCCACGGCCCCGGCAGCGCTGCAGACAGCAGGCTCCACACCGGCACGGCCGCGGGGATGGCTGCGAGGGAAGCCACAAAAATGATTTAAGGGGCTGGCGGGATTGATTTATTAAGAACAATTAAAAGCGCTAAATACGCTTAGCTCAGCCAGACACCGAGCAGGGAGCCTGGGGGGAGAGACCTGTCTGCGGATCCGGAGGGCGCGGCTGGCAGCAGAGGCTGTGGCAGTGCTGGGGACAGAGCCACAGGGGCTGGGCTGGGCCGGGGCAGGAGAGGGAGCTGCTGGAAGGGCACTGCAATGGGGTGCAGCACCCTGGCGCTGGATTTGGGCCCAGGGATGAGTTTGCATCCAGGGATAAATTACCACTCGGGGATGGATTTTCACCCAGGTGTGCCTTTGCGCCCTGTAGTGGGATGAATTTTCAGCCAGGGATGTGTTTGCACCCAGGGATGAATAGTTGAACCCAGGGATGGGTTTGTATCTAGGGCTGGGTTTGTATCTGGAGGTGGATTTGTATCCAGGGGAGGGGCTCACCCAGCCATGGGTTCGCACCCTGCAGTGGGATGAATTTGCATCCAGGGGAGTGTTTGCACTGCAGCTGGGAGGGATGGAAGGAATGCCAGGGACCAGGAGGCCCCCAGGCAGGGCTGCACTGAGGAGCTGTTGGGAGGCAGTGCCAGCTGCAGGATGCCCTGCAGGAGCAGTGAGCCGTGCTGGGCAGGGTGCTGCTGTGCCAGTCTCACAGTGCTACCCTGGCAGCCTTGTCAAAAGGGCTCCCCACCAATGGGCACCCACGGGGCTGACACGAGTGTGGGTCCAAGGAGCTCACAAAGCAGAAATCCCAGAGCGTTGTGACATCTGCAGACCTGCGTCCCTCACAGGAAACCCCAGCCGAAAGTCCTTGGAGGCTGGGAGAGTCCTTGGCCGTGTCCAGACCTGCCCAGCGCGGCTCCTCCCCGGCACCAGGGCGGCTCTGGGGGAGCTGGGCTCCCTCCTGGGGTCCCGGTGCTGGTCCTGGGTGCAGGATGGGCTTCAGCCCGCACTTCTGCGTCCCTGCGTGCTGCTGCCTCTTGGGCAGAGGGCTGTGCCTGCATTTTTCCAGTCCC
Organism: Melospiza georgiana; assembly: GCF_028018845.1. NCBI lineage: Eukaryota > Metazoa > Chordata > Aves > Passeriformes > Passerellidae > Melospiza > Melospiza georgiana. Next base: position 9,461,332 of record NC_080453.1, on the reverse strand, counting down.
AGGGCTGCCTGCAGTGGGAGCACTGGTTTTGTACACATTTTCTACTGGAGGATCCATCCCCTTCACTGAGCTCACTAGGCTGGCTGTACTTTGGAATGGGCTCCCTGGGATGCTAAGCCGTGCTACCTTCCTCCCCTTCACCCCCCCAGGGCTGTCAGGGAGCTGGGGTTCAGGTTTTTAGGGTTGCGTTCAGATCCCCCACACGGAGCCCCCACAGCCTCCTTCAGCCGCCTCACCTTGGGGCTGGATGTGCCCGGTCCCCTTCACCGTGTGGGTCCCTGAGCCCGCTGGGCACATCCTGCCCACCCAGCCCCACAGGAGCGGAGGGGCCCCTGCCCTGGCCCCTGTCCGGAGCCCCGGGAGCAGGAGGCGCTGGGGAAGGTGCGGGACGGGAGCAGAAGCTGCGCGGAACGCGGGCAGGGCCGAGCGGGACCGGAGGCGTTCTGCTGACCCCGGCCCGGCCCCGGGCTCCCCCCGCCGCCCCCGCCGCTCCCGGCAGCGCTTCCAGGGCTACCTGGGGCTGCCTGGGGTGGAAAAGCCATTGCTGCCTCTGGCCCGGTGCGTGCGCCTGTGCCAGCCCCGGCCGAGCCCCCCGGGGCAGGGTGGGCACTCGTGCCTTGTGCCCGAGCTCACCGCGGGCTCCCGGGGCCCTTTCCCGTGGCGATGGAGCCGGCGTGGGGTGTGCAGTGTGCTGTGAGGCGGGAGGGGGCCACGGTGGGTCCCCGGCACCCTCTGCACGCCCTGAGCTCGCTGGGCGTGCCCGGGGGGACATGGCTGGGAACAGAGATGGACGGAGGTGAGCAGGGACGGAGGTAGGGGAGGTGACCAGGGATGGCAGTGCCCGGGGATGGAGGTGACCAGGGGTGGCAGTGCCCGGGGATGGAGGTGACCAGGGGTGGCAGTGCCCGGGGATGGAGGTGACCCTGCTCAGTGGCCCTGGCACAGCCTCTGTGCTCCTGCTCGCCCAAGGGCGGCACAGCCACAGCCGTGGGGACAAAGGCAGAACCCATGGCACAAGGGGGCTGCCCACGGCCCCCAGCGGGGACACGCTGCTGTCCCAGCAGGACGCTGGGGCCGGGTGTGTGCAGTGACCGTCCCAGGGCCGTGCGAGGGGGCGGTGGCAGGGCTGGGGCGGCCCCAGGACCCTCGGCCGTGGGTGCCCGGGTGCCCCTGGCCCCGCCAGCGCTCCCGCCGCCGGCTGCCCAAGGGTTAACGAGAGTTTGCTGCTCCTGCAGACAATTAGTGACATCTTTGCTGACAACGCCACACTGAGCCTCTGCCGCCTCCCCGGCAGCACCCGCCCGGCCGCCCCCGCGGCCCCTCTCTGCCGCCTGCCCTCGGCACCGCGGTCCGGCCGGCACCGCACCCGGTACCGCACCCGGTACCGCACCCCGCACCCGGCACCGCGCCCCGACACCTCGCCCGGCGGCGCTCGGCAGCCGCGGCAGCATTGCAATCCCAAGCGGAGCAGCCGGCTCCCCTCGCTGCCCTCTGACCCGCTGTTGCTGTGGAAACTGCATCCCACGTAGGATTATGGAGCCGGAATCTGCAGGCTCCAAACCCCTCCAAATCCAGACGGTCACCGGGGTCCCCCCGCCCGCGGCGCCTGCGGGGAGCCCACGGGGTGCCTGATGTCCCCCTGGGGTGGCATCTGCTCCTGGAGGAGGTGGCAGCAGCGCTCCTGCGTCCCCTGGTTTGCACCCACTGCTTGGTGACATGCTGGAGACGTCACGGTGTCACCACGAGGCCACCAGTGACCCCTGGCCCATCTGCTCCCTTGTGCCATGGCCCCAGTATCCTCTCCCTGTGTGCCATCCCTGCGCCTCAGGGGGACAGGCTGGTGGGCGAGCGGGACCCTCACCCAGGGAATGTGGCTCCACGCCAAGGACCCATCCCCAGCGCCTCTGGGGCAGCAGCAGGAGCTGGACGCCCACCAGAGACCCCCACACCCGCAGGGACCGGTCCCCAGCGGGGAAGGGGGGCACAGGGGAGAGCAGAGCCCGTTTGGGGAGCTCTGTGGGCTGCGCTTGTGTCTCAGCATCTCTCCTGCCACCCGAGGAGGTAGGAGCTGAATTAATCGCGATCAATTAGTGCTGCTTGCAGTCCCCGGCTCCCTCCCTGCACCAGCTTTGTGCACCCAGCGAGGGGGGCCCTGGTGTCCCCCCGTGTGCCATCGGGGACTGCAGCCCCTCCGGACCTCCAGATGGGGACACGGGACAAGCAGGGTGTCCCCCAGCCCGTGTGGCCACGAGAAACGTTCCTGCTGTCGGATTTGGTGGCGGGGATGAGGAGGGGGCTGCAGGAGCCCCTCGAGGGCCCCGTGCCAGGCTGGAGCAGGGCGCTGGGGTGTCCGGAGCGGGTGTCCGGATCCTGCAGGATACTGCAGCAAATGCCCTGCAATCTGCAGCCGGATGAATCCCACCTTCCTTCCCCCGCAACGTGCTGCCCTGGGCTACAGCTAATCTATTGTGCGCTGGGCTGCAGCCAGCACAAGCTGCAATACAGTAAATCCTTCTGCAGTATCCTGCAAGGGGACCGAGCCCAGCCGCAGCCGCCCGCCGCCGCCAGACAAAGAGGGGGCCCCCGTGGGGATGGGGTGCAGGGGACAGGGCACCCGGGGGTGGCGGGACCCCGGCGTCGTGCCGGCCGGCATGGGAGAACGAAGCCCTTGAGCAGGGTGGGAAGTTCTCCAGGGAGTTCTGGGTGGTGCTGTGCATTCTCCTGGCCCCCCAAATCTGCGGGTAGGGAGATGCTCAGTCCCCTGGGGTTGGGTTTTCCCTGACTGTTGTCACCACCGTGTTCCCCTTCAGGGTCCCGATGCGATGCAGGGCTTTCCGTGCCCGCCCTTTCCATGTGCGTGGTGCATCCTTCCCTGTGCCTCAGTTTCCCCACCACTCAGGGCCACCGAGCCCCTCAGCCCCCTCCCTCAAGCAGAATCCATCACATGCGAGTCCCACTGCCCTTTTCCGGGGGATTTTGCGTGGATACTGTCATTATGGTTATTATTACTATTATTATTATTATTGGGATGTTGGTGGGGCTCTGCGGCTCTGCCGGACCCGTCTTTGGCGAGAGAGGCATCCTTCAAAGGGAAGGCGCTCCGTCACCGCCCCACAGCAGCTGCGTTCTCCTCAATTAGAAGAGGTAATGAAGCAATTTATGGGCATCTACAAAGTGATGTGTGAGTGACAGGCTGTGTACGATCCGCGCCGGGGCTCTGCCGGCAAGTTGTGTTCTTCCAATTTTAATGGAGAGCTCCCCGGCGAGGGGGGAGAGCAAACATTGGTGTGTCTGTGGGTGTGTGTGCTCGGGGGGCTGGCTCGGGGGTGCCGGTGTGGGTGGGTGGGTGCAGAGAGACCCGGGTGCTCCAATCCCCCTCCCTGGGGAGCCTGAGCTGTGCTGTAACCGGAGATGGAGGCAGCTGGGTGGGAGCCCAGCCCGGAGCGGGGGCACCACAGGACCTCTCGAACAGTTGGCTGCAGCTCCCCGTTCCCATCAGCGCCCTGCTCCTGCCTCAGTTTCCCTGTCGCTATCCATGTCCCCGCTGCATGGCACTGGCAGGCCCCTTCTTCACACCCCCAGATTTTGGGGCACCACCGTGGTCTCTCAAGGGGGGAGGGTGAATTTTGTTTAGGGGTCAAACCCGAGAGGCTTCCCCTGCCTGCACCAGGGTGTGGGATGGGGGTGTGCAGTGCTGTCCTGGTGTTCTGGGTGCCTGGGGGTCCCTGCAGCTCGTGTGTGCTGCCATGGGGTGTTGTACCTCCAAACAGGTGTGATCCTGTGCACAGAAGTGGGTGCTGCACCTCCAGGGGCTGCCACACCTGTCTGTGTACCTGTAACACAGGTGTGCACCGATAGTGCGTCACCAGAGCCAGTGCATGTTCTGGACCTGTCTGTGTGTACCTGTACATACTTGGCACACGTGTGACCCACCTGTGTGCCCGTTGGTTCCTCATGTGTTCCTGTACCTGTGTGTGCCCACAGCGCTGTGGGTGTGTGTGGTGCACCTGTGCGAGGCCTGTCTGCACACGCGTGTGCAAATCCTCCCCTGTGTGTGTACCTGTGCACACACCTGCATGTGCTCAACCATCTTGTGTGCATTCAGGCCTGTTAGTGGGTGCCACCCCCTCCATGCCCGCATATTGTGGGGTGCCAGGCCGCCGGTGTGATGGGGCAGGGGCTGCCCCCGCCTGCCCACAGCCCTGCCCCATCCCGCCGGGGCTGGCATCGTCCCCAGCGGCTCCCACACCCCGGCTCGGCCCCAGCCGGCCGCATCTCCCAGGAAACAGGATCCACAGCCAGGAGTTTCCGCTCAACTCGTGTGTGCCTCCCACAAAAAAAAAAAAAAAAAAAAAAAAAAAAAAAAAAGAAAAAAAGAAAAAACCCACCCTGACACCAGCCCGGCCGTTAATCCTGCCCGGCTCATTCTGCTTTTCTTGTCTAGCCAGTTTCTAAAATTGGCCCAGGGAGGCAACTGGCTGCTCTCCCCCCACCCAGACCCCCCCTCGGTCCCCACCTGGTGCCCCCGGCGCGGTGTCAGCACCTGGAGCGGTCACCCCATGGACGGCCGGCGGGATGGGGCTGGGCCGGGCGGCTCCGGTGCCCGCCGTGGGCTGTGCGTGGGCACCGGCGGGCCCCGGTGGGCACTGCCAGCATCCTCCCGTCCCGGCGGGCGCCCCTGCGCTGCCCGGGCAGCCCCCAGCCCCAGCCGGGGAGCGGGGCTGTGCCGAGCGAGCTTTCGGCACGGGCACGCGTCCATCTGGCGCCTCGCAAATGTTACTGGCCTCGCAGGATCCCGGCTCGCTCGGCGTTAACCCGCGGCGCCCCGGCGGGCAGCGGGGAGCGGGGGGCATCGCGGCGGGCCCCCGGGGCTGCGGCGGGGCGAGGGGGGCTCTGAGCCGCCGGGGGGCCGGGGCCGGGCCGGGGGCGGCCGGCGGAGCCCCCTCCGCGGCCCGGGTGTTACCCGGCCCGGCGCTGGGCAGGGACGCGGCGGGGCCGTGACTCACGCTGTGGCTATAACGGGGAGCAGGGCACGGGGGCCGTGGCCATCTGCGCGGCCTCGGGGCTGCCAGCGCGCCGCGGGGCCCTGGGGTGCGCCCCCCGCCCGGGCACAGCCCCCGGGGCACGGCCCGGCCCGAGCGCCCGGTGCCCGAGCCCGGTGCCCGAGGGAGCGGCGCCGGGGTGCCCCGAACCCTCCCGCGTGCACGGAGAGGGCAGAGCGGGGGCCCGGGGCCGCTCGGCTCCCGCGCCGGCTCCACGGGGCGGGGGAACAAAGCTGGCACCGAGGGAAGAGCTAAATTTAGCCCGCTCCCTGCTAGCTCTGAACTGCGGCGCTGGGCTCCAGCCGGCCGAGGTGCCACCATCGCTGCCGTCCGTCTGTCCGCCGCTCCCGAGCCCCCCCGGCCGGGCAGGGCGCTCAGACCCCTCCGCCGCCAAGGGAGCTGGGCGGGGGCACGGGGGTCCCCGGAGCGCCCCCAGCACCCGGGGACAGCGGGCACCCACCTTTGGGGGGTGGTACGGGGGTCCTTGCACCAGGGAAGGGGCTCCTGACTGATGGGATGGATGATTGCCGGCAGAGATGGTCCCTGGAGGGGGTTGGTTGTTGTGGGGAGATGGGCATTACAGGGACATGGTCTTTGAGGGGTTACAGTCATTGCAGGGGAAATGGTCATTAGGGGGAGATGGTCCTTGCAGGGGACACAGCTTCTCGTGGGGGAGATGGTCGCTGTAGGGGAGGCGGTCATGGCAGGAGAGACGGTCCTTGTGGGGAAGATGGTGCTTGAAGGCCACGTGGTTCCTGCAGGGGAGAGTCCTTGCAGGGCAGATGGCTCATGGGGAAATGGCCATTGCAGGAGAAATGGCCCTTGCAGGGAGATGGTTTCTCCTGAGGGAGATGGTCCTTGCAGGGAGATGGTTTCTCCTGAGGCTGAAGGTCCTTGCAGGGAGATGGTTTCTCCTGAAGGAGATGGTCCTTGCAGGGAGATGGTTTCTCCTGAGGCTGAAGGTCCTTGCAGGGAGATGGTTTCTCCTGAGGCTGAAGGTCCTTGCAGGGGAGATGGTTTCTTGCAGCAGCAGGAACAGGAGCCTGGCCAGGCCTGCCCGCCTCAAGGGCACCGTGCCACATTCTGAGGGTGGAGCCCATCCAGGGTGCCACAGCCCCAGGAGCCCCAGGCCTGGGGATGCCACCAGCATCTCCCCTGCTCCAGGAGACCCCAGTGGCACATCCAGAGCCAGGCTCGGGGCCGTGTCCCTGACTCAGCACCGTCCCCAGCAGCATGGGGGTGTCCCTGGGGTCCCTGTAGCCAGGACCACGGGGATTGCAGGGAAATGAACCCCCCAGCCACCTTCCTGCAGCTCTGGGTTATGAGGAGGTGTCAAGACCTTTGGCACCCGTTGTTCATAGCCCAGTGGTCCCAGACCCTCCTCCCAGGGCCAGGGCGGGTGTCTGAGCCTGCCCTGGGGGTGATGTGAGAGGGCAGAACCCAGGGATGTTTGCCCCCCATGCCAGCCAATCCCCTCTGGCACCGGGGTCCCTGCAGCATCCCCGTGGTGCGTTGGAGGCACAGGGCCCCTCAGCAGCTCCCTGCTTGGGGGGCACCCCAGAAAAGCCTCTCCAGCCCCACAAAGGGAAGTGGCGGCCAAGCAGCTCGTCTGGACCCGTTACCTAAGATGAAACCCAGGCGCCATCTGCTCCATCTCCTAATTAAGAGCATGGCAGAGGAGTCAGGGCAGCGGGAGGACGTGGTGATGGCAGGGGGGCTGTGACAGCGGGGCTCCAGCCGTGGGGTGACAGCTGAAGGGAGGGTCAGGGCTGCCTGCAGGCGCCGTGTGCCCCAGCACCCATCTGTGCCCACCCTCCCGAGCCCCCAGTCCTGCCCCGCTCCCAGCCCAGGGTGGGTGGCGGGTCCCCAGGGTGGGTGGGGGCTCTGGGAGCTGCCGGAGGTACCGGAGAGGACCCCGAGCACCCCTGGCACCGATGGGTGCCCCACTTGAGAGGAGGGCAGGGACGAGGGAGGGGAGGGAGCAGGGCCCGCGTGCTCTGGGGTCCGCGATGCTGAATTAGGGGGGATGCGGAGCTCGGCGTGCGGGGGGGGAAGCCGAGGGACCCCCCGCGTGGCGCGGGGAGGAGGTGGCCGTGGGGCTGGCGGGGAACACGGAAACCCTCGGCGAGCCCTGCCAGGAAGCTGTCACTGGAGGGGATTTTCCATTGGTGTCAGCAGCGCAGGACGGGCCCGGGGAGCTGCTGGGGCGGGGGCTGGGGGGCCGGGGAGGGGCCCAGGGGATGCGAGGGACGGGGCGCGGGTGGGACGGGCTCCCCAGTGCCCCGGGGCGGGGGGGTTGGTGCGCGGGGGAGCCGCACCCCCGTGGTGCCCCCAGATGGGGAGGAAAGCCACCCTGGTGTGCGAGTGTGACCGTGGTGTGTGAGTGTGCAAGGGACGGGCACCGCCACGGCGTCCCCGCGTTCACACGAGTGGGACAGCCCCGTGCCGCTCTGGGGGCAGGCAGGGTACCCCTGCCGGGAATGCCAGCTGTGCCCACGGACACGGGTGACAGCGGGACCGGACACGGCCCCACGCCCCTGTAGGGGTACTTGGGGCCCCCCCAAAGCGTGGCGGCGCCCGGGGAGCCCCGAGGCTCGGGGGCGGCGGGGAGGACGCCCCGTCCCCAGCGCTGCGGCCGCGGGCACGGCGCCCGGGGGGCGGGAGGCGGCGGGCCGGCGTGTCCCCATCTGTGTGGCGGCTGTGTCCCTGCCGCCTGCCTGGCTCCCGGTGGCATCTCCGGCCCCACCCTGACGTCTGGGTGGCCTCGGAGCCGGGCACCAAACCACGTCCGTGTCCTGCGGGGCCGTCCCTCCATCCCCCCGCCGCCGCGCCGGTGCCAAGGCGGCCCCTCCGTGCCCGCCCTGTGCCAGCGCTGCGGGCCGGGGCCGGGTGCCAGCGGCCTCGGGGAGCTCAGGGGGGCTCGGGGCGCCCGCAGCCCCCTGCACGCTCTGCTGCCACCCCACGGCACCTTCCCAGCAAGGGGGAGCCCGGCCTGGGTGGGGCGGGGGCGGTGGGAGGACATCCTGCCGGCTCGGAGCAGCCTGCTCTGGTGGAAGGTGTCCCTGCCCTGGCAGGCGGCTGGAAGGAGATGAGCTTTAAGGTCCCTTCCAACCCAAACCATTCCATGATTCTGATTCCTCTCGCCGCCAACCTCCGTCAAGCCTGAAACCGTTAAACTAATTAAAGCTTTGCAGCAGCAGGATTAAGCCCGGGCAGGGGAGGTGGGAGCCCAGGTAGTCGATTAGTTCACCAGGCGAGGATATTGGATTTCTGCGAGGCGAGTCAGCAGTCTTCGGGGGCTGTTATCTTTGCAGGGCTGCGGGGTCAGGAGGTGGGAAGCGGAGGTGACTGCAATCTCGCCCGCGCTTCATCCCCCCGCTCCTCATCCTCACCCCCCCGGCCCCGCCGCAGCGCCCGGTCTGGCCGGCTCCCCCCGCCCGCGGCGCCCATCTCTATCTGCCCTTCTCCCTCCGTCCCTCCTCGCTTGTGTGGTCTCGGATGGTGTTTTGTAACCAGGGAGGAGAAAAAAAAATTAAAAGAAATTAAAAAAAAAAAAAGGGGAAAATAAAAAAATAAGGAAAAAGGCCCTACCCCTGGCGAGGAAGCCAGGAATGGCGAGGTCCGGAGAGCCTAATGGGAAACATGTGGCGGCTGCCTGGGGCTGAGCGGGGAGGTGAAAGTGAGCGCGGCGGCGCAGCGAGCATCCCGGTGCGCCCCCCCGAGCGCCGCGGAGCCCCCTCCCACGCCGCGCCCCGCGCTGGGCCGCTGGGTGGGGGCTCGGGGGGTGCAGGTGGTCCCCGCTTTGCGCGGGGCGAGGGCGGGGTCCCGGCGCACGGAGCGACCCCCGCGTGTCGCGGGACACGTGTGGCCCCGGTGGGACCGGAGCCGGACCGGACACCGGGGCTGTGGGGTCAGGGCATCCCCTGACACCGGGGATGAACGTGGGCAGCGGGGGCCGTGCCGAGCGGGGCGATGCCGTGTCCAGGGACCCCCACACCCGGGGGGACCCTCGGGCGTCCCGCAGCGTTTGCCCAAGCAGCCGCAGCTCCGTGCGGACACAGCGGGGGACGGCGGCGAAGAGCCGGGGGGGGGGGGGCATCGCGACACCCCCGACACCCCCGACACCCCAACCTCCCCTGGAGCCGCGCTGCCTGTGCAGCGGGGACCAGCTCCCGGTGCTGCTCTGGAAAACCTCCCGTTTGTTTCCTTCCTGCTGCCTCCCCTCCGACAGCTCCCTGGGCACACCAGCAGCCTCAGCAGAGACGAGACCGGTCTTTCTAGCACATATTTTCCTGCTCCACATAGCCCTTGGTGTAACTTTACACCGAGGTGCCCGCAGCTCCGCGGTGCCAGCGCTGCGCCCAAAGGCTGGCGGGGAGACGGGGAAAGGGGGGGATGCGGATGGACTGACAGGTTTGAATTCTCTTTCCCTGCCTTGTTGATAAGTTGTCACGCTAATCCAGACACCGGGAAGAGCCTGGATCACGCCGAGCGGCTGCGTGTGTGTGTCTGCGGGTGTGTGCTGGGGGAGGGAGCCAACCGGCAGGGATTCACACGCGGCGCTGGCGAGGGAGAACAGGCGGACGTGCTGGCACGGGGGGCTTGCGAGGGGCTCGGGGGCTCCACCGTGCCCCCCTGTGCCGCACGGGCAGCGGCTGGAGGTGCCTCTGCAGGAGAGCGGGGGGCCAGAGCGTTCTGCACACGCCTGTGCAATGTGCACATCCATGGCGATGAGCACACGTGTGCCCACAGCCTGGTGGGAGATGCTGTGGGTATCTCATAGGGGCAGCCCCCTGTTCGAGGCAGGGACACGGTGGGGAGGAAAGGGTTGTCCTGCCCCAAAACGCCACCCTGGGCATCCCGTGACGGGGCCAAGGGCACAATCCCGTGGGTGTCCCCGTGGGCCGTGGCCTCGAGGGGAGGCGTCAACGGGCGGCGCACGGTGTGCCCAGCCCCTGGGCACCGCCCAGGGCAGCCGGGGCGAGGGGCGCTCCCGGGGGAGGGGGCGGCTGGGCTGATGTGCGGGGTCTCTCTCGCGCAGATGGGAGCTCGGTCGCCTGCCAGCCCCTCGCACTGGAGAACGGTGCCAGCCCGCCAGCCGAGTGGTTCCCGTGTGCCCAGGGCTCCGGCCCCCGCCAGCCCGGCAGCGACGGCGACAGCAGGAGCTTCCGAGTGAACCTGCACTGCAAACACCCCCGGAACAGGTACCTGGGGGCTCACCCCAAACATGGGGTGCGGCACCAGGGGGGTTGGTGGCACATCTTGCTGCCCATGTTCTGTCCATCCCTACCTGGGTGAGCGGGGATCCCCGGCTCTGCACAGCCTCCCGGCTTGGGATTTTTGGGTGAACGGAGGGGCTGCAGGCCCTGTGCAGTGAGCACGTGGTGGTGCCCGGCACCCACCCGTGAGTGCCCGAGCCACCCCGGCACAGCCCTCGCTGTACCCCCTTCCCAAGAGGGGAAACTGAGGCAGGCGCCACGAGGGGCGTCCCGGCGAGGGGAGGGCGGCCCCGGGCAGTGTCCCCGCGGGCGGGGGCTGCAGCTGCGCTCGGGGCGGGCGGGAGCCGGGGGGATGCGGGGTGGGAGGTGCTGAGCGAGCCTCGGGCGAAGCCCCCCCGCGTGTCGGGAGCGCGGCTCGCCGGGGACACCTAGTGGCAGCGCCACCGAAGGACCCCCGCCCCACGGAGGGGCTGCTGGGCACGGGAGGGGGGCGCAAAGCCGGCGCCCCTGTCCCCCAGAGGAGAGGCGGCCTCCCCTGTTTGCCCGTGCCCCGATGATGGGCCGCGGCAGCTCGGGGGATCAGCCCCTGGTTCGGCCCGTGCGGGCACTGGCACAGGGGTGGGGGGCACTTAAGTGAGCCCCCCTTGTGTGGGGCTGACCCTGCACACCCCTTCCTTTGCAGAGAGCTCAAGTGCAATAGCAGGAGCAGCAGCAAAGCCGAGGGTAAGTTCCAGCCCCAGCCCTCCCCTCAGCCACCCAAACTCTGCCCCTGGGGTGGGAAAAGCCAGACCCTCACCCCTCTTCACGTGGGAGCGGGAGTGTGCCGGAGTTCCTGCTGTGGGGAGGACATCCAGCCCCCTGCTCCTGAGCTGGGGAAGGCACCAGGTCCCCCAGGGCCTCGTTTGCCCAGCTGTGAGCAGGGCTGTCACATTCCCGCGGTGCCAGTCGGGTCATGGCTGCTGACAGGGCGGAGGGAGCTGGGGGATGGCTGTGGGCACCTCATCCCTGGGAGCAGGGGGCTGGGGTGAGGCTCTGCTGGCTGTGCTCGGCTTGCAGTGCCTGCGGAGCCTCACTGTGCCCCTCTCTGCCGCCCGTAGGTCCTGGTGTCACCTTCCCTGACCCCCATGTCAGCAACTGCTCGGCCAAGCGGCACGCGGGGGAGGAGGAGGTCAGGATGCGCGTGAAGCCCCCGGGCCCAGTGGTAACGACCAGCGTTGTGCGTGGCTCGCCCGACTACGTCCGAGAGCCCAAGTTCTACCCGCCGGGACACCCGGTGCAGCGGCCGCCCGCCTGCCCGGCCGAGAAGGCGCTGTCCTGCAGCGTGCTCAGCTTCCCTGAGGGCTCGTGCCCCGCGCTCGGCCGGGAGCACCAGCCAGGCTCGCTGCTGCACGGCGACCCGGCCGACCGCTGCCAGAGCGTCCACGGGGGCACCAAGGCGGCCGAGGAGCTGCTGGGCTGCGCCGGGGAGCCCCGGATCCTGGGGGGCAGCACAGAGGAGGCCTCTGCCCGCGACCGGGCGCCCAAAACCTTCCCCAACGCGACGCTGGCCTCGGGCCGCTGCAACGTAGACGGCATCCTCGCCTTGCTCCGCAGCAAGTGCGGCAACGGGCACATCAACCTCCACCCTGTGGTGCAGCTCATCGACATCATGAAGGACCTCAACCGCCTCTCCGAGGACCTCAAGAACAGCGGGGTGCACCTGGACTGTGGCAGCCTCCGTGGCGGCGGCGGGGCCCACGAGGACAGCCGCCTCCTGCCCGCTGACCGGGACCTGCAGTACAGCTTCTTCTCCTCGCCCTCCCTGGCCAACAGCATCCGCAGCCCCGAGGAGCGGGGGGTGCTCCTCAAATCCGACCCGTCCCGGCACCCCCGGCCCCCGGCCCGTGACGGAGAGCCCGAGGGAGGCGGGGGGAGCACCCCGCAGCCCCCAGGACACGCTGTGGGTGTGGGGGACGTCTCCAAAGCCCCGGCGGACGAAGCTGGCTGCTCCCAGCCCGATGCCAGCGATTACTCGGAACTGGCCGAGGCGGACATCCTGAACGAGCTGGCCTCCCTGGCTTGCCCGGGGACACAGCTGCTGGAGTCGCAGGCGATGGAGCCGCAGCCCCAGTTGCTGCCAGCCCAAGAGCTGGACTCCCAATCCCGGCTGTTGGATTCCCAGTCCCTGGAGTCACAGCCCCAGCTGCTTGATTCACAGAGCCTGGAGCCGCTGCCAGAGTCGCTGGAGCTGCAAAACCTGGAGCCGTTGGGGCTGCAGTCGCTGGAGCCGCTGTCCGAGTCGCTGGAGCTGCAGTCGCTGGAGCCTCTGTCCGAGTCGCTGGAGCTGCAGTCACTGGAGCCACTGGCAGAGCCTCTGGGGCTGCAGACCCTGGAGCCGCTGCCCGGAGCGCTGGAGCCCCCGCTGCTGCCCACTGAGCCCTCGCTGCTGGAGCCGCAGCCACTGGGCACCGTCTCGGAGCTGCTGGAGGCGCAGCCGGGTGCCGGGGACCCTCTGCGGCCCCACGGGCTGCAGCCCCGGCTCGGGGGGTGTCCCCTGAGCACCATGGTGAAGAGGGGTCCCTGCGGGGGCCGGGGGGCCGGGCGGTGCGGCGAGGACCACCGCAAGTACGCCCTGCGCCGGACTGATAAGCCAAAGATGCTGTGCCGCCGGAGGAGGGCGGGCCGAGGGCGCCGGGTGGACATCACCCCCGAGAGCCACGTGCTGTCCCCCCTCACCCTGCCCGCCGAGCTGCCCCCCGGGCCCGAGGAGCCTGAGCCTGACACGCCGGTGCTGAGCCCCCCGCCGCCACCGCCTCCCACCACGCTGGACCCCAACGAGATGCCCAAAGCCCCCGCGGCAGGGAAGAAGAGCAAGTGCCGGGGGGTGAGGAAGATGGTGGTGAAGATGGCCAAGATCCCCGTGTCCCTGGGGAGGAGGAACAAGACCACCTACAAGGTGTCATCGCTCAGCAGCAACCTGAACCTGGAGGGGAAGGAGCTGGCAGCCAGCAGCTCCATGGAGCCCACGCCGCTGCTCAAGATGAAGAACAATGGGCGCAACGTGGTCGTGGTGTTCCCCCCTGGCGAGATGCCCATTATCCTGAAGCGCAAGCGGGGCCGGCCTCCCAAAAACCTGCTGCTGGGCCAAGCCAAGCCCAAGGAGCCCACCCCAGAAGTGAAGAAGAGGAGGAGGAGGAAGCAGAAGCTGGCCTCACCCCAGCCCTCCTACATCGCGGACACCAATGACAGCAAGGCCGACTACTCGGATGTGTTGGCCAAGCTGGCCTTCCTGAACCGACAGAGCCAGTGCTCGGGGCGCTGCTCGCCGCCCCGCTGCTGGACCCCCAGCGAGCCCGAGTCCATCCACCAGGCCCCCGACACCCAGAGCATCTCCCACTTCCTGCACCGCGTCCAGGGCTTCCGCCGGCGCGGCGGCAAGGCCGGGGGCTTCGGTGGGCGCGGGGGCGGCCACGCCGCCCGCGCCGCACGCTGCTCCTTCAGCGACTTCTTTGAGGGCATCGGGAAGAAGAAGAAAGCGCCCACGGCCCTCCACGCTGACCCCGTGCACCCCCGCAAGCGCGGCCGGCTGGAGCCCGACCCTGTGGGCAAGCCCAAGCGGAAGCGACGGGCGCGCAAGAACGGGGCCCTGTTCCCCGAGCCCAACTCCGGGCAGAGCTTCGGGGACGGCCCGGCCGCAGAGTGGGGCGGGGGCGAGAAGGGCAGCCCCTGGGCCCCCCACCACGGCCACCCCGGCGGCCAGCCTGGGCGCAACGGTGGCTACCAAGGGGCCGAGGCGAGGCCCTTCCACGCTGCGGGGCTGGAGTCGGGCTCCTCCGGCCGCGCTGGTTTCTATGCTGGCAGCGCACCGTCCTCGCAGACAGAGGCCGGCCCGGAGCGGCACAGCCTCTTCACCGGCTACTTCCGCTCCTTGCTGGACTCCGATGACTCCTCCGACCTGCTGGACTTCGCCCTCTCCGCGTCCCGCTCCGAGTCCCGCAAATCGGCGGCCGCCTACTCGGCGCCCCCGGCCGCACTGCCCGGCCAGCGGGGCATGGCTGCCTACGCTGCCCGCGGCGGCAAAGTGCCGGCGGCCAGCCCCGGCGCCGAGGCCTTCCACGCGGCCTTGCAGGGCCGGCCAGCGTTCCCGCCCGGCCGCGCCTCCAGCGCCTACGGGGTCACCCAAGGCTCCTCCGAGTGCCGGGGCACCGAGTCCTTCCCCAAACTGGCTCCGCCGTCGGCCGTGTCCCGGTCGCCCACGGCTCACCCGGCAGCCAGTGGCACCCCCGGCTACTCCCCGTATGGCAGCTACGGCAGCGCCGGGCAGAGCGTGGCACCCGCCAGCGTGTTCCCGCCAGGAAAGCAGTACCCATCAGCACAGGACTGCCCCAACAGCAAGGACTGCAGCTTCGCCTACGGCAGCGGCAGCAGCCTCCCGTCCTCGCCCAGCAGTGCCCACAGTGCCGGCTACGCGCCACCGACAGCTGGTCCCAGTTTGCCGCTGGGAAAAGCCGCCTTCTTCAACAGTGCCGAGCAGGGGGGGCAGTTCTCCAGCGCCGCGCACACGCCCCTGCGCTGCGACAGCCGCGCCAGCACCGTCTCGCCCGGCGGCTACATGGTGCCCAAGGGGTCAGCGTCCTTCCAGGCCTCCCCTGAAAACTGCCGGCAGTTCCCCAGCTCCGCGCCGTGGGCCTTCCGGCAGGGCTACGGAGGGCTGGACTGGAGCTCAGAAGCCTTCAGCCAGCTCTACAACCCGGGCTTCGAGTGCCACCTCAATGAACCCAACGTCATCCTGGACATCTCCAACTACACCCCGCAGAAAGCCAAGCAGCAGACGGTCTCCGAGACCTTCTCCGAGTCCTCCTCTGACAGCACCCAGTTCAACCAGCCGGCTGGTTACCGGCGCGCCAACAGCGAGGCGTCCTCCAGCGAGGGTCAGTCCAGCCTCTCCAGCCTGGAGAAGCTGATGATGGACTGGAACGAGGCATCGTCCGCCCCTGGCTACAACTGGAACCAGAGCGTCCTCTTCCAGAGCAACTCCAAGCCCGGTCGAGGCCGACGGAAGAAGGTGGACATGTTCGATACCTCCCACCTGAGTTTCTCCTCCTCTTCCTCTTCTTCCTCCGTGTACCCCTCCAAGAGGAACACGGGACCCCGGCAGCCCCGGGGCTCCCGAGGGGCTTGTGCCTCCAAGAAGGAGAGGGGGACGGGCAAAGCCAAGTTCCCCACCAAGTCGCAGGCGGTGAACCCCCTGTTCCAGGACAGCACGGACCTGGGCTTGGACTACTACAGCGGGGACAGCAGCATGTCCCCCCTGCCCTCGCAGTCCCGGGGCTTCGGGGTGGGGGAGCGGGACCCCTGCGACTACAGCGGCCCCTACTCCATGAACCCCTCCACCCCCTCGGATGGGACCTTTGTGCAGGGGTTCCAGAGCGACTCCCCCGGGCTGGGGCAGCCGGATTTGGAGAGCAAGCACTTCCCTGCCCTCCCGCACCAGCTGGCGGCCCCCGGCCAGCAGACTGTGTTCGAGGCCGGTTTGCAGAAAGCCTTCTCGCCCAACTGCTCCCCGACCCTGGCCTTCAAGGAGGACCTGCGGGCAGGCAGCATGCGGAAGCTGCCCGCCTGCGACTCGCTCAAACACAGCATGCAGGGGGGGGCCCTGCCCCACGCCCCGCACCTGGCCTGCCGCGACCTCCCCATGCCTCAAGCGCACTATGACTCCCCCAGCTGCAAAAACCCCCCGTACTGGTATTCCCCCAACGCCAGCACCCGCAGCCCTTCCTACGACGGCAAGGCGGGGGCTGGCATGCTGGTGGACTTCATGGGCAGGACGGACCCCCCGTGTCTGAACCCCCACTTGGGCAGCCCAAGCAGCACCCACCCCTCCAAGGGCGAGAAGGAGCCCTTGGAGATGTCCCGGGCCCACCACCGGGGACCCTACGCTTGTCCCTTGATCAATGACTTGAACATCTCCCCCGTACCGAGAGACTCAATGTTGCAGCTGCAGGACAACTACAGGTACCCCAGTTTTGCACCCCAAGGGCACCCCGTCATGGCCCCCAGCCAGAAGAGCGGGTTTTTGGGACCCATGGTAGAGCAACAGCACCCTGAGGACACTTTTACGGTCACCTCATTGTAGTGTCTGCTGACGTGCCAACGGGACAACGAGGTTTTGTTACAGGGTAGGTGGGGGAGAACCTGGGAGCGAGGGTGGCAGGAGGGGACACAGGGGACCCTCAGGGCCCTTCTCATCGTGTCCCCCTCTCTCTCCATGTTGTGTTTCTCTTTCAGAGGTAATTTAGCCAGCACTTTTTTCTGGAACACTTTTCAAGTTCTGTATTTAACTGGGATTGGAACCGTTTGTTTGTTTTCTTAAAAAAAAAGAAAAAAGAAAAAAAAGAAAGAAAAAAGGAGAAAAAAAGGAAAAAAAAGGAGAAAAAAAAAAAGATAAAAAAGATAAAAAATAAGTGAAACAAAAGGAAAAAATTAATAATAATGGATGAAGAGAGAAACCCCCCGTTTTTCCCCCTCCGCACTCAAACCCGCTCCGCCTGCCAAGCTCCGGCTCTGCTTCCCGGACTGCCGCCCCCCCCGCCCCGCAGCAGGACAATCGGACGGACGGACGGACGGACGGACAGAGCGCAGGCCCGGCGCAGGGGCGCGGGCAGGGAGGGCAGGGGGGCTCTGGGGGTCAGCGCTGGGTGCCCCCTGCCCGCAGCCCGGCCGGGGCCCCTCGGCCGCCCCGGGGAGGCTGTTTGGGGATTCTTTTCTGTTCTGGTCCCTCCCCGCCCGCTGTCGCCTGGGGCTGCTCCCGCCGGACGGACAGCGATGGGTGCTGCTGAAGCGCTGACCCCTCCAGCTTGGCAGCGTCACCAGCGGGGCTCGGAGACGCCACCGTCACCAGGTGAGTGCCATGCCACCTGTGCCAGCTGTGCCCCCCAGCCCGGCTGTGCCAGCTGTGCCCGCCAGCCAGGCTGTGCTGGGTGCTCCGTGCCCTGGTGGGCTCCCTGACCCACCTGCACACACCCTCAGGGTGCCCCTGGCCCTGCTGGGCTGTGAGCCCTTGGGTGTTGTCCCACCAAGCACCAAGCCGGGGACCCTGGGGCTGGCTGGGGCCCGGGCTGGGGGGCGCAGGGTGTGCCAGGTGAGGGGGTGTGGGTGCCCCAGACCCCTGTTCGGGTGCCACATGGGGCCAGCAGGACCCGAGAACCCTGGGTACGTGGGTGCCCGACAAGAATGAGCAGGAATCCGGAGTGCAGGGCTGGATGGGAAGGACACAGATCTCCTGAGACATAGGTGCCACATTGGGGTGAATGGGACCCCCAGATCCCCTGGGACATGGGTGCCACATTGGGGTGAACGGGACCCCAGATCCCCTGGGACATGGGTGCCACACTGGGGTGAACGGGACCCCCAGATCCCCTGGGATATGGGTGCCACATTGGGGTGAATGGGACCCCAGATCCCTGAGTGTTGGGGTGCCAGGTGGGGATGAGCAGGACCCCAGATCCCCTGGGTGTTGAGGTGCCAGGTTGGGGTGAACGGGACCCCAGATCCCCTGGGTGTTGAGGTGCCAGGCTGGGGTGAACGGGACCCCAGATCCCCTGGGTGTTGAGGTGCCAGGCTGGGGTGAATGGGACCCCAGATCCCCGAGTGCTGGGGTGCCAGATGGGGATGAGCAGGACCCCAGATCCCCTGGGTGTTGAGGTGCCAGGTTGGGGTGAACGGGACCCCAGATCCCCTGGGTGTTGAGGTGCCAGGCTGGGGTGAACGGGACCCCAGATCCCCTGGGTGTTGAGGTGCCAGGCTGGGGTGAATGGGACCCCCAGATCCCCGAGTGCTGGGGTGCCAGATGAAGGAGGTAGGCATGTCCCCAGTCCCCGGGCGTGTGGGCGATGCCAGATTTGGGGTACAGCACCCTGTCCCCCGGGTTTGGGGGTGCCAGGTGAAGGACATGGGCAGGACCCCGTCCCCTGGCTATGGGGGTGCTGGGGGGCCGGGGGCGGGCAGGCAGCCCAGGGCGGGACCCTCACCCCTCTCTCCCTCTGCCCCCAGCCCCGGCACCCCCAGCGCTGCGCCCCCCGCCCGTCGCGGCCGCCGGAGCGGAGCAGAGCAGAGGAGATGGAGAGGAGACGGAGAGGAGGGGGCGCCTCCGGAGGGGACCCCGCCCGCCGCCCCCGCTTCGCCCCCGGCCCCGCCTCGGCCGTGGCGCCGGCGCCGCGTTCTCTCTCTCCTCCCGGCCAGAAGCAGCAGAGGGACTCTTTAAGTTTTATTTTTTATTTGATTAATTTTCATTTTCTGCACAAAACCAGCAATTGTAAATACTTTTGAAGAAAAGAAGTTAAAAAAAAAAATGTTTAAGGATAAAAAAAAAAAAAATTTAAAAAGCTGAAAAATCACAAAAAAAAAAAAAAGAGAGAGTGAGAATCATGCACCGGAGGGAGAATCCAAAAATGATGGAGAACTGGTCTAAAGCATCCAAGAGGTTAATATGCAGCAGAAAAGAGCAAAACCCCCCAGTATGCACTGAGAAAAAATTTATTTACAGATCGAGCAACAAAAAAAAAAAAAAGAAAAAAAAGAAAAAAGTGACAATAACCTATTTATTGTATATAATGTTTTATTATAAATCGTGTCTTGTATATTGCATTCTGTACATCTGCTGTGGTTTTGTGGTGTGCAACTTCCGCATGGGTTCCTTGGGTTTCCGTTGCCTTTTTTTTAATGATTCAATGATGATTTGAGTTTTATTTTTATTATTATTCTGAAGAACGAAGGCGGGTTTTTGATTTTTTTTTTTTTGTGTTGGGTTTTTTGGTTGGATTTTTTTTTTTTTTTGGCAGTACACACCCAAAGATCCAAATTTGTATAAAAACAAAAAGGAGTTTAAAAAAAAAAAAAAAAAAAACAAAAAAGAAGAAAAAAAACTTAAAAAAAAAAAAAAGGAAAAAAAAATAAGGACTAAATCAATCACAGACCCTCTTGGTGGGGAGGGGGAATGGGGGGCTGGGGTAAAGGGGGTCCCTTTCCCGGGGTCCCCGGGGCGGTGGCGGCTGCGAGCTCAGGGTGTGGGTGCGTGTGTGGGTGCCAGGTGGGCTTTGGGGTCCTCTCCTCCCTCAAATTCCCTGTGTGTCCCCCCCCCCTCCTCGAGAGTTTGGCAATCTCTGTGCAGCTTTGTGGGTTGTGCAAAAAAAGAGAAAACACACACACACACACACACACACACACAAAGAGAAGAAAACCACCCTGAAATGGATAAAAAAGGCAAAATTCACAAAAAAGGAAAGAAAAATAAAAGGGAGAACTACCCAAATTTGGTCGAAATACCCCCTCCTTCCCCCGCCCCCCCAGCTGCCCTGTGCAGTGCTTGTGCTGCCCTGGCCAGAGGGGCCCCCGTGAGCCCCCGGCCCCCGCTTTGCCCCTCAAACGGTCTTTTTGTGTTATTTAGGAAGGAATTTTTAATAGGCACTTTTTTATATTAAAAAGAAACCTATATATTGAGCGATGCCCGCTGCTTTCTTGCTTCTCTTCTTTGGGGGAGCACGGCCTGGCCGTGCCGGGGGCGGGTGTTGGAGGGAGCCTGACCCTCCCTGGATTTTGGGGGCAGAATTGCACCAAGAAAGCTGAATTTTGGTACAACAGGGACGCGGTGCCACCCGAGGGCGCAGGGGACAGTGCCAGGGCCCGGTGGCACTGTGGGGACATACGGGGGGGGGCTCTGCAGGCAGGAGGGGTTTGCCCACCTGGCAGCGCCGGGGTGAAGGGGCACAGGGGCACAGGAGATGGATTGGAGAAGCGTCACCGCCAGAAAGGAGCAAAGAGAGGAGGAAAATAAGGACAGAACAAATAAAATTCAGAAATGCACCAACCTCCAGCCTGGGAAGGCGAAGGCAGGGAGAGGAGAGGGGGGTCCGGGGTTGGGGGGCACAGCTACCTGTGCGGGGGAGAGGGGCCAGGGTGGGACAGGTGAGCAGTGAAACGGTGGGACAGGTGAGCAGTGCCAGGACAGGTGAGCAGTGCCAGGCTGGGGACGTGAGCAGTGCCATGCTAGGACAGGTGAGCGGTGACACGCTGGGACAGGTGGGCGGTGCCCAGGTGGGACAGGTGAGCGGTGCCAGGAGAGGGGAGCGGTGCCAGGGTGGGGAGCTGAGCAGTGACACAGTGGGACAGGTGGGCAGTGCCCAGGTTAAGGAGGTGAGCGGTGCCAGCGGGGTCGGGGCTGTGGAGGAGCCCGCGGGGATGCTGAGGGGCTGGGGGGATGCTCAGGGACCCCCTCTCTGTTCTGAGGGGATGCTCAGGGACCCCCTCTGTGCTGGGGGGATGCTCAGGGACCCCCTCTGTGCTGGGGGTGCTGGGGAGGGTGGGGTGAGGGTTGCAGCCCCCCCTTCCCACCGTGCTCACACAGAGGACAGGGCTGGGGGGACCCACCGGGGGCACCCCCGTGTTGTGCTTCCACCCTGGTGGGCACCAGTGTCCCCTGGCTGTGGCATAACGGGGGAAACTGAGGCACGGGAGCAGCCTGGGGGCTCCAGCCATCCGTGGTGCCGTGCCTGCATCCAGTGCCCATCTCAAGGTGCTGAACCCCCTTCTGGCCCCTCCTGCCTGGTCTCATGGGGGTCCATGACCCTTCATTCCCAGCTTGCCTCCGGTTTCCCACCAGCATCAAATTTACTCTCTCCCACCCCATTTTCCCTCTCTCCCATTTCAGGTCACAACAAGCAGCCCTGAAAGACAATGAAATTCCCCTCAGTGGGTAAATCCCACCAGGAAGCATCACCTGGCACAACCAGAGCCTCGCTGGGTACGACTGGCTGCTTGGACCACAGCTGGATTTCACTTATTTTATTATTTTTTGCCTTTTTTTAAGCCTCAATTATATCTCTGAAGCAGCATGAGCCACTCTGGAGCCTGAAAAAACCTCGTGATGGGGCTGATTGTTGGGGATTGATCAGCACAGCCCAGCACTGCCTGGGTTTGCTGGGGGAAAGGAGGGAAAAGCTCAAAATCTGGGGGGAAATGATTGTTTTGCTATTTTTTAATTTGTTTAGCATGGATTTTTGGAAGGTTTCTGGGAGCTGCATTTGGGAGCACCCAGGGTGAGTCCGGCACGGCCACGTGGTGTGCAGGGATGTGGGGTGAGCCGGGTCCCGGTGCCTGGCTGTGCCTCGGGATGGAAATGATGGTTTTAATTAAGCAGCTCTGCTGGGAGGAGGGCTCTGGCCTCTCAGGATGCTGCAGCTTGGAGACGGGGATGCTGCAGGGCCGTGGGATCGGGGATGCTGCGCTCAGAGGGGCCCAGGGCTGGGCCAGCACGGAGCCAGAGCGCTGGATCCGTGGGGAGAAGGATGTGGGGAGGCTCGGAGGGCTGTGCCGGGATCCAGCTCCCACCTGGCAAAGGCAGCTCTGCTTCCATTTCCACTGGCACCATCCCTTGGAAACACGGCCGGAATTTGCCCCCTGCCCCTGCTTTTCCCCCTGGAGCCGGGGCAATTCCCCATCCGCGGGGCTTTGCAGGGCTCGGGACGGTGTGCACGGATGGATACACACATGTTGCACGCCCGTGTGCCCCAGTCCCGGCACGGGGAGCGCACGGATTGCACACACACGTGTTGCACGCCCGTGTGCCCCAATGCCGGCACGGGGAGCACACGGGATGCCGGTGCCTGTGCCTGTGCCGGTGCCGGGGTCCCCCGGGCCGTGTCCCCCTCGCCAGGCAGGGCAGCAGCCGAGCCGCCCTCGCCCCGCAGGGCTGGAGCTGCCGGCAGCTTTGGACGCCCCCTTCTCCTTCAAATTAATGGCTGTGCCGTGAAGAAAATTGAAGCCATTATTCTTCGCTCGCATCCTTTATACGCACCAACTTCAAGCACTTGACATGCTAATCACAGCTAACGAGGGAGGGAGGCGATTTCCCACGTCAGACCCGCAATCCAGCGGAGCCGGCTGGGGAGCGGCTCCGTGTCGGGGGCCCGGGCACCCCCGGAGCGGCACCTGCGCCCGCCCGGCCCTTCCCGCAGCGGTGCCAGCGGTGCCAGCGGTGCCAGCGGTGCCAGCCCCTCCTGCCGCCCCTCCTGCCGCCCCCACGGCGGTGCCAGCCCGCCCTCTCCGGTGCCACTGCAGCCGGGATGGGGATGCGGGTGCCGGCGGTGCCAGCCCGGCCGAGCCCAGCCGGGGCACCGGACCAGCCCTGCCTTCCCCAGAGCAGCGGCCGGGCCCGTGCAAGGCTCCCGCAAGCCCCGCGTGTCCGTCCCCGCCGCCCGGGCGGGTCCAGCCGCGCTCCCGCAGCCGCCTGCCCATGCAGGGCTGGATCCGGCCCAGCCGCCAGCCGGGCAGAAAGCTCTGGAGTCCATTAACATTCCCCGGAGCGATCTAATCCCCCTCTCTGCCCTGGCTCTGGCTTTCACTCGGGTTTTAATCAAGCCCAGGCTGGCGCCTCTGCAATCAGGGGGGCGGATGGCACCCAGCTCCCGGTGGCACATGGGTGCTGCTGGCCCCGGAGGGTGCCAGGGACGAGGGGGCAGAGGGGCAGCGTGCTCGCAGGGGTCTCCACTCTCTGGTAATTTTAAAAGGCATTTTGGAGCCAGAGGAGCTGAGCTCAGCAGAGCCAGGGCCAGCAAAGCCAGGGAATAAAAGCACAGGCGGCTGCAGGGTTGTTATTAATATTTGCTGGATGGTGGCGGAGGGAGGGCTCGGCACAGGGGGGGAATAGCAGGCTGGGGTCCCTGGCAAGGGAGGGGGGGGTTGGCAGCTGGATGTTCCTTCCCAGCACCCCAGTGATGGGTGGGGGGTGCAGGACCTGTGCCAGCACTCCTGGGGGCTCAGCTGGGGCAGGAGTGGGGCTCCCTACACCAACAGCCCTGAAACACAGCACTGGGGACTCAGCAGAGGCTGAGGTGGTGTTCCCCACACCAATATCCCTGAAACACAGCACTGGGGCTCATCTGGGGCATCAAGGAGCTTTGCAGGACCAAGGAGGGTGCAGGAGGGCACTCCTGGCATTGTCCCCGGGCAGCAGAAGGCACAGGGGCACCTGGGGTGCCAAGCTGAGCTTCCTGGTGCTTTGCCACTTCTCTGCTGCAGAGGAAGAAGGAGCTGGGAGGGCAGAGCCTCCATGGGGGTCCTGCATGGGCCCCCTTTGGCTGAGTCTGGGGGCTCTGCAGGGCCGTGATGGCCTTGCTGGGAGGGAAGGAACCAGGAGTGGGGCTGGATCCCCCCAGGATGGCAGTGGGGCAGGATTGGGGGCTCTGGGGATGTGGGGAGGGGGAGGGAACCAGGAGTGGGGCTGGATCCCCCCAGGATGGCAGTGGGGCTGGATGGGGCTCTGGGGATGTGGGGAGGAGAGGCACAGGGCAGCACGTGGAGTTTGGGGGTAACATGGGAGCCATGCGTTTGTTTTTGTGGGGCCCGGGTGTGAGTTATCAGCAGCGGCAGAAGCACGGTGCTTCCCGGCCGGGAGTTCACGCCGGCTCCTCGGGGAGGGATTAAGGGGATTATATTATTATTTGTTATCACTGAGGGGGGGAGCAAGGAGAAGAAACCTCCGTGGCTGGGAACTCTGCCTAATCTGTGCACAGATTAGCTGCCTGCCTGCGACCGGCCGGGCCGGGCTGCCCTGCGCCCGTCCCGCTGCGCTGGGAGCCCATGGGTGACGCGGGGTCATGGGCAGGGACACTCTGCCCCAGGGTGATGAGCGCCACGCCAAGGCTCTCCGTGTGCTGAGCTCATGGCCACAGCCAAGGTTTTCATCTCCTCTGGCCGTGGTGAGGGGACCTTGGATGGTTTGGGGGGATCTTGGCGGGCTCAGAGGGAGCTGGAGCTCAGCTGGGCAGCACAGGCAGGGATTTGTGCCTCCCTCAGCAGTGGGATGAGCCCCCAGTGACCCCCCAGCATCCCCAGAGGATGGGGACGAGCTCAGCCCTGCTGGGTCTGCGCTGCTCCCTGCACATCCTGAGCCTCCCCTGCCTGGGGAGGGAGGTGCCCCCGGATGTCTGGCACAGAGGGGCCCTTGTCCTGCTCCAAGGGTGCAGAGCGCCACACCACGAGGCAGGGGAGCTGTGGGACCACCCTGGGCGCTCTGGGAGCTGGTGCACTCATCTCAGGAGACACAGCTATTTACTGGCCCCTCTTTAAGCCCCCATCTCTATCTGCAGGGCCAGGAGTCCCCCCAGAACAGCCTCGCACACGCACATCTTGAATTCTCCTTCCCCAAACCCCCAGTTCCCAGCAAGCAGGGGCCGAGCCAGGCTCACACACGGGGTGCAGGCACTGGGAGAGCCCCTCTGCAATTTTCCCTTGCCTGGAGCCTGCAGCCAGCAGCCCACTGCAGAGAGCCCATCATTAGAGCCCCTTCCACACACCCCATCCGCTGATGGACCCACGATTTCCTTTAGTCTTTTATTTACACTTTATTGCTCTTGTTTTTGCACTGGCAAAGCGCTGCTGGAGAGCACAGAAATCCTTCAGATCTCGGCTGGCAGCAGAGCTCTGCCTAATCATAGTCATTATCTGGAAGCAGGTAATGGGCATCTTTCCCATGTTAATTTGAAAACAGAATCAGCGAGAGCAGGACACCGGGGACGGAGCCTGTTCCCAGCACCAGCCGCTCCCTCTGGAGGGTTTTGGGGCGGCTCCGTGGGCGTTGGGGCGTGGGTTTGGGATGGGGGAACGCAGAAACCCAGGCAGAGCCGCATGCCAGGCCTCGTGGCTCAGTAAATCAGGCAGGAAAGGGGCTGCTGGCCGGAATCCCGCACGAATGGAGCCCGTCCTTGCTGCCACGGCAATAAAATCCCCCGGCCTTGTTTTTTTGGCGGAGAGGAGGATGATGGTGGCTCTCCCTCCTCCCCACACCACCGTCAGAACTTGCCCCCGTGGCTGGGTCCCTCGCTAACAAGGACTCGTCCCTTTCATCCCCGGCGGCAGGAGGGGATGGGCATGGAGGTGAGAGGCGAGGATTTCTCCCGGGGCCGGGAGGGGAAGGCTGGGTGGCGTTGGAGTTTCTTTTGCTGAGATACCATTAACGAGTGAGCAAAGGTTGCGGAGTCTCCATGGAGACAAGACAGCAAGAGAAGGGAGCGGGTGTGCGCTGGGTGAGAGCTGATTAGTAAATGTCAGCGGCACAGCCACTGCCCGCGCCACGCTGGCGCGGGGCCGCGCCGGGCACCTCCGAGGGTACCGGGCACCTCCGAGGGTACCGGGCACAGCGGGCACCTCCTGAATGTCCCGGGCACACCCCGGGCACTTCCTGAATGTCCCGGGCACACCGGGCACCTCTCGGGCACACCGGGCACCTCCCAAGTGTCCCAGACACACCAGGCACCTGCCGAGCATCCCGGGCACACTGGGCACATCCCGGGCACCTCCTGAGGGTCCTGAGCATCTTTGACATCCTGGGCACTTCTCGAGCATCCCAGGCACACCAGGCACCTCCCGGGCGCCTCTCGAGTGTCCCAGACACCCTGGGCACCTCTTCTGCATCCTGGGCACACCGGGCACCTCCTCTGCATCCTGCCTACCCCAGGCACCTCCCATGTGTCCTGGACATCCTGGGCACCTCCTGAGGGTCCTGGGCACCCCGGGCACCTCCTGTGTGTCCCAGACACACCAGGCATCTCTTGAGCATGCTGGACACCCCAGGGCACCCCACGCATCTCATCCGTTCTGTGTGCCCCCCCGGGTATCCCACGCACCCCTTCCATCCCAGGTGTCCTGTGCAGCACAGGTACCCGTGTGTCCACCCCAGGCACCCCTTGGGCATCATTTCATCCCGGCTGTTCCTGCACCCCAGGCACCCTGTGCACCCCGTGAGCCCCATTCCACCCCCGGCGTGCCACGAGTCCTTGTGCACCCCAGGCCTGTGGGAGTCAGGGATGCAGGAGAAGAGCTGGGAGCACGTTCCCGAAGCCTCCTCACAGCTCTGCTGCTCGCAGCCCTGGCTCCTTTCCCGCGGGGAGCAGGGATGCAGCTGTGCCTGCTGGGAGAGGGGCAGTTGGCCAGGGAAGAGACATCCAAGGCTTCAACAAGCTGCCATCTCCTCCCTCCCGTGGAGAACGTCCCCTCTCCCAGAGCCTGCAGCACAGAGAGAGGACGAGGCCGGGCCTCCTGGATCCCACCTGGCTCTCAGCTGAGTCCAAGCCCACGCTGAGGGAGGCAGGGCTGGGATGAGGCACTGCTTTGTGCCAGGGTCTGCCTGGGCTTATCAAGGGCTTGGACACGGCTGGAGCCCCCCCGGGAGGGAGCTGGGCGGCAGGAGCAGCCTGGCTGCCCTTCCCCACGCCCTGGAGCACCATTTACCTCCAGCAGGACGCAGGAAAGCACCTGGCAGGCAAGAGCACCAGGGAAAAAACTGTCGGGGGGCACGGCGCTGGGGGGGCAGGATCCTGCAGTTTAGCAGCTTTTATTCAGCAGCTATAAACAGAGCAGGAGAGATAAAGGTTGCAGTGCAGATACAGATTAGGTAGGTCCCTTGAGGCTGTGACACCTTGAGATAGAGGCAGATCTTCAAGGGAACGGCTCGCTGGCAGCTTGGAAAACACGGAGCTGAGCGGCCTCCAGCAGCACCTCAGCCCCTGGCCCAGCCCACAGGGGAGAGCTGGGGCTGCCAGGGCAGGGTGGGGTGCTGGGGCAGTGTCCCAGGTACCCCAGTGCACCCACTGTGCCCCACTGCATCGCAGGCACCCTGGACATGCCGGGTGTCCTGTGCACCCCAGGTACCCCCTGGCCACCCTGTGCACCCCGTGTGTCCCATCCCACCCTGCCGGGACACACTCAGGGCAGCAGGGAGCACCAGGAAGCGCTGAGCATCCTGCAGAGGTGGGGACTCATGGAGGAAAGCGATGCAAAAACAGGGAATGGCTGTTTGGGTAGGTCTGTGTGTCCGTCTCTCCCAGCAGCACCCCGGGCAGGCACAGGCTGTGCCACAGGAGGCACGGACACGATGGACAGGCACGGCTCACAGCAGTGACCCTGGCTGCTGGCTCTGCCGTGGGTTTGTTTGCTGCCTGGCAGGAGCGCCGGTGATTTACTCCCTGTGGTTTGGTTTGAAGCAGGAGCACAGAGCAGGGAGGAGATGGATGTCTGTGCCATGCCCTTCATCCCGCTCCCTCTTCCACATCGAGCCCACAGGCTCGGTTTGATCAGGCAGGGAGGCAGGATTTAATGTCCAGGTGCACCAGCAGAAACATGGAATGTCATGTGGGGGAATTTCTCATCAGATCTCTGCTCCTGCAGGTTCTGGAGGGCATCAGCATCACCCTGGCTCTGCTGAGGACAGGATGGGCTGCAGGACGCTGGCCCCAGTTCAATGCCACACCTGGACAGGGCTCACAGCAAGGCATGGGTTTTAAGACCCCTTCCAGCCCAAGCCATGCCAGGACTCTGCTGCCTCTCTGCTGTGCTGGAGACCGGGCAGGAGCAGGGCTGTGACCCCCACGAGCTGCCCTGTCCCTGCGGACACCCAGCAGGGCCTGTCCCCTGTCCCCAGCAGCGCTATTCCCTACTCCGGGCTCCTTTAATCCCTGATTTAATTCCCAGCCTCATCAAGTCATCCAGGGAGCCAAAGCCAGCATCACGCGGAGGGCTCCAGCGGCCGTCGGCCCTGCCTGGCCAGCCAGCAGGGCGGGGGGCTGTCCCCATGGCCCTGCTGGGGACCCCCGTGAGGGGAACCTGCTTTGGGGGCTGGACGTGGGCCGGGGGTCCTGGGGGTCATGGCAGGACTGGCACCTCAGGCTCCGGTCCCGGTGCCAGCCCAACACTGTCACTGTCACCTGCACCCCCTGCCCACCCTGCCTCTCCCCAGGGCCCCCGTCCCTCCAGCCCTTCTCCTGCAGGCCTGTCCCCTAACCCTGCATGCCTCGTCCCACAACTCCCACCCCGACCCCAAACCCCAGACCCCAAACCCCAAATCCACGACCCCAGATCCCTGACCCCAAACTCCAAATCTCAGACCCTAGATCCCACACCCCCGCTCCCAGGGCCGGCGCCGCCGCCCCGCCCTGGTGTGACACCCCCGCTCCCCCAGGTGGAACTTTCCTCGCAGGGCGGGAGACCATAGAGGCGAAAGGCCTCATCAAAGCGGAGCTCTCCGGGGGAGGTGCGGAAGTGACAGAGAGCCCTTTCCTCCAATGTCACTTGGAAGAATATCAAGTTATGGCTTTCGTAATCAAACAAAAGTATTTTTAAGATGTCATAATTGTGATTGGTGGCGCGGTTTTCTCCTCTGTCCCTGTAATCTCTCCCCAGACTGCCCAGGGTTCCCCCCGTCTATGTCCCTTCATGGTACACTTCTCTTTATTTACTCTCTTTGCGCGGCCGGCTTGGGTGCGGTTCTTCCGCTGCGCCAGCTCCGTACGAAAGTGGCGTAGGACGGCTTTGACGGACAGCGACCCGCAGCCAATGGCGCGGCAGCATCGGCGGGCGGACAGCCAGTGGCGCGGCGGCGCGGCGGCCGGGGTAGGCGGGGCGAGGGCCCGGCGGGGCAGGGAGGGGGAGCCGTGGAATGGCGGACGGGCGGGCCGGCCCGCCCTGGTGGTAGTGAGACCGGGGGCGCGGAGGGGACAGCCGCGGACAGGGTGAGTGCGACAGGGGCAAGCGAGCCTCCCCAGCCCCCCCGGGCCGTCTCTTCCCGGGAGGGAGAGGCAGAGGCGCTGGAGTGGGCCGCAAGGCCCTTGCCAAATAGTGGATGCTGAGGTTAAAGCGGGCGGTGTTTCCTGCCACATAGTGAGCCGGTGCTGCCCGGTCCCGGGCGGGGTTTGGGGGGCTCCGTCCCGGTCCGGGGCTCCGTCCCCGGCCTGACACTGCCCCAGCCCCGCCCGGGGCCGCGGTTCGGTGCGGGGTGTGCAGCCGGGCCGGGCTGGCCCGGGGGGATCGGGCGTAGGGGTGGGCTGCCCGGGGTGCTCCAGCCCCGCGCTGGGTGACCGAGACATCCCTGCGGGGCTGGCCCGGGGCCCGGCCGGTCCCTGCTGCCCTGGGCTCGTCCCGCAGCTCTGGCCTAGCGGGGCACGCTGGGGACCCAGGGACCAGGGCGGTGCTGCAGGGTCCCTTCCAGGGGGAGCAGCGCGGGGAGCAGAGGGGTCCCTCCCTCTGCAGACACTTGCTGCCCGAGTGTGACATTGGGACTTGTGAGAACCTCTCTGTATCTGTGCCCAGAGCCTGTCTGGGTGGGAGCTGGGTGCCCTCATTGAGGGAATCCTCTCTGTCCTGCCTGTGTTCCAGCCCCACTGCTGGGTGCACCCCTCGATCTGTCTGGGGACACTTAGTTTCGTGTGTCGCCCCTTGTCTATGAACCATCCACAGCACATGAAATCTACAACTGCTTGATGTCACCCCCATGGGTGCTGTAGCGTGCTTAGGGAAATGTGTTGGGGATTTTTTTAGCCTGAAAAAAGCTTGGGTATGGTTGGATAGTTCGGGTTAGTGCACTGACCTCCTGGTGGCCTCAGACTGTATTTCTTCTAGAGAAGAAATAAGTTACTTTGGAATGTCCTTGAGGTTGTACCTCACCAGTGTTCAGGCTACTTTGGGATACAGGTAGTCTGAGAAAGGTGAGGGTTGCAGCTTCTCCCTGTTAGCTGTCACTTGACTTCAAGGACCTTCCCGTGGTAGGATTTTTTATTTCCCTGTCAGAGTTTCACATTTGGCCTTGCTGTTTTGCTTTCTTTAGAGGCAGCAACAGAATTGGGCACCTCTCCATAGGTCAGAGCACTGGTGGGGTTCAGGGATGTGCTAATGCTGGGAGTTCAGCACTAGGAAGCACGGAAAGTCTTAAATCTTTCAGCACCGCAGATGCTGGTGGACATGAAATTCTATTAATAATGATTAAAAAAACTTCTGTTAAATACATCAGCTGCAGGCAGAGTCATAATTGATGGAGCCCTCCGTAACCCTCACACTTTTGTGTCCTTCCTTAAGACTCGTGAGAGGGAGAAGTTGAAATTAAAAGATGTTGTAAGCCAGCTCAGGGGTACGGATGTGCCTTCCTGAGACAAAACCAGTGCAGTAATGTTGCTTTTATAGAATCATGGAATGGTTTGGGTTGGAAGGGACCTTAAAGAGTCTGATTCCAGCCGTGCCCGGGCAGGGACCCTTCCACAGGCCTGGGAAGTCCCTCTGTATGGGAAGTACCGAGTCTTGCACCCTCGGTCACATGAGGAAGGGCAGCAGTTATGTTTTCCACCCATTTTCTGCATCTGCAGACTCAGTGGCTGCTGAACAGGAATTTGTGCTGCAGGAATTGGGAGCGCGGCGTTGCGACACTTTTCATTCTGATGTGTCCCTTGCTGACCTTGAGTGGGCTTTGCCATAGAAACCAGCTCGTGGTTGAGTCCCAGGCCGAGTTAAAAACAAACCAGAGCCACCATCTCCCCGCGAGAGCACAGGAGGGATTTGGATGCCCCTCGTGTCCAGAGCGTTGTCCCAGCACTGGGGCAGAGCTCACCACGCACAAAGTCCTGGGCCCTTTGGGGGCTTTATTTCTTTTCAAGGAATGTGAATTTTGAGTGACAGAGCGTGACCTGAGCTTGCAGGAGCTGCCTGGCACTGAGCTTGGCTCAAGCTGCAGTTGTCACTGTTGTTATCCCTGGGTGTGCTGGTGATGGTGGGACCAGACTTTCTGGGATTTACCTCCCAAAGCCTTGATTTCTGCACCATTTACAGCCTGGAGGAGTGGGTATAGCCGCTCCCTTGTAGCCCACCTGACATGAGGTGAAGCCTTGCTGTGCCTTCTAAGTGAGGATAAACTTCTAGGGGTGGACTCAGTGTAAACTTCTCCCTAAACTATATAATTTCTACTGGTTTTAAAAAGAGCTGTGATATTTTTTTTGTCTTGTCTTGTAATGAGATCAAAAAGTAAATGTCCCAGATTCCATTAATTTAAAGAAATAAAACCTTTCTGATGGCTCATGCCAGTATAAAATTGGTTTCCCTATGACTAATGTGACACACCACACAGAAATGGTATATTTTTGTGAGTTACAACTCAGAAGGTATTTGCAGACAGTGATTCATGACAAGGAATACAACCCTTCTGATCAGTCCCCACCCAGTTTCTCAGCGTGCTTTGAATATATCTCATTCTTCAGGGCTGGTCTAGGAAAAGTTGATTTCATTCACCAATGTTAGATAATCACGGTGTGTGGGTGGAGGGGTTAAAACTTCAGTTATTGCCTCATGTGCATAAAGTTGCAGCTACAAATCCCTTTCCTGGGTTTATTTTTTTATATTTCTGTGGTGATAGAAGAACAAAGGTTGGTAGATTAATGTTTTTCAAAAATTCAGGTTTTCTTTGACAGATTGTAATAAAGAAGATTTCAGCAAGTGTTAAGACTTGGCTTTAATCCTTCTAGATATTTTCTCTCAGTGGGTTTTCTGGACTCAAAATGTTTAATAACTTTAGATGCAAGGTTTTGGGTTTGTCTCTGTTTGGTTTGATGATAATACTGAGCCCTTGGTCATTCAGCTGAGCAAAATACGTTGCTCATGAGTCAGTCATAAACCAGGAAAGGGATTGAATAGCGATTGTGTTTGCATGTGCTGTGGATAAAGTTCCTGCTGTCCTCATGCAGAATGGGACACCAGGAAAAAACACTGCCAAGAGCTCCTTCTGAGGCTCCAGCAGCCACAGCCGGCCCTGTCCGGTGGCTCCGCTCTGCCCTCGCTCCTTTGTGCCGTTTCTACAACAAATGCACAGGAAGCAGCCCCAAAGTGACACACTGTGAAAACCCAGGAAGGCAAAACGCAGCTATTTTCCCAGCCTGTCTTCTGGTGTGTTACTTTTTTCAACAACACTCTGGCTGAAATGGGATCTGTAGTAAGAAATTTGTGTATTTGAGTGTTTATTCTCACTGTGCAAGGATAAATATTTGTGAGATCAGGGCCTTAGTTACCGCAGATTAACATTTATTTAAATACTTTAGGTATTTATAAACACGGGATTAAAAAAGGCATGTAGCAGTGGCTTCTGGGTAATAAGCAAATGACTGCTCAGAACAGAACCACCCTGGTGACATTTACTTCCTTTTGTATTTTTGCAACTCTGTGTAATAAAAAGACATGTTGGTTCTTTTTTGAGGATGGGGGGCAGATCAGGCTTCACTGTGGAGGGAGTGCTTGGTAGAAAGTGATCGGATTCAGGCCTAATTCTCATTTATGTGAGAATTTCTTTCCATCTGAAAGGTTTGCAGGATATTTTTTTCCCTGCCTAGGAGGCAGGAGGAGGAGAGGTCCCTTCCCAGAAGAACTTAAATGTGAACTTCCACATTATTTTCTTGAGCAAGCAGCGTGAGCTGCTAATCACATTCTCCATCCCAGCTCTTTCCCCACAGTAATGGGCCTGGGAAATAGTTCATCTAGATCCTACCCTAATTCCTGAAATTGCAGGAAAGCTCTCTGGTGTTGGGTTGCTGCTGGAGAAGTGCTGGAGCTCAGATATCTCAAGTATGCTTCTGCCAGGGGCTTTGGTGAAGGAATTCAGAGCACCAGGAACTCGATGGATGTCTCACAGATGGGTCAGTGGTGACCTGCTCTGTTCCCTCAGTGCCTCCTCTGTCAGCCCCTCTCCCCCTGCAGTACCCCAGACCCTTTTTGGGGAGAAGTGGTGCTTTAGGGGATGCTGTGGTGCCCAGCGAGGAAGGCGGGGGATGCCTGTGGGGCAGAGCAGTTGGCATTGAGGGCTGGAAATTCTGCCTGGGAGGCTGCTGCTGTGTCACTGCTTCAGGTGAGCTGTTCCCAGGTCCCTGCTCACTTGTTGGTGGGGTTTGGGTTCTCCTGCAGAACTGCTGGAAGCAGGGCCCGTCCAGAATGGGTCAGACGCAGAGCCAGCCACTAAACACGGTTTGTTCTCACTGCTGCTGTAAATCAAACCTAAACCACCAGTTATTCCTTTGGTCCATACTGAAAGTGCTCCCTAAGAGCTGAGCACTTGTCTTGTGTTTGACCATAGAACCCAGAACAGTCTGGGTTGGAAGGGACCTCAAAGCTCATCTCATTCCTGCCACAGCTTCCACAGGCCAGGCTGCTCCAAGGCCTGTCCACCTGGCCTTGAAGATGCAGCCTGCAAACCCTCTACTCACAAGGGCTTGTTTTATGTGAATGGGGACAAATTTATTTGAACAGCTCCTTTGTGAAGCAAAGCCACACATAGATTTGAGATTGAAATCCCCTAATTGTGAAGTAGAGGGCATAAAAGGAAGTGTCCTAACATGATAAATACGGGATTTGCTGCCCGATGATCTCATGGATACATCAGTTAAGGAACTGATCAGACAGTTTAGGGAAGTGAAATCCATGAAGAACAGTTAAATGATAGTGTTTGTTACCACATGGTTTTAAGGTGCAATGGGATGCTGCAGCATGGAAAAGCAGGGAGAACTCTAACTCTGTGCTGGCCTTGTTCCCATGCCCTTTTCTGCTGCGTCTGATGCCTGGCCATGACGGAGAGAGTACATGGGGTACCTGGAGGCTGGGTGATCCAGCGTGGCTGGTCCAAAGTCCTGTGACTTTTCTTCATTCACTGGTGTTCCCAGCCATGTTCCAGAACAACCTGCCTCTTCCAGGCCTCCATTTCTCCCCGCTCATCAAACTGGGCTAATGACTCTGACCTTTTGTTTGTAAAGCAAAAGGAAAAGGATCAACAAAATACTGGAGCTTATTTACTATCATTACTGAAATGATGAGCAATGCCACTTTGCAGCACTTCAAAGAGGCTGTGCTCGTAAGATGCTGGAAATCCCTTGAGAGAGAAAATGTTTCAGATGGAGAAAGAGGAGCGGGAGTATTCCTCACATTTTCATTTCCTAGCACACTCCCCTGAAAGGCATGGAGGCACTATCCCCCTCCAGCCCCCTCCCAGCTGGGCACTTCAAATCGTGCTGACAAAATCTGCTGGTTTTGGTAAACTCCAAACTTGCTGGTGTCAGTGCTCCAAGTTCTGCATAAATTGTTCCCATGCTGTGGCGTTGTGCAAAGTCCTCTTGTTGACCTATTGTATTACCACTAATAAGATTGAATGTGGTTTTAATTTCTCATTTCCTCTTTCTCTGGATGCCCTTTTCCTACTACTTAGAGTCTTACTTCAGGTCTCTCTATAGCGAAAGTCTCTTTCTGTGGCTCAGAGAATGAGCGATGCTTTGCTTTCAGAGCGCTCCGCACTGGAGGGCTTTAAGTGGCATTCAGAGGAGGCTATCAGCCACAATATCTGATGTATTGGTGTGGCTGCAGTTCATGCATGGAGTGCAAAAAATGGGATTTAATTGGGAGGGAGGGGGAATAGCGGCCTTGGCTGAATGGATGGGTGAAAGTTCCCCGACCACCCCTTAGCCCAGCGAATGGTTGAGTGCCTGCCAGAGCGGAAGCGAGTTCCCTTTCAGGCACCCTGCCTTTGTCACCGTAAGAAAAAGCACACACGCACTCGCATGGGTTTGGCCTTGCAGCTGCAAAAAAACCCAACCAGGCGAGAGAGAACCGTGCACACACCCAGATCCTGTTCTTTCAATACCAGCAGCTGCGGAGCCGGTGCTTTGCTGGAGGAAAGCACAGAGCTATAAACACAGCTTGTGGAAAACCTTTACCTTCTGTCTAGGGCAGCATGAAATCACTGGCCGCTTCCCTTCTGCAAGCTAAATTAAAAACGGCTGTAATTAACTTATACAAAATAGCCTTTTGGTTGCTATTGAGAATTCAATATTGTATCAAGGAGGTTACATCTAGGGGCTGGCTTCACATGAGAGGTTTCCATAAAGCAGCTTATTATAGACCTTGTGGTAAGCTTGGCTAGAAAGGCCTTCATCCTTAGCATGCCTAATATGGTCTAATCTCTCTTTTCCCAAAAAGATCAGTTCAATATAGTGATGATTCCCCTGTACTCCAGTACTGGTGTATTGCATCCAGCTCTGGGCCCCAACACAAGAAGGATGTGGAGCTGCCCGAGTCCAGAGGAGGCCGTGGAGATGCTCTGGAGCCAGGCTGGGAGAGCTGCGGTGCTCACCTGGAGAAGAGAAGGCTCCCAGGGGGACCTCAGAGCCCCTTCCAGTGCCTAAAGGGGCTCCAGGAGAGCTGGAGAGGGACTGGGGACGAGGGCCGCGAGGATGGTACAAGGGGGAATGCTTCAAACTGAAAGAGCAGGTTTAGGTTAGATTTTGGGAAGAACTCCTTCCCTGTGAGGGTGGTGATGCCGTGGCACGGGCTGCCCAGAGCAGCCCCCATCTGTGAAAGTGCCCAAGGCCAGGCTGGACAGGGCTTGGAGCAACCTGGGACAGTGGAAAGTGTCCTTGCCTACAGCAGGGGGTGGAACGAGATGAGCTTTTAGACCCTTTCCAGGCCAAACCATTCTGGGATTTTATGGTTTCAAACACCCTTGAATAGGTTTGGATGGTCCAGAGCCTGGAGTTTGCACTGGAGATTACGTAAGGTGAGATCACTGCTGGGCTCAGAACATGCAAAATGGAAACAACTACAGCTTAAACTGAATATTTTTCTGCCTGTCCCAGGGAGATTTCACAGGCATCTGTCACCACAGCCAAGCTGAAACCTGACCCCTCTCTGTCAGACCAGGGGGGCCGATCGAAACAGTGGGGCCTTGCTGGAGTCTGCTGGAAGGTTGTTCAGTGCCGCTGGCTGCAGGGATGGAGAAAGTGAGTCCAGGGATTGTCATGCTGTTGAGCAAAACCAGAGGACTGCTCCTCGCAGCTTCCTGCAGCTCTGCTGCAAATCCCAAAGGGCAGCCGGGGATCCTGGGCCGTGCCTGCGCCTTGCACAGATGGCTGTGCACACACAAACGCTGCATTCAGCATTTCTCTGGGATCACCTCACTGGACCCTGCCGTGGAAGAGCAGGGTAATCCCACGTGTGGAGCAGCCCCTTCTCCCCCAGCCCTGGTTCCTCTTCCCACCCTTGAACAGGACAGACCATAGGTGTGGGGAAAAACTGCCTGGAAAATCCCAGGTACGCGATGGCTTGTGGTGCTGGTGTGATGGGATCCTGCCTGTTCTCCCACCTTCACAGGAGTGCCCATCTTGCTGGGCTCCTGAGATCCCAAAGGCATATTCAGGCTCTTCACGTGGCATCAGGTTTATATATTTATTTTTTCCCTCCACAATGGAAAGCCTGTGTATTATTTTGACTTTATTAAGATGCTGTTTATGAACCATTTTGACTTAGATGCTGGAGGCTGTTCTCTTGTTTTTTTGTGACCAAAATCCCAGCAGATACAACACTTCTGGAAAATATCAGAGAGTCAATGTCCTTTTTTTTCCCTCTCCCCTCATGTCAAAGGTTGACTTAAAATATTAATGCTGCAAAGATTCATTTAAGATATTAAAACTGTTCAGGCAAGAATACATGTACATATTGTAATTACTTCCTTTTTCTTACAATTAAAGTAATTGGATTATATTTAATGAGCTATTTACATTTAATAATTAAGAAAAGACTTATCTTTCCAGTATTCCCCAAGTGCAGCAGAAGGGTGGGGGCACTCAGAGCTGTGATATAATTATCTAGGCGTGAGTTGAAACTGAAAGAGCAGTTGAGCTCTATAGAAAACACTTGGAACTGGTTTGTTCCTACTCTTTCATTAATCAAAATAGTTTAGTGTGTGGCAAAGAAGGGAAGGCTGAGCTTAGCTGCAAATGAGACAGAGTTTATCTGCTGAAAAGGAAGGTTAAAATATGCTCGAACTTAACGAATAAGTCATTTAGGGGGAAGAAAGCACACCCTCTCTTTCCATATTAATTAGCGAGCGCTGCCCAGGAATGAGAACGCGGTGCGGTATTGTGAGCCGGCTTTGTTAGCGCGGCAGACACAAGCCGTTCCTGTGCCCGGGGAGGCTGCGCTCATTAGCGCGGTGCGGCCGGCGTGCCGGGGCAGCAGCAGCAGCAGCGGTGCCGGGCTCCGCGCAGCCCTGCCCGCAGCCAGGGGCTCCTGCTGCCCCTGCCGGGCACCTCTGCCCAGGGGCGCTGCCCGCCTTCCCTCCTGCGCGTCTCTGCTCCCAGAGCCTCTGGAGCGAGCTCAGCGCTGGTGCCGGCTGGGGCTGCAGGATTCTGCCCCTCTGCTGCACCCTGCTCTGGGGGACATGGACCCCTCGGGGCGAGTCCAGGGATGCTGCCAGGGCTGGAGCCCTCTGCCCTGGGGAGGACAGGCCGGGACAGCTGGGAGTGTCCAGCCTGGAGAAGCCCCTTCCAGTGCCTAAAGGGGCTCCAGGAGAGCTGAAGGGGGACATGGGGCAAGGGGGAATGGCTTCCCAGTGCCAGAGGGCAGGCTTAGGTGGGAAATTGGGATAGAATCCTCCCCTTTGAGGGTGGGCAGGCCCTGGCACAGGTGCCCAGAGCAGCTGTGGCTGCCCCTGGATCCCTGGCAGTGCCCAAGGCCAGGCTGGACAGGACTTGGAGCAGCCTGGGGCAGTGGGAGGCGCCCCTGCCATGGCAGGGAGTGGAACAAGATGAGCTTAAAGGCCCTTTCCAACCTGTACCGTTCTAGGATTGTGGGATTCTAGGACTGAAACCTGCCCAGACCTCTCCCTTCATACTCCTGAAATGTTTTAGAGCCTATTGTGTGCTTTCAATACCCAAGTACACCGAAGCTACCTGTTGATTGACGCTCGTGATGCCGCTCTGTGTTGTCACTGACCTTGTATCCTTGCCCAAATTATTCACAGGTTTAGTAGAGAGCATTCTGCTCCCTTTGCTGCTCCTGTTTCCTAGGAAGCAACAAAGCCAGAGCTCTTGTGGCGCTGAAGGAGTCCTGCCTCTCTCTCCTGATGTACACCCTCACAGCAAAGACCTTGAAACCTTTCTGTTCTGGAGCTTTAATTCCTGTTTAATCAATAGTTCTATATTCTGAGAATCAAATCCCTGTGACAGCTCTCTTTAATTGAGCTAAACTGCCTTTCTCTTGTCACGTCTCTTCTAGAGTTTTATTTAAATGCATTTGTTCTGCCTGTATCCTAGTCAGGTATTGATAGGAACACCAGGTGACCCTCTTTGTTTAACTTGTTTTTCAGCTAAATGAATGGAAACATTAATTAGTGCAATGGTTTGTTTCTTAGGAATTAAAAAAATAAAAGTCTAGGTCAAACTGCTGTCTCTATTAGCGCTCCAGCAGAAGCCAGGAGGATCTGTATGTTCCCCATTAGTGACACCCCCATCCTTCCACCCCCAGACAAATTTCTGACAACAGCTCTGAGCGAGTCCCTCTCCAGGAGAGCAGCCTGGTATTTATTCCAGCAAGATCATCTTCAGCAAAGCTGATAACAAAAAGTTTAAAAGGAAGAGCCAAATTTTCAGTCACACCTGTGCAATCCCCTTGAGGGCAGTAAATGATGATGATAATGCATGAGCCAGACAAAAAAACCCGCAGAAAATGGCTTTCTGAGCCTCTTTTGCATTTTTCAGAGCCAGCAGACTGGAGGGGGGGGGGAAAGGCAGGGGAGGGAAAAAAAAGGTTTATTTTTACTGTGGGATTGGAGCGGGCTGGATGTTGGTTGTGTCAAGGACTGCGCGCCGTGCAATGCTGGCTGTGCTGTGGGAACGTGGCTGTGGGAAAGGGCAGCGCCGACTGCTCCTGCCCCACGGTATTGCCCAAACGCCTCTTTCATAACAGCGGCGGCTCGGGCCTGCAGAGTTCCTCACTTGGTCATTGACGTGCGTTAGTGGTACACTGAGGGCTCGTGGATGCGGGGTTTTGTGATCAGCTAAGTGTGTTCTCCCAAAGGTCCTGCATTTTCAGTAGATCCTGCTTTTGTGTGATGGTGGGTGAAAACACAGCGTGTGCTTCCCATCCCACCGGCTGCTGAGAGATGGTGGGCAGTGTTTTCTGCTGCGCCCGGGGGGTTTTACCCGTCCTTCTCCCCCGTGGTTTTTTGGGAGAATAGAGCACTGTGAAAGGAAGCAGCCCTGCAGCTGCCCTTCACTGCTGACTCCTGCTCAGCTGCTGGCAGGCTGGGCTGGTAATGACAGATGAGCCTGTGATGCATTTTTGGGAATGAATACTTGTTACAGCTGGCGGGATGGAGTAGTTTGTGGCATCACATGGCAGTTTGCTCTATAATTTCGCTCCCTATTGCTCGGATGCAGCACTGATTGCTGGGTCTCTCTCGGAGCGTGGAACTGGAGCATTTCTGATTGCCGCATCCCACTTCTCTGTGGCTGCATTGTGAGCTTGGATATAGCCCTGAGCACTCAGCAGAGCCTTCTGCTGATTTTTTTTTCCCCTCAGTTCTCCCTGTGTGTGTGTGTGTGGCTGCTGCTTCCCTTTCTGCAAGTCTTTTGGGGTTACATAAAAGCCAGTCTCTTTCTGGCCATTACAGCTACATGGGGGAGTAGTTACTGCTGAGAGAAGCTTGAAATTTGAAGCAGAGTTGTCACAGACATTAGAAAGAACAGTCGGTCTGCGTTGGCAAGCTACTGAGTTAAGTCTTATTTCGTACTGATGGGAATTTCAGATCTGATTATCTCCTTTCCCCCTCATTCCCAGACCTGCTGGTGTGCCCAGGCCCCCGATGGGCGCTCCTAGAGGCAGCTCTCCAAAGCGCTCAGCTCAAGGCTGGGTCTCCTTGGCTGTGCTGCCTGTTTGTCTCCAGGCTGAGGATTCTGTAAGCCCTGCCGAGGGCAGGGTGCTTGGTCACCCTGACGTACTTGGAAATCAAGCCTAAATTCCCTTCCCTTCCCCAAAAAACGCGCTCTGCCCTCCTCAGGTGCTTTGTGCTACACCAGACACTATGACAGATGATCTCACTGCTGGGGTCCAGATTTATTTGCAGATGGTCCCTGATCTAAGAGGTTGTGTGTCACATTGAGCGGGGAATTACCCAGGTGACTCCCAGTAACGCTATGCTAACTGGTCAAATACCAGTGAGGAGAGCCTTGCCAGATCTCCCCCTCCACCTCACCTGTTATTTACAGCTCTTTGTGTGCGCTGCATCCGCAGGGCTCGCCTTGGAGTCCTGCCTGCCTTCTCCTCTGCACCACCACAGTGACTGTGCTATCTGCCTGCTCTACAAAAACCCCACAAAACAGCTCTGGTGCCTCTCTTGCTGTGCAGTGCTGTTTTCTGCTCTGCTCCAAAACACTCTTTAAGGAGCGTTTGCTCTGAGTTGCTGTTTTCAGTTGACAGAACTCGCCTTGGAAAGCAAATACTCAATGCTAAAACATCCCTGTATCGCTTCTCAATAGTTGTAATCAAAGTCTGCTTCCTTTATTGTTCCTAGCAATTGTTCAATTTTACTGTGCCAGCCCTATTTATTAAAAATAGTCAATAAGACACAGCTTTGTGCGAGGGGTTTATGGACTGGCAGTTCTTGTTTGAAACAAACCAATTGTACTTGATTCTAATCCAGAGCTGGGATTCCTGAGTGATCTGCTGCAGCAGAGCTCACGGGGAGAGCGGTCGATGCCTTGCTGATAAGAAATCTTGGAGCAGCACGCTTATCTTGGATTTACCTCAGCTTTGCTTAAAGTGCTGGATTCTGAAAGGCAAGAATTGCAAGTCACACATTTTCCCCCCTTTTCGAGCCTGTGTTGGGCCACGCTTGTTCCCCAGTGCCCAAGAGTATTTACAGAACTAATTGCCAAAGTCAGAATCCTCTTAAAAGCTGGTGAGCAGGACGTTCAAGGTGAGAGCTTACTGTGGCAGGAGCGGGGTGTCAGATCAGCAGCCATGGGAAGAAGCTCCACTCATGGATCCTGCTTTCTTGGAAAAGAACAAGGGATCCAAGACCACGATGTGCGCAGTGAGAAAGGACAGGAGTTTTTGGGAAGGATGATGGGGAGCAAAACCCCCATGAATCCTGGAAACAAGGTGCCTGTTGAGGCTGGAGGATCAGTAGGAATGGGAGCAGTGAATTCAGCTTCCAGGGCTTTTTTGTGCTCAGCAAACCTTTCTCTGGGCTGGAGCAGGCCAGGGCTCGGCAGAGCCTGTGTAAGCATTTTGGGATAGGGAAATGATGAGGCAGCCTGGCAATGCCCAGCTGTAGGTGGGGCAGCAAGGGGAAGGGAGCTGCGGGGCAAAGCTGGGCCTTTCAGATGCTTTGGCCTTTAGTCACTGCCCTCACAACACCATCAAGGCTCCTGGAGCCCTCTGTGATTCAAGTCATGACTTGGAGGCTTCAGAGGAAGTGTTTGGGAGCAGGTAGAAAGGCTCTGGTTCTAGTGAGAGAGGAAAATCATTTGTTTCCTTGTTTTTAAGAAGGTGTGAAGCACGGTGGTTGGGAGGATGAGTCCTCTGAACTCGGATTCATGCAGCAGGGTTTGTGGATTTTCCTTAGGGCTCTTCCAGCCAGCAGAGATCACTGAACTTCTTTTCCTCTCGCTGTGTTTCAATTTGATGCCTTTCTTTGTTTTCCATATTCATTAGAAATCTGTTGCAGAGTTTTTTGTTTCCAGAGGCAGTTTCCTTTTACTTCTAACATACTTGATCTCCTCTCCTGTTACACTGGGATCAGGGCAGCTCCCCTGTGCCCATGTTATTCTTGCAGCTTCTTTAAAAACAGTGTCTGCACCCCAAAACTCTACACTCCCAAAAGAAATCTAATCTCCAGCATTCATAACCAAATAGAAACGGTTATCTTTGCCCCAAAGATAAGGATTTTCGGCCTTGCAATTCATTTAAGTTGCATCTGAATGGTAGGATTTAGTTATAATATATGGTCTGTGGTCATCGTGTGACAGTGACTAATGCTTGATGAGCAGGCTGGCCAGCCGGGGTGGAATTGTGCTGTGCTGTCATGGCCTGAGCACGGAAAGTGAAGCGGCTCTGGATGGCCCGTGCTTGGCACTGCGCTGTCAGTCGCCTCCTTAATGACTCTCTTAAAGAGTAACAGCATGAGCCTCCCAGAAAGCTTTTCTAGCTCTGTCCCTCTTTCATTTACTGTGCCTCCTCCCTGCCCCCAGCTCATGCCTTGTGCTGCCTCCAGTGTTTGCTTCCTCTTCCCCATTCCCCCTTTGCTCTCACGCCTTGCCCCTTCTCCACACCTGGTTTTCTGCCCCACCTGACTCCTGCTTTTGAAATACACCACTTATTTTCCAATCCACACTATTAATCTTTGTCCCACCTACTCACAAGGCATGAAGGTTTTACAGGAGCCCATTAGCTGTTATCTCTATCCTACCCTCCAAACACTCCAGGAAAAAGCAAGGTCTTACAGTCTTCTTGCAGGGACATCACCCGCTCTTTTTGCAGGTCCCAGATTTCCTTCCTGAAATCTTGAAGCTCCTCATCCTTCTGCTTGGAAGAGAGGAATTTTTGCTTTAAAATGCCTCGTATCCAAAAGCTGCTGGGAGAGCAGGGTGGTTGTCCACAGCCCGTCCTGCCCTTCCTGCCTTGATCGTCCCCAATGCTCCCCAGGGTTAATTTAATCCCTGAGTTTGCTGGATCCTGGCTGGGCTTAGAGGCACCAGAGCTGTCCCCATGGCCTTGGGAAGCACTGCTGTGATCATGAAGGCAAAGCTCTCCTTCTGCAGTGGAGTGTGGCTGGGAGGGTGGGGTGGGCTGTAAAGGGAGCCTTTTTCTTAGCCTTTATCTCTGCTGTCTTGCGCCAGTGCAAATTTGTGCTCTACCTTAGTTTTTCTTTTAGGAAAAGCAGTTCTCACCACTACTCCTTGCTTTTGCTTCCAAAACATGCTTTGAAGCCAAACACTTTTGGGGTGTCTGTATACAGGCAGCATATTTAGAGCCTTT
Source organism: Melospiza georgiana (assembly GCF_028018845.1). Lineage (NCBI taxonomy): Eukaryota > Metazoa > Chordata > Aves > Passeriformes > Passerellidae > Melospiza > Melospiza georgiana. The sequence goes on along the minus strand of NC_080453.1, from coordinate 9,418,437 downwards.
TTTTGTTGTGTTGTTTGAGGCACTGCTCCCATTTTATGCCCTGTCTTCCCCATCTTTGCAGAGATCAGTGTTACCTGCATTTATCCAACCATGCTACCCATCATCTTGGGGGCTTTTTTTTTGTCTCCTTTTATACTGAATGCTCCCATCTCATCCCCCACTTGCAGGCTTATTTTTCCTGTTGCTGTTTTCCTTCTGTCTGTCCTCCACCTTGGAAGGTTTCCAGGCAGGCTGTCCAGCCCAGCTCTGCAGATCCCACCGTGTGTGCTCCCTGGCCAAGCCCTGGGGAAGCACAGGGGAGAAGCTGGATGCAGGCAGCCTGCAAATGCTGCCTTGTTTATGAGAGCTGCTTGTTGGTGCAGACTGCAGTCTGGGGGGAGCTGGGAAAGTTTGTCTGGCATGAAGCACTAAAGCTGACAAAAGATTGTAGGGCTTGGGCTGGAATCGATAAAACGCAGGGTGTTGGGAAGGGAAGGTCAGAGCCCTTCCTTAGTTCACCCTGTTCTTTAAATATCCCAGCAGTTACTGATGGCTGCAGTGGACACGGGGAAAAACAGCGCAGACTCGATCCTCAGAGGGTCTTGCTTTTGTTTATTTGGATGCAGATCTGGCTCCCCTGTTCCGTAAGGCGTTCGGTTTTGGGGACCCTTTCTCTGCAGCCTGGTCTCATGGCAGGAGGTTGGAACACGATGAGCTTTAGGGTCCCTTCCAACCCAAACCATCCTGGCATTCTGAGATGCTGTGAAATCCCTCGTGTAGAGGCGTTGCAAAATGGTAGCAACCTACATCTGCTTGTCTGGGAGATATCCCAGCGCCCGGTGCTGCGGCTCTTGAACTCCTCTGCCTTAATGGGTCAAATTTAGCAATTCAAAATCTGGCTTCTGAGGTAATTAGGAGGGATAATGCCCACTTCTTCCTCTTAACACCCTGATAGAAAAGCATCCAGGAAGGACTCCTGGACCTCAAAGATAAGCTGCCAGCTGCCACAGAGACTATCAAAGGGTGGCTCAAAGTCAAGAGCAAACAGCTGATTTTTTATGGTTCTTGGGTTTTTGCTGGTGGTGACAGGAAGCCATGTTCCCCAAGCTGTTAGCTTCCTGTTTTATTTTTACACCCAGCCCGAGCAGATCCGCATGCCTATCACATGGGAGCTGCCTGCTTCTCTTGGGTTGTTCCTCAGCTGACCTAGAAAAGTGATTCTTTCCCCTTCTAAATTAATCACGAACTTGGGATGTATTTGCTTTCACTTAGTCCTAAAGATTTCAAGCATGTATGATGCTCCTTCTAGTGAGCTGGTCACACAGGTTTCCTTCTCCCTCCTGGAGCTGGATGATCTGGGTGGGAGCTGTTTGAGGCTTAAATGTTTGGGCCTCTTAGCAAAGGAGATTTTTGTTAGTTCAGGATACTGACCTGCACATGAAAGCGTCCAAAGCATAACTTCCAGACACTTAGGTTTTTCTCCAGGTTTTTTATTTTATTAGTTTTTTAAACTAATAAAGAACTGGAAGTTTGTCCTGCCTGTTGTACAATCAATCCTGACTTGCCTCTGAGCACACTCCAGTCCTGCATCCTGATTAGAGCTCCCTCAACCTTAAACTGCTCTAGCACGAAAACAATGGTCCAGTGTAAACCTCATCCCCGGGGGATTTCCCAAGGGAAGAGGGGTGCAGCCTGCAGGATAAGGAACAGTCACCAGAAAGTTTCCTGGTCAGCTGCAAGCGCTTCCTGTTGTTCCAGGAGAGAGCCCCGTGTGCTGCTCCAGGAGGGAGGCACCACGTGTGCTTTGGCGTGCTGGGAGAAGCCTGTTTTGTTCTTCCTTTTTTTGTGTAATAACATCTCCTGTCTCCATCTGCACGGCTTAAGCCAGTATTGATTGCAAGTGGGGAATGTTTCTGAAGAGGAGCTCGTAGGAGGCGTGCCGGTGCTGCGCGGGCGCGGGCAGCTGGAGCCCTGTCCGGCTGCGAAGGGAGCAGCGGTGCGGCAGCACTGGAGCGTGGGCCAAGGTGTGCAGTGCTCCATCTCTGCCTCTGTACCTGCGCTGCTGGGGCTCTGCTGCCACTGCGAGCCAGAGAACAGGAGGATCTTTATGTCTGATGAGCCAGTTTTCTCAGGGTGGGGAGCTGGGGGAAGAAGGCTTATAAGTAAAGCCGTTTGAGAGCAGGAAAAACGAACACCATGGCTCTGGTGTGCCTGGAATTTGCGGTTGAGTAATCCTTTCCTGTTTCTTTTTTGGGTTGTTTTTCATCTTTCAGAACAGTGCCTGAAGCAGGTCCACCATGCCGTTAGTAACGAGGAACATTGAGCCAAGGCACCTGTGCCGTCAGACGTTGCCTAGCGTTCCGAGCGAGCTGGAATGCGTGACCAACATCACCCTGGCAAATGTCATTCGACAGCTGGGCAGCCTGAGTGAGTACCATGGCGAGCCTGCGCGTTGCCCTCAGGAGTCGCTACTGCTCTTTATTTAGCTCCCTTTCTACTCTCGTGTTCCTATTTCTCCCCCATCTGCCTTCCCTGGGTAATGCTAAAATGTTTTCCTAAAGAAATCTGATGCTAATTTCATATCCCTGGTCCCACTGCCTTCCTATCTAAGAGAAAATGGGGAGGGGGGTGTGTGTATGTGTGTGTGCATGTGAGAGGCTGCAGTGAAACTGCAGATGGAAGGATGGAGCACAACTCAGGCTTGTAAAATGGGAGGCTCTCGGAGCAGGCAGGATCTTGTGTCAGAGAACGTGCCTGTAATTGCATGCGCTACTAAATGGAGCTTGACTCTGTTGAATCTACACCATGTCAGTAGTCTTATTTTTAATGAAAGATAATTAAAGCCCCCACGCAGAAGCTCCAGTTTGCCCCTGCTGCTGTTTGTTGGGTTGTGAGACCCAAAGACCTGTGTGAGCCAAGTGGTGCCTCCAGAGCGCCGGTGGTTTGGGGCTGCTCACTCAAATGGCAGCGTGAGCTGGAGCAATGCCTGGCTCAGCTCTCCAGTGGGCTGACCCATAGCCTTGGAAAGGCTGGAGGGAAAGCACAGGCCTGCATGCCATAGGAGAAACCAAGAGTTAATTGTGGTCTCTCCGGGATGACTCCATTCTCTGTTGAAGTGCTCTGGGTTCTGATTAACCACCTTTGTCCTTGAAGCGAGACTTTGATAATCAAATTAATCTATTGTTTAGCTTCTCTGGGGTGTTTGCAAGCCCTTCTGCTTGCTCTGCAAAGCAAGCCCTTGTCTTCCGCCATGTGGCAGGCAAAGTTTGGGTGCAGCCTCTTTCCAGCAGTGCAAACCATGGCTGTCACTGAAATCTGGGCCCGTGTTTGCTGCCAGTCGGTGTCACATTCTGTTGGGTTGGAGAAATGTCACTGCACAGGCGAGACCAGGCTCTCTGCTCGCGTTCAACTGGCCCTGGTTGCTCATTTGTTAGGTCTGGTAGCCAAGATGGCTGTGGAGTGTGAGTGAAATCCATCTCGTGCATGTGAAATGGTGAGGAAGGAGGCAGTAAAGCTGTGCAAAGCCCAGCTGCAGGGAAGGCTCATCCCTGTTCAGAGACACTGTGGGTTAGTGTGACAGCCCTGGCCAGATCCCACAGGTTTAGACCTTCTTTGCACAGGTATTCAAAGCTACTTGGCTTCTGAGGCACTGGGAGCCAAACCACAGCCTGGTTTCTTCTTTGGGAGGGTACCCTGGGAGCTGGGAAGGGGGGATGTGGGGAGAAGGTGTGAGCTGCTGGACCAGTCACAGGTACCTGGGGGGAAACTGAGGAGAGGAGAGGAGATGTGCCTCCTGCTGACGCTTGGTGTGAGGGGAGAGCAGGGCCAGCGGGAGGGAAATGCTGAGCTCCATCCACTTCCCCAGGGCCAGCAGTGCTTTAAATAAAACAATGTTTAGACTACACTTGCACCCAAATGACCAAACTCCTGCCCCCCGCCCTTTCCTCTCTCCAAAAAACAAATTCTCTCTCTCCTTGTACCTTGACTATTACAGGAACGTAGAGCAGGTTCAGTAGGCTGTGACAGCCCTGTCAAGTGAATAATCAGCCATGCCTGGTGCACCACAGTCTCTTTACGAAGATGCAAACATAAATCTTGTCAAACTTTCATATTCCAGTGAGTTTACCCTTCGTTACTATCGCAGCTGGGAGCACTTTGTATAAGTCGACTGCGCGGTTTTGTGTGATTTTACAGAATCCACAAGCTAAAGATGGAAGGACCTATTAAATCATGCCGTCTGTCTTCCTGCCAGTGCATGACAAAGATAATTCTGATTGTAAGCTGCACTTTTGCAGTCAAAGTAACTAAACTAAAAAATTAATCTCTGTCTCACCCCATCTAAAAGTGTTTGTGAAGCTCAGGCAACGTGTGAGATGCTGGGTGATAACTCCAGGTGCACTTACACAGGCAAGTGAACACAGACCATCTCTTCTCTCTTCAGGGTCAAAACCAGTATATATATTCTTTTATACTTGAAATGTACTTTGCAAGCCAAAGACTTAATTTTCCCCTAGTGCTTGTTGCAGTTCCTTGTGAAATTCAGAAATGTTTTTCGCTTCTTGTGAAAGCAGAAACGAAATTGCAACTTTCTTTTTTTGAACTTTTGCTGGAAGGTTTTGCATTTTCCCACAGATAAATTTTTGCTCTCTTTGGGTCAAATAGGAGAGTTGGTCTGTGCTGATATTGAAAATGGAGATTGCTTCATGAAACATGGCTACAGTGAGAGCTACCTGGCCCTTAGATCTCCAAACATAAAATCCTGCTCATGAGTTTGGGTTTGTTAATTGAGCATATGTGGAGCCTGCATTGTCTAGGAGGGTGGAAGGAAGAGGTCAGTGGAAGTTAACCTTCAGCATTTGCTTTCTACAAACACTTGGACCTGGCACTGCCACCAAAAGGGGTGGAGAAGGTTGAATTTTAACCTGGCTTGTTCCCCGTGCTTGGCAGTGTAAGGAGATCTCCTGGGAGCAGGAACAAGGAGTTGATATGTCAGCTTAGATAGCTGGGAGTGTTTGTGCAGCTGGGCTTTGGGGGATGCCCTCGCCTTGCCTTGTGCAAGGGTGCTTTGTCTCTCTGACTCTGCAGACAACCGTGTTTTCCAAAATTGCTGTTGAAATTAGACTTCCAACTGGTTTTTCTTTCCTGAATGTCGGAGAGGATCTTTAGGAGTAACAGATTCCAGAGCAAACTGTTGACCATATGATGATGCACTTCAAAACCAGACTGCTTATTGGGAGCAGCCTTGTACTCAGCAGCCGTGGCTGGAAATGTTTCCCATCAGTGGAACACCACGGGCCCGTGTCTGCGCTCGGTGCCAAGCCTGCTCTGCTCTCCCTGTCCTCCTGCTGCGGGCTCCCCTCTTGGGCTGTGCCTGGGAGCAGAACAAAAGAGCAGGACTCCGTGGAAGTTCTTGGGTTTCCTCCAGGGCTGCCACCTCTGTCTACCTGTGGCCATCTCTCGTTGCACTGTAGGTTTTGAACTCCTGAGGACGGGGCCGTGTTCCTGTTACTCCTGTAAGTGGTGCAGCTCCTGATCCGAGCCCCGGGCTCAGCTCTCATGGCCCAAACCATGGATGGTGCTTGTCATAGCAGCCCACTGGGCAGTCCAAGCTGTTCCAGAGAGAATGTCCCTGACTGGGAAGTTCCCCTTTGGTTTTGATTTAGAATCAATGTGAATGCATCAATTTTTCAGACACTGCCACCTGAAGGAACAGCAGGGTCAGTGCTGTCAGCTGCGGTTTCAGCTCCAGCTTCAGGATCCCAGACTGGGTCTGCTCTCTACTTCCAGAGTACTTTGAGCTTGTAAATGTGTGCCAGCTCCCCTGGAGGCAGGCCTGCTGGAGACTGGGGGCCTTTGAGATTCTCCAGAGCAATAAAAATCTAACTGTATTTCCTTGTCTAATAAGCAGAACAGCAGAGAATCTTAAAGGACCTTCAGATGCATCCACATTCAGACCAGTGTAGTGTTGTCAGCCCTCTTTAGTTTGTTACTCTAATAGACTTTAAAGTGTGTCTCAATTGTTTCCTTATTGCTTGAAGATCCCTTGGAAATGTCAGGTTTTGGTGGAACAAAGCGCTTTCTTTCTGGGTGTTAAACTCAGCCCTGACAAACTTGAAAAGAAGAGTGGTTGGTTCTTTCTTTCTTTCTTTCTTTCTTTCTTTCTTTCTTTCTTTCTTTCTTTCTTTCTTTCTTTCTTTCTTTCTTTCTTTCCTTTCTTTCTTTCTTTCTTTCTTTCTTTCTTTCTTTCTTTCTTTCTTTCTTTCTTTCTTTCTTTCTTTCTTTCTTTCTTTCTTTCTTTCTTTCTTTCTTTCTTTCTTTCTTTCTTTCTTTCTTTCTTTCTTTCTTTCTTTCTTTCTTTCTTCATGAAAGCAAGCTGGGAGACTGAGTGTGGTCTGATATGGTTCATAAGGGTAATGTGGACACTTTAATATTGCAGGTAAATCTGCAGAAGACATATTTGGAGAGTTGTTTACTCAAGCCAACACCTTTGCCTCTCGGGTGAGCATTCTGGTCGAGAGAGTTGACCGCTTGCAAGTCAAAGTCACTCAGCTGGATCCCAAAGAGGAGGAAGGTAATGGAGCGGAGCACAGGCTGAGCGTGGTGAAGGTTCTCGTTGAGTCAGCATGGTTGGTTCAGCACCATAAGCCCAGCACGACACTGCCATGGGTGCTGGAATGTGTTCTCTGGGGCTGAGAGGGACTGTTTCCCTGCCTCCCAGCAGAGCACTTGGACAGCTGGTTGGGCTTTGCTTTTCAGTGACTCTCCACGTGGGAACTCTCCAGCAGTTGGGTGGCAGGGGATGAGCTGCTTGAGCTTGGTCACAGGGGTTCCAAAGCCCGTGGGCCACTCGAGGCAGAGCTGTGTTGATGGAGCAGCAGATCTTGGCAGCACGCTGGAGATGTGATGGGTTTCCCAGAGGATCTGTGGGAAAAGGAACCTGACCTTAAGAACTGCAAAGCACGCCAAAAGCTCCAACTGAAATCAGATGTTCACTGCTTGGGCTTCAGGGTCGTTGGCCAGGGTCAAGCTGTTCTTCACTTGTTCTCTCCTCTTCCTTACAGTCTCCTTGCAAGGCATTAACAGCAGGAAGGCCTTCAAAAGCTCCACCACTCAGGACCAGAAGCTCTTTGACAGAGATTCTCTCCCTGTGCCTGTCCTCGAAACCTACAGGACCTGCAACACCCCTCCACCTCTCAACATCCTCTCACCTTACAGGTAGGGCTGCAATACCTCCTTGTTCCCTTGCAGAGAAGAACCTCTTCCTCCCAGCCTGCCAGGGAGGTCTTTCCCCGTGCTGTGCTGGGCTGAAGTAGCTGTTTCCACTGGGAAATTGAGTTGCTAAACAAATCCACCAGGAGATCTCTGTCCTTTGGATTATGTGAAACTTTGCTTTTGAGGTCATGGAAATGAATGTAGCTAGAAAATGATCTCTTTGGTTTTCTGCTGTCACTTCTGTGAGTGCTGTGGGGCCAGGCGTGGCTGGCTCTGCAGAACCGTGCTGGGTGTGCTGCAGATGAGGCATTTTCCTTGTGCTCCTCCATAGCCCAATGGCTCCTTTCCAGAGAGCTGCAGTGAGAGATGCAGAGCATTCACCTGGAGGTGGCTCCCACCCAGGTGGCTGCAGCAGGCATGGTGATGCTTCCTGTGGCCTCCAGTGCCTGCTCTGAGACATCTGGTGGGACCTACCCTGGCTGTGTAACCAGTTCTCAGCAGTCCCACTCTGATTCCATCTTGTAGGTAGTAGAAGTAAAGGGGGTGAGAATGCAGAGACTTATCCCACATCCATAAATATCTTCTGAGCAGGTAAAAAGTAATTACAGATAGCTGGAGGCAGCTGTCTCCTGCCAGACGCGGCTGCACTGCAAAGTGGGAGGAGAGGGAGTCTGTGTGCGCTCACTCAGGAGCTTCAAGGACGCTGCTGCTCTGATTTAGGGTTCCTGAGCTGCAGGAGGAGGTTTTTTCACACCAAAATACAGCACAAACAAAAGGGAGTTGAAGCCAGAGACCTGCTGCTCTCGTGGTGATTGCTCAGAGCAGCTGAGCTCTTGAGGTGCTGAGCAATGGAGGGTTTGTGTGAGGGCAGGAGGAGTGGGATGTGGGAGAGCTGGGGTGACTGACATGGGGGGCTCTTCTGTTCTGAAATGGGGGCAGAGGCAAGAACAGCACCTGTGACCATCTCACTGCCCTTCTGAATTGTTGTCTGAGATAGTGCCTTGTGTTTCCTTCCAAGAAATGAGTGACCTGATCCTTGTCTGTGTGGTTTTCTCCTCCCCCTGTTCCAGGGATGATGGCAAAGAGGCGCTTAAATTCTACACAGATCCTTCATATTTCTTCGACCTTTGGAAGGAGAAAATGCTTCAGGACACCAAGGATATCATGAAGGAAAAGCGGAAACATAGGGTGAGGAAGGGAGGAGGAGGAAGTGGGAAGTGTTAATAAATTTTGGACTCCAAATTTACTATCCAAAACTCAGGTTTGCACTTTTGGACTCCTTTGGGATCAATCCAGTCAAGTTTTATCTGGTTTACCCACATCTTTGTTAATTAAAAAAAGAGAACAAAGATACCTCTAATTGGTTTTTCCAAATGCCACTGTCTTTGAGCCTTAATGTTAAATTATATTATAGCATAAGAGATGTATTCTTAACATACTTTATTTAGCTTTTGAGCGACTGGAGTATTAAGCATGACAACAGATTGTGATTCTTCAATGAGAAATAACAAAGGAGAGATGTGGGGTGTGTTAGAATTCTGAGTGAGCCCATCTACAGCCCAGTTCTCTGTGGGCAAGTGTCCATATTGCACCCCAGAGCACTGAATACCATGAGGGTGAAGGTGAAATTTGGGCATCTCAACACAGAGGCCAGAACCTAAATTGATTTGGGGAACGAAGCTTTTACTCTGCCCTTGAGCTGCTTATGCCAGGGGGTGATGAGGGCATCGTGTCTGGGCTGCCCTGGGCAACCTGATGTTGTCTGGAATTTTTTATGTTGTCTGTGCTCCAGCTTTTTTATATGGAAGATCTTTGGAGAGTGCAGCAATCAGGAAAGTAAACTAAAAATCCTCTTTGAGAATGTGTCTTGTTGTAAGTGCTCCAGGTCTGTCCTGTTCCTCTCTGTTCCCAGTGAATTTAAAGCAAAATAAAGCTTGTGTTTGATCCCTCCTCTCTTAGAAAGAGAAAAAGGAGAATCCAAACCGAGGAAACGTGAATCCACGGAAAATCAAAACCCGGAAAGAGGAGTGGGAGAAGCTGAAAATGGGACAGGAATTTGTGGAGTCAAAGGACAAGCATGGTCCTGCTGGGTAAGCAGCTCTGGGGCTGGGTGATTGGGATGCAGTTCACCCTGCGCTGCAGCTCCCCGGATCCAGATCGATACTGCCACTAATCAGATTCTCCCAAGTAAATCCGCCTGCTCATTTGAAATTTGCCAAATAAATCAGGGAGCTGGAACACGGTGGCAGGAGTGGCTCTGGCTGCTCTCGCTGCCTGTGGGCACAGAGGTGTTGGGAGCTTTGGCTCTGCCCCACGGCGATGCCCTTCCCTCACACCAGCCGAGGGTGGCATCTCGGTGCCATTGTGTGATGGCTTTGTTACATCTCACAAATGGCTCTTCACACCCTAAAGTTGAAGCGGGGGCTGTCCCCATCCAAGTATTTCAAGCTACAGATCTCTCTTTAGCACTTCTGGCTTGGGAATTCATTTAACTTTTGACACCAGCAAGGCTGGAAGCAGACCGGATTCCCCACAATGCTCTTCTTCCTTGCAGCTTCCTTTCATATAAGAAAAAAATCTCTCTTTAAATCACACTCTCCAGCTAAAAATAAAACTTGCTTTTAGTTTAATAAGAGAACAGGTTTGGTTTCTAGCAGGGGAATCGAGCAGCACAACAGCACCATTTTCTTGCTCCTCTTTTCTCATGTGAGTGTGTTCTTGCATTTGGATTCACTTGGGGTCCAGAGCCCCCCAAAATAGGGTGGTTCCCCCTCCCCACAGTGAATTGAGTCCGCTGAAAGCATGAGAGTCTCTTTTCAGTACTATTCCAGCTTTGAATACTTGTTTTAATGGCATTGTGGTTTCCATTTTGATATTCTATTCTCGAGCTTATTTTTTGGCATCTTTGAGTATCTCCTGTTTTTGCCACTGATGATACTCAGTGTAACTGCAAGTTCTTTAGGTCCAAGTTGGTCAAAACATTCTTAAGTGCTTTTACAAAATCAATTGTTAGGAAAAATGCATTTATTCAGGTGTTTGCTTGTTTATTAAAATATATACTCCTTGTTTATTAAAATATACATTCTTTAGCTAAAGAATTACGTAAACACATACAGGTGTATGTGATTCTCCATGTAAGAGTCTTTGAGAAGTAAAGGGATTTTTTAATGATGTAAAATCATAGATTGATTTGGGTTGGAAAGGGCCTTAAAGTCCATCCAGTTCCATGGGGAGGGATGCCTTCTGCTAGACCAGGCTGCTCCAAGCCCTGTCCAGCCTGGCCTTGGACCCTGCCAGGGATCCAGGAGCAGCCAACCTCTCTGGACAACTCTGTGGGTTCAGAATGAGCTGCAGACATTGCCTTGAGCTCTTGAAGCAAACAGTTAGCGTTGCTTTTGGCAGGTACCCCTCCAACATGGTGTACCAGAACGGCAGCATCGGCTCCAGCGAGAGCATGGATGGGAGCTGCTACCCGCCACCGCCACAGACTGACTCCATTGTGCCACCACCTCCCTCGTTCCCAGATGACAGCCTGCCTCCGCCCCCGCTGGAATTTAGGTAAGCCTACGGGATCCCTTCTGTCACCAGGGAGTAGTAGGTGGTGTAAAAGGATGACATGAGACAGGCTGAGATAGTTGAGCACCACTTCCTCATGGGTGGTGCATGGGAAGCAGAATGCTCCTGCCTGGAAGGGAGGTGCCACTGCAGGCACAGGCAGCACAGCTCTCCATGAGTCCCAGCCACCACCACCATCCCAGGCAGAAGGGGAGAACTGGAGCAGATTTACACCACAGCAGTGTCCCAGTGAATGGCTTGGCCCCAGTGCTGTGGTTTTCCAGTGCAGGTGTTCCATAGCGTGGACTGATGTTCCTTATGTTCCGTTTGCACAACGCTCTCAGGCACATCATGGAATTCTTGGGGGCGTCCTGTGCAGGCCCAGGGATTGAACACGATGATCCTTGTGAGTCCCTTCCTACTCAGGATATTCCATGACAGAGCTTTGCAAAGAACAGCTTCTTTAACCTCTTTTGCTCTGATCTGTGAGAAATGCATGACATGGGCACTGGAGGTGGAGATGTATTTAAGTTTCAAGGACTCGAGCACAGCAGCTGCCTCCTTCCCAGAGACTTGGGTGCAAGTTCAGGTCATTTACTTGGGATTGAATGAAATGGTGACTCTCAGGCACCTCCAGAGATGAGAGTTACAGTCCAGCAGTGGCTCAAGACGCAAAGGGTGAAAGGAGAGTGGACTTCTTCTGTTTTTTAAAGGCATTAAAACAGAGTCAAGAGGAACAAGAGAAAGTCTGTCTGATAGACAGGGCTGCTTGGCTTCTGTCCATCTTATCCAAAGGCAGCAATGCTGCAGCAAAGGCTTTTCTGATGTGTCAGAGAGACCCAGCACTGCGCTCTGCAGCCTGTGCCTCTCGGGCAGAGCAGACATGAGCTCTCAGATGAAGCTCTCACTGCCTTATGCAGTTGCTTAGATCTCTGCCCAATGCCACAGATCTCCCCTCGTCTAGTTTTGTTTTGATGGTTGTTTTTAAGGGACCCTGGGAGGTAGATTTGATCTTCAGGAGTCTGTTTTGGATCAGCACTGTTAAAAATGGTGACGTTTTTGTGGCAAATGTACCTTATTTTTCTGTCTTGCCATGGAAGGAGGTGTCCCTTGCACTGGATGTCACACTGTCACATGGGCAGTGGAGTCCTGTGGGATGAGCAGAGCCTCCACAATGGGAGATTCAGTCCCTCTTGCCTTGGTGTTTTCCATAAGAGTACGTTGGGTTCCCATGTCCTCCCCTTCACTCCCCATGGCGAGCTCCGAGGCATGGCTGCTGAATCCAGGGAGGAGATCCCTTCCAGCAGGTGTTCAGAGCATATGCTTTCCTGGCACCCCCGCCCTCCTCGTGCAGTTTATCCCAGCAGAATTCCCTGATCCCTGCCTGGTGTGTCACGGGCCTGACCTCAAGGAGGGTGATGGCAGGAGCTCTGGAGCCAGGGGCTGCTCCGAGCTCGGATGTGCCCACCTGGCCTCTGACCTCTGAGGTGAGGTGGCTCATGTTCTGGTCAGCCTGGGAGATGGGATGGAGGACAGCATTCCTGCCATCCCTAGAAGCTTTCCTTTTTCTAGAGGTGTAGGCCAAAAGAAACAGTGCAAGGGAACTAAAACCAAGGAGTGAGGTCCCATGGAAACATCAGTGAAAGCTGGAACTTGGATTTTTTTGTCTGGGCTGCAGCAAACACACATGATTTGCGTTAACACAGAGACTGTGCAGTCTGATCCGGCCTCAGGGCTGACTCCCCGCGTCTCTCGTTCTGTTGCCACAGCTATCCTGTAGACAACCAACGAGGCTCTGGTTCTGGAGGGCCCAAGCGGTCCAGCCTGGTGAGCCCGAGCCACCCGCCGCCGGCCCCTCCGATCGGCTCTCCCTCCGCAGCCCGGCCGGGCTTCGCTCCCCCTCCGGCGCCCCCTCCGCCGCCGCCGCCGATGGAGAGCGCGCCGCCCCCGCCGCCGCCCGCGGGCTTCCCGGCCCCGGGGGCCGCGCCGCCGCCGCCCTCGCCGCCCTCCTTCCCCCCGCACCCCGAGTTCGCAGCCCCGCCGCCGCCGCCCCCTCCGCCCGCGGCCGACTACTGCGGCCTTGTGCCCGCCCCGCCGGGGCCGCAGCCGGGCGCTGGGGCCGCGCCGCCCCCGCCGCCGCCGCCGCCGCCCCCGGGGCCGCCCCCGCTGGCTCCCGGCGGCCTGGACGGGCCCCCGCCGCCCCCTCCGCCCTCCGACACCTCCGCCGCCAAGCCCAAGTCATCCCTGCCCGCGGTGAGCGATGCCAGGAGCGATCTGCTGTCGGCTATTCGGCAAGGTAAGGCTGCGTTTCCATGCCAGCGCCCTCCTCTGCCTCTGGAGAGCCCCTGGGAGCGGTGTGACTGCCTTGCTGCTCAAGGCTTGTCCCTTGTGCTCCCTCCTTGTCTGCCACCCTCACGAGCACCTTGCTGGGTTTTATGCTTCCCCCAGCCCTTGTGGAGATGGCAGTGCCAGAATTGGTGTGATCTAGGTTTGTTGGGGAAGGTACAGCCCTGGGGTTACCCTGGGGAGGGGCACACAAGGGATTTGCTTCCCATTCGATGTCCCCAGCCAGCCTGTCCTGCCGTCACCATCAGCGTTACCCCAGCACCCCCAGCCTGCCTCGCTCAGAGCGCTGTCACAAGGGACATTTCAATGTGACCATGAGCTTGGCGTGATCCCCTCCGTTCCCTTGTCCCACCAGGCTCCCAGCTGTGCAGGGTGGAGGAGCAGCAGGAGCAGGAGAAGCGTGAGCAGAATCCACTCAAGGGATTTGGTTCCCATTCCACCTCCCCACCCAGCCCATGTCCCCATTACCCCAGCACCCCCAGCCTGCCCCGCTCAGAGCACTGTGACAAGGGACATTTGTGTGTGACCATGAGCTTGGCGTGATCCCCCCTGTTCCCTTGTCCCACCAGGCTTCCAGCTGCGCAAGGTGGAGGAGCAGCGGGAGCAGGAGAAGCGGGACGTGGTGGGCAACGACGTGGCCACCATCCTGTCGCGCCGCATCGCGGTGGAGTACAGCGACTCCGAGGACGACTCCTCCGAGTTCGACGAGGACGAGTGGTCGGATTAGCCGCGCTCCCGCCCCTCCTTCCCTCCGCTCCTGGGCTCGCTTCTTCCCGGATCAGGTGGCCAAACCTCGCACCACAGCCTGCCCATCCCGTAACCAAAGATGTGCCAAGGGTTTTCAGACAACCAGCAGCATGTCTCCCGTGTCCCTCCCCTGCAGCCCTGGCAGGATCCGCGCTCTGCTTTCCAAAAGTCTCCTCACGGACACTGAGGATGCGGCGCTGGGATTTAGCTGGAGGGGGTGTAACGGTTGCTTATTTAAAAGAGAGCTAAACCTCCAGATTTTTGATGCCACCACGCAGAGCACATATAAACCCTCCATCCTGAGGGATTTTGAAAGTAAAGATGGATGATCCTGTTGTGGCCATGTGGCCTTTTGGATGAAGGACATTTTCAGCTGGTTTTCTCAGTGCAACAGCAGACAGTTGATCTGATGGCTCTTCCTTGCCAGTGAATACTGGTAGTGCTGCAAGAAAATGGGCTTTAAATGTCAGTTCTCTGCTGCATCCCACTGTCACATAATCAGGTTTTTTGCATTAGTGCACAATTCTTTCCCCCCTGACCCCTGAGTATTAATTCCAGATCACCCTGCGTGGGGTGCATTTCCCAGCTCTGAGGGTGCTGAGTGCCTTGGGTGCAGTGTAAGGAGAGACTTTTTTATTTTAGAAGCTGCCTTTACCTTCCTCAAATCTCCTGGGCTGCTTTGCCAAGAGGAGACTTGCACAGAGGGATGTAAAACCAGGGCAAGATGCTCGTTCAGCTTCCCACTCTTGGGAAAGCAGAGCCACTGCCCCACTGAGACACATCTGTGGTCAGCTCTGAGCGCTGGCCAGACCTCGCCGGGCTGATTTTCTCCAATTCATGCTGAGATTGTGTTTTAAATTCCAAATCCAGTGCCTAGGACAGGGAGCTGGGCTGGGGTTCTCTGAGCACCAGGCACTGTGGTGGTCCTTGGCCTGCCAGGGCAGTTTGAGAGGTGCTTTTTTAGCGGGGTGACCGTACTTTTAACACAGGGACTTCAATGCTGGTATTGCCTTTGCTTCTCCTCCCTTCCCCCCAGGGAGGGGAGTTTGTGTGCCTAAAAACATCATTGTGTGTGTGAACTGAGTTGCCCATCAGTTACATCAGACCTAACCTACCCTAATTTTGTTATTATAATTCATTAGTTAATTTTAAGAGAACATTTTTTCTCCTCACTAACCCTGTGAATTAATTCCCAGGCTGCTCACTATAGATCCAGTACTGGCAGGGGAAAATGGGGAATTTGAACTAGCTGACCTCGGTTTTATTGCTGTTTTATGTTACCTTACATAGCATATGAGCATATCTCGGAAATCTAACCCAGATACCCCTGATGTGTATTTTAATTTGGACATGACTCAGTAAGGGTCATGCAAAAAGCAATTCCAAAGCCTTTTTGAGGTTATGGGTCCAGCTGTTGTGGGATGCATGTCCCACTAAGACCAACTCTCCCATCTTTTTTCCTTTCCTAAAGTATTTCACCAGCCTGTGCCTGTCTCTCTTCCCTGCCTCGCCTCCTTTAATGGTGTTGCTGATACCTGGAACGCTGGGCCCTGCCCGAGGCTGGCTGGAAATCCTGCTTGGGAGGTGATTGATGGCTTCAGCTTGTGCCATGAGTTCTTACTGATTCCTTCTGTGTGTGAGTGAGTGTGTGTGAGTGAGTGTGTGTGAGTGTGTGTTGGGATGGCCGGAGGATGGGCTCAGGGGTGCAGCCCCAGCTGGGAGCCAGTGATGCCCCAGAGGTTCCTGGGTGGCAGCACCATCGGGTTTGTCTGCAGGCAGGATGCAGGAGCTGGGCAACAGGGAGCACCTGAGCAGCTCTAGTGCCAGGTTCTGGAACAGGGAGCAAACCCCTGGAGTGCAGTGCAGTGCAGAGGCTTGGAAATGCAGAGGGATGGTTGCTGCAAGCTGGGTGAGGGGAGGAGAGGCACTGCCTCGTTCTGCTGCTCTTTCTGCGAGCATCCTCCTCTGGCTGCTCTGAGAGACAAGTTCCCAGCAAAAACAGCCCTGAGCTAAGCTGGGCTGACAGCAGGATCACACAGGGAGGCGAGGAGCCCGCAAATGCCAAACCTGGCTCAATCTGAGATTGCATTAACTAGACTTAGCCTTGTTGGGGAAGGGAGCGAGTCTTCGTGTCGCCTGAAATAGCAGAAGTGCCATATTCCCTGAGCCCCATGATGGTGTGTCGTGCCTGGGGCCCTGGGACACGTCCCTCTCTCTGCCTATTGCACAAGGCTGCTGCTGTGTGGGCACGGCTGGAGGTGGCTCCTCTGGCCTGCAGGCAGCGGCAGGGACACTGCCTTGTCCCTGCAAGCCTGCTGGAAACACCCTCTGCTCCCAAACCCCATCCCAGGGCAGGCACCAAAACTGCAGGATCCTGCACAGAACGGTTGTGGACAGGTGGGGGAGGTTGGTGTTGGAGTGGTTTTTAAATCTCCTTTGATTCCTGCCTTTTTTTTTTTCTTTCCTAAATCTTTGATTGCCTTAGCCTATGCGGGTATCCCTGAGAAACAGCTGCTCCAGAGAGGGACCATCTCTGAGTATCCTTGCAAAATCGCAGAGCTCTGGGCCACCGAGTGAGCTCAGTGTTTGTGAAAGCAGCAGGGAGGAGGAGAGGTGCCAAAACCAACCTTTGCAAGGCAGAGCAGCTGCGCTGGAAGGGCAGGGCTGCCCTGCCACCTTTGCCCTGGCGCTGGGGGCTCCGGCTCCTTCCTCCCCTTTGGTGGGGCTGGGTTGTTTCCCCGAGCCCAGCTGAGCTGCCCCTCGCAGCCATCGCGCCCGTGCTGCGAGTGCGGGCAGGCGCTGCCTCCCTTCTCTTCCCTCCCTTGCCTGCCTGTTAACCATTCTGGCCGTGTCCTGCCCGCAGTGCTTGGCTGCTGCTCCCGGCAGCCTCTGTCTCTCCCGGGCTCAGCCCCAGCTCCGCCGGTGACCTTCACTGCTGCTCCTGCCTTATCGCAGCCCCAGCGCCGGCGAGGGCTCCCGGGGCTCCGGGGCTGAGGGATCCTGCCGAGTGCCATTGCAGGGAAAGGGGACAGTGCATTTTATATGTTTGGTTTTTTTTTTTCAGAACGTGAACTTATTTAACGTGTTTCTTTTGGAAGTCCCTGCCCTGGAGGGGCTCTGGGACGGAGCTGCCTGGCAGGGCAGATGCAGCTGCCCCGGGTCAGGTTTCACTGCTGTTGGATTTCGGGGGTGCTTTCTTCTCTTCCTTTTTAAACAAAGCCTTGAAGTGGAAGTGGATCCGATGTTTTTATTACTGTATTAACATTCATTTTAATTCACTTCAGAAACTAACCCATTTTTCTTCCTGATTAGAATGTCATAGAATTAGACAAGCTGTAACCCCTCCTGAAGTGCCTTATTTTCCTACATGATATAAATATATTTATAAGAGTAATTATTCCACTTATATCTTAGGGGTTTATTGCTGAGCAGGAGATAAGGTGGGAGAGGAGGGATGGGAAGCGCCCTGCACGGACCCAGCCAGGCTGGGGTGGAAGGGCGACTTTGATGGATACTCTCAGGGTGCAGGGGGTTCCTCACTTCAGACCAAAGGAGTTTCAGCACTGAAACTCTGCTTAGAAAGAAGAAAAAAGGACAAAAAACCCCAAACACGTGAGCAAAATACTGTAGATTTGTCAGGTTGTTTTTTTACCCCTGCAAAGCAAACACTGATGGCCGGACTCTGCAGGGAGCAGTGGGTGTGGGGGATCAGAGCCTGCCCCTGGTCCATCCTTGCACATCCCAGTGCAGACTCTGCCTCCTGTATTCCCATGTAATGTCTGTGCTTTTCCCTGTCAGTTGCTGTATAAGCCAGATTTCCTGCTGCTTTGTTTTGTTGTTTTTAATAATCAGCTCAGTAACCCCTGGATGAAGATCCCAGCTGCAAATATTTTGTAATGTACGTGTATAAAAAAAAAGTAATAATTTTTTGATTCTTTTTTAAAACTTGATAAAATCTTTCTATCCACCTGGTGCCTGTGTGTGTTACTGTGGGGGTGTGAGCTGGGCCTGGCACAGGGGCTGCCGTGGCTTTGTGTGTGATTTGGGAAGGTTTGGGCTGGAAGGGACCTGAAAGCTGCTCTCATTCCAGGGGCAGGGACACCTTCCACTGTCCCAGGCTGTCCTTGGCCACTCCAGGGATCCAGGGGCAGCCACAGCTGCTCTGGGCACGCCCAGCTCATTCCTGGGAGCGTGGGAGGGGCAGGGCCACCTGAGCCAGTCGTGCCTGTCCTTGTGCCCTCTGCAGCCACCAGGGCGTCCCTTGGGAAGCCCAGATCCATGGAGGTGCCAAACGCCTCCTGCCCAGGCAGACGCCTCGCCACAGACACCTTTTGCATGCCAGGGTGGGCTGAGGGCTATTGCCGGGGCAATTTGAGGCCACAGCGCCAGGGAAGCCCCAGCAGGAGCAGCTCCAGCCTCCCTCCAGCCCTCCCTGCCATAGGAAATGAGCCCAGGCTCCATCTTGCAGAGCAGAGTGGCTGCAGCTGGGCTGGGAAGGGCTGCAGCAGCTTTTTGCCTCCATTTCACAGCTCCAGCTCCCTCGTGCAGTGAATGTGCCTGGCAGCGGCGGCTGCTGGCCCCGAGCTCAGGTGCCTCGTCTGGCCTCGCTCCGTGGGGCTCTGTTCTCTCGCTGCTTGGTGAAAAGCAACAAAAGGCTCTGTCCCTGCTGCTCCTCATCCCTGCTTTTACTGCGGGCTCTGCTCTGCCAAATTCCCTTGGCTTTAGGAGACACCGGTGCCTCGCTCCGCAGCGCTGTGCCTTTCTTGGCTGACAATGGTCCCTGGCTGCAAAACCTCATTAGATTAATTGGCCTTGCCAGCTCCTGAACAAGCAGGGCCTTTAGTCGTGCAGGGGCGCAGAGGGCAGGGGAAGGAGGGAGCTCTGGGGCTTCCACACTCCCTGGAGCTGCCTGTCCCAGCCCTTGGCTCCGGCTGGAGCCAGGGAGGAGCCGCTGGAGCTCCTGGCTGCCTTAGGCTGGGCGTGGCGGTGCCCAGGTGGTGCCTTCGCTTTTCTGGGGTGCAGGACAACACCTGGCTTTGTGCTTTTGGACTGACAGCCCTTGGAAGTCGTCGTCAGAGCTTGGGCGGTGTCGGTGAGTTTCGTGCTGTTTAACCCCCTAAACAACAGGGAGATCTTAGCTCCATATCCTCCTTCCTGGGTCACCCACAGAGCCCTCTCCTCCCAC
This sequence comes from Melospiza georgiana, assembly GCF_028018845.1. Classification (NCBI taxonomy): domain Eukaryota; kingdom Metazoa; phylum Chordata; class Aves; order Passeriformes; family Passerellidae; genus Melospiza; species Melospiza georgiana. The sequence continues at coordinate 9,399,413 of NC_080453.1, read as the reverse complement.
CCTGCGCAGAGCAGGGAAGCTCCTGAGGCTGAGGTTCAGCTGGGTGCGGGGAGACGAGGGCTGGCAGTGATTGATGTTGAGCCCCAGCCCTGTCTGTGGCAGCACTTTGCTGCCGCAGCTGGGGCAGCGTCTCCACAGCTCCGCAGCCCTGGCACTGCCACCCTGGCCCGGCCTTTGATCCCTCTCCGTGCCCGTCTGTCTCTTCCACATGACTCGGCACAGGATCGCAGCTGGCCGGGCTGCGCCTGCACAGGAGCCCCCGTCTCCAAAGACCTATTTAATTTTCTCCTTCAAGGTGGTGTTAGCAACACCCAGAAGATGCTGCCGGCTGCCTTGGACGAGTGGGCTGTGTGTCCTTTCCACCACTGACGTCAGCCTCTCTCCCTTAATTCCCCCTGTGGGACCGAGGCGAGTGCAGGCGCTGCCAGCTCGGATCAGCGTTAGCAGCCTGCTCTCCCGGTGTGTGGCAGCTCCGCCGTGCCAATGTCACCCCCGAGTGGCACTGCCCGGGCGGAGGGAGAGCGCTCCCCTCTCCGGCACCCCGGCAGGGCCCGGTGCCAGCAGAAAGTCCCCGTTGCTCGCTCGTAGGTGTGCTGAGATGGCAGCTCAGCCCCTCAGAAATGGCTGACTCCTCTCTGGCGCTCCCGCTGCCTGGTGGGCTTTTCTCTCCTCCTCCCTGCCTTTGCCGTTGCCTACGCGGGTGTGTGGGGAAGGCAATCGGCTCCCGTGCTGCGGATGGCTTTATCTGTAACTCTTCCATCTGCTCACAGCAGCTCACAAATAACCACGGGGTGCCAGAGGAATTATGTTATTTGGAGCTCAAGTTTCTGCAGTCTGGCAGGGCAGCGGCTCTGCGCCGGGCTCAGCCGCTCTGCAAAGGCCAGCGCCGCCGTGGCCAGGGCTTAAGGCAGGGCTGGGGAGGTGGCCAGGCCTGAGTTACTCTGCCCATCCAGCCAGACAAAGCCCCAGCCCTGAGCCAGCTGGGAGCCGGCTCCTCTGGAGCTCCCTGTGGGGAGCAGAGGGTGCTGCTGGCCCCGGGTCCCTGCACGGCCGCGGGTTTGTGGCACAAGGCCGCCTTGGGGGACAGGGATAAAATGGGAGGCTGCGCAGCCCCTCTCCTTGGGCTCTGCTGTTCCCCACCAACACAGCCTTTCCAGACAGGCCTCCCTCCCTGGGGAGCGCCGTGGATGCCCCAGAGCCGCGGATGGCTGTGGTGGTGGCCGGGAATGATGCTCGGGGCCAGGCTGTGCCGCGCTGTGCCTCCCGCTGCCTCCGGCATTTGGTAAAACACTTACAGCAGGGCCGTGTTTTCTTCATTTCCTGCCTGCTGCCGCTTCCAAGGAAACAAAATCCCCCAAGCTAGGGCTGAGGTTTCTCATTTAAATGTAACCCAGGCCCATAAGCGGAGCTGCCAGCCCTCCCCATGGCCCGGCGGTGCCAGGGCGGTGCAGGAGGAGGCGCCTCAGGACTCGAGTCCCATCAAGGGCACCCAGTGGGGCACTGAGAGCACAGAGCCAGCCCTGGCATGGGGTGTGGGAAGGGCAGCTCTGGGCTGCGCCCCAGGCAGGGCGCTTGGGGCTCGGGGTGCCAGGGGAGGTTTGGCAGCAGCAGCCTCCTTCCCTCCTCCCATCTGGCAAAGCCCGGAGCTTTTGGCACCAGGGCTGGAGCCGGGTGCTTTGGGAGCAGCCCGGGCTCTGTTGTGGGTGCTGCCAGCTCTCTCACCCGCTCAGTGGCCAAGGGCAAGTGCTTGGAGCCAGACCTGGGCCCCACTGCTGCCGGCAGGACAGGGCTGCTCACAGCAGAGAGGTGAATGAGCCCCAAGCCAGCCCCTGCCTGCCCTGCAGCACAGCCAGGCCTTGGGGACAGGGGCTGCCTGTGCCTGCAGCATCTGCTGGGAGCCTGGGGAGGGCTGGCCCTGCCAGATGTGCCAGCACAGCTGGGCTGAGGCCGTGCCCACCTCTCCTAGCTCGTATTTTAACCCCAAAGTTGGTCTCTTGGTCCCCCCCGAGCCTCTCCTGCACATCCCTGGCGTGGGGGTGGCTGCTCAGCACTCTGGCACCTTCTTGGTGGATTTAACTCCTTTTTATAGCTTCACTTATTGCATCTTTCTCCACACAAAAATGGAGCAGGCTGGGCCCTGCTGTGTGTCCCTGCCTGCTCCATCATCCCCCAGGGGCCTGGAGCAGCCAGGAATGGCTCTGGGCTGGCTGGAGAGCGACCAGCAGGGCTGGGGCTGGGGCTGGGGCTCCCCCATCCCAGGGGCTCCCCCATCCCAGGGCTCCCCCAGCCCAGGGGCTCCCCCATCCCAGGGTTCCCCCAGCCCAGGGGCTCCCCCATCCCAGGGCTCCCCCATCCCAGGGTTCCCCCATCCCAGGGTTCCCCCATCCCTCCCGGAGCAGGGAATGGGCACAGGCAGGAGCCAAAGGTGCCTCTCCCACCCAGGAAGGGGCGCACGGAGCTGGGCAATGGCCCCGTGGTGGCTGAGGTGACATTCGCGGGGCTCCAGCACACCTGAACGGTGCTGCCTCTGTGCCTTGCACACTCTGGTGTGCCACCCTGTCCCCAGCGAGGGACGGGGACCCCAGGGAGTGGGAGCAACTGGGTGGGCTCGCACACCGTGGAGAAAGAAGCTCCCTCTGAAGGCATCAGCAGGGGAGGCACGAGGGAGAGAAAAGCAGTTTCAGCTGCCACGTGATGTTGATCTAAGAATCACCAGGTAAAAACTGCCCCTGAGCACAGCAGAGCTGGGAATTGCAGGATTTTCACTGCTGGGGGAGGCAGGCTCGGCAGGATTTATCTCCTGAGGGATCTCAGCTGGGCCCTGGGTAGAATGAACAGCTCCAGCCTCCGGCTCAGCCTCGCTGGGGTCGGGGGAGCCCCAAATTCCCCAGCCCTGGGAGAGCAGGGACCATCTGTGGGTCCCCCAGCCCCCGTTCAGCCCCATCACCTGCTGGCACGGCCCCCGCCAGCGCTCAGCCAGTGAAATCTGCATTTCCTGTGCAATAAACAGCCGCAGCCTCGGGGCTGCCACCCGCTCCCAGCCCAGGCGAGCAGAGCCGGGGGCCGCACGCATCCCTGGGCACGGCGGCTGCGGCCCCGGGCTCTGCCGCATCCCGGCACATCCGAGATGCACAAATTGCACTGAGAGCGCTGCTGCCCCGGCCGGGGGGCTCGGGGGGCTCGGGGGGCGCACAGGCGGTACCCGGGGGCTGAGCTGCCCTAATTAGCTCTGCCGTTATTAACCTGGCAGGCAGCTGGGGCAGCCGGGGTGGGCGCTCAGATCCTGTGACGCTGGGAATCTCAGTGAGGGGGTGCTGGGCACGGCCCCGTGCCCCCCTCACCAGGAGAGGGTCTGGGGGCAGAGATTCCTGCGGTGGAGGGCCCAGGTTTCACCCCTCGGATGGATGCCGTGAACGAGCCCCTGCCATCCCTGGGTGGGGGACATGTCAGATGTCACCAGCAGCGCTGGATGCAGCCCCTGTGCCCGCTGGGGCTGCGAGGATGAGGATGGTCAGGGCCATCCGCGCTGCTCCCCCCGGGCCAGCTCCTGCTAACAGGATGTGATGGGAGCGGGAAGCGCTGTCACTCGGCATCTCTCATCCGGGAGCAGGGAAACGGAGCAGGGGACGGCCCCGATGGCGCTCGGGAACCTCCCCCTGCTCTGCCCCTCGGGAAACACCGACCCACCCCCTCCCCAGCATCAAACAGCCGCGCCTCGTACCACAAATTAATTTATTCCCCTACCAGAGTTGTAAACAAGAACGGCCCCCCGACCCTGACCCACCGAGGGGTCCCCATCCCGAGGGGTCCCCATGCCCAGGGGTACCCTTCACAAGGGGCTTTTCACATCCATCTCCCCAGAAATGTGCAAATCCAACCCCAGTGCAAAGAAAGGCTTTGGCAGGGGGGCCCCGGGTGCCGTGAGGGGGGTGGCAGCACACAGAGGACCCCAAAATTGTGGGTTTGGGGGTGCAGAGGCTCGGGCAGCCCCCCCCTCCTGAAGGCAGCGAGCACTAGAGGGCAGCAGGGCCCAGCGCCGGGCGCGGGAGGGAGGCATGGAAATCGAATTAAATAATAATTCAAATACCAATAAATAAATAAATGGACGGCTGGGAGAAGGGGGAAGGGGGTTGAGTCCCTCCTCCTCTGGCAACGAGTCTCTCCTCCCCTTCCCCAAATGTATAAAATATATTTTGACTATCTGAGGTAAATAACAAGGTTGTAAAAACAACAAGAGGGGGTGAACCTTCCTGGCGTTTCCCCACCCTTAAAAAAATAAAGCATCATAAATAGTTTTAAAGAAAATATGAGGATCGGCCCCCTCTCTCTGACACATAAATATAGATTATATTATGGATAAAAAATACGTCTTTGTCTCTATTCAAAAAGTGGAAAAATAGAGGAGAAGAAGGGGTTGTGCCCAAAGAGGACGAGGCTGGGAAGAGCTGCTTGTTTCCAAGAGCTCCTGCATGAGAAGGGGAGATGAGAGCAAACCCCCGACTGCGATGAGTGAAGGTGAGCGAGGGCTGGGCTCAGACGTCGCTGGGGGAGCGGGAGCGGAAGGGCGGCGAGGGGGACACGCAGCCGCAGCACGCGGCCCACAGCACCTTCTGGATCTCGCGGTTCCTGAAGGCGTAGATGACGGGGTTCAGCAGCGAGTTGTAGGCGGCGGGGAGCAGCGCGGCGTGGGCGCAGAGCGCCGCGGAGCCGCGCTCGCCCAGCAGCCCGAAGAGGGCGAAGGGCAGCCAGCAGGACGCCAGCGTGCCCAGGATCACGGCCGGCGTGGCGATGCCCTTGCGCGAGCTGGCGCCGTAGTGCGAGCCGGCCAAGAAGTGCCTCTGCACGGCGATCTGGTGCGCGTGCCGGCACACGATGCGGCAGATCTGCACGTACAGCTGCAGCATCGCCGCCAGCACCGCCAGCACCGAGGCCGACAGCAGCGCCAGGTGGCTCCTGGTCAGCGGCCTGGCCGCGCTGCAGGCCGACGGCTCCTGCAGGCAGTTCCAGCCCAGCACGGGCAGCAGCCCGTGGCCGATGGACGCTCCCCAGGTGAGCAGCAGCATGACGTGGGTCCTGGTGACCGTCCTCTCCGAGCAGTAGGTCAGGGCGTTGTAGAGGGACAGGTAGCGGTCGATGGTGATGGCCAGCAGGCTGCAGACGCTGGCCGTGAAGGAGCTGACCAGCAGCCCCACGGTGAGGAGGCTGACGGCCTCGGACGGGATGAAGTACACGAAGGCAAAGTGCAGCATCAGCCCCACGCCCGCCAGCAGGTCGGCGGTGGCCAGGCTGCCGATCAGCAGGAACATGGGGGCGCGGAAGGCCGGGCTGTAGAAGATGACCACCACCACGATGGCGTTCTCACAGGAGATGATGGTCCCCGAGATGCAGAGGACAACGTCCCACGGGTTCAAGGCGAGGGGCTGCACCACAGACTCCAGATCCAAGGAGCTGCCGCTGCTGTTCCTGGCTGAGAACCAGCCCTGCTGGCCTTCGCTGGAGTTGGGGGGCCCTTTCTCCATCATGGTGGCAGAGGGGGGCCTGCAAGAGCAGCCCCCAGCAGCTGCTGTCCACGAGCTGTCCCTGTGCCACCTGGATGGGACAGCACTGCCTGCCCCCAAAAGTTGTCCTCTGGAGGGTGGGCAGAGCAGTGGAGGTTGAGGGCGTGCTCACTGTTTGCTCCGAGGGGATTTTTCTGGATAAGATGGTTTAGAAATAAATAAATAGGTGAATAAAATAAATAGGTGAATAAAGGGTGAATAAAGGGGAGGGAACACACACATACAGACATGCACACACACACACACACACACACACGCCACCCGTGCTCATGCCTGCCTTAGCTGCCGGGGCATGGGCAGAGCATGATTTTGATGGGTAAATCCAGAGAAGCAAGACTGGCAGAGGAAAACGCCAAAGTGAGGGGATCTCCAGCAGCAGGTAAAGGGGTGCCCCTGCCCCCCGACCATCACCCCCCTCTATCCCCACCATGGCATCCCTCCTTACCCGGGGGCTCTCCCCCTCCCCGGGCGGGCAGCACGGCCGCCCCTCGCCACCCTCCCCGTGCTCGGCGCTCCGAGTGCCCGGCACTCACCTGCGGGGCTGCGCGGCGCTGCCCGGTGCCATGGGCGCCGCCGGGTTATAGCGCCCGGACCGAGCGGGGCCGGGGGGGCCGGCGCGGGTGACTCACGGCCCCCGGCCCCGCCGTGACGTCAATGCCGCCGCGGAGCCAATCAGCGCCCGCGCGGGCTGCGCGGGAGCGCGCGAGACGCATAGTAATCGCCGCTCATTCATAAAAAACAGCGCACACACACCCCCCCCCAACCCCGCGCCCGCCCCCGCCCGCCGCCCCCGAGCCCCGAGGAACCCCCGACCCCAGAGGGACCCCCCAGCCCAGAGGGACCCCCGAGCCCAGAGGGACTCCCCAGCCCAGAGGGACCCCCCAGCCCAGAGGGACCCCCGAGCCCCGAGGAACCCCCGAGCCCAGAGGGACCCCCAGCCCAGAGGGACCCCTGGACCCCAGAGGGACCCCCGAGCCCAGAGGGACCCCCCAGCCCAGAGGGACGCCCACCCAGAGGGACCCCCCAGCCCCGAGGGACCCCCCAGCCACGGTCACCGCCGTGCTGCCGGGAAGGAGCGGGGCACGGGGCTGCCCCGGCCCTCTCTCCCCCCGCAATGCGGAGGTTTGGGGGCTCCGCTGGAGGGGGCGGCCCCGAGCTGGGGGTGCGGGGTGGTCGAGGACGGGGCCCGTCCTTCCCCCGCACGGCCGGGGCTGCGCTGCGCCCTCCCCTCCCGGTGCGTCCCCGTGGGACGTTCCCACAGCCGAGCTGAATAATTCAGGGTCCGGAGGAGCGGGAACGCGCGGCCGGGGGGGCTGCGGGAGCTCTGCCCCCGGGGAGGAGGAGGAGGAGAGGTACAGGTGTGCACAGGTGTGCACAGGTGTGCACAGGGGGTGCAGGTGTGTGCAGGTTGTGTACAGGTGTGCACAGAGTGTACAGGTGTGCACAGGTTGTGTACAGGTGTGCAGTCCGGGCAGCCCCGGCTCTCCCGGGTGCTCGGTGGCTCGGTGGGTGGGGGCTCGGTGGGTGCCATGGGGGGTTCGCGCCCCGTGAGAGCCCCCCCAGCCCGGGCCGGGCCCGCCGGGGCGGGGCGGGGCGGGCCGAGGCGGGGCCGCCCCCCCTCCCCCGCGCCGCCGGGGCCGCCTCCCGCGGGCGCGCATCTGCTGCGCTCCGCTCTCCCGGGAGATCCGCCGGGACCGTGCCGCGCCGGGCCGAGCCGAGCCGGGCCGGGCCATGGCCCCGCCGGGCCCCGCGGCGCTGCGCTGCGCGCTCCTGTGCGCGCTGCTGTGCGCGCACGGACCCGCTCCCACCCGCGCAGGTACGGCCGGGGCCGGGGAGGGGAGCGCGGGCCTCGGCAGCTCCGGGGCAGCCCAACTTTTCCGTGGGGTTTGGTTTGTCCCAGGGGTTCTCTCGCCCCCACGGAACTCGGTCGCCCGGGCTCGGTTTGGGGGAGCGGGACCCCAGCCCCGCTGCCGTCCGTGCTCCGGGCTGGGACCCCCGAGGGCCAGGGGGGTGCGCGGGATGAGCGGCGAGCAGGGCCCCAGTCCTCCCCAAAAAGTGTGGGGACCTCGTGGCGGGGAGACGGGAGCGGAGCGTCCCCTCCCTCCCGAGGCGCTGCAACTCCGGGCATTAATTATGCAAACCCCGGGCTTCCTCCTGCTCCCCGCTCCCAGCCCCGGCTGCTGCAGGCGGACGTTTCCACCCTGGCCTGTCCCACGCGTGTTCCCGGAGCGCCCCTGGGGGCGGGGGGTGCCCTGGGCCGCCCCCTCCCTCCGTCCCCACACCTGGCGGCAGGAGCGGGAGCTGACGGCGCTGCGCTCACACGTCTGTTCCTGCGCCTGCCGCGATAAAAATAAATTATAAACCTGCCCAAAGCCTTGCGAACAAAGTCCTACTTTCCCATTGGCTCCCGGCAGGTCTCCGAATGCCGGAGGGGGGGCCAGCGGCGTGCCCACCCCCCTCCCGTAGCCATGGCAATGGGGCCGCAGCATCTCCGCTTCCCGCGCCTTGCGCCCCCTCGGCTTTCCCTGGCAAGGAGGGGAAGGGGCTTTCCTGCGGCCGCGCAGGGGTCTGGGGGGCCCTAAGAGCTGGGGGGCTGCAGCGGTGGCCCCAAAGGGGAGCGCTGCCGGCACGGTGCCCTGCGCCCGCTCCGTTCCCTGTGCCCGCTCCGTTCCCGGTGCCCGCTCCATTCCCGGTGCCCGCTCCATTCCCTGTGCCCGCTCCATTCCCTGTTCCCACTCCGTTCCCTGCGCCCGCTCCGTTCCCGGTGCCCGCTCCGTTCCCGGTGCCCGCTCCGTTCCCGGTGCCCGCTCCGTTCCCGGTGCCCGCTCCGTTCCCGGTGCCCGCTCCGGCGTGCCCTGCCGGAGGGTTTGCCCGGCGGGCCCGGGGCACCCAGCGTGGGGAGCGGCCCCGGGCCCGTTGCCGGGATGGGCAGCGCGGGCCGCGGTGCGGGCAGGGCTCCCGCAGCCTCCCTGCGCAGCCAGCGCTGTAAATTAATGATGAGCGCGGGTGGGGGAAGAGCGGCTCCGCACACACCGGTGACTCACCGGGCCGGGAACGGGGGTCCCGCGGGAGGGCCGGGGCGGCCAGAGCGGGGACGCTGCCCGGGTAACCCCGGCCGGGCTGGAGCTGCGCTGCTCTCGTTCCAGCCTCCCCCAAGGACCCCAGATCCCCATGCCGGGGGAGTTTCCTGCGCTGGGGGTGATGGGGGGGCCCGGTGTGAGCTGGGTGGGAGCTGCAGCTGGGGCCGTCCCCTCGCTGGAGGGCTGGTGATGCTACAAACACCCCACGGGGACGGGTTTGGTGCTATGGGATGTGTCCTCCTCCCTCCTGCTGCCCCACCAGAATTGGGGCTGGGGGTGCAGCCCCCTCCTGGGTGCTGGCGCTGCCCTCACGGCCCCTCCCCGGCTTTGGCAGGAGAGTGCGGCCAGCTGAGCTCCTGCGAGCTGTGCACAGCTGGGCACCCCCACAACGGCACCGGCTGCGTCTGGGCGGGCTGCGGGACCCCCGAGGAGCCAGGTGAGGGCTGGGGACCCCCGGGGAGCCATTGAGGGACTGGGGACCCCCGAGGAGCCAGTGAGGGCTGGGGACCCCCGAGGAGCCAGTGAGGGCTGGGAACCCCCCCGGGAGCCAGGTGAGGAGCTGGGGACCTCCGAGAAGCCAGTAAGGGGCTGGGGACACCCAGGGAGCCAGGTGAGGGCTGGGGACCCCCCCGGGAGCCAGGTGAGGGGCTGGGGACCCCCGAGGAGCCAGTGAGGGCTGGGGACCCCCGGGGAGCCAGGTGAGGGGTTGGGGACATCCAGGGAGCCAGGTGAGGGGCTGGGGACACCCAGGGAGCCAGGTGAGGGGCTGAGGACACCCAGGGAGCCATTGAGGGTCTCGGCTGGGTGGGCACAGAGAGGGGCTCCCACCAGCCCTCCCCAGCCCCAGCGCCCGGGGTGGTGGCTCCCAGCACCCTTGGGTGCCCCGTCCCAGCTGCTTTCCCCATCTCAGCTGCTCCCAAAGGCCCTGCCTGGGGCTCTGCCCTGCGGGGTGCAGCTCTGAGCCCCCTGACCCCCAGGGATACCCAGCCCAGGAATGAACCCCCTCCTCCCAAGCCCTCGGGTGCCTGGGCAGGGCTGGCTGCCCTGCCCGGGATCCCTGGGAACTCTGCTCCTTTCCCCAGGAGCGGGGAGCTGCGTGCAGAGAGGCTCGGCGGTGCAGGGGACCTGTGCTCTCTACAACAGCAGCGCCCTGTGCCGAGGTAACCCCGAGCCCAAAGCCCCCAGACCCTCTGGCCTGGGGACAGAGCTGCTGCTGCTGCTGCTGCGGGGCCACGGGGGGGAAATCCCACCACGGGAAGGAGGGGATGGCTGCAGGGCTGGGGGGCAATGTCCCCTGGCACCCCTTTAGCCCCTGCCCTCTGTCCCTGCCTTCTCCAGCGCTGAAGTCCCACACGGAGGAGCCTCCACGGCCCCATAGCAAGGAGCCAGTGACACACCCCACGAGTGAGTGGCTCTGGGGAGGGGTGGGGGGCCGTGGGGTGGGGTCCTGGGTGCCCCAGGGACTTGTCCCAGCAAGGCTCTTCCCTCTCTAGCTCACGTCCCTTTGGGAGGGATGAGCGGAGCTGACTCAGTGCTGGGCCAAGGGATGTCCCCGCTGTCCCTGTCACAGCCCTGCCCCTGTCCCCTCTCTCTGCACTCATGGCACCCATCAGGAACAAGCCCTGACCCCAGCCTTGCTGGGAATTGCCAGCTGCCTTGGCTGGGAGTGGAGCAGGAGCCTCTTCCAGTAAGGGGGAACTGGAGAGCACAGCAGGAAACCAGAGCCTGGGGCCTGCTGAATTATTGATCCGCCGGGATCTTCTTGCTGCTGGCTCCTTTCCTGCAGCTCCAGCTGCTCTGGCACGGGGCTGAGCCCATCCCAGCCGCCTCGGATTGGTGGGGACACCCCAGGCCCGAGGTGGGAGCTGCCATCCCTCCCTGAGCAGCCACGGTTCCCTCAGGACCCCTGGCACCCCGAATCCCCTCTCTTTGGTGTCAGGGGTGCCAGCAGCCCCCACGGCTGCCCGAACCCCAGTTTTCCCTGGCACCAGGGACCACCACCACCACGAGTGCCCCGCTGACGGGCAGCCCCGAGTTCCACGCGCCCGGCTTCGACACGGCCAGCTTCATCGGGGGCATGGTGCTGGTGCTGTGCCTGCAGGCCGTCGCCTTCTTCCTCTTCAAGTTCATCAAGTCCAAGGACAGCACCTACCAAACGCTGTAAGGGCTGCCCCAAGCTTCCCGGGATTCAGGAGGGAGGGAGGGGACCCGGGCCAAGCCATCCCTGCAGTCAGGACTGGGTCACCTGGGGAGTGTCCTGTGTCCCCTCTGTCCTGTGTCCGATTGTCCTGTGTCCCTCTGTCCCGTGGCTCTTTGTGCCAGTCTGTCCCCACGCTTCAGGGGATGGTTTGGGAGATGGAGGGTTCACATCCCCCTGCCTGTCCCCTTGTCCAACTGTCCTGCCCTCTCTGCCTGTCTGTCTGTCTGTCTGGGTCCTGGCTCTGAGCCCCCCCAGGGCTGGGAGGGTCCCAGATGTGTCCCTGGGCACTGCCAGGGGGGTCCCAGATGTGTCCCTGGGCACTGCCAGGGGGTCTCGGTGCTGTCCCCTCGTGCCAGGGTCGCTGTGTCTGATGTGGGGCCGTGCCCCCTCTCTCTTTCCTTCCACGCTGCAGAGAGGACAACCAGTAGGTGCTGGCCAGAGGGGAGGGGGTGCCCCCACCCCATCATGCCCAGAGCTTCACCCCTGCCTCGCCCTCCCCGGGCACGGGGGACGGGGCCCTCCCTGCTGGTTTGCATGACGGCGTTTCCCAACCGGTTTTGCTGTTTCCTGTCGGTTGTTAGGGAGGGAAGGGAAGGGGGTTCCCCCTGGCCCCCTTTGTGGCATGGAGCCCCTCGGGGGCAGCCCCATAGAGCCCCTTCTGCCCCTGGGGTGAGGTGCCCCAGTGCCCCCAGTGCCCCCAGCCCCACCCTGAGCCTCCCTGCGAGCACGGGAACCGCAGGGCTCCCAGTCTGGCCCCCCCAGTCTGGCCCCAGCAGCCCCCTCCCACTCTCAGCGCCCCCTGCCCCCCTGCCTCCCCACAGCCTCGAGGCTCATGGGGCTGGGGGTCCCCTCGGGGCTCCCGGGTGCTGCTCCCCGCAGGATTTCGGCCGGAGCTCCCAGCCCTGCCCGGATGCCCCGTGCCCGGCCGGGGAGCGGAGCCAGGGCCTTGCTGTGTGCTTTGCTGTGCCTCTGTGTGCTCTGGGGGGCTCGGGGGTCCCTCTCCCCCACCCTCTCTGTGTGCTGTTTTGGGGAGGGGGTGCGTGCCGTGTGCTGTGGGGTGACACTGTAGCTTGGGCTGCCCCATTAAACTCTGCCAGGCGGTGTCTGTGCTGTGTCCGGGGGTTACTGTGGTGGGGAGGGGTGCAGGGGACCCCCCCTCCCTCCAGTGCAGTCCAACCCTCCCCCTTGGCGCGGGTGGGACACCCCAAACCCCCCTGGGGCTGTGAGGGGCCGGGACCCCCAGGGTGGAGCCCCTTTCCTGCTACGTCTCCTCTCTGTCCAACCCCCAGGATCTGAGCCCCCCGGGCTGGGGTCGCTGTCGTGGCCCCCCCAGTGAAGAGGCCACCGCTGGTGTCCCCCTGCCCGCGGCCAGGGGGCTGCAACCCCACACAGCCCCCACCACGACTATGCAAGGCCAGGAGCCGGGGGGGGACAGGCACCCCCCGACCCCCCTGCACGGTGCCTGGGGGGGCTCCGGGGGTCTGGGCCCCCCCGGCTGCTCCCAGGGGTGCCGCTGGGCCGGGGGCCCCTCCAGCCCTGAATCCCTCCTTGGGCCCCCACCCTGTGCTGGCCAGGGCACCCAGGGACCAGGGCACATGGGGGGCACCGGGGGACCCTTTGGGACCCCAGCCCCATACCGGGGGCACAGAAACCAATAAAGGATTTTCCTGTAATTTCTGGTGTCCGTGTCATTGTCACCCCGCAGCCCCAGCAGGCCTGGGACAGCAAAAATGCCTTTGTGGATTTGGCTGCTCTGGCACAGGGTGGGACTGGGGGGTGGTCCCAAGTGACTCCAGTCCCCCCAGTGACTGGGAACCGGTGTGGGGTCCCAGGGGATGGGGCAGCCCGGTGTGGGGCACCCCAGTACGGAATGGGCACCCTGGCAGAGCAGGGCCCCCGTGCCCCCGGGGCTGGAGGGACGGGCGTGGAAGGAAAGGTCAGCCAGGTGAGAGGCAAAGTTTTGTCCTCCGTTGAGGAAATTAGTTATGCTTAGGCAGTGGATTAAAGGGTTAAAGTACCCTAGGGCTGTGGAGCAGTTTGAGAGAGGGGTCTGTTCTGTGAGGATGAGTGCGTGACTCCAGTCCCCCCAGGTGCCCCAAACCCCATACAGACACCTCCAGCCCCACAGCGGGAGCAGTGGGGCGCAGCAGCTCCAGCCCCACAGCGGAGGGAGAAGGCAGGGGATGCTGGCCAGGGCAATGAACAGCCGCCAGAGGTGCCCACAGCAATACAAAGCCACCAGATGTGCCCACAGCAATACAAAGCCGCCAGAGGTGCCCACAGCAATACAAAGCCACCAGATGTGCCCACAGCAACGAACAGCCGCCAGCTGTGCCCTCTGGTGCCCCTTCATTGCTGCTGAGGGAGGGCACAGACCCCAGCCCGCCCGGACCCCACAGTCCCACGGCCCCGGCGCTCCGTGGGTCTGGGGGCTACCCGCGGGGCACCAGGTCGGTGCGCAGGGGCAGCAGCGCCTCCACCCAGCGCCGGGGCTGCTGCAGCAGCTGCTGCCACACGCTCTGCTCCTCGGCCGTGGAGTCCATCCAGCCCACGGGCAGCCCGTAGCTGCTGCCTGCGGGGAGAGGAGCGCGTCAGCGCCGGGGCTGGGGACAAACGGGGGGCTGGGGACACCCTGGGGCCAGCCCAGGGACAGCCCGGGGACAGCCCCTGCTCTCACCGGTGCCCAGGCTGAGGCGGATGCCGCCCAGCTGCCGTTTGGAGAAGGCCTCGTGGTGCCAGAGGGTGAACTCGGCGCAGGCCTCGGCCAGGTCCCTGGCCTGGAAGCCGTCGTACACCATGGTGTGGTTGAAGAGGGGGTTCAGGCTGCGCTTCACCACCCGCGTCTTCTGCCGGCTGGCCTTGCTGTCGTCGGGCAGCACGTAGCTGGGGGGACACGGGGGTCAGGGGGCGCCCCAGCCGCCCCCGGGTGTCCCCAGTGCCACCGCCACCCTTACCATTGCACGAAGGCGTCCACGGTGCCGCTCTGCAGCGGGATGAGGCCCTGAGCATCCTTCACCCAGATGTGCAGCTCGCCCGTGGGCGGCATCCCCGCTCCTGGGGGCAGAGGGGTCAGGGGCACCGTGCCATGCCGTGCCATGCCGTGCCGTGCCATGGCGTGCTGTGCCATGCCACCCCCCGTCTGCCCACGGGCCCCGCTCACCTTCCGAGCCAGCAGGGATGAACTTGAGTGCCAGGTTGAGGCTGCCACGGCTGGCCAGCCCGTCCGAGGGGATGGGCATCTGAGGGGCACAGGGGGGTTACGGGGGCACTGCGCCCACGGGGGGCTCGGGAGGGGGGCTGCTCACCCGTGGCTGCAGGCTGAACCACTCGGGCCGCGTGTTGGCCCAGTCCCAGGTGCCCAGCGCCACCTCCACCTCGCCCAGGAAGAGGTTCCTGCCCAGGCTGTCGTGGTGCCACACGGACAGGTTCAGGGTCCGGCCCTGCAGGTCCCTCTTCTCCAGCTTGTACTGGCGGGGAGGGCACACGGGGTGAGATTGCCCATCCCCACCCACCCGGTCTGAGCCTGGGGACCCCCCAGCCCACCCCAAGGAGGGCCAGGAACCTTGAGGGTCTCGTTGAAGACGGGGTCCAAGCTCCTCTTCCTCACGGCGGTCTTGCGCTTGCTGCGGTTGGACTTGTCGGGCAGCAGGTAGGTCTTGATGTACCTGGGGCCGAGAAAGGGGCTGGGGGCGCTGGGCCGGGGGCTCCCTGGGCAGCGCCGCGGGGCGGGGGCACTCACGGGTCCGAGCGCTGCTTCTTGGCCTCGGCCAGCTGGCGGCAGCGCAGGACGTGCACCTGCAGCTCCTTCTCGGCCGCCTGGTAGCGCAGGGAGAACTGCACGCAGCCCCGCACGGGCACCCGGCCCAGCTCCCCCTCGCTGTACAGGCTCATCAGGCTCCCGCTCAGCTGCGGAAAGAGCGAGGGGCGATGGGGAGGTGGCCCCCGCCCGCCCCGCACCGGCCCAAAGCCCAGTCCCGTCCCATCCCGGTGCCGGTACCGTGGAGGAGCTGAGGCTGGACACAGAGGAGCAGCTGCTCAGCAGCCTCGGGGGCGTGTGGCCGTTCTGTGGGGCCAGTGGGTCTGGGGGCGTCTGATCCGTCTGATCTGGGGGGGTCTCTGGTCTCTGGAAATGCAAAGAGGGGTCAGCACCCCCCCTTGGGCCCCCAGACCCACTGAGGACAGCCAGCTCCCAGCAGGGCCTGGTGCTTGGGTGCAGCTCATGCTGTGCTGGCTTTGTCCAGTCCTCCCGGGTCCCCAAAACAGCACACAAACACCTCCAGACCCCCAAAACCCCAGACAGACACCTCCAGACCCCCAAAACCCCACATACCCCTCCAAAACTCCTTACGACTCTCTCCAGCCCCCCAATCTCATGTAGTCCCCCAGCCCCATCCCACCTGCCCAGCGCTGTGGCTGCTCTGTGCTGAGTCTGGCTCTTCCTCCTCCTCCTCCTCCTCCTCGGTGCTGCTCGGGCCCAGGGAGGGACCCCCCGTGTCACCTGCAAAGGCAAGGGGTGGGCGGGGGTCCAAGGGGCGGGGGCGGCAGGAGGGGGATCCCTGCAGGGCCACAGTTTCGGGGGGCAGGAGGGGGATCCCTGCAGGGCTGGGGGGCTCCAGCACCCCCAGCACCAACCCCCTCCCACTCACCTGGGCTGTCCTGCTCCCTCGGGGGGCTGTCACCCTGCAGCACGGGCTGTGACCCCCGGCTCCCCTCCACAGCCGGGCCGGGGGGGCTGGGCTGAGAGGGAAAGGGTCAGAGGGGACCCCCGGCACCCCCTCATCCCCCAGCCCAGGCCTCCCCTCTGTGTTCCTGGGTGAGGGATGACCCAAGGGACACCCACGGGACATTTTGTGGGACGTTTCCCATCGCCCCAAGTGCAGCACAACCCTGGAATGGCGCTTGGGGTGCCGCAGGGTGAACCCCACTGCTCAGCTCCCAGCAGGGACCCACCTGGGGCTCCGGGGCCTCCTGCACCTCCTTGGGGGGGGAACTGCGGGAAGAGAGCACCGTGAGTTTGGCCTGGATGGTGGACAGACAGACACCAGGACAGTGGGAGACACTGGGACAGATGGACAGAGGGACAGCAGGACAGTGGGAGGGTGGACAGACAGATGCTGGGATGGTGGGGGCAGGGGTGGACACGTGGGCAGACACCAGCCCTGACTGCACCGTGCCCTCCACAGGGGGCTCTGCCCCTCCAGCCCCCTCGTGCCAGCCCCAGTGGGCACCAGTGAGGCGCCACCAGCCCTGGGGCACCTGCGGGGTGATGCTGCCCTTCCTTCCTTCCTTCCTCACCTCGCGTCCGTCTCCAAGGCACCATCCTCATCCTCCCTGTCCTCTGCCAGCGGCTCATCGATGGCCTCCAGGCTGGGGCCGCGCTCCAGCTCCCCCGTTCCTGGG
The DNA here is from genome assembly GCF_028018845.1 of Melospiza georgiana. Lineage (NCBI taxonomy): Eukaryota > Metazoa > Chordata > Aves > Passeriformes > Passerellidae > Melospiza > Melospiza georgiana. The sequence continues at coordinate 9,383,175 of NC_080453.1, read as the reverse complement.
GACACCGGGGAGCTCAGCGGGCCAAGCCCGGTCCCCCCCGTTCCTGGGGAGCTCAGCGGGCCGAGCCCGGTCCCCCCCGTTCCTGGGGAGCTCAGCGGGCCGAGCCCGGTCCCCCCCATCCCCGCCGACACCGGGGAGCTCAGCGGCCCCAGCCCGGTCCCCCCCGTTCCTGGGGAGCTCAGCGGGCCGAGCCCGGTCCCCCCCGTTCCTGGGGAGCTCAGCGGGCCGAGCCCGGTCCCCCCTGGTCCCGGTGCCCCCGCGCCCCCCGCGTACCCCGGGGCCGCCTCCTGCGGCGGATGGAGGCCCGCACCAGGTCGGAGCCCAGCGGGTGCTGGTGGCGCTGGGCGCGGGCGTCGCTGAACCAGTCCCCGGTGAGGCTCCGCAGCCGCGCCGGGTCCGACACCGACTTGCGGAGTTTGCTGGTGGGCGGGAGGGGACGCTGGGACCGCCAGGCTGGCACTGCCATCGGCCCCTCTGCCACCGCCCCAGAGCCTCCCCAGGGGATGGAGCCGCCGCAGCAGGGCCTGGGGGACAGCAGGACCCCTCCCCAGGGCCTGTGGGACCCCCGGTGCTGGTGTGACAAACCCTGAGCTCAGGGGTGACCCCATCAACCCGGTGGGCCGGGGACCCTCGGTCTGGCTGCTCTGGGAACGGGGAACTCTCTCAGACGCCAGGGAGCTGCTGCTGGGGCTCCCCGCTGTCCCCAAGGGTGACCCCGACAGGGACCCCACGCCGTCCCCAAGGGTGCCCCCGACCCCCGCCCACCTGACGCGGCCCTCCTCCCGCCGGCGGAGCTGCCAGTCCCGCTGCAGGACGCGGGCGATGCAGCCGCGCTCCTCCTCCGTCAGGAAGCTCAGGTCCAGCTCCTCGGGCTGCAGCGCCATGCGGGGCGGCGGGGACAGCGCGGGGACAGCGCGGGGACAGCGCGGGGCCAGGGGCGGCTCAGCGCCACGGGCGTGCACCAGCGACGCCAGCATCGGGAGAGACAGCCGGGGGCAGCTGGGGGGGAGCGCCCCCGCTCATCCCGCTGCAAGGACAAGGGACAAGGGGGCGAGCTCAGCCCGCACCCCTGAACACCCCCTGAACACCCCCGGCCACGAACGGGGACACGGGCCGGTGCCGGGGGTGCCCGGTGAAGGGAACGGGCAGCCCAGGGACGCCGCGCCGGTACCGAGGGTGCCCGGTGAGAGCACCGGCAGCCCGGGCACACCGGGCCGTTCCTCCCGCTGCCGGCTCCGCGCCAGCCCGGCCCTGCCCGCGGCCGCTGTTTGCCCAGCGTGTTTGCTCAGGGCTGGCTCTGCCCCTGCCGCTTTCCCAGCGATTCGCCGGCTGCCAGGGCACACGGACAGATGGCAGAAGGGGCTCGGCTGTCCCTGCCTTGGGCTGAGCCGGGCCAGGCTGAGGCCGTGCCCGGCCCATCGCACCTCCAGAGGGTCTTGCCCCATGCCCGGCGCTGCCTCACCGCGGCCCTTCCTGTCCCCGGCGTTGGGAAAGCGCTGCCTGGAGCCACCCAGGGCAGGAAATTGCGGCAGCCGTGGGGCAGGAGCAGCCTGAACCCCCCCCGGGCACCCCCCGGGCACGCCCCGGGTTCTGGGCGCCCACAGAGCCGAGCCCGGCGGTGTCCCCTCTCCAGCAGCGGCCCTGTCCCAGCCCCAGAGGTGACCCTGAGCCCGCCCCACGGGTGGCCCTGTCCCAGCCTGTCCCCTGCCCCACAGGTGCCCCTGGGATCTCAGACACCGGCCCCGACATGGCTCTGGGAGGGGTCCCGGGGCCACTAACCGGCTCTCCGCGGGATCAGGAGGGGTTTCAGGACAGGAACCAGCTCCCCCCGGGGCCAGGAGGGGTCCCAAGGACACGAACCGGCTCTACCGGGTCAGGAGGGGTCCCGGGGGCACGAACTGGCTGTCCCGGGTCAGGAAGGGTTCCAGGGGGCACGAACCGTCTCTCCCGGGTCAGGAAGGGTCCCAAGGACACGAACCAGCTCCCCCCGGGTCAGGAGGGGTCTGGAGGGCACGAACCGGCTCTGCCCGGGTCAGGAGGGGTCCCAAGGACACGAACCAGCTCCCCCCGGGTCAGGAGGGGTCCAGGGGACACGAACCGGCTCTCCCGGGTCAGGAGGGGTCCCGGGGACACGAACCGTCTCTCCCGGGTCAGGAAGGGTTCCAGGGGGCACGAACCGTCTCTCACGGGTCAGGAAGGGTCCAGGGGGCACGAACCGTCTCTCCCGGGGCGGGGGCGATGCTGCCGCTGTCTCCCCGCCGCCGCCGCCCGTATCCTGTTTACCGCCGGCGCACGGGGGGGTTCCCGCACCCCGGAACAGAGCCACCACCTAAAAATGTCACCTTAGCCTGAGCCGGGGCTGCCGCGTCCCCGTTCCCTCGGGGTCCCAGACCGAGCCGCGCGGGAGCAGCGGAGCCCCCGGGGGTGCTGGCCCCGGCCCCCGCCCCGCACCAGTCAAACCAGTTCAGCCTCCCCAGCGAGCCGCAGCCGGGGCCCGCCCGCCCCCCTTTTCTCCCTGCAGGCAGCCCCACAAGATGGAGGGGGGACGTGGAACGCCCCCCAGGCCCCCTCCCCAAGGTGCCCTCACAGCCAGCCCCTCCCGGGTGAGCCCCCAGCCCGCAGGCGGGTCCCAGGGCTGCCCGGAGCCCCCCTCGGCTCCTCCCGGCACCAGGGGCCCATCGGGGGGCTCGGGTCAGCCCCAGGTCCGTGTCACAGCGCGGGGACAGGGAATGCCACCCCTCAAAGCGGCGCCCCCAGCCCAGGCTCCCCAGCGGGGCACGGGGAGGAGGGGGCGCAGCCCCGAGCGGGGCCAGAGCAGCGGGACGGGCCCCCAGAGCCCCCCCAGAGCCCCCCGGGCCCCGCTCAGCCCCCCTCACCTGCCCAGGTGCGCTCTCCGTGCCCCCGCGATGCCCCGGCCCGGCCGTGCCCGGTGACTCCAGCGCAGCCCCGGGAGCGCCTCCGCACCCGGCGGCACCGAGGCAGCGACTGCAGCCGGCAGCGCCGCGGGACGGGGCTGAACCGGGCTGCACCGGGCTGAACGGGGCGGCGGCAGCGCCCGCCGAGGGGCGGCGCGGCGGGGATGGGCCCGGGACGGGGGACCCCGAGCCTGGGGGAGACTCCAGGGTGTGGAAAAGGGGAGGGGGGGGAGATGTCCCACCCTGGGGCCACACGGGGGCTGGGGGCAGGATGTGGCTCTGGGACTCCCAGGAGAGTGTCTGGGGGGACTGGGGGGACTGTCTGTGCTGGGGAGGGGGAGCAGCACACCTGCAGCACACCTGCCCACCTGCAGCCCCCACCCCAAAGGCCAGTGTGGAGCCCCAGGTCCCCGGGCCTTTGCAGGACCCCATGCCCAGGGTGCCCCCATCCCAGAAGGCATTCCCAGCCCACGGGACGGCCCCAGCCCCCTCCCCAAACCGTGGTTCCCCCCATCCCCTCCCACCCCACCCCACGCTCCCCCAGCCCCACGTTCCCTGTCCCACAGACACATGCAGCCCCACCACTGTGGTACTGCACTAACACACCGCCTCCATCCTGCTCTGCATGGCCAGGGTCCTGAGCAGCCAGGACCATGCAGGGTGGGCCCAGCAGTGCCAGGCTGGGACAAACCCTGGCAGGAGCACCACAGCAGGACCTGTGCCTCAGTTTCCCTCCATGCCACAGGGAGAGCAGCTGGCTGGGCGTGGGGGACAGGCTCCCCCCCAGCTCTGATGTGAGATGGCAGCACTTGACGAGCACAGGACCGCAAGAAAAGGGGATTATTTTTAGCCTGGTGTCTCAGGAAATGAGACTTCAGCAGCGGCTTCGTGTGTCTGTCCCTCTGTGGGCCACTCCCCTCCCTCCCTGTCCCCTTGCAGGGCACAGCTGCTCAGTTCTGGGGGGGTCCCAGAGGAGCCAGGCCTCTGCAGAGGGACAGGGGTGTGGGGACACCTGAGTCCCCTCAGGGCTCAGCTCTGGGCGACCCCAGGTGGGCACCAAGCCCTTGCTGGGCACCCTGGGCCCTTTGCTCTGCAGCACCCACAGTGAGGAGCGGTTTTGGGATGGAGAAGGGGGTGAGGAGAAGCAGGACACGTCCTGCAGTGTGTCCCACCCCATCCCTGCTGAGCCGGGGTGCAGAGAGGGCGCTGGCTCTCAGCCACAGCCTCGGGTGCTGGGACAGAGCTGCACCAACCGGTGACACCCAGTGACACCCAGTGACACCCTGGCACACCCAGGCCAGGTGCCAGGCCAGCCCTCGGGGATGGTTTTCCTTGCAGGCAGCTCGTGGGCACAGGCACAGGTTCTGTCTCACCTGGGCACAGCATGGGCAGCCCCAAGCCTGGCCGGGGCGAGTCCCAGCCTGCTCTGAGCCCTGCTCCCCTCCAGGACCTGCTCCTCAGGTCTGGGAGGTTCAGGCAAGTCTGGTTCTCCTGGGGGGAAACTGAGGCAGGAGCAGGGGCTGGAGCACGGGTGGAGCCCCAGCAGTGGATTTTGGCGTGGTGGGGAAGCCCTTGCAGCACAGCACCCCAGCTTGGACACTGCCAAGTGTGTCCCCAGAGGGATAGGGCACACCTGGCCCCTTCCTCTGCTGGGATCTCAGTCTCCCGTGCCCTCTGCCCTGCCAGGCCCGGTGATGTGGCACCCGGCACTGCCTGCAATGGTGGCACACACGGGAGGGATGGATGGATGGATGGATGGATGGATGGATGGATGGATGGATGGATGGATGGATGCAGTGACCCCGCTCAGGCCATGTGCCAGTGGAGGATCCTGATGCTCCATCCATCCTGCAGCGTTCCCGGCTCCCAGGGCCGCGCTGGGAGCAGGGCTGGCACAGCAGCCCCCTGCCCAAGGCACCCGAGAGGGGCACACGGGGCCCGGCTGCTCCCCTCCAGTGCCCTGAACCCCCCAGCTCAGGCCACCTATGCCAGAGCCCCTGAGCTCCGGCAGCAGCAGCAGCAGATTGCCTGGACAACCCTGCCAGGCTCGGGAGGCGGTCCCGGGGCTTTGCAGCCTCACCTCGCCTCCCCTCGCAGCGACAGCTGTGTGGGGATAAAGCCCCGGGAGCCGCCTGCCCGCCCGCAGGAGCTGGGCTCGCTGCCCGCAGGGCTGAGCAGGAGATCCAGGTGCTTCCCCATGAAATGGCTGCGCCGTGAAATCCCCTGGCCTCGGACACAACCCCATCTTAAGGCTGATGTACTCCCTGCCCGCAGCTCCAGCCCCTGGGTATCAGATGGAACAGAAAATCAGCGGCTGCATCTGCAGTCAGCAGGCACAGCTCTCCCTGCTCAGCTCAGGCAGCAGACCCTGCTGGGAGAGGGGAAAATGAGCCTGGCTCTTTGCTCCTGGCAGCCCCAGGGCCAGGCCAGGCGTGCCCTCCCCTGGGAAGGGAAAGGAGCTGGGAAAGCAGAGCCTCCAGAAAAAAGGACACAGACAAAAGGGAGGCTGTTCACAGCTGAAGGGAATCAGCCTTGGAAAAAAGCATCTCCCACCCCAGAACACTTGGCTGCCCCTGCCCCAGCATTAAACCCCAGGAACTGCAGGGATGGGGAATTCTCCTGCCCCCAAGCTCCCTCCCAGCAGCAGGGTTGGGAGTTTTCCCTGGAGCAGGGAAAAGGGCGAGCTCACAAAGCCAAAGGTGTGGGAGCTCCAGGATCCTTTGGTGGGGCACGAGACCCCGATGCCAACCCCGCTCTGGGCTGAGGGCTGGGAGGAGATGCAGCACCGGGAGATATCCACAGAAATCAGTTTATTTCCCTGCCGTCGGGATTATGAAACCACAGAAGCAGAGTTTAAATATTTACAAAGAAATCCAGCGCCCCACAGAGATGAAGGGAACAAAGGATGAGGGATGGGGGCTCGCCCTCGCCATTCCAAACTCCGCTCTGGTAAAAAGCATCGGGAGCAAACAAGAGGGAATTTCACAGTGGGGTTTTGGAACTCCAGGGGCCCCCCCACACCCCCAAGTCTCAGCTTTGGCAATTCTCGCAGAGCTCGTGGATAAAACACGGACGGGAGGGCTCGGGGTTATTGCTGAGGGTGGCTCCGGCCCCGGCACTCCAAGGAATCGCTCTGAAATCAGCACGAGGGAAAGCTCTGCCCTCTCCCAGCCCCGGGCACCGCGGGCAGCGCTCCCTGAGCGCTCCGTGCTCTCATCCCCGCTCTCTCTGATCAGGATTTCAGTGCCCCAGCGCCTCCATCCCTGCTCTGAGCACGGGAGGGGAAGGGAGGGACGGCACAGAGCAGCTCCAGGCTGGGGGGCAAGGCCACGACGGGGTGACAGAGGGACAGTAATGGGCAGGAGGTGTGAGGGGTGGCTTAAAAGTGACTGAGGAAAAGGGAAAAGCACAGAAACGAGCTTGAGGGGGGCCCAACCCTCCCACAAGGCCAGAGAGGTCAGGGAATGGCACACGGGGAGGGGTGTGAGAACCAGCGGGCTGACAGTGAGTGAGTGAGTGGGCTCTGCAGTCAGAGGGAGCTGCAGCCACGGCAGGGACCCCAGGAAAGCTTTCCTGCTGGCCACAAGCTCTCCCTGAAATGGATGCCTTGGAACCTGTCAGGTACTGGGGTAAAGGTGTGAGTGGAAAAGCTTTCTCCCCCTCTACAGCCAGCAGGGACCTGCTCAGCCGCACATGACAGGCTGGGGTTAAAACTCCCCTGGCTCAGAGCCCTCCAAAACCAGCACCTGCAGAGCAGACCCAGCTGTACAAGGGGTTCCAGGCCACAGCCAGACTCCCTTCCTGCCTGGCACTCAAGGACAAACGCCCCATGGCCAATCCTACCTGAGCTGTGCCCCCCACCCCAATCCCTGCACAGCCCCTGTGCTCCCCACCCCAATCCCTGTGCCCAGGTGTGCCCCCCACCCCAATCCCTGCACAGCCCCCGTGCTCCCCACACCAACCCCTGTGCCCCCCACCCCAATCCCTGCCCAGCCCCCGTGCCCAGCTGCGCTCCCCAAAGCTCCCTGTACCATTCCCCAGTCACCAGGCAGGAGAAGCCTCTGCCCTGCCCAGCCAGACAGGCAGCTCCCAGTGCCTGCGGCCCCTCTGCAGCTCCAGGCTCGGGCGCTGCTCCCACAGAGCTCCCCCAGCCCCAGGCTCAGCTCCCTGCCCCAGCTGCTGCCTGCTGGGAGCTCGGGGATCAAAGGGAAACGAGTGCTTGTGAGGACTGCAGCGCCAGATTTAGCAACAGAGAGCCCGAGGAGAAGCAGGGGAGTGATGTTTTCTCTGGCACAAGCTGAAAGGGAGCAAGGGCGGCCTCCCCAAGCTGCAGCAGGCTCCTGAGGGGTGCACCCTGCCACGAGCTGCTCCCAGCCAGCCCTTCAGCCTCCCTGCCTGTGCAGGCTCACCAGCAGGGCCAGGGGAGCTGCCCCGCCATGGAGCATCCCTCAGCAGGGTCCCACCTCACCTCCTGCCCCTGCTGGGGCCATCCCTGAGTGCTGGGCACCCCACACCTCCCCTCTGGAATGTGTGCTGCTGGAGAGGTGTGCCACAGGGAAAACAGCAACTCCCAACTGCAAACCCAGGAACTGAGGAAGCATCGGGTGAGGAGGAGGAGGAAAGCAGGGGATCAGAGAGACCCTCCCAAGGTGGATCTGCAGGAGGCAGAGCCTGCCCTGAGGCTTTTCTTGGCACTGAAAGCAAAGGTGCCCACCCCTCTCTTTCCCTGGTCCCACTCCCACCTCCCCAGCTGCAGAGAGAGGGCAGAAGCTTCCAGACCCCTGACATGGGGAGACACCATCGAGAGAACAGAAACAGGAGGAAAAGAAGCCAGCTCCAGGAGACGAAATGAGCTGTCACGATGGAGTGGGGCTGCCACCTTCCCTGGAAAAGGCTCCCAGAGCCCCGGGCCTCCATCCTGCTGGATCAGTCACAGTTTCTTCCTTTGTGTGCTCAGGGATGGGGGGTCAGGGCTGCCATCACCGCAGGTGCAGGGTGAGAACCACGGTCACAATCACCCCCAGGAACAGCACAAAGGGCAGCCAGGTCTTCACAAACCCCCCTATGCTGCAGGAGGGAAAGGGGGCAAGGGTTAAATGTGAGAAACCAGCAGAGACAAAAGGATGGGAGAACAGCTGGAGAAATCAGAAGGAGACAAATGCCTGACTGTTACCTGCTGCTGGCGCTGCCACACACCCCAGCCTGGAAATTTGGTGTTAAAAACTGAGACTTGGTCAGGACCACAATAAATATATCACAAACAACAGGGCTGGAGTCTCCTTCCAGCTTAAACTAAGTGAAAGACAAGCCCATTTCACCTCTGCACAGACAGGAATGGTGACAGGAGGCCACAAAAAATGAAACCCCATTACCACAGGGCTTGTTATTCCAACTGCTGGTGGATTTAACCAGGACAGCTGGAGCTATCCTTGCTCAATAGCAGGTAAAGCAGCTCTCCCAGGACAGGGAAGACTCCACAGAAGTGGAGCTTCAGGAGCCTTTCCTTAAGGAAAGCTCGGGGTTTCCCTCCCCAGTGCAGTGGGAAGCTCCACAGCAGCTGGAAATCAGACCAGTTTTTATGTAAACAAGACCCAAGAGAGGGGAGGGAAACCAGTAATCCTTGGAGAGAAGCCATCCTGTGACCTTATGTTCTGACCTACCCCAGCCAGAAGACAACACAGAGTGAGATTTGCTTTAGCCAGCATTTCCCAAATTCCAGGCACTGCAAACCAGCAGCCAGGAACAGGATTTTGGGAGCAGCACCTAGTGCAACCCAGCAAGCACTCCTGCTTCTCCTGCTGAGCACAGGCAGTGACAGCACCACCCACGGCTGGGGGGATGCTTCTCCCTTCTCCACGGGCCAGGTGATGCCTCAGAGGGCTCAGGAGAAGCAAAGAGCCCCTTCTGCTGCCAAATCCAGGCTGTTCCCCAGCTCACCTGACGTATTTCCCATAGAGGAGTGTGAAGAAGCACAGTTTCACCATGTTCCAGGAGGTGCTGTTATCGTATCTCATCAAGTTTAAGGCCAGGGCCACGTGGGAATGGCAGTTGTCACAGCAGAGGTTGTGCTGGAACACAAAAAAGGGATTAGAAATCCTGTCCCTGAGGTTTCCCAGTCCAGGTCTCACCCTTGTGGCAAGGAGCCAAGCACTGGGGAGGGGAGGGATCCCTTCCAGCCCCTGCAGAGACAGGGAATGGCTGGGGTTGGATGGGCTTGGAAGCTCCTTGCTCCAACCTGGCCTTGAACACTGCCGGGGATGGGAGTCCAGAGCGTCTCTGGGAGCCCCTGGAGCCCCTGGGGACCCTCCCTCGCTCCTCCCAGCCCGGCCAGGGGCTGTACCATGCGGTGCTTGTACTCCTCGGAGGCATCGTGCACGGCCGTGTCCCACGCGTTGGCACCAGTGGCATAAACCTTGCTGGGATCCAGCTTCCAGTACCTGGGAGGGTGAGAACAGCTGCCTTGGCATGGTTCTACTGCTGCACCTGCCCCGGTGCTCGCTCCTTGGTGAATCACAGCCTCAAAGCAGCCACCAGGATCAGAGACCAGCTCCTGGCCCTGCACACTCCTAAAGGGCTTGGACAAACCCAGCGCCTCTGAAATGCAGGGAGCCCAGCTCTTGTTGTCATCTCATTGCAGGGGTTCCACGCTGCTGTCTCCTTATTGCAAAGGTTCCAAACCTTCCTGGTGTTTCTCGTGGGCAGCTTCTCAGAGCACTGACCCTTCTTCACAAAGCAGCCACTGACTCCAGCTCCTTCTCAACACCACCCCACTCTTTTAGAGCACTCTCCTTCTCATTGATTACAGCTGTGGCCTGTTAAGAGTCAGGCCTGCTCCTAATCTTTGATAATTGGCCCAGCTGCAGCACCTTAGGGGTAAGATTACTTTCTACACTACCTTTATTTTCTTCTATTCTATCCCCCTGTAAGCTCTGGGACAAGCAGGGGCAGCAGAAAGGCTGCTCAGCACCCCAGCCAGGAATCACAGAGCTCAGGGGACAGCCCTGAGCTGCTCCCACACCCCACAGGAACCCCCCAGCCATTCCAAACACAAACCCAGCACTGGCAGCATGGGAGAGCCCCCAGCTCAGCAGCACAGCCAGGCAGTGTTTACCCAGAGCACTTGTTAACATCATCCTAGAACGGTTTAGCCTTTTCCTTTCCTTTTCTCTAACAAAGGCTCCACACAGCTCTGGTTATTAACACCACCACGTCGCTGTCATGCTGCTAAAACGATTTAATTTCATGTGGTTTCCTGAAAAGCAGAGATGCAGCGGCCACCAAGGTGCAGGAGGGCAGCTGAGCACCAGGAAAAGCAATGTCACGGCTCGCCTGTCCCCAGGAGCTGCAGGGCAGCCGCTCAGGTTAACACAAACACAGCACTTACTTCACAGGCTTCCCAAATGCCATGTTGTCTTCCTGCAAAAACAAAAGGAGAGCTGTCTCAGGAGGCGGAAGGCAACATTCAGGGCATGGCTGTTGCTGGAGGTTCCACAGGTGGCTGGCTGAGTGATCCAACTGCCCCCACACCAATCCTGGGGGTGCCTGGGTTAGGGTTCCCCTGTTCCCATACTCCTGCTCTGGGCACGTTTACACCCCACACTCAGTGACATCATTGACCTACAAGTGCCTTGTTCCCCTCCCTTTTTTAAGTGTTAATATTTTGTTAACTCTTGGCTGCAGATGTCCCAGTCTATTAGGAGCATTAATTATCCCAAATTAAAACTGTCCTTACTTTCAGAATCCACTGGACCCTGAGTCTGGCACACACCTGATGCTGAACAGCACGACAGAAACAGCCACGCTGAGGCAGCTGAAGGCACTTCTGCTGCTCAGAATTCAGAGAATTTAACTCCTGAACTCCCAATTTAGAGACTGGAACACGAGATTTTTTTTCCCCTCCTTCTGACCAAAGCAGCCATTATTTATCAGACTCCCAGATGAGCCCCAGATGAGCAGCAGCAAGGAGCCCAGAGCCTGGGAGGGCCCTGCAGGTGTGATTTGAGCAGGAGCAGGCAGGGCACGCAGGGGTACTCACAGACACGAAGTAGGGCCCCGCGAAGTCGCGGATGACGCCAGCCGAGGTGCAGATGCCCATGTGGCCAATGATGGGGAACAGCCACCTGCGAGGGACAGGGACACGTCAGGGGACAGCTGGCCCTGCTCCCAGCATGGCAGCTGGGCCGGGCAAGGGCTGGCAGGGAGCAGAGCACAGGGAGAACACCAAGCAGCAGCCGCAGCCCCGCGGCAGGAGGCCGGGAGGGAACACCCACCCCAAAACACTCCACACACCAGGGCAGGGCAGGGCAGGGCAGGGCGAGCCCAGAGCCGCACAAACCCCTCTGTGCAGCCAAGCACAAAGATCAGATCCTGCACAAACCGGACTTTCCACTCCAGCAACCAAAAACCAGGTCGCCCTGCCCACCTTGCCATCGCGCTGCAGCTTCCCACAGCGACCCAGATCCCAGCTCTCCAGACAGAGTTCCTGGCTCTAGCAAGGGCATTCCCTCCTCTAAGAGATCCCAGTGTTTCACAGACCTTCTCCCTGATGGGTGTTTACAGCTTCAGGGAGCAGCACACCAATATCCCAACCCCCTGCCCTCGCCAGATCTACATCCCAAACCCTTTCCCTTTCCCTCAGACCTGCGTCCCAAGCCCATTCTATCACCAGACCTACATCCCAAACCCTTTCCCTCATCACACCTACATGCCAGCCTCTTCCATCACTATCCCATAGCAGTGGATACTCCAGGTCCTGTTCCAGCCCTCTCCCACCTGCTCCAGCACCCTCAGCTGTGCTCATCTCCCCGATTTCCCTCTCCTCCCTCCCTGAGGGCCTCAGTGGCTCTGGCAGCTCCTTCAGCACTCCCTTCAGCTGGGGTTAGGAATGTTTAAAAGGCTCTGGAAAATCCTCCAGGAAAAGGCTGAGATGAAATTTTTAAGCAGTCAAAAAAGAAAAGAGATAAAAGGGATAAAAGAGACGGCAGGAGGGGACGCGCAGCCTCTCCCGGGCCGTTCCCGATGCCGGCACACCCCGCCCCACATCTCGTACCCGCCTGGGAGCCAGGCTGGGCAAACATCACCTGACGGGAGCCCGGGGGAAGAGCAGGTGCAAAAACCCGCCCGGCTGTGCCCGGACAGCCCCCGGAGCCACAGCTCCCCGCGTTCGCACGGCCGGAGCGGAGCCCCGAGCCCTCCCTGCACGGAGCCTGCCCACGCTCGGCCGGGAAGGCGCAGCCGGTCCCGGGGATGCAAAGGCACGCACCGAGACTCCCCGGGGCACGGGCTGCTCTCGGATCCCCGCGCTCCTAAAGCGCTTCCCACGTTCCCGGCTCGCTCCGCTCCCGCAGGGCCGAGCACGCTCGGCACCGGGCCTGCCCCCGCTCCCGCGGAACGAGCCCGCCCCGGGACGGCAAGCGGGACCCGGGAGGGGCAGCGGGACCCGGGAGGGGCAGGGGGGAACCCGGGAGAAGGGCCCGGGAGGGGCTCGGGGGAAGCGCGGGGCTCCCGGGACAGGCGAGGGGAGGCGCGGGGGTCCCGTCCGGGCCCGGCCCCGGTGCGGCCCCGGCGGCTCGCTCACGTCAGCACGGGGATCGGGGTCCACACCACGCAGTGCGGGAAGCGGCCGCGCTCCGCGTCCGGCGCGCCGCCGCCGCCATTGAACTGCTTCATCCCGGGCTCCGCCGCCGCCATGCCCGGGGCGCGCCCGCAGCGCGTCACTTCCGGCGGGCCCGCGCGCTTCCGGCCACCGGGAACCGGGAGCGGGCCCGGAGCGGGAACGGGAACAGGAACAGGACAGGGCCCAAACCGGGAACGGGGATGGGAACAGGACAGGGCCCAAACCGGGAACGGGGATGGGAACAGGAACGGGACCAGGAATGGGACCAGGACAGGGCCCAAACCGGGAACGGGGATGGGAACAGGAACGGGACCAGGAATGGGACCAGGACAGGGCCCAAACCGGGAACGGGGATGGGGATGGGAACAGGAACGGGCCCAGGACAGGGCCCAAACCGGGAACGGGGATGGAGATGGGAACAGGAATGGGAACAGGAATGGGACCAGGACAGGGCCGGGAACGACGCAGGACCGGGAACGGGACCCGGACCGGGGCCGCAGCCCCAGGACCAGAGCCCAGGTCCGGGCCGGGACCCCCATCCCGGTCCCCACACCCCGGACCCGCCGGGCTGGCCCCAGGGCCGGGAGCTGGGGGAGCCCCCTAAAGCTCCGAGGGGAGCGCAGCAGCAGAGATAATTTCATCAGAAATAATCCGAAATTATCCAAAATAATCCGAAATCATCATCCCCCGGAGCCTCCGGGACGGGGGAGGAACTGCCAGAGCAGCACCAGCAGAGGGAAAGCCCCGGGTTAGGAAAATAACAATCGCTTTATTAGGAAGTTAAACTCAAACTGCAGGAGGAAGCCGGAGAAATGTGTTTATTCCAGATTCCCACCCACCACAACGCACTCGGAGAGGGCACAGTGAGACCCGGGGTCCTGGGGGAGCACAGCGGGGTCAGAGCCCAGCGGGGTCAGAGCCCAGCTCAGCCCGGCCCGGCCCGGCCCGGCCCGGTTCGGGGCTGCCCGTGCCCCCTGCCAGCCCTGCCTCCCTCCCCGTTCTCCTTGGAGCCGCTCGTTGCCCTCACTGCACAGCCAGGGCTCTCCGGGAGAGCTGCGGGGTCACTGCTCTGCCAGGGCTTGGCAAAAAAACAAACACTCCTAATAAATAAATAAATAAATAAATTTTAAAAATAAATATAAATGAAACCAAGAACCCTTTCCTGCATGTGGCACAGAGGCAGCGCAGAGCCGAGGGGGTTTGGGGGCTGACAAACCCCGTTCCCCACAGCCATCACAAACTCAGAGCTCCCCCTTTCACCAACGTTTCTGTCCTTCACCGAAGGCTTTTCCCTGCTTTGTGCCCCTCCTGTTGCGCTGGGCCTGGCCGTGGGTGTGCTGCGTCCCCGGGCAGAGCAGCCCTGGCACAAAGGGCTTTGCAGGGCTCCAGGGTGAGCTCTGCCCGCCTGAGGGGGCACCCGAGGGTTCCTCCCCTCTGCAGGGGCACTGGGCAGCAGAAAATGTCACTGCAGTTCCCTCTCAGGCTGGGCTCTCCCCTCAGGCCACAGCAGCTCCCCTTGAGCCTCAGCTGTCTGCTGGGAAAGGAATCCACAAAGTCGTCTGTGTCCAAAACAAAGAGAGGAAGGTGAGCAAATCAAACCCTGGAGAGCCAGGCCGTGGCTGGCGCTTTGGTTTCTGCTTTCCTCTTCCAGGACAAAGAGCAATGGGTGCAAGCTGAAAGGGGGGAAATCAGACTGGACAGGAGGAAGGAATCCCTCCTTGCGAGGGTGTCGCACACATCTTTTATGGAAAATCCTTTCCTTAGGATTTCTCCTCCTGAGAAGCTGGAGGCCTCAGGAACGAAGTGCAAACAATGATTATCTGCTGCTATGGAATGCAACAGGGGATCTGGGATTGGTCTCATGTGGTTGTTTCTAATTAATGGCCAATCACAGCTGGCTCAGACTCTCTGTCCAAGCCACAAACCCTTGTTATCATTCCTTCCTTTTCTATTCTTAGCCAGCCTTCTGATGAAATCCTTTCTTCCATTCTTTTAGTATAGTTTTAATATAATATATATCATAAAATAATAAATCAAGCCTTCTGAAACACGGAGTCAGATCCTCGTCTCTCCCTCATCCGTGGCCCCTCTGAACACCACCACAGGAGGGTGGTGAGGCCCTGGCACAGCTGGGGCTGCCCTGGCATTGCCCAGGGCCAGGCTGGGCAGGGCTGGGGCAGCCAAGGGAAGGGCAGGTGTCCCTGCCAGTGAGGTGCCCTTCAAGCAGTGAGGTTCAGGGCAGTGAGGTGCCCTTTAAGGTCCCTTCCACCCCTGAGCATTCTCTGGTTCCCTCCTGGCACTCGGGGTGGCAGATGCACACAAAGGCCGTGTTTCACTGAACACTTTTTGTTCGCTGGCATTGATTTGCTGCCGGCCAAGGTAAATATCAGAGATTGTGAAAAAGCCACAAGCGAGGGCCAATGTTCACATGAGCTAATGTGGCGCTGGCACGCCGCTCGGATTAGGCAATGGATTTGCTCCTCCTGCCCACGGCTGGGAGGCTGCTAAGCAGGATATCACCGGGGAGCAGCTCCTTGGCAGAGCCACACGGCGGGGACAGCGCTGGCAGGAGCGTCCCTGCAGGGGCAGCTGTGACAGGAGTGTGCCCGCAGTGCCAGCTCTGATAGGAGTGTCCCCGCAGTGCCACCTCCCCTGGCAAGGGACAGATGTGACAGGAGAAACCCAGTGCCTCTGAAACGCACAGAGCCCGGTTCTGGGACAAGCAGGGGCAGTGCCAGCTCTGGCAGGAGTGTCCCCGCAGTGCCACCTCCCTGGGCAAGGGGCATTTGTGACAGAAGTGTCCCTGCAGTGCCACCTCTGATAGGAGTCTCCCCCCAGTGCCATCTCCCTCCTGGGGCAGCTCACACTCCTCTCTCCCTCCCAAACCCAAACCCCGCTGCCGGAGCTCGGGAAGAACACAGCTTTCCCCAGGCTGGATTAAAAAAAGAAATAATTAAAGCCAGAATCAATAGAGCACGGGTTGGCTGCGCAGCCCTTTGTGTCTGCCGGGGAAGCACAAGGGCTCTCCAGCCCGGCAGAGCTGGAGCTGACAGCAGGGTCTTCCCAGTGACAGCCGGGAAGCTGCTGCTGTTGCGCTGCTATTGATCTAAGCAGAATACAAAACACCTGAAGTCAGCAGGGAAAAATAGCTGCAGTTGGAAAAGGAGCTGTGGGGGGGAGCACACGAGGGGAGGGCAGGTAAGAAGTTCTCCATGCATAAAATTAAAGGCCGGGGTTTTATTGCAGCTCTCCTGCCTGACTAGAGCCCTGGATCGATGTGCAGAGCAGGAATGGTGCCATCATTGTTTGCGCAAGCTCTCGTTTGGGGAGGAACAAAAGGCTCTGCCAGGGGATGGCTCCTGTGCCTGCCCTCAGCCAGAAACCCTCAGGACAGCGGGACGGGGCCTTCCTGAGGGGAGCCATGGGGAGAGGGACAAACTGTGGGGCTGTCCCAGCCCAGCCCAGCTGTGGGTTTGTCCCAGCCCAGCCTGGGGGCTCGGGGCACTCTGGGTTTGTCCCTGGGTTTGTCCCAGCCCAGCCTGGAGCCCAGCCCAGCTGGGACCTGGAGCTCTCCTGGAGCTCTCCCATTCCAGGCTGGCTCTGTTTGTGCCATTCCCTGCTCTGGTTGTGCTGTGCCCTGCTCTGGCCGTGCTATTCCCCTCTCCGGTTGTGCCGTTCCCCTGCTCTGGTTGTGCCATTCCCCTCTCTGGTTGTGCCGTTCCCCTGCTCTGGTTGTTCTGTTCCCTGCTCTGCTCTGTGCAGCCCCAGAGCCTCTCCTGGCTCAGTGTGAGCCCAGAGGTCCCTCGGGGCTCTGCTGGTGCCACTCACAGCCCCAGGGGACACCCCAGCCTCAGCCACCCGCCCCAAAGTGGCCCTGAGCCACCCCGGCCCTCAGCTCCAGCCTTGGCGGCTTTTCTCTCTCCTGTCACTGCATTTCCTCCTCCCTCTCTCCCTCGCAATGCACAGGGCGGCTTCCCTGGCTCAGGGAACAGCCCCACTTTCCCAGGGGCTCACTGGAAGCGCTCCCAGAGCCCAGGGCTGGTCATGGCGATTGCTCAGCCATGAAATCCAGGACAAAGCCCAGCTCCCCTCCAGCCAGCCCCGAACCCCATCAGTGTCCGGTCCTGCAGGGCAAGGCTGGACAGCCAGGAGGGCTGAGCTCCTCCAGCACCCACAGCAGGCACATCCCCACTCCCTGATCCCATTCTGCTCACACGCAGGGCCCATCCTGAGCCCTCTGCAGTTTTATTGCTGGCACTGCCAACGGTTCCATCAGAGACAAGTGAATTTGTCGGGCTGCAAATATGTTCCTCTCCCCACATCCCAGAGCGTATCCCTCCTCTGCCTCCTCAACCCAATCCTCTCATCCAAATGACAAATAAAACTAATTTTCTGGGTCCTTCTACCCATTTCCACCCACAATTCAAACACTGAGCTTCCAACCACTCACTCCAAGAGCTGACCCAATTAGCTGATTGCCAATTCCAGCTATGGATGCTCATTGCTTTGTTACAGCAGAGCTGCCTTTGGAAGCAATAATTTATATCAGACAGGATTTGAAATGAAGAGGCCTCAAAAGACCTTCAGCTGAAAGGTGTCCAACAGGAATTTTTAAGAGAAGAGTTCAAATGGATTCTGAGAATAACAGCCTGGTTTTCTAGCTCTCCCTTAAGGCCTGCAGAATGGAGAGCAAGGAAATGCTTGGGAGGCTTTGCAGCAGGAATCCAGAGGAAGAAGTGAGTTTGTGAAATGCTTTAGCAAAGGAACACCTCTGTGTGCAAAGGCTGGTGATGGGGGCACCATGCAAGGCAGGGAATGCGCTGCTGCTGACACAGAACACCTTGGAAAGGGTGATTTGGGCAGTACCTGAGCCCCAGCACTCCCAGCCCAGCCCAAGGGAGCAGCCCCAGGGTGGGCTCTGATGGATGCACCGTGCAAGGCAGGGAATGTGCTGCTGCTGACACAGAGCACCTCGGGAAGGTGATTTGGGCAGTACCTGGCTGTGCCCGAGCCCCAGGGCAGGGTGGGCTCGGATGGGGGCAGCTCTGAGCCCCTCGGGCTCCTGGGGCCAGCAGGGCCCTCCCCAGGATTTCAGGGCTCTGCTGTCTCTGGGAGGCCCCTCAGAGCAGGGACTGCTGCCGCAGCTCTGCAGGATGAGCTCCCTCCCCGCCAAGCAGCTGCTCCCGTCCCCACCCCAGCGCTGGCAGCCCCAACCTTCGCTCCTCTGACAGCCCTGAGCTCCCAAACCTGGGCGAATTAACTCGGCGCTGACTCTGGGGCCAGCACAGCTCATGGGCCACATTCTGGGCTCCCCTCCCACGCACATTTTGGAGCCTCTGTTCTCTGAGGAACTGACCTGGCCCACCCAGGCCACCCTCCAGCCACCCTCACAGAGCAGAGAGGTGCAACAAAACCACAAGGATCCCCCGAACAAAACCACACCGAGAAAGAACTAGAACAAAGAATTGTTTAATCGCTTAACCCTTTCTCTTCCAGGGACCAGAGAAACAAGTTTTCTGCTCCTTCTAATGAGGGCAGTAAGGCTCGTGTGTTACCTCTACAACTGCAGGGGCAAAGTTTACGAGATGATCGTCTTTAGTACTCAAAAAAGCGAGAAGCAATGGTCACTGCAACACTAAGAGAATCCTAGAGTCTCCTAACGGAGAGCCCATTGCTAGAATACAAAAATAAAGGAGGCATCCCTGCATATCCCAGGCTAGAAAGAGTTAACCAGAAAGAGCAGGAAGAAGCTTTCCCAAAGAGGGGGTTGAAGTAAACAGCAGAGGTCAATAAAGCAACATCTTCTCCTGACTTCCCCAGCATGTTTTTTTTTTTCCTTCACCAATAAATACAAATTCCTTGTTAACAAGCGACAAGCAGGTAATCTGCCCACAGCAAGGGGAAAAGGGGCTAGAGGCAGAGAGATTTTTCTCTCCCCTTCTCTCCTATTATTATTAATCTTCTTTTTTTTTAACCAAAGCAGCCATTAAAAACAGCAACCCACTGCAGAGGCAGGGAATCTGGTTGCTTTCACACTGCAACTGGCAGGTAAAAGAGCTGCACTGTCTCACAAGGGTAAAAAAAACCAAAAAATAGCTGCCACAGCAAAAGGTGAATGGGGAGGGAGAGGTCTGTTCTCTTCAGGGCTTTCCATCTCAGTCTCTCAGTTTAAAAATCAAAGTCTACAGACGTTGTCTACTGAAAGCTGAAAAAAAGTTTGAGTGGGAGGAGAAGAGGGAAAGGAAAAAAAAAAAAAAAAAAAAAAGAAGAGGATACGTCTAGTAGGAAGCCTTAAGCAAAAAAAGGAAAGGGCAGACCATGTCAGAAAGCCACCCAAGTGAGGAGAATCTTCTGCTGCCTCTGGGTTTGGAAGAGCAGCAAATGCCGGGGGTGCACCTGGCCACGGCCCCAGCCAGGTGAACTCAACAGTCACAGGTACTGCGTGAAAACCAACCACCAAACCTGCCCGGGGGCGCAGGGACAGCTGCCCTGGGGTGCAGGGACACCGTGTGCCCCAGGGGCTGAGGGACACCTGGCCAGGTGAGCTCTGCTGGTCCTGTCCCCGAGCTGGCAGAGCAGGGAGCTGCTCCCCTGCCCCGGGGACCGAGGGCAGCCCCAGCCCTGTCTCTGCAGGAGCAGCGTCCTCAGAGAGGCGCTGCCAGCTCCCTCCGCGGCTCCTCAGCTCCAGGACTGTTCTGGAAGGCAGAGCCTGGCTCAGGCAGCTGCGCTCAGCGGTGCCTGGCAGCCAGAGCAGCCAGAGGCAGCCGGGCAGGAAGGGGAGGCCTCTCATCTTTCCACTGCAGCAACAGGAAGACCAGGGATCGCAGCACATGGAAGAACAGCACACACACATGCGCACACGCTCCCAGACACACACCTCACACCCCTGGGACCCGGGCTAACGTGTTCAGACCTTCGGCAGGAAGAGACGCGAGACAGCGCAGAGCGGTTCAGATCTCCAGGGGCTCTTTGGTCTTAGTTGATAGTCCTAGAAAAAACAACCTCCAGAGGTGGTTGCAACACAGCTGTGTAAGATCTGTGGGGTATTTAGTGTTTGGCAACTGCAAGGGGGGAAATCAGGGCTGTGTGTCACAGGAGGGGGAGGAATGGAAGTACAGTGCTGTGTTTCCAGGTGTGCTCCTGGCTGTGCAGCCAGCCAGGGCCTGGGGAGCGGGGACAGGAAGGAGGGTTCCTGAGAGGACCACGAATCCATCTGATGTTACACCACAAAGAGGCAGGAAGGCCCACCTTGGCCAAGACAGAGCAGCTGGCTGCACAAAAATGCTGCTTCTGACAACTCCAGACTGTAGCTGTACCATTCACACGGTGACAACAGCCTCAGCTCCTGCCCAGGTGACATGGAGAGGAGAAAGTGAACACAGCTACACACCCTGGGCAATGAAGAGGTGCTGTCACCTGTCCTTCTCCTCAGCAGCTTCAGCTACACAAGTCCTGGGCCTCTGATGCAGCCTGTGCCCATTGCTGTCACCTCCCTGCATGGGCTCGGGGACCACAGGAGAGATTATCAGAACTGGGCAAGCTCGTTCTGCCCCGTGGGGCTGCACACACCCAGTGCCTTCACTGATCCCTCAGCTACGACCGGGGCACAAACCAGGCAACCTCCAGCCCTCAACACAGCACAGCTACATCTGCTGACGTGTCTGAGATGGAAGCCAGAAGAAAGATGTTATGGGACGAGTGTTTCATGAA
Source organism: Melospiza georgiana (assembly GCF_028018845.1). Classification (NCBI taxonomy): domain Eukaryota; kingdom Metazoa; phylum Chordata; class Aves; order Passeriformes; family Passerellidae; genus Melospiza; species Melospiza georgiana. The sequence goes on along the minus strand of NC_080453.1, from coordinate 9,362,934 downwards.
ACAGGTGTTTCATGGCCAACAGCCATAAACCAGGGGCCTCTAGACAGGCTGGTAGCACAGTCAAGCTTTCAAAATCACTGCAGTAAATTCATTCCATAACCCCTGCCCTAGGTTTGTATTTTATTCAGGAATTTAACATCCCCCCTGCAATGCAGGCAACAGCCCCTGTACCAGATCATACAGCAGCTCTGGAAAAATAATCACCAGTTACACTGCTCACAGACAACTCAAAGACCCCTGTTGGGACTAAATTCCACTAAAGGCAAACCCCGGACTGCACTGCCATGGAAGAGGAGGAGGAGGAGGAGGTGATGGTTTAGAGACGGCCGCTCCTGCCCCTGCCAGCTTGTCCTACCCTGTGCATAGTGCGAAACAGTGCAGTCATTCACCAGAGAAAGTTCAGGACCAAGGAAACTCGGTTCCCTTTCAGCCAAACATTTAGAGGAAGGAGAGGCAGTTCTGTTTTAGCTGGGCCGGCACTGGACCTGCCCCTCTGAGCTGTCTTCGTCGTCTGAGCCTGCAGCCCCAGCGCTGGTCAGTCCCGTGATCCTGTAGCCCATGTTGAGCAGCATCACCTCCAGCGGGTCCGCGTTCATGCGCCGCTGGTTGGCCTGGGAAGCACCTTCCATGTCCACCACCACGCGCCCGTTGAGGGTCTCGCTCTGCAGGACACAGGGGACAGCACTCAGCACCAAGGAGGGGCTGCTGCGAGGGAGATCCCAGTGGGGAACACAGCAGGAAAGAGCATCCGACAACGAGGGCAGCTCTTACCTCCGGCCTGGGGTTCCAGAGCCGCACGACCGGGTCGATGCCGCTGGTGGCCAGGAAGCAGTAGCTGGGATGAGGCTGGAGGCAGTTCACAATGGACTCGTCCCCCTGCAGCACACGCACCAGGTTGGTGGTTTCCTTCTCCCAGATGAAGAAGGAGCCATCGTCCGAGCCGCTGACGATGTACTGGGCGTTGCTAGGGCAGAGGAGCAGAGCCTGGGTCACCCTCCAGAGCCAGGCTCCAGCAGGCTGACAATTCCACACAGCTTCTATCATCAGCAGGCTGACACCCCTCACGCTTGCACATCCAGATAAAGCTCCCCATGCTGGTTCCCTGCATCCCCAGGAGCCCTGTTTTCAATCCCAAATGGATTTCTGAATGGCCAGCCCAACAGAACTCTGTGGATCTGCTCCTCATCAGCTCCTCGTGCAGCAGCGTGGGAGGAGGGCTCCTGTCAGCTCATCCCAACCCTGTCCCCATGTCATTTTATGAACAGTAACATGGGGCTACTTCCACAGAACAGATCACCCTGCTGCTGCTCTCTCCTGTCCTGCACCCCTGCATACCTGCCAAAGAAATTGGCCTCCTTGATGTCCGTGGTGGTGTTGCAGTGGCCGCAGTACCGGAATTTGTAGTCGTAGCTGCGCTCCCTCAGCACCATCTCGTCCTCAGAGATGGAGTCCTTGCGGCCCGTGGCGCGCAGCCGGATGGGGCCTCCCCCCTTCTTGTCCTCAGCTGCAAGGACAACACGTTTCCCTCAGCACCACTGCGGGACTTCTGAGCAAAACACAGCCCAGGAGAGCCCAGCAGCCTCAGAGAAGGGTTAAGGACGATTCCAGCAGGAAGCAGGGCTCAGAGCATGAGCTTCCTTCCTTCCAGATTATCTCCTGGCTACATCAGACTCCTTTTATCACACTCTCACTCAAGAGCAAGCCAGGACCAGGCGCAAGGAAAGAACAGGCTCAGGCCAGTTTTTGTGCACAGCAACAATCAATCTCTCTCAGAAGTTGGAGCTTTACTTCAGAGGGGCAGTTTAAGGAGGCAAGTCCTTGTGTGCTCATTAGATTGCAGTGTAACCTTGGAGAAGCCCAGGAGCAGCAGCACTCACCGTTATCACTCTTGGAGAAGAGGGCAGCATTGATGTCCCTGTCTAGTGCATCGCAGGCACTGCTGTGTGCTTGTTCTGGAAACTTCCCTTTAAAGTCATCCAGACACTCCAGTGCTTCTGCCACGTACTTGAGCTCAAAGAGGCAGCGGGCCAGGCGGAAATGGGCCTTCAGGTGGCAAGGATTTAGGGATATGGCCTTCAAGCAGTCCCTCAGAGCATCGTAATGGTCCCCATCCCTGAGGAAAGCAGAGCGCTGCATTAGCCAGCCCAGGCGGCAACAGCAAACATTTTCCACTGCTGTTTCCCAGCCCTCGTTTCCCTCCACAGCTTGTTGTTTCCAGCTCTGCACACAATCCCACACCCCAGGAGCTCGCTAACAGCATTTGCTGTGGCTCGGGGGCACCACCTGACCCGGCCCAGCCTCCCCAAGGGCTCGGCAGACGCCCACAGGCAGCTCTGGGATGTGACCACACCAGGCTGCCCCGCCAGCCCTGACCTGCCATTTTAAATCCGAGAGCAGAGCTCCCTGCTGCAGCACATTTCGGGAAGTCCTTTGAAGATGGAGGATGCAGCAGCCCTCTGGCCAGGCAGCAGAGCCCTCCCGTGCCAGGCGGGCTCCCTGTCACAGCTCAATCGTGCCCCTGTGTGGACACACGGCACAGCTCGGCCCAGCCCCGGCAGGACCTCACACACAAAGGGACAAACGTCTCAAGCAGAGCCTTTTCTACCTTCACAGGAAAAATCGGTGGCGTTTCAGAAGTGATTGTTAGAGCAGATGGGTTTTTGACTGTTGTGGGTTTTTGTGTCCTGTTCACAGCCTGACTCGGGGCTGGGGCAATGGGGCTGGCAATGAGGCTGTCTGCCTGTGCTCTGCAGCAGCAGGGACTGGCTGAGCCCTGCGCGGTGCCCAGCTCAGGCTGCCAGGGCAGACACACCTAGGGTGCCAGCACTGACCTCAGCTGCTCACACACCTGCCTAAAGCTGCCTGGACAGAGTGCCATGGCTCCATTTGATGGCTAATAATAGTAATAATAATGATAATGTTTCATAGTAACCTACATGCCCCACTGTGACTGCCCCATCCCTGGAAGTGTCCAAGGCCAGGCTGGACAGTGCTTGGAGCAGCCTGGGACAGTGGAAGGTGCCCCTGCCCATGGCAGGGAATGCAATGAGATGGGCTTTAAGGGCCCTTCCAACCCAAACCATTCCAGGGTTCTGTGCACTGCACCTACCAAGGTCCAAAACACTCCCAAGGAGAGGATAATTCACAGAGCAACAATTTGAGATCACATGAAAGCTCTGTCAGGGAAGCACAGGAAGGCTCAGGCTGGAAGGGACCACTGGAGGTCATGCAGGAACCTTCCCTGCACAATCAGGGCTCCCTACAGCACGTTCCTCAGGACTGTGGACAGTTTTTGAGTGTCTCCAGTAAAGGAGCCTCCACACCCTCTGTGGGCAGCCTGTCCCAGTGCTCTGTCACCCTCACAGTAAGGATCTCCTCCTCCTCATGCACAGGTGAACAGGGAAGAGGTGTCTCAGTGTCTGGCCTTATGAAGGGCAGCTCCAAATCTCTGCATGTTTTGCAAACCTGCACCCTGCAGCTTCCTCCTGCCCAGCTCTGCCCATGAGATGTGCAGCAGGAAATGGGCTCTGCAGGGCTGCCAGGGTTAACTCAGGACACACAGCAATGGGCCATTTTTACTCAGAGAAAGAGGGAATGCAAGCTACCTGTTAGGATGACAGGTGTCACACACTTGCACACCTGACTGGGCTTTTCAGCTGAGGTGCTTGAGCCACCCTCAAATATCCTTCAAGCTCAACTACCAGCACTGGCAGCCCAACAGACTGGAGTGAAAATGGACCTGGTGGGATGTAAAGCAGGCTCTGCCTTCTCCCTTTGTTACAGGATTGACTCAGCTTGTGCAAAACCAGAAATCAGCTCAGAACTGCCAACATGGACTGCTGAAAACAATCCAGAGGGGGATGCAGTTGGCTTTTAGGAGCAAAATTTCAAAGGACAGCCTTAGAAGTGCTGGAAAATATGAGCAGCATCTTAAGGGAGATGAACAAGGGGAGGTTAGGAAATTACAGACCTTCCTTTTCTCTTGCTCTATTATTCAGAGAATGAGGCCAAAGCAGAACCTGCAGGGTTCTGAGGATGGCCTGTACCTGTTCCTGCTCCAGACATCAAGAACACCTCAGAGAGACGTGGTGGTTCAGCCTGGGTCACTGTCTGCCTCTCCCCCTGCTCAGTGCCATCCCAGCCACCTTCCCCACACTCCACAAACTGCTCCTAGCAGGAAAGTGCCCCTTTTCTGCACCTGGAAGGTATCACCTCAGTGCCACTTAAATCCTACCCCCTGCATGCCACAGAAACCCACTGTGTGTGTTTTCCACATCCTCCTGCTACCCCAAACTGTGGCAGAGCAGTAGCTGACACACTGAAAGGTTCAGATGTGCCAACACCCTTCGGGAAAAACGATTCCTATAAGAAAAATGTCATTCATGAGATCAGCACTCAGCTTCTGTGTTCCATCCCTTAATCCCAACCTATTGTTCTTCTCCTTCTGAACACTGAGGTCTTTTTGAGGCAGCTCCCAAATCTCTGCTATTGCAAAACAGCCAGTAGGCCAGTTACCAACAGTCACAACAACTGCTGGCTGCTCTTTATCTTGGCAAGGAGAGAGGAGAATTCATACTGGGGATTTCAGCAGGGAGAGGAGAAGGATATCCTCACAAAGCAAATGGAGATGAAGGACCACAGCTATTTTAAATATGTTAATGGCAAGTCATGGTACTCAGTCTTACTCTGCTCAAGGGGACAGGCACTAAAATAACTCAGCTGTATCTTGCAGATGCAGCCCTGGCCACTGGTCAGAGCAGACATTACCTACTGCAGAGGCTGACAGGGTGTTTTGCAACCAGCAGGGCAGAATCCTCTGCAGACTGCAAGGATCTGCCACCTCCCCAGAGCCCTCCCAAGGGTTTGTTTCCAGTCCAAGGAGTGTGGGTTAACTGGGGTAACACAGCAACCACCAGGTCTGGGTGTCTGCAGCGTGAGGCACTTGGATAAAGCAGCAGCAAAGCCACCCCAGCAGCCCTAAAACAACCTCCTGTCATGGGATGTTACAAAGCACAGTCACCATTACGTCATGTGTTGACAGCAGATTTAAGAGCCCTTCTTTAATGCAAATCAGAACCACCCAAAGAAACACAGACACCCTCGGAGACATCCAGAGTGCTGTGAATCAGATGTGGATTCTGGGTCTCTTTTTCAACAGGAAAGGCGCAGGGTTTCACCCAGCACATCAGTAGGTGACACAATGGGCTGCTTCCCAGCTCTGCCTCCCCAGAATCTGTCCAGCGCAGACTGATTTGCCACCCCTTGGTGCCAGAGGTGCCCAGCTGTGTTTCAGCCTGATTTCCCCAACCCCCAGAGGGACAGCAGGGCCCTGCAGTGGCACTGCCCCTTACCACTTGCGCTTCATGTAGGCAGCAGCTCTGTTCCCGTAGAGCATGGCGTTGTTGGGGGCCTTCTGCACAGCCTTGCTGTACAGCTGGATGGCCTGTGTCCACAGCTGGCACGCAAAGGCCTCGTTGGCTTGCTGCTTGATCCTCTCCAGGTACGGGGGCAGCTCCACCTGGGGGCTGCAGGGAACAAGGGTGCGGCACAGGTGAGTTGTACATCCTTCACTCCAGGTCACAGCCTGCAGTGCTTAGCTCCAGCTTAGCTAATGCTTGCTAAACTTCCTAACAAAAGGTTCAGGAAAAGGCAGAAGGGATTCTGGACCTGAAGAACTGGAGTTTAAGAGGAAAGTTTGGTGTTGATCACAGAATCCCAGAAAAATCTGGGCAGCAAGAGAATTTAAAGCCCATCCAGTTCCATCCCCTGTTATGGGCAGGGACACCTTCCACTACCCCAGGGTGCTCCAAGCCCCATCCAACCTGGCCTTGGGCACTGCCAGGGCAGCCAGAGCTTCTCTGGGCACCCTGTGCCAGCCCCCCCACCCTCTGGCAGTCTCACTACATCACTGTGACCATCATTTGACCGTTTCCCATTTTTCTTCATCTACAGAGACACACTCCAAATTGAGCAGTGGATATTTTAAGCATCAGACTTCACCAATAGGTCTTTGTTTCAACTGCATAAACAACGTTTCCAGTGCTCTTTTAGCAATGCACAACAATGCACATGCAGAAGCATCTGAGCTCACCAGGCCCATGCTCCACCACCCAAAATTCCAGCCCTGCTCCTGCTGCCGCGGTGGAGGGGCCATCTAGAGGAGAGGAGCTGAAACAGTCCCCAAAGTGACTCTGGAGGAACCCAGACTACCCATATATGGTATTAAATAAGTGTCTTGACTTTGAACCAAGTCTCATCAGCTGGAAGAAAAACAGCCACCGAGATGTGCTGCTGCTGCTCCTTCACCCCAAATGCATTTTGTTTTAAGGAAAGAAATCAGCAGGAGCAATAGAAGAGGCTCCATCCAGTCCTGGCAGTGGTGTTCCAGTGTTGCCACAGAACAATTCTGGCCGCCTCAGTTCAGTTTGCAGCATGCAAGTGCCCAAAAAATGGCAGAGGGAAGAAGCAAGGTTCCTTCACCTGCCAGCCTCTGCCACTATCAACACACAGATCCTGCAGGCCAGGAAGCAACCACCACTCAGGACACTGTGCTTGCAGGCCTGGAAAATAATTTCTTAGGTTTGTCCACCTTAATTCATCATAAGAGGAAAAAATCCTCCCAGGATGCTCTTGCCTGGTCTGACTCCTGTTCACAGCCCAGGCACGAGAGGCCAACACAGCCCCAAGGACAGAGGCCACCTGGCAATCCAGGAACGGGTGTGCAGTTGACACCTGTGTGGCAGCCCCTCGCCCTGTGAGAGGCACAGGACAAGGCCACGGAGCCCCCCAGGAGGGGCAGCTGTGCCCTCACCTCACGTGCGCCCTGCCCTCGGCCAGGCGGAAGCCGTTGCTGTGCAGATGGATCCCATTGGACACTCCATTGGTTGAGGTTTTGCCATTCTGCACTTCTGAGGGTTAGAAAAAGACATATACAACCATGCTAAGTATCAGTGTAGATTATACAAACTCAGGGTTTATTTTACAGCAGGACCAACCCAGCATGACAGCCCCATTCAGAGCAGAAACTAAATTTCCATGATTCCACCTGCTCCAGCCACCTGGATTTCATTTGTCCTCTTTATTTACAAATCTCTGCAGTGTCCTTTGCAATAAGATTCTAGATCAGAAAACCAGACACACACAGAACTAAGTGCTAAGGGAATTCCCTTAGACTGATTTCAGGCCATGGTTAGAGTATCATGGAATCCTGGAACGGTCTGGGAGGATACCAGGACCTCAACCACTCAACAGTCTGCTTAATCCTGGAGCACAGCTTTAGGCACTCCCAACTCACACATCCCCTTCTCCACAGGTCACTTCTGCCCTCATGTTTTGTCCCACTGCAGAAGGACTTTGCCACCAGGGTATGCACTGCACTGCAGAAGCAGCCCAGCAGCACCCACACCCTGCTTCATTCTCCTCCTGCAGCCTGAAAATGAATTTGTGCACTACAGAACTCCCCTGTGCTGCTCGCTCCCTTTGTGACAGCATCACACTTACCCCCTGAAGTGTGGCACTTCTTTGGGAGGAGAAAAGTGTATGGTCGCTGTTTGTATGTCAGATCAAACAAATAGACCTGAGGAAAGGAAAAAAGAGCATGAGACAAGTCTGCAAAACAGAGATGCTCAAGTCAGAAATAAAAGAGGGCTCAGTAGGTACCCAGTTCCCTGTTTGCGTTTGCTATTTCCAATTTTCTCACTGGGAATTGTTTTTATAGAGGGACACACAAGGGATGGCAGCAGTAACTGGGATGCGTCCCAGTCCAGCCCAGTTCAGAGAACAACACTGAGAAACAGGAACCTGATCTTACTCCACACCTGCAGAGTTTAAAAGATGACCTGACCACTGACCAACCTGCTCAGAAAGCTTCATATTTCAATTAAGCAACTAAGGTATTTCAATTAACACCATGATAATGAAGAAACCAAACACCTATTGACAGAAAAGAGGTGAGACACCAAGGAAAAGTCTTTCTAAGATGAAACCAGTATTTCCCAAGAAACTGCCAGGGCAGCTCTGTGAAATACTAATTTACAGCTGTACTGGGACAGCAATGGACAGCCCAGGCCAGACCCACAGCTCACCCTCTCCTAAAGGCAGCAAGTGTGAGAAAGAGCTGGAGAGGACAAGCACAGTGCAACCTGCCCACAAGCAAAGGTCCTGCTTAATCCACGCTGATTAATGCTGTCAGGAGGATTTTCTCATTCCATTGATAGGCTTTACAAAAGATCCATGAATAACACCCAGAGCTTAAAATTAAAGCAATCAATATTCCAGGTGAAGGCCTTTGCTTCTCCAAGTTCTTATTCACTACATTCTATTACAGAAGCAGTTTGATGTTTCAAGAATGAGTTATGAAATCCTTTCTAGGTCAACAAAGGTCAGTTTCAGAACTGGTTTTGTTTATTTTCTTTCCCCTCTTCCGGAGAGTGAAATGTGAATTGGAAAACCACAACAGAACGTGGTTTAACTTTGATCAGTGACAGCGTAACAAATATATCCCTAATCCCAAGCATTTAGTCTGAATTAATCAGAGAGCAGTTTAAAATCCATCACATTACCCACAGAGAAGTTGCTGTACCTGTTTGCAACAGCACACAGCAATGTCCAGTGACCCAGGGTGAAGCCTTTCTGCCCCCTTACCTGCTCCCCCCCCATGTTCACCAGGAGCTCAGTGCCATCGGGGCTGAAGGTGACGTACGTGGCCACCAGGACCCTCAGCCTGTTGTTGTAGTCTGGGAGCTTCACTGGGAGGTGCCCTGGGGAGAGGACAAGCCCAGAGTTATTGGTTTAACTCTCAGTGTTCTCTCTGTCCTAGCCCAGCTGCTCCCTTTTAAAGAGCAAAGCCATGGAGCACAAGCACCTACAGGATCTTCCATTTCCCGATGTTTATGGGATCCTTCCACTAGGAACCAGAACATGCACAGGTGCCTTTTCACCTGGGTATTGATGCCCCATCTCTGCAAGTGTCCAGGGCCTGGCTGGATGGGGCTTGGAGCAACCTGGTCTAGTGGAAGGTGTCCCTGCCCACGGTATAGGGTGGAACAAGGTGTGTTTTAAGGTCCCTTCCAACCCAAACCATTCTGTGATTCAATTATTCCAATTTTGCACAGCCACCCCACATAACTGCCTTGCTAATAATGAGCCTCCAGAACCCAGCAAATCTCAGTTTTGGGGATTCTCTAGGATTTGGCTTTTGTGATTTGCAGCCATCTGCAAATGCCTCCATCCTCAACCCCCTAATTAGGTTTCCTTAATAAAGCCCTCAGCACAAGGAAGCCAAAGCTCCTAAATATTCAGCTCACACACAGGTTCTGTTCTTCAGACAGCAGATGTGTTGCATGACCAATTCAGGGGACCTGAGGAATCCTCTAGTGGGAACCATCAGGAGCAGGACTGTCAGAACTGGTCTGTTGAACATGCTGGTCTGAGATATTGTAAAAAAAAAAAAAAAAAAACCCAAACAAAAACCCAAACATTTTGGGGTAAAACATAGTAAATAATGAGCACTGGAGAAAAATGTCATCTAGATAACTGCATCACTGATTCTTTATCTGCAGGATGAGGACAAGTCACTTCTGTGCCAAAAAGATTTTGAACTGGGACCAGTTCCAGGAAAGCCTATAGAGCCCAGGTTAAACCCAATCCTTCACTTTCCAGCAGGAGCGACAAAAACACATTTATGCTGGACAAAAAGCAGCAAGGCTGGCGCACCGCCCCAGTGGAATAACCTGCAATTCCATGGGATATCCCACGGAAGAGGTGCCCTGGGAAGGGGTTTGTGTGTGATGGGTGACTCTGTGTCTGCACAGTGAAGCCCCCAGGTGACCCCTGGAGCCAGACCCATACCTGCCACGTAGTACTGAGCCGCCCCGTCCGGGAGGGGCTTCTGCCGGTCACAGAACGTGTGCACGCCAGCTGAGGGGCTCTGCTTCATGCTTTTCCTGCAGACAGAGCAACAGCCTCATGGGAACCACAGCACTCAGCTGCTGCAAGCCCCCTCTGCACTGGCTTTTCTTGCCCACCCACGAGGACACAGCTGCCCACACAGCCATGGGGTCACCAGCCTCACACCTCCCTGGTGCACTCAGCCAAAAGGCTTTGGGTGACAGAAAAAACAGAGTGAAACTTCCCAGAAAGAGGAGAGTGCTGGATCCCTGCAGGTCCCTCCTCCCACCAGATGCCAGCCCCAGGAGGCTGCCCCAGGGCCAGGTGCTGTTACCTGTGGTTGTGGATCATGCGGATGTCGTAGAGCCGCACAAAGGGCCCGCTGGCCCCCACGGCCAGGTAATTGTTGTCCTGGGGGTTCACTGTCAGGCACTTGGCCTCCACCAGCTGCCCACAGTACTCAGTCAGGTCTATCAGGACCTCGGAGCGTTTGCTGTTCTCCCGCAGGTCGTACTGCCTGCAAAGGGGTGGCAGTGAGGCAGACACACACGGGCTAACAGAAGCAGCAGAAGAGACTCGTGCCATGTCCTGAGCTGGGACAGCACTCACTAGGCCTTGGTACCAGGATAATCATTAAAAGCAGATCTACAATGTGCACAGATTTATTCAAGCTCCAAATTAAATTCCCAAGCCATGACCTGTTCCTTTCCTGGCCTCCCCTTCCAGCAGTGAGGAAAATGGAGGAGCTGAGGAAAGTATTTATGACTCTACAAGATAAATCTTTCCAGTTTTAGGAAAGGGAGAGATGAGCTTTAGTTGTCCAGTACAGAGCCTCTCTTCAGGTCTGTGCACAGCACACATTGTGATGGTTCCCAACACCAAACCAACTGGAATTCTGTACCTGATTAAGCCATCTTCTGCTGCACTCCAGAAGGTGTTTGGCCACATGGGCGCCGTGGCAATGCGCTTCACTCTGTTGGTGTGATCTCCAAACATGTGCACGGTCTCCTTGACAGTCAGGTCATGGACGTGCACCTTGGAATCTGCAGCTCCCGTGATGAGGATCCGATCCCCCGAGTGCGGCAGGAACTGCGGCAGAGGGATTGGACACTGAGCCTGCACGGCACTGGGGCTGCTCACAGGGACACCCTGGCACTCACAGGGCAGGAACTCTGCTCCAGGAACCTGGCCTAACCCATGGGATTTCCTGTTACACAGGTCAGCATGCACGCTCAAGAGTCACCAGCTACAGCAGGACTCAAGAGTGGCTTCATCACACATGCCATTTTGCCACAACCAATTTCCTTCCAATTCACTGAGAGAATAAGCCTGGGACCTTCATAAACTAACTTCAACATTAGATTTAATCCTTTTCCCCATAATTAGAAATATTTAACTTTTGGGGGAGAAACTGTTTGCAGGAAAATGTTTCCTAGCAAGGATTTATTATTTTACTGCTCAGATTGCTGTTTCTGTTAGCTGCTCATTCCTTCTGAGCACATACCTTGACAGAAAAGATGTTTGCAGTGTGTCCTGTGTGCATAGAAAGGAGTTTCTTGTGGTGCAGAGGATCCCACACAATGGTATGCTGGTCATCAGAGCCAGAGGCCAACAAGCTGAAAGGAACAGGAGACAAATATGCACCATGAATTCTTCTGCTCCACACCGTGCCCAGGTCTGTGGAGCTGTTTGACCACAGACATCCATTAAGTTAATTCAGCCCTAACCAGCCCATTTCCTCTCTTCCCTCAGCTCTCTGTTCTTGCTGCTCACCGTGCACCCATCCCTCCAGCCAGGTCTAGGAGCTAGAGCAGACAAAAAGCAATTCCACAGAAAGCACAGCTGACTGAAGGATCTCACCCACACTGTGATGGGAGAACAGGAGTATTTGGTCAACAGCAAAATGCAGGGTCTCCACCTCCCCACTACCTGGCTGTGTTAACTGCTCCACACCATCTCTGAAGCCCAGCCAAGGCACCCACTCCCAGGCTCCAGAGGTGCCCAGGCAGCCCCAGGGCTCAAGGGGTGAACCACAAGCTGCTTTTAAAGGCCTTGCAAGGTGCTCTTGGCCTTGTCCATCCATCTGGACCAAAGGAATCTGACATCTGCAACTCTCAGCCCTTTTAAACTCAGCCATTCTCTTTCAAGCACATGAAATTTTCACTGGTAAATAATTGTGAAGAGTATCAGAGGGCAGACTTTGGACATTGTAAGAGGCATGTGCAGAAATACCCACTCTTCCTCCAATCCACTAATTTCTCACACAGAAACTCTTCATTCCACTTGGTTACTGGAAGTTGCTCTTTAGTGCCCCTCTAAAATTGCAGAGGGGTGGATTCTCCACCTCCTTCCCTTGGATATCTGTCCCCCAGGAGCAGCTTTGAACAGCGTGGCGAAGGGAGGGGGGAAATGTCACCACCAGCTGGGCAAATCCTAAAGATCCATTATAATCCATAATACCACTTAAGAGAAGAGAAGCAGCCTTCAATCGCCACTTCTTAGTCTGACCATTTCCCTTCTGAACTCACTAAAGGGGCATTTCTAATAATATCCAGATATATTTAACAAAATAAAGCTTCTTTTGAAGCGTGAGCTCTACTACAGCTCAGAATTTGAGCTTGAGCTCCACTTTACTAGAAATGGGAAGCAGCTGCTTATGATAACATGACCTACATCCTACTCTTGGGAAAACCTGGGGTTATGGCTTTGCTGATTCCCCAAATGAAGCCACATACTTACTCTCCTTTTTCATTCCATTCCAGACAGTTGACACACCCAGAGTGACCCTGAGGGAAGGAGGCAAGGGAAGATGGCATTAGTCAAACTTCAGATGTATCAAACAGAGCTGTCCTGAGACAAGGACACACTGAGCTCCTCACAAATAACTTCTTCCAATAAAAGCAGGGGTTTTTTTATTCCAGCCCTGCAAAGAACTCCAAACACTTGGTAGATAAGCACCTCCAGAAAAGACAGACATGCTAGAGCAGTTGAGGTAGAAAAGGCAAAATGAAACAAATAGAAAAAGGTAGTGTTGAATAAAATGGCAGTTTAGTCTCAGAGGCTACAGCTGAAATCAGGCTGCACACACGGAAAGGTGACTTTGCTTCCAAAGCCCTTGGCTAGGCTGACAAATTACATGTACAGGCACTCTGGGAACACAGGGAAAATGCACTTTTGATAGCTCTGTTAGAAGCACCTTGCTGCTGGGTGACTACATCATCCATCTTCATCCACATTAACCAACGACTGCACCAAGAAGTGGGGGAGTGCTGAGCACCATTTATGTGGGAGATGTGATTCAAAAGGGGGACAAAATAACCCTTTTCTCCCCCAAACCAAGATAATTGATGTGTTAGAGGTTGCCTCAGTTGGGTGGAGCAGGGTGTTGAGGGTCTGACCCCCAGATGGGGCTGTTCACTTAACACTTCAATGATCCCTGTGGGTCCCTTCCAACTCAGAATATTCTGTATAATCTTAATATTTTCTAAGGTATGTCAGAGTGCACTACAACCTATTCCATTAGAGCTGAGCACGTTGAACAGCTGACAATTGTCTTCTTCAGGCGTCAGTGCTGAGCTGAGGTGGTGCCCCCCACCTTGTTAAAGGTTCTCCTCCAGGTGCAGCAGGCAGTGCTGAGAGATGAGGTGGTGCCCACCCTGTGAAAGGTTCTCCTCACGTGCACCAGGCAGTGCAGAAAGCTCACGCAAGCTCTCTCTGAGCTGCTCCTGGCTCTGATGCAGTTTGAGGGACCCGATAAACCGGAGCAGTTCATGCAGTTCAGCAAGGTGCCCCCCAGGAGCTGGTTTCCCCCTGCACACCCACCTGCAGCTCAGCCTCCAGCCCCAGGCGGCGGATGAAGGGGTCGGTGACGTGGTAGTGGCGCTCGAAGCCCAGCGCTCCCCTCTCCTGCAGGGGCAGAAAGGGAGCGTGAGCACACTGAGCACGGCACACAAACGCTCCTCCTGCCCTTTCAGAGAACATCCTTCAGCTTTAAAAACCACACCAGGTATTGGGGGGTCCACAGGTCCTGGACTGCAGTAGGGAGTCACAGAATCCCAGAACGGTTTGGGTGGGAAGGGAGCTCAAAGCCCATCCAGTGCTACCCCTGCCATGGCAGGGACACCTCCCACTGTCCCAGGCTGCTCCCAGCCCTGTCCAGCCTGGCCTGGGCACTGCCAGGGATCCAGGGGCACCCACAGCTGCTCTGGGCACCCTGTGCCAGGGCCTCATCACCCTCACAGGAAAGAATTTGTTCCCAATACCCCATCTAACCCTGTCCTCCTTCAGCTCAAGGCCATTCCCCCCTGTCCCATCACTACACATCCTTGTGACAAGTCCCTCTCCAGCCTTCACCTCCTCTGAACATGTCCAGGTGGGCAAATCTTAATCCTTGCCCCTGAACTGATTTAAAATGCTGTGTAAGTCAGTGCCAGGCTCCAGCTGAGGAGCCAAAACCAGCTCTGGGAAGGCCACTCTGAGGCAGAGTGAGCTGACCCTACCTGGGGCCTGAAGTAGAAGATAGGGAAGAACTTGGGAGTGGCTGCTACTGTCCCTTGGCAAGGATTTCAGCAGGAGCTCCGTGCTGAGCTGCCCAGGAGAGCTGTGCCGCTGCAGAGCCTGTCCCAAGGCAGCAGCAGCAGCAGCACGGGGTGAGGAGCTGGAGTGGAATTGGCCAGCTGCCCTCAGGGATGGGCTGTTCCTCAGGCAGGAGCAGAGCTGCAGTGCACAGCCTGTTCCAGAGGGATGGGAACAGCTGCCACAGAACTGCGTCAGTACAAATGAAGGTGAAGGAAAGCAGGACAGTTGTTTCCCCTGTGATCTCACAAGGCTCACAGATGCATCAGCAGATGGCTCTGATGAAAGAAGGCCAACTGCAGAGGCAGCAATGAAGAAGAGAGAATGCCAGTCAGATTTTGGATGGAGCATCTAAATGGAGATTCTTCCCTAGGACTTGACCCAGTGTGGTCTCACTCCATGCCACACTTGTCAACTTAATCCTTTGTCACCAGCATTTAGAGATGGGAACCCCAATGTCAAAATCACCCTGGTGGTGCCCAAAACACCACCCTGGTGGTGCTCAGAGCCCATCAGCAGTCCCAGAGCACACACAGAAGTGCTGAATTCCCTTCCCAGCCCAATGTTCAGTAATGAACTCCACACACCAAAAGCTATTTGAAGACAGAATGGAGAGAGACATAAAAGGATTGGAGGCAAAACAAACCAGGCTTTTTGTAGGAGCTTCCATGACAGACTTCAAACTCCTTGATGTACTTTTGTGGAGAGCATTCCTGCAGCACTGCAAGGCCCATGCAAGGTGCTGCAGGTGTAATTTTGTGCTGCTGCAGCCCCAGTGGCTTTGTGAGGGCTCTGGGGTAGGATACTGCTTTTCCTACAAGGAACTGCCTGACTTAGCAATCTTCCCAAGGTCACAGTCAAAGTCTGACAGAGCAGACAGACTGAGACAGTCCCAGGCTAGGGCTCAAACCACAGAACCAGCCCTTCCTTGTTAGGGCAGCAAAACAAATCTCTGCACATGGATTGAATTACAAGCTTATAACTGAGTTTGGTACCAAACTGCAAAGTGAGCACTCGAGCTCCCAGTTCCTTATTCTGGCCACTCACAGATCCCTTTCCTGAATGCTGATTATCAGCAAAGCTGCAAATGATTTCAGGCCTCTGAGTCCCAGCAATAATTGCCTATTGTGTCTGCTGCAGCCAGTCCTTTCACGTTGATATTCCACCAAAGCAGCCATCAGATGACTGATCCCACCACTGCACAAGTTTTTTTTTCCCTACACAAAGGAAGCAACACAGCACTCTCTAAAGAAAAGGAGACAGAGAGGCCGTGACAGAGATCATTAGCTTTACTACAGTCAGAAATACCTCTGATGGCAAGATCACACGGGGAGAACACAGAAAGCAGAGAGGGAAGCTGGCTAAGGGCCTTTGTGGTGCCCAAACACAAGCAGCTCCATTTCTCTCTTCAACTCAGAAGGAACAGAGCTGCTGATGGCAAACCAGCCCAGGGAGAGGAACTGTGCTCCTGCCCTGCCAGACTTCATCCCAGCTCTCCATTAAGGACAGTGACAGGTCCTGTGTGTTTGTTCTCCTAAGCTCCTTACAGGGCTTATCAATATGTAAGTAACAGATCTGGCGCCCAAGCAGAGGCAGCACCACGAGTTTCCTCCAAGGCTCACACCTACCTTGATCTGCCTGTGGATGATGTCTCTGGTGATGTTGGCTTTTGCCATCTTCTTGCAGTGGGGCAGACCAAGAGAAGCAGTGGCAAGAGCTGCTGTGCATCCAAGCATGCCAGGGTCCACGCTGAGGGTGCTCAGTTACCTGCAGGACACGGGGACACAGCAGGGACACGGCGCGTTAGGCACTCACACACTGCCCAGCTCCAGAAACACAGGGGGCTGACAGCTGGGAAAGTGGGAATAGGGCTGGGAAACTGGGAATAGGGCTGGGAAACCGGGAATAGGGCTGGGAAACCGGGAATAAAGGCTCCTGAAGAAACCCAGGGAAGAAAAACGGAAGAATGAACGTCTGACTCAGGGCTGTTCCTGGTTTGTGGAGAAATTCAGGATGAGCAGAATTCCAGGACTGTATCAGCCTGGGAAATGCATGTTTCTGTCCCAGCAGAGCAGTCTCCTGTCCCAGGCTTCCCTCCCACCATTCCACGACCACTCATGTCCAAAGTCATGTTTCCTAAACTCTAAAAAGGTTATACTGTGAATAAACACAGCATTGATGCTTTTGGCCACATCTCTCTCATCTACTACACTGGATTATCAGCAGAACACCCCCAAAATATCCAAAAGGGCATAAACATTCCTTGGAAATCACAACATGAGGTCACAACTGAACACCTAATTACCTCAGCAAGAGAAAAGAGGTGACCAGTTAAAATTGAATTTCCAGGAGAAATTAAGAGTTTTGCACACTCTTAATGGAGTTTAATGTAGTAACCTAAATAACTGAAACCCCATGGAATTGGCTACTTCTGCTAAAAAAATATTCAAATTGCAGAGTGATGGTCCCAACCCCAAGCCGGACAGGCTGCCTAGCAAAGGATCAGTCAGATCAGAGAAATGCTGCAATTCCCCCAGTTTCCACCCCACAGCCTGGCCCATTCAGACATTTCTACAGCTCTCTTTAACATAACAAAAAGAATAAAAATGAAATTTCAAACACCCATTTTGTCCTATGTAACCTTCTAGTTTAAAAACATTTCCAAGCAGAACAAGCCAAAATTTTCCTCTTCTAAATGAGGAAATGCTGATTCATTGAAACCAGAGCATTTCACAGAAACACTGCAACAAACAGGAGTCCTGGCAACCCTCATCTGGTTCTCTGCTGCCACAGGAGGGCTCCCAGTGGCCCTCCTGTCCCACCCAGGGGGATTTCTTGTCTCCCTCTTTGAGAGCAGCTGGACTTGGCTCTTAGGGCCCCACCATGCCAGTGCCAGGCAGGCTGTCACCTCCCCACTGACAAACACCCCACTGCTCTTTTGGGAGTGTTTTTGTCACATTTCCCACCTCTAGTTATGGCTAATTTCTAATCAGCTCCTTTCTCTTCCAACAGCACCAAACAACCTCAAGGACACACGTGGGAAAACGCATGAGCATGGAAAGATCCACATCTCCCATATACAGCCATAAATAACCCACACCAGGAGGCCAATCTGGAGCTAAATAAGTCACTGCAAAACCATTAATACCCCAAAACCCCTCTGTACACACAGAGAGAAGGAACAGCCAAGCCCCCCAAAGCCACCACTCCCTAACAGACTGTTAGAAACTCTGTTTTTCAACAGAGACTCCTCTGTGCAGCATTTTCTACCTTGCGGGACATCCTAACTTTACTTCTTGAAAAATACAGGCGAGGAAAATCACCCAAGAAATCAGACCTTGGGTAACAGGCTTGGATAAACCCAGTCCAACAGGAATGCAGGAGCCCCAGGTGTCTCTCTTTCCAGGAAAGCGCTTCATTTGGCAGCTGGATGCTGCAAAAGGCTCAAAGGTCTCCCAGATTCCGTGCCTTTGCTTGGCCAAGAAGGCTCCAAGAGCCCTTCCTCCTTTCCCTTTGCTATTTTTTGGTGCTCAACAGGTATTCCCCAACTACAAAGGCTCTGGCAACCTTTAAATTACCATGGAACACAGACAAAGGAGTAAGAAGCCGAAATTCTCATTCCAGATCACATTCTGAGCATTAGCCACAACTGATCACAGCCCCCGACTCCCAGTCTCCATGGAGATGACACTGACCTCCTTCAAAAATTAAATAAATAAATAATAAACAAATAAAACAAATATTAAGTGTTCTTAACACTAAAGACTATTGACCCCACCACTGTACAGGCAGATCCAGCCTCCAGTTTCAAACTGACCCTGGAATAAAACAAAATCTCCCAAGACTTTTAGATCTCATGCAAAATACACGTAATAAAAATCCGACAAAAATCAACTCTGCCTCCCAATTTCTTAGACACAAAGGCCTCCAAACACAAAGTCCCTCCAAAGAGTCTGTCTTTGTCACCACTAAAGGAATTGGAAACTCCTTGGAAGCTTCCACCATGGAAATTGGTAAAGAATGTTCCTCTTTAGGCAAAACCACCGTGCAAATTCTGCTCTAACCCATTCTTGCAGCTTTTAACTGACCCAGCACAAGCAGCCCCTGGTGGCACGAGGGACAGAGTCCCAGAGCGAGGGACGCCTCAGGACAGATCTGCTGCCACCAGGCAGAGACAACCCCAGCCCCGGCTCTGTGCTCCAGGCCAGCCCTGGAACAAGCTGGGCTGCGGAGGAGCTGCTGCCCCGCAACAAAACCACCCTGAGTCCCTTCCAACCACCCCATCCCATGGCCCGTGGCCTCTCTGGGGCTACCCCCTGCATGGCACCGGGGCACCAAGGTTTCCCTACCGCCCCTCAGGGACAGCTCTCCCTCATCCCTCACTGCTCCAACCTGGAACAGCCCGGACAGGACTGAAAACCTGGGGTGCAGTGCCAGCCTGTGCTCCCACTGCTCCCGGAGCACACAGAGAGAGAGCAGGACTCCCACCTGCAGCTCTGCACTCTCCCTGCCCTCTGTGGCCACACAGCACTGCAGGGCACAAGCGGGGCTTTCGCAAGGCTAAACCACAGTCAAAAATTAACAAGGCACACATTGCCGTGGGCTCCAAACTGGGCAGGCTCTGTTGACACTGACAGCCGCTGAAAAGCCCCTTAAGCTCCTGGGAAAGTACACTTCCAAAGGGTACTCCAGGGCATGGACAGGAACACTCACGCCGAGCCTGGAAACAAAACCTCCGCCCTGATAGCACAAATAATTCCATCAATTTAACATCAAACGCTCCCAACATGGCCTGGATTTGGGGGATTGCTCCTTGGCTGGACTGTATTTCCCTCTCACGGAGCCACCTGAGCACCTCCCACCCACAGCACAGGGGGGCAGAGCCCCAGCCCTGGCACCAGCACCCTTTGGGAAAGCTCCATCCGCCCCACGGAGCTCCCCAGAGCAGCAGGACTCCCAACACCAGCACTTCCCAACAAGCAACCCCATTCCTGACCGCCTGCATGTGCCCAAGCGTCTCAGGCTCCACACTCAAGGTCACTGGAAAAAAGCAGCACTGCACACCACGAGCCTCTGGATACACCGCTCATCCCAAGGGAGGATTCCACAGACCCTTCCCTTCAGCACCTGTAAATTATTTCACCCAGACCCTTCCCTTCAGTACCTGTAAATTATTTCACCCCTCCAAACACCACCCAGAGCCCACTCCGAGAGGCTTCTTTATCCTCACAACTTATTTCCCTGCCCTCTTGACTTCCCAAGAGGTCACAGACCAAATTAAAATATATAAAGTGTAGACAGCATTTTTTTTTTTTAAGGAAACCTGAAGAACCAAGAGGGAATGCCCTGGTTAGCAGCAAACACCTTGTTAAAAGAAGGTTTTTCTCAGCTGAAGGAGCTCTCAGGAGCTCCCCGGGACAGATGGCTGGAGCAGGGAGCAGGAGAAGGGGTGAGAGGGGAGCCCTGGCAGGGGCAGCACAGGGGAACTCTGACACACTCAGGGCACTCGGTGCTCCCAGCTCAGCCCTCCCACTGCAATCCTGCCTCCCTGACCCCCAGCTGACACACCCACAGAAAAAGGAAGAGAACAGAGAACCCCCAGCACCAAGATCCACACGGGCCAGCAGCTCCAGGAGGAGAGGCTGACCCCCTGTCCAAGGAAAGCGGCTGCAGCACGCCCAGCAGGGCAGGGAACGGCTCTGGACAAGGAACAGGGAGCAGAGGAGGGAGCAGGGCAGGGTCACAGCCAGGAAAGCGGAGAGGAGCGTGAGGACAGGGCAGTGCTGGGCTGGGAAGGGGAAAGGAGGCAGAAAGCAGGAGCTGTACCTGGCAGGGGTGGCACCAGCAGGAACGGGGCCTGGGGAAACGGGAGCGAGGGGCTGCGGTGGGAGGATGGATAAGGGAGAGATCCCTAAAGGCAGTCGGACTCCTGGGGGAAAGGGACACCGGACAGAGCCTGGGCTGGGGGGAACTGATGGGAAAGACAGGGGTGGGGGAAATGTCAGCAAAGGGAGGCAAGGGGGACAGCGGAGAGGCAAGGGGGCTCGTGGGGGTGCAGCTGTCAGGGAAGGGGTTGGGGCCTGCAGGGCAGGCAGCTGACAGGGAAGGGGGTACAGGAACGGCTGACAGGGAAGGGGCAAGAGGTGTGTTTCACTGGGGAGGAACGGGGGGCACCGGGAGCAGAGCTGCCAAGGAACGGGGGTACCGGGGGCAGAGCTGCCAGGGAGCGGGCACCGGGGCCGGCGGACCGACAAGGGGCCTGGCAGATGTAGCTGCGAGCGAAGCGGGCACGGGGCGCAGCTGCCAGGGAAGGGAAGGGGGCACCGGGGGGCGGCGGGCACGGAAGGGCTCGGGGGTGGGGGGCTCTGTCAGGGCGGCGGGGCCCGTCCGGCCCGCGGGGGCCCGTTACCTGTCAGGCCTGCCGGGCGCGAGCGCAGCGGGCACCGGAGGCTGCGAGGCTCCATCCATGCGGGGCAGAGCGGGACGCAGCGCAGGGGCCGCGGCGGGGCCCCGGCCGTGCCCGCCGCCCCCGGCCCTCGGTACCCCCGCCAGCTGTCCGGGGCTGCGCTGCGCCCCCCGCCGCCGCCGCGCGCTGCGCATGCGCCACGCCAACTGCGCAACCGCCCCCCCCGCGCGCCGCCGCGCCCCGCCCCGCGCAAATGGCGTAAATCCCGTTCGTGAATGCCGCCCCTTCCTGCCCGCCGCCGCGCCGGGACTGACAGCTCGATGAGCCAATGGGAAGGGAGGAAACTGACCAGGAGAGATCCGCCAATCGGCGCCGAGGGGGCGGGAGCGTGGAGGCGCGAAGGGACTGCTGGGAGATGTAGTTAAAGGGAAATGATGGCCGCCCGCTCCGCTGCCCCAAACCTGGGGATTAGAGCCCCAAACCTGCGCTCGGACCGCTCCACAGCGGCCAGGACGGTGAAGGGCCTGCAGGGGAAGCCAGGAAGGCATGAGCTGAGGTCACTCAGTTTGTCCAGCCTGCAGAAGAGGGGGCTCAGGGTCCCGTTCCTGGCCCTGGAAATGTCCCTGTCCCACTCCTGCCATGGCAGGGACGCCTCCCACTGTCCCAGGCTGCTCCCAGCCCTGTCCACCCTGGTCCTGGGCACTGCCAGGGACCCAGGGGCAGCCACAGCTGCTCTGAGCACCCTGTGCCTGCCCACACTCATTTCATTCCCAAAATCCCACCTAAATTTACACCCCACCAGCTTTAAGGCTATTCCTCCTTGTCCTGCCTCTCCGGACCCCTTTAAATAATCCGTTTTCCTTGAGCCAACCCTTGTTGGCTCCTTCAGGGGCTGGAAAGCTGCAGTTGGGTCACCCTGAGGCTCCTCTTGTCCCCACCCCGTCCTGCAGCCTTTGCTCCGGGCAGAGGAGCCGAACCCCCCGATTCTGCAGGGACACCCCAGGACCCTCCGTGCCAGGCTGGCTGAACCCCGGGCCCTTTGGCATCTCCCCTCCCTGCGGCAGCACCGAGCCCGGCGCTGCTCGGAAAACAAAACTCTGTGTAAAATAAAGCGCAAAGAGCCAGGCGGTGGCAGTGTTTGCAAAACCCTTCCCACCCGCCCTGGGGACACTGAGGACAAGCCAGCCCAGTCCCGATCCTCCTAATGAACCCTCCCAAAAACGGGGAGGTGCGTGAAAGAAAGCAAAACTTACCCACTCACCTCTCCTATAACTTATTTCCACAATTAAGCGTTCCTGAAGCCTGCTAATAAAGCGTAATGAATAGTTTAAATTTTCATTTGGAACTTAATTCCCTGGCTCCCGGATAATCCCAGCTGCACGGCGGAGGAAAATTCCTGCTTGGTCATTCCAAAAGAAGGAGGAAAAGCCCCTTAAATCAGAGACATCGGGCCCGGGGACTCCTCCTCGCACCTCCAGCCTCACGAATGGCAGCTGCAGTGATTTGTCTCCATCCTGCAAGTCATTAAACCTATTCAGCTGCTGTCAAAGTCCTCCACGGAAGGTAATTGTTAATTGTTGCCTCTGCATCAGTCCAGATTCTAATTAAACAAATAATAACCGGGATCCATCCTCACAAAAGGGTTTTATCTTCTTTCCCCAGATGCCATCTCCATGGGGACCCAAAGCTCCACGCAGAAAATTCAGATGCCCTTGACATGGAAGTTTTCCTTGCTGGTGCAGAGGAAACTGGGCCATGGGAGCTGGATTTTCTCTCAGGCTGGTGACAGGAGTGCCAGGCTGGGGCCAAGCAGGACTTGCTGGTCCTGGCTGTCAGAGCTGGAGTTGGCTGGTGCAGTGTGAAAGCTGGGGAATGCAAACAAGGTGTTCTCCCAGCAGCGCAGCTCCTGCAGGAGAGCCACACCTGGAGAGGATCTTCGTGGAACAGGGCTGTGGCTGTTCTGAGGAAAGGTGCAGGGAGCAGGGAATAAACCTGCCTGAGAGCCTTCCCTTTTCACAGTGTTGAAATTTAAGTCATACAAAAGGTATTTTTAATTGTTATTATTAATTTTAAAAGGCGTTTCAATAATGTATTTTAAAATTAATAATAATTTAAAATAATGTATTTTAAAATTAATAATAAATTTAAATTATTTCAACAATAATTTTAAAAGTCACCAGTTTGCTGGCGACTTTCCTGTCTCCTTTTCTATCCTCAACCTACACAGAAGGAAAAAGGGAATTCAGTGTAAAACCCCCACAACACGCACACAAAGTTCAATTTCACACCCCGTGCCACAGTTAGGACGTCCCAGGGTGAAGATGCAGTTTCACAGACACGGATCTTACTCTGTAAAGTGCTTTGTCCTGCAGACACCTGGAGCTGGACTGGGGTTTGTCTGCAGGTTAAAACAGGCCAGAGCAAGGAAATCTCCACTTGGCCAAGGACCTGCACCAACCCAAATCCTTTGGAGCATTTCCAGCTGTTCTGTACCTGCTCTGCTTCCAGGAACTGCCTCTGGAGGCCAAGCTGCCCCCAGGGTTTTGCCCACATCACCAGCTCAGGCTTCTCACCCAGATATGACTAAGCCCTTCAGAACGAGAAACGCTCAGGGTTTCTTGCCTAATTGCTAAAACAGATTAATCTGGCTGCCCAGCACACGGCCAAACGGAAAAGAGGAATTGACACACCTAGCGTGTTCCTGCTGGGGCTGATGATGTGCTTTAATGGATGGGTCACGTTTGGGGATGATTTTCCATGCTGCTCCCCTCCTGCCCTCCCTATTCCCTGCATCCTCTGACCACTAGCGCTTTGGGAGGATTAAATCAAGAGTGTAGCTGGTGCAAACCAGCAAACGTCACCTTCAAAGCTCGAGGCTCAGCTGCCACATGGCATGGCAAGGGCCCATGCACTTCTCACAAGAATTAAGGGCTGCATCTTTACCAAAAGGCCCCTCAGCTCCTGAAGTTTGGGCAGCAAAGCAGGTTTGGGTTGTTCTGATCACACACATGCGACAGCCAGGGTGCTGGAGGAGAGCCAAGAAATCAGGGAGGCTGAGCCGGCCCGGTGCCAGCGGCCCCCCCAGGCTGCTCCAGAGGTTTCAGCGGAGCCTTATCAGATTTCCTGGTGACTCAGAGCGAGCGAGCGAGCGAGCGAGCGGTCACCGGGGAGAAGGGCACGGGCTCGGCTGTGCCCAGGGAGCTGTGCCCGTGCCCGTGCCCCGTGGCCGGTCCCGCCTGGGCACCCCTGTCCCTGCCAGCCCCGGTGCGCGGCGCAGAGCCCCCCGTGCTCCCCGACAGCAGCAGACACCTGCCCCACATCCCGCTGTGCTCCGGCACCCGGACCGCGCTTTGGGGCTTGGATTCCCGCACAGCTCCGCTCCCTGCGCGGCCCCCGCTGCGCTTCCCCCCGAGCCAGCCTTGCAGAGCGCCCTCTGCCCCCGGGGCCCTCTGCCCCTGCACCCCCTTCCCCTGCTTCCTCTGCCCCTGCACCCCCTTCCGCCCCCTCCCACCCTTTTCCTTTCCATTTTCCCCTTCCCTTCCTTCCCTCTCCCATCAGCGCCCCCAGCTCCCTTTCTCCCCTCTTATCCCCCTGTCCGCTCTCCTCGCACAGCCCCGCTGCGCTCCCGGCCCCGGCCCCGAGTCCATCCCCATCGCCATCCCCATCCCCATCCCCATCCCCATCCCCATCCCCATCCCCATCCCACCCCATCCCATCCCATCCCCATCCCCATCCCCATCCCATCCCATCCCATCCCATCCCCATCCCCATCCCCATCCCGTCCCGTCCCGTCCCGTCCCGTCCCGTCCCGTCCCGTCCCGTCCCCATCCCCATCCCCATCCCATCCCATCCCATCCCATCCCATCCCATCCCATCCCCATCCCATCCCATCCCATCCCATCCCATCCCCATCCCATCCCATCCCATCCCCATCCCCATCCCCATCCCCATCCCATCCCATCCCCATCCCCATCCCATCCCATCCCCATCCCCATCCCATCCCGTCCCATCCCATCCCGTCCCTTCCCCGCCCTCCCCGCCGCTCCCCGCCCCGCTCCCGCCTCCCGCCGCCGGCGCCGCCCCGCCGGTGCCTCCCTGGGCCGCGTCCCGCCCGCTGTGTGGGCCGAGCCCGGCGCCGCGGCCGGCCCAGCTCCGCTCGGGCTGTGGCGGGGCGGCTCCAGCGCTCGCCGCCGCGGCGGCCCCGCCGCCCCCCGCCCGCGCCCCGCGCCCCGCGCCCCTCGGGCCTCGCCGCCGCCATGGGCGCCGCGGCCCTGCGCGCCCTGCCCTGGGCGCTGCTGCTGCTGGGGCCGCTGCTGCCCGGGCAGGTCCTGCAGGCCAACCCCATGCTCACCTCCGAGGGCCAGCCCGCGCCGCTGCCCGGCGGCGCCGTGCCCGGCTTCACCGCCGCGCCGCCCGCCGCGCCCGAGGAGATCCACCCGCTCAAGGAGCAGCCGGCCAACGGCTCGGCCGAGGGGCACGCCAAGCACCGCAAAGCCTTCCCGGTCATCGGCATCGACTACACGCACGTCCGCATCCCCTTCGAGATCTCCCTCTGGATCCTCCTGGCCTGCCTCATGAAGCTGGGTAGGTGGGCGGCGTGGTGGGGGCGTGCGTGGGAAAGGGCCTGCGGAGGGCCTGGAGAAGGAGGGACCCCCGGGCGAATGGGACAGAGACCCCCAGGCATCACAAAGAGTGACCCTCGTGAGCATCTGCCCCGAGAGAGCCGCCGAGCATCCCGGGCGGGACCCCCCAACCGGGTGGGACAGACACCCCCAGCCATCCCAAGGAGTGGCTCCTGAGAGCACCCCGAGGAGCGACATCCTAGGGAGAGACCCTCTGGACATCCCAGGGTGGGACCACCCCAGACATCCCAGTGCAAAATCCGCCGCACATCTTCTGCAGAGCTCCCAGGCCGGCTGGGCCGGGGTGGGCACTGCTCTCCCCGCGACCTTGGCTCTCTGTCCCGGGCCTGGGGGACAGCAGCATCCCGGTCCCTCCACTCCCACCTGGGACCGGCCTGGGCATGCTGCTGACCCTGCTTGGGCCAGGTCTGCTCTCCTGCCTGTGACACCCAGGGAGGAAGCGCCCCGTTTGCTCACTTCCTCCCTAACCACAGATGCTTTCTGTAACCTTGGAGAAGTCCCTCAGAAGCCTCCCGGTGCCCGGCCTCCCCTTCCTCCCCCTCCGCAGCAGCAGAGCGGAGCGCCTTTGCCCGTGCTGCCTGCGCAGCGTCCCGAGATTCCTGCATTAAAGAGAGCGGCTGGGGCTGGAAAAGGCACCTGCTGGGCTGCGCCCGGGATGCCCCGCTCCGGGAGAGCATCAGAGCATCCCTCTGCCGGGGCGGGGGCTGTTGACAAAGTGTTTTCCAAACTTCTGCAGCTGGATCAATAGCGGCCGAATTAGCCCAAACTGTGACGCGGTGGAGCCTGCTGTGCTGTCCCCGGCAGTGCAGAGGTTGAGCTGGCCCTGCTCCCATCCCTGGTGATACAGCCAGGGGGACAGGTGGAGTGTTTGCCTTGGAGCAGGTGAGGAGGGAAGGGAGCTCTGTGCTCCTTCGTTTTGCTCCTCAGTTGCCATCAGTGGTTTGATAACACTCATTTATGGGGTGCTGCAGCTTGCTGAGGGAAGTCTTGCTTTAGGAGCTTTCTAAAGCTGGTTCCTGTTGTAAACTGTGCCCTGTCCTGGTCTGGAGGGCTCTGAGAGACCCCCAGGACTCAGATCCTTCCTGCCCAGCTGCTCCTCACATACCCCATCCCCTTCCCGGCCCGCTGAGCGTGCGTGGGCAGGTGCAGCCCCATTCCCACAGTGCCTCCCGAGTGCTTTATTTACGTGCAGGCGGAGGAGTGAGAGCACTTCAGACCCGCAGGCTTGTCTGGGAGACAGGCACTGAGGACAGGCTGGAGCCAGGTGGGCTTTGTGCCTTCCTGGCGTTCCCCAGAGCACCTGGGGTGGAAGGTGCCTCTGCCTGGGGAGGCAGGGCTGCCTTCACAGGGCTCCCTTCGCTGTGGCACTGCGCCTTCAGCGCTGCTCCCGGAGCCGGGAGTGATGAAATCAGGAATATCTGTGCGGAAGCTGGAGCAGAAAGGAGGGGCCAATGGCCCGCGGGCCTGCCGGGGAAAGCTGGCAAACAGCAGGGCGAGCAGAGCTCAGGGGATGGAGGGGACACCCAGCAGCCTGTGCCACTGCTGCCATGGGGAGGGGACACCCAGCACTCTGTCACTGCTGCTGTGAGGAGGGGACACCCAGCACCCTGTGCCACTGCTGCTGTGAGGAGGGGACACCCAGCACTGTCACTGCTGCCATGGGGAGGGGACACCCAGCACCCTGTCACTGCTGCTGTGAGGAGGGGACACCCAGCACCCTGTGCCACTGCTGCTGTGAGGAGGGGACACCCAGCACCCTGTGCCACTGCTGCCATGGGGAGGGGACACCCAGCACCCTGTCACTGCTGCTGTGAGGAGGGGACACCCAGCACTCTGTCACTGCTGCCATGGGGAGCTGACACCCAGCAGGCTGTGTCACTGATGCTGATGTGGGGAGCTAACACTCAGCACTCTGTGCCACTGCTGCTGTGAGGAGGGGACACCCAGCATTCTGTCAGAGTGCTGTGGGAGCTGCTCCTGCCTCCCTTGCCCGCAGCCAGGGCTCCGTGGTGCTGCTGCTGCTGCAGGAGAAGTTGTGGCTGTCGGCTGTCAGCTCTTTGATGCTGCACGAGTCTTATGCAAGGCTGCGTGTTTCGAGGGGGGTATCTGAGGAGAGGCTGCCCTGCAAGTCTGGCAGAGGTGGCACGTGCTGTGCAGAGCTCCAGAGGTGCTGGCTATGCCAGAATCCACACCTCAGCTTACCCTCAGCTGTGGCAGGGCCTTGGCACAGGGCGGTCCCGGGACACCCCTTTCCTTGGCCTCCCTTCCTCGTTTTGCATTCTTGTCGTGCTGCCTTGGCAGGTAATTCCCCAGTTGCAGGTACAGCTCCCTGTGTTTGTGAGCAGCCAAAACCCTCTCACTGCTCTGCGTCCCTCTCCCAGCCCCATCCTTCCTGCCCTGCATCACGGGGGGCTGTTCAGCAGCAGCAAAATAGGCTTTTTCCACGCAGGGATGGCTCTTACACAGCTGGGCACTGCTGGCAGCACAGCCTGGAATGGCAGGATGGGGCTCACACAGCCCTGGCTCCCCACACCAGACAGGGTCTGCAGCATCCCATTTCCTGCAAGGGAACGAGGGGAATGATAAATAGAACAGGATTTTGTGCTTCCTCCTTCTCCTCGCACAGTCAGTGTGCATTATTGATGCATCGGGGTGATCCTGAGGGGACCAGCATCATCTCTTTCCAAGAACAGGAATTCCCAGGGTGTGGGCTGTGCATGACAGCTCAGCCCCTCCTGCGTGCCCCCCTCCAGCCCCACAGTGCTCCTTGCTGGCTGAAGCTGCTGAATGAGCCACAGGTTGCTCCAAAAGTGAGTCTTCAGCCCCGTGAGTCACTGCAGGGTGTCACCCACCCTCGGGCAGTGCAGGGTGACCATGCTGAGGAGCCCAGGAATGCTCCCAGGGCTCTGCTCTGCAGCCTGACCTTGTCCTGTTGCTCAGCTTCCCCCTTTTGCTCCTGATGCTTTACACAGCTCTTCAGACTGAAATGCATGCAGGGCATTTGTCCTTTCTCCAGCAGCTCTCACTGTGGGTTTGTTTCGGGAGTCAGAGGTGTGAGCTGAGCCCTTGCCCTTTGCTGCAGATTTTGTGAAGTGCCTCAGAGGAGTTGGTTTGTGGAGGGTCCCTCAGCGGGCAGGGCACAGGGGATGTGTGTCCCCAGCGTGTCCTGCAGGCGTGGGCTGTTCCTGCTGTGCTAATCCCCCTGCAGAAGGGGAAGCTGCTGCTGGCTGCTTTGCTTAATGCTCACATGGTATTTTGGGCTGAGTATGGGAAGAGGGAGCGAGGGGCAGCTACAACCATGTGCAGATCGGGTCTGGTGGTGGCCTGGCTTTGCCAGGAGAAGCCTTTGCAGCTGCAGGTTGCAGCCAGACGTTGTCCCAGCCTGTTGTACTGTTGCAGAAGGCCAGACCTTCCCAAAACAGCCCAGTCAGGAGCTCCCTGTGCCCTTCTCCAAGGTTTGCAGGGGTGTTGTGAGGCTCCTTCACACCGTGCCCAGGGAGAGGTTGGTGAGCTGAGGGGATTCCCTGCAGGAAAACCTGCTCTCCTCTCTGAGGATTGACCTTTCAGCTCACGTGGCTCCCGGAGACGTTGAGGGGAATTCAAGTTGGACTGTAAATACATCCTCGTTTCAGGGGAAAGGGAAGGAGTGAGTCAGGAATGTAAATAACAGATTGTGGTCAGCTTTGCTGGCTGCGCTGGGCCCAGCAGGCAGAGCTCTGTGGTGAGCACCAGCTCCCACCCACCCTGGAGGAGAGCTGGGGCTACCTGTGCCCAGAGCAGCTGTGGCTGCCCCATCTCTGGAAGTGTCCAGGGCCAGGCTGGACAGGGCTTGGAGCACTGGGACAGGGGAAGGTGTCCCTGCCCATGGTGAGAGGTGTGGAACTGGGTGGGCTTTGAGGTCCCTGGGATATGGGGGGTGTGGAACTGGGTGGGCTTTGAGGTCCCTTCCCACCCAGACCATTCCATGATTCTGTGACTCCTGGTGCCCACCAAGCTGCTCTATCACTTCCCTCCTCTGCAGGAGAAACCAGGATGGAAAAATCCTCATGCATCAAGGTAAAGGCAGTTTAATAAAGCAGAAGCAAAGGTCACGTGCGGAAACAAAGGGAAACAAAAGATTTATTCTCTACTTCCCATCAGCAGATGATGTCCAGTCACTTCCTGGGAAGTTCCTTCAGAAGCAGGGTGGCTGCTCCGGAAAGCAAATGTCCTGATTAGAGCTGCCCACCCTCTCTTCCTCTGTTGCCTTTGCGTGATGTGGTGTGTGATGTCCCCGTGGTCAGTGTGGGACAGTCCCAGCAGTGTCCCCTCCCAGCCCCAGCTCCTGCTGGGGGTCACTGTGGGGCAGCTTGGGTGCTGTGAGCAGCTCGGGGTGTTATCAGCCCCCTCCAGCCACCACGGAGGGCTCAGGTGGGGCAGAGGGGCTCAGCTGAGCCGGAGCCAGGCCGTGGGGACATCCCTCCCTGTGTCCCCATGGCAGGGACCATGCTTGCATGAGGCAGTGCTTGCAGCTGAGCTCCTTCACTCACCGCTGCTGCTCACTGTGACAGTCACTGAGTCACTGCTGTGTCTCTCCTTCCCCCTTGGCAGCCCTGCTGTGTCTGGGAGAGAGGACGTGAGCCCAGCAGGCCAAGTACCAATGCGTTCTGCTGCCACCCCGCAAACCAGCCCGAGTCACCTGCAGGGCTCTCCCTGCCCCTCCACAGCCAGTGACAGCTGCCAGCGCCAGCCTGGCACTCACAGGGCTGTCCCCAGCGTGTCCCCACCCTGTGCCTGTTGGGCTGGTGTAAAACGAGCTGGGGACGGAGCTGTGCTCAGTGAGCAGAGCCCAGAGCTGTGCTGGGGTGGGTTGTGTGGGGACACGCTGGTGCCCTGGGCAGGTTTGGTGTCACAGCTCAGCTCTCCGTGCCAGCACAGCTCCTGTGTTTGGTGACACTGCTTTGGAGAGCTCCAGTATTATGTGCTGGTGCCCGGGCAGGTTTGGTGTCACAGCTCAGCCCTGCATGCCAGCACAGCTCCTGTGTTTGGTGACACTGCTTTGAGAGCTCCAGTGCTGTGTGGGGACACCCTGGTGCCCTGGGCAGGTTTGGTGTCACAGCTCAGCCCGCCATGCCAGCACAGCACCCTGCTCGGTGACACTGCTTTGGAGATCTCCAGTATTATGTGCTGGTGCCCGGGCAGGTTTGGTGTCACAGCTCAGCCCTCCATGCCAGCACAGTGCCCTGCTTGGTGACACTGCTTTGGAGATCTCCAGTGCTGTGTGGGGACACCCTGGTGCCCTGGCAGGTTTGGTGTCACAGCTCAGCCTGCAATGCCAGCACAGCTCCTGTGTTTGGTGACACTGCTTTGAGAGCTCCAGGGCTGTGTGGGGACACCCTGATGCCCTGGGCAGGTTTGGTGTCACAGCTCAGCCTGCAATGCCAGCACAGCTCCTGTGTTTGGTGACACTGCTTTGAGAGCTCCAGTGCTGTGTGCTGGTGCCCTGGGCAGGTTTGGTGTCACAGCTCAGCCTGCAATGCCAGCACAGCTCCCTGCTCGGTGACACTGCTTTGAGAGCTCCAGTGCTCCCCAGCACTGCTGTGCCTGCAGAGGAGCAAGATTAGGGAAGGTCCCGGTGCCTGTGAGCTGGTGATAGGAGCTGGGAGAAGAAGGGCAGAACCTGACGGGTGCAGGTGGGGTTGTGGAGCCCCACAGAGGCTCCGGGCATGGGGGTGGCTCCTGTGCCTGGAGGAAAAGAGACAATTTCAAAATTGCCACAGAAACGTTTGTGGAAGCTGGTGGCTGCTGGCTGGCAGCGAGATTTGGGTGCTAAAACTCTTGGGTGCTAAAACACTTGGGTGCTTTTCAAACGTTTTTATCAGCCCACATCCCTGCCCTGGAATCGTGGCTTTTGGAGGAGCCACCCCAAGGTTTTACAGAGCCCTGGGAGTGGAGGAGCCTGAGATTCCTGTGGGCTGATAAGCAGGGTGGGAAACCTGCTGTGGTGGTGGCCCTGGATGGAAGAGCTGGATCTTGAGGCCAGACACATCAGGAACACCCCAGAGCAAAGCCACTGGCGTGGGGACACCTCTGCCGGTGCCACCTGCAAGGGAGGGAGTGGCACAGCCAGGAAACGTTGCCAGAGGAGCTGTGCCCAGTGTGGGGAGTGCGTGTGTGTGACTCCCCAGGTGTGCTGGGGTCGCCTCTGTGGCCCTGGTGCACCC
Organism: Melospiza georgiana; assembly: GCF_028018845.1. NCBI lineage: Eukaryota > Metazoa > Chordata > Aves > Passeriformes > Passerellidae > Melospiza > Melospiza georgiana. The sequence continues at coordinate 9,331,219 of NC_080453.1, read as the reverse complement.
CAGGTGTGCCCTGCTGGCCTGGGGGAAGGGGCTGTTCCTGCTGGATCCTGGCCCTGGCTTATCCAGGTTCCCTCTCTGGGCCAGAGGGAAATGTTTGCCTCATTCCTGGTTGCAGTGTTTGTCCTACAACCTGGCTTATCTCTGCTGGCTGCAGACACGGGGTGGTGAGAGCTTGGGGATCACCCCAGTGTCCCCCCTTGTCCCAGGGAGCTGGGCTTGGGGAGAGGCTCTTCAGAAAGGATTTTGGAGTGCTGCTGCAGCTGGTGCCACACAAGTGTAAATTGTCGTGATGATGAATTTAAACAGTCTCTTCCAGTGCAGACTTGTTGCATTCCCACTTCCTTGTTGGGGGATGATCTAAACATGCTCTGGCTCCCTTTTCCCCTGCTTTGCCATCTCAGAGAAAACAGCCACAGCATTTATTTTTTCCTCTGTGATCTGCCCGCTGCTGGTGTCTGAGCTAAAAAACATCCAAACTGTTCCCTCCATGGATCTGAGAAAACCATTAGTTTAATTATGGTTGGAAGAGTGAAGGATTCCTGCTGTGCGGTGCGGGATGGTGATGGATGGGGAAAGCAGCACAGGTCTGTGACCACAGCCATTCCTCCCTGATGTCCATTAAGGCAGGATCACACCCCGTGGCAGCCTTGCCTCTGCTCCCTGCAGGGACCCTGCTGTCTGTGGCAGCTTCTGGGCCTCAGGGCCCTCAGGAACCAAAGCTTTTGTTTCATCCCATTTACCAGCAAAGGCCTGGACACCTGGTGCTGGGGTCAGGGATGGGCTGGCTTCCCACACGGGCTGGGGATGGAATTTGGGGTGTGGGTGCTGCACGTGCTGGGGCAGCCAGGGCCCAGCTTGGTGCTGGCCTGGCTCTCAGGAGATGCCAGGTGCTGGCCTGGCTCTCAGGAGATGCCATGGAGCTGGCCTGGCTCTCAGGGACGTGCCATGGAGCTGGCCTGGCTCTCAGGAGATGGCAGGAGCTGGCCTGGCTCTCAGGGACGTGCCATGGAGCTGGCCTGGCTCTCAGGAGATGCCAGGTGCTGGCCTGGCTCTCAGGAGATGGCAGGAGCTGGCCTGGCTCTCAGGGACGTGCCATGGAGCTGGCCTGGCTCTCAGGAGATGGCAGGAGCTGGCCTGGCTCTCAGGGACGTGCCATGGAGCTGGCCTGGCTCTCAGGACATGCCATGGAGCTGGCCTGGCTCTCAGGGACGTGCCATGGAGCTGGCCTGGCTCTCAGGAGATGGCAGGAGCTGGCCTGGCTCTCAGGGACGTGCCATGGAGCTGGCCTGGCTCTCAGGAGATGCCATGGAGCTGGCCTGGCTCTCAGGAGATGGCAGGTGCTGGCCTGGCTCTCAGGAGATGCCATGGAGCTGGCCTGGCTCTCAGGAGATGCCATGGAGCTGATCTGGCTCTCAGGAGATGCCATGGAGCTGGCCTGGCTCTCAGGAGATGCCATGGAGCTGGCCTGGCTCTCAGGAGATGCCGTGGAGCTGGCCTGGCTCTCAGGAGATGCCAGGAGCTGGCCTGGCTCTCAGGAGATGCCGTGGAGCTGGCCTGGCTCTCAGGAGATGGCAGGAGCTGGCCTGGCTCTCAGGAGATGCCATGGAGCTGGCCTGGCTCTCAGGGACGTGCCATGGAGCTGGCCTGGCTCTCAGGAGATGGCAGGAGCTGGTCTGGCTCTCAGGAGATGGCAGGAGCTGGCCTGGCTCTCAGGAGATGGCAGGAGCTGGCCTGGGTCTCAGGAGATGCCATGGAGCTGGCCTGGCTCTCAGGAGATGGCAGGAGCTGGTCTGGCTCTCAGGGACGTGCCATGGAGCTGGCCTGGCTCTCAGGAGATGGCAGGAGCTGGCCTGGCTCTCAGGACATGCCATGGAGCTGGCCTGGCTCTCAGGAGATGCCATGGAGCTGGCCTGGCTCTCAGGACATGCCAGGTGCTGGCCTGGCTCTCAGGACATGCCATGGAGCTGGCCTGGCTCTCAGGAGATGCCAGGAGCTGGCCTGGCTCTCAGGAGATGCCATGGAGCTGATCTGGCTCTCAGGAGGTGCCATGGAGCTGTTGCTGCCCTGAGCCCTGCAGCTGACCCGGGCTGGCTTGTGGGGTGGCAGCAGAACGTGTTGATCCTTGGCCTGTTTGGTGCCCATCCTTTGTCCCAAACTGCCCAATCCCCCAGCCACAGCTTGCCCACCGTACCCGGAGATGCTGGGGTTCCCTTGGGAGTTACTGGGGTGGAGGACAAGGCTTTTGTCTGCAATTAATGCAGCTGAACAGTTTCCTTTGGGGTTTGAGGGTTGCACATGGGAGAAGGGAAATGCAGGTGGAGGTGCAGGGCAGAGGGTCGTTCTTGGGGTGTCAGTAATCCTGTGGCACACAGGGACTGCGGCCCCTCTGTGCAGACGAGACACAGATATCTCTCTAGCACTTGTACTCACCAGATGCTCATTAGACTTGCAAATAAATACTAATTTATCACAATCCTTCCCTTTTCCCTCCTGCAAGCCCTGGTTTTGGCTGTAGGTGCAGGGCTGGTGGGGGCTCTGAGCCTGTCCCAGGATCATGCAGGGCCTGGTCCTTGGTGCAGCATCCTTGGAGCTGTGGGCACCAACAGTAATGGGCATGAATTGCTGCAGCTGCCTTGTAAACATTTGCTTTCTTTTTATTTTTTTTTTCTTCTGTTTTGGGTCCCCAAGGCCTAATTTGCTCAAATAAAACCCGAAATCCACACGGAATACTCTGTGGAAACACAGCCTTGCTGAGTGGAGCTGGAGCTGGGCTGCACCTCATCCCTGCAATGGGCTGCCTGAGTCAGCAGCAGCTTTCTCTCACCCATTGGGGCTCAAAACTGCCAGCGTGGGTTTGATGAACACCTCAGTGAGACCAGGGCCAGACAGCTTCCAAGGGAGCAGCAGAGGAGCAGGAGATGGTTTGGGTTGAACCAAGTGCTGGTGGTTGAGTCTCTCACTGCACTGAGGTCCCACCATCTGTTCCCCGTGGTGCTGGATATCTCAGGGACCACTCTGATTCCACAGTGCCTTCCAGCTGTGTGTTAACCTTGTCGTGCTCTGTTCTTTGGCTCTTTCCTGGGGCAGCAGAGCTCGTGTGTTCCTGCTTGGGAAGGAGGAAACCAAAGTGAAAGCTCAGCAGAACGGGCGTGCACACACTCGCTGCCTGTTTGCCAGAAAGGGCAGGATCCAGGCTGAGCCTTGCTTGGAGTGGGGCAGAGAGATGAATCTGGTGGTGTGTCACCTCTGGGGGTACAGAAATGGTGGTGTCTCACCTCTGGGGGTACAGAAATGGTGGTGTGTCACCTCTGGGGGTACAGAAATCTGGTGTCACATCACCCCTGTCTCTTGGGGCTCCTTCCCAGACCCTGCCTGCGTAAGAAGGGCACGGCTGAGGCTCGTTTGAAGTTGGGCTGGTGTTTTGAGTGGAAAGTTTAGGAATTCAAAGTACTTTTTTAGTCAGAGAGACTAAAGAGAACACACAGATTTTCTCGGGTTGCCCAGGAGTGACTCACAAACATCTCAGCATCCGAGGTCTTTGTCTCCAGAGAGTTGCAATGCAATCGACCTCCAGGGACAGCACTTAAATCCCACTGAACAGAGGGAAATAATTCCCCTCTCTTGTGCAAGACACACACTTGCAGAGCAGACACCCGTGGCAGCAGTTTATTCCCAGTGCCTGGAATTATTCTGCATTTTGGAGTCACGACATGCTCGATCCTAATGACGGCTTTGGAGAGAAGGCAGCTTCCCACCCCACTGCTGGAGGTTTAACAGCAGACACCCCAGGGGCACAGATTTAAGCACATGCAGGCCTTTGAAGAGAAGAGCTGGTGTTTCCAGCCCTGTTGGTGCCTCGGTTTCCCTTGGGAACGCTTTTCCCACAGCATCCCGTCGTGGCTGGGATGGAGCTGGAAGGCTGGGGTGGTGCTGGAAGGCTGGGATGGTGTCTCAGAGTGCAGGGATGGTGTCTCTGAGTGCTGGGATGGTGCTAGAGGCTGGGATGCTTCTCAGAGTGCAGGGATGCTGTCTCTGAGTGCTGGGATGGTGCTAGACGCTGGGATGCTGTCTCTGAGTGCAGGGATGCTGTCTCAGAGTGCAGGGATGCTGTCTCTGAGCGGGGATGCTGTCTCTGGGTGCGGGGATGCTGTCTCTGTACTGGGGCAGAGGTGACAGTGGCCGTCGCTGGCGCTGGCTCCGGACGCGCTGCTGGCGTGTGCTGAGAGCGGTGTCGCTCTGTCTGGGCTTGCAAAGCCCGGCAGCAATCAGTGCTAATTGCAATTACCGCCTCCCCGCTGTCCGAGTGGAGACCAACAGGTTGTTTCCTGAAAAGCTTTTGTTTGTCTTTCCTGCCCGTGTTCCTGGTAGGAAGCCTGCCCTTCCTGGGCAGGGCGGCTGGCATCGCCCTGCTGGGGACTGTGCCTGTGCTCACCTCAGGCTGGCTCAGGTTTAGCTCTCCCCAGGGCTTCAGCAGGAGCTGGGCATTGAATGCTGTGTGCTGTGGCTGAGGGTCAGGAGCTGGGGGAGCAGCTGGAGCCTTGTTCTGGGTGACCAGGCTCTGTCTGCTTGCATCCCCCTGCTCCAGAGCCTCCATCTGCAGCCAGCAGTGTGAAGGTTCCCTTTGCAGCACGCAGATGTTCGCTGGGAGCGTTCTGTTCCAGAAATCCCCTGGCACTGACCCCTCCTAGCCCAGCTATTCGAGGCATCCAGCGCCTTGTAGCAGCTGAAGGAATCTGGAAGAGCGTGGCTGCTGAGAGCCAGTTATGTTTAGCTCCTTGTCCCTTTCCCTGCAGCTAAAGAAGTTTTTCTAGACCCTAAACATCCTCAAAATGCACGAGTCCAGCTGCTGTCACTGTTCTGAAGGGCATACACCTGGACGAGGATGCTGTTATCCTGTAGAAAACTCACTTTTGCAGGGTAAACGAGCTTGTGCCAGGAATTATAAATAAGCTTGCAGGCCTGGCTGCAAGCTGCACCCACCCAGAGCTGGTGGGGAAGAGTCAAAGCGAGCCTGGAAGCAGCCACAGCAGAACCTGGGTGGCAGTTTGTCCCCGAGCGCCCCGTGCCCAGCTGCTGCTGGGTGAGTGCCACGGGCTGCCGAGGAGTCACGGTCCCGCCCTGCAGAGCTGAGTGCAGCCTGCCCAGGGGCTCTGAGCAGGTTTGGTGGTTGCAGCTGTGGTTTGGGAGTGGCTCTGGAACCTGCCCGTTCCAGGAATGCAGTCGGGGCTACCGGGGAGCTCCAAACCTGCGCTGGTGTCCCAAAGCCCCCTGGGCTGGGTGAGCCTTGGGTCACTGCAGGGCAGCTCCAGACCTGCGGAGGGGAGGAGGAGAGCTGCTCCGCGCACAGCTGGGCACAGCTGGGCCTGCAAGAGGATTTTTCCACACGTGGTGGCACCGAGCCTTGAAGCCTCCCGTTGGTTCTGTGCTTTCCTCGCTGCTTGGAATGCTGCAGTCCAAGGGTCTCGCAGTCTTTCGTGGCAATTAGGTCTTTCTTAATATGTGTTTTTCTTGCAGAGTGTCCTTGCCTTCCCTTCTGGTGTGAAGGAGAAGCGTTATCTAAACACAGGACTGGAAATCGGGAGCTGTGGGTTCTCACACCAGCTCTGACGCCACTCACTTGGGGACGTGGGCAAGTCCATTTAATGTCTTTTGTCTCTCATTTCCTTTTTACAGCTGGGAGGAAATTAATACCAGCTCTGTAAAAGACTCCCAATTGATCTGTTAATTTCTTGTGAGTGCTTCAAGATAAAACCAGAGTACGTGCCCTTGCTGCTCTGAAAGAAAACCAGTGTTCAAGTGTTTGTGCTAAAGGCCTCTGTCCATGGATTGTTCCTCAGGGATGAAGGCTGCAGCAGCCAGGCCTCCTGCTCTGGCTGTACCTTGAGGGCTCACCAAGCCATTCTCGGGGTCCTCCTGTGTGGAGCCAGCTCAGGCTGTGGCTTGTGGCTGCTTGGCTGAGCTGCAGCAAGGCTGGTGCCTGGCAGTGTCTGCTTTTTGTCCCGTGCCTTTCAGGTTTTGAGTCACCCCAGGGCTGGCCTGATGCTATCAGCCCTGTTTTATCTCCAGCAAAGCAGCAGGGTCCAGCGGGGTCACCTTCCCACACACACCTGGCCCAGGTGCTGGGGCTGTACCAGGCACCCTGGGGCTCCTGTCACAGCAGCTCCTTCCTGGTGCCCTGGGCTGTTTGCTTTGGGTGGGAGAGAGGGGTAAAACCAGGGGCAGGTGGGTGGGGCTGAGCAGGGTGTGCAGGCACAGGGGTGGTAATGTCACACCAAGGGGAAATACAGCAGCCCTTTCCCCGTTGGCACGGCTCCTGATGGTGTGGGCCGTGGCAGCATGGCTTTTGGGGACATTGTGTGCAATCCAGCTGGGCAGGGTCACAGCCAGGCTGTGCTGGGCACCCTGGGCAGGCAGACCTGGGGACCAGCCCAGGGCTCCATCCCATCCCATCCCATCCCATCCATCCCATCCCATCCCATCCCATCCCATCCCATCCCATCCCATCCCATCCCATCCCATCCCTTCCATCCCATCCCATCCCATCCCATCCCATCCCATCCCATCCCATCCCATCCCATCCCATCCCACCCCATCCCATCCCATCCCACCCCATCCCATCCCTTCCATCCCATCCCATCCCTTCCATCCCATCCCATCCCATCCCATCCCATCCCATCCCATCCCATCCCATCCCATCCCATCCCATCCCATCCCATCCCATCCCATCCCATCCCATCCCATCCCATCCATCCCATCCCATCCCACGTGGATGCAGTGGATCCCCACTCCTGAAAATGCCTGTGGGCTGTGGGGCAGGGCTGATGCTGCCCTGAGCACCAGCCTGGTTGCCCACCCGAGTTTGGGGTGCAGCAGTGACCCCGAAACCAGGGCTGGGTGTTTTGCTTTTCCCTTCTGCCCATGCTGGCTTTGCACGCTGTGCCCACGGCCAGGTTTGGAGGGTGGCTCTGTGGCCCTTGTGTGGGATCTGCATCTGCTCATGACTCACAAAAAGCAGCATAAATTAATTACCTTCCTGGTTCTTGGCTTTGCTTCGTAATTAGCGACAACAAAATAATGAGGCTTGAGTGAAACATTTGGTTTGTTCTGGAGGAAATTGTTGTGCTAAGAAGCACTTTCTGTACCTGTGCCTTAACACAAAAAACAAGAAGTCAACTTCTCACCAGGAAATGGCATTTTGGGGTGGAAAATCAACGCTTTTCCGTTCTGGACGTTGGAGCCACTGGGTGCTTAAAAGGCTGCCCAGGTCAACCCAAGCTGCTGAAAGCAGCCCAGAAGGAGCTGCAGGGGAGCCCTGGGGTGAGCTGCACCTGCATTAAACCCTGCCTGCTCCCTGGTGAAACAGAACGGGGTTTGGCAAAGCCCAGACTGCCCTCCCAGTGGGATGCTGTGGGCATCAGCCAGCTTGGGGCTCTGTGGGGCTGGGATTTCAGGGCACGTGGTGCTGCTGGAGCTTGTGAGAGGCACTGAATGTAATTTAAGTACAGTGGTTTTACCCCCTCTCCTGGCAGGGTGACACCAGCCGTGGCCTCGCTCTATTTATAGGTGTAGAGCACCAGCTTTTTAATTCCTTTTGAGCAAGTTCAGTTTTCATCCCCTTCCCTCGAGGCTCCCCACTGCATCTGGTGCAGCTCTCTCCGTTCTCCTTGTTCCCTGTCTTTGCTGCTGGATCCGGCTCCATTTTCCAAGGCAGAGCAGAGCAGAGACACCCTGAGATCCCTGCTGGAGCCACAGCACTCAGCAGAGCCTGGCTGGTCCCTGGGCAGGCCAGGGCAGAGAGGAATCCACTGTGGTTTTGTGAGGGATAAATGGAAGAAGCTGCAGCCCAGCTCTGGAGGGCTGGGATGGATTTTCCTCTGCAAACGTTGTGTCACTGCATTGCCATCCTCACAGGGCTTTAACCCGGCTGGGTCCTACCCCATCCTGGGCCTGCCCAAAGCAGAGCATGGGAAAGGCAGATCCCAGAGCTCTGCAGCCCCTGGAGCCCAGCCCAGCCCAGCCCAGCCCTCCTTCCCTCCCTGCTGCTCCTTCCACGCACAGAGAAGGGCACGGTGCTGAGTCACGGCTCCGTGCATCGCTTGTCCCCAGGGCTGGTGACACATGTGTGATTTTGGGGTTCAGCCAGCAGGGTGTCAGTGTGCGGGGCTCTCCGTGTGTCACACAGGAGTGTGGGAAGGTGAGCACACCTGCTGCACCTGGGCTTGCTGCTGCCTGCCCAGCCTGCAGGGTTGTGGTGGCCCTCGGAGGGGCCCGGTGCTGTCAGACACTCGTGTCTGCTCCAGCCCTGCTCTCTGCAGTGTCCTTCAGAAGGGCAGCCCTTCTGAGCATGCCTGCTCTTCCCAGAGCAGCCAGCTCCACTCCCAGCCACGCTGCAGCCCAAACCAGCACCTGCCCGGGCTCCCCAGGGCTGCGAGAGCATCACCTGGGGGCTTCACTGCCCCTTAGACCCTTCATCCACCCCCTCCTTGCAGAGCAGCATCCCCAGGCTGCGAGAGCTCCTGGCCCTGGTGAATAATTGAGTGATTCCTCCTCTGCCTGCTGGAGCCTGCAGCTGCTGCGATGAGCCTGGCCAGGATGGGGGGTTTGTGTGAGCACTCTCCTTTCTCGCGCCTCCTCTGGGCTGACAGGATCCTCCTGGAAGCATCCTGGCTCTCGTGCTGAGGCCGTGTCCCTGCGTGGGTGTTTGGGAATGTGGGGTGAAGCCTCAGGGGCATCCGGCTTAACCATGAACGTGCCGGGCCCTTCAGCTGTGCCTGTGCTCCCTTCCCTGCTCCCTCCTGTCCAGCAAATCCACTGACCTCAAAATAAAGACCAGAAATGCTCAGAAGCAGCAGAGCAACCTTTGTCAGAGCAGCTTTCCTTGCCCGAAATCTCTTTAATTGCCAGGATGGGATTTCCTCCAGATCTGCAAGTGCTCAGTCTGTGCTTGAAACTGGGGTTCCTGTCCCTGGTTCCTTTCTGCCCCGACGCAAGGAATTGCTGCCCACCAGTGTGTGTCCTGCTGGGCACGTGGCAGCTGGCTGTGTGGCGTGGGCAAGGAGCTGTTTTCACAGGAGCTGTTATCTCCTGCACTTCCTTCTCTGTGTTTGCTCAACCCCTCGGGGTTCACGTTTGACCCAACTGTCTTCTCTCCTTTATTGGCTCGGGTGTGTTTGATGCTGGTGAGAGGGAGCTGCTCCCATGGGGTTTGTTTTCCAAAGGAGGAAGCTTGGGTGGCTGTGCGTGCCCTGTGCTGGGGATTTAGGGATCAGGGGTCACATTATTATTATTTTATTGCTGTTATTATTATTATTTTATTGCTATTATTATTATTTTATTGCTATTATTATTATTATTGTTGTAATCTTTAATGCCATTATCAAGGCTTATTCCCCTTTCTGCTGCCCCTTGGCTGGGCATTGTCCTCTCCCAGCATCCTGCATAGCCTTCCTCATCTTCCAGGAGGGAAGTTGAGGCACAGGGCTGGGATCAAAGCACTTCACCCTCGCCTGGCCTCGTCCTTCCCACCAGTCACCCCCAAGCATCCCAAGGTGGGATTCTGGCTCCCACCAACAGATGGGTACCAATGAGCTCTGGGATGCTCTAAAAATACTGAGCGGAGCAAGCGGGGAGCAAAAAATGGCTGAGATTCAGTGAAATCAAAGGCATAATTAAAATGCAGCCCATGTAAGTGTATTTTTAGGGCCCCACAAAAAGGCTGTAAACCACTGAATTCCCATCAGCGCACGAACGTTCCAGTTTAATGGAATCCTGGGGCCTGTGGGGAAGAAGTGAGAGATGCTTAATTGTCAGTGTTTGTGTTTTATTCATGATTGAACATACTTAGCAAGCAGAAACTGCCCTGCTCTCGGCTTCTCGCTGCTTGTGTGGCTTTAGGCCTTGCTCCAGCCAGAAACTGCCCGGTGTGCTGGAAGGGTCGGTGGCTCCCAGGGTTTGCAAAGGGGATTATCACCTCCCCTCCCACGGGAGCTGCGTGCCAGGGCTGCCTTGGGGTGCCCAGAGCTCGTGTGGGCTCCAGGAGAGAGGGGAAATCCCACGGGGGTAAATCAGGGGCTGGGAAGTCCCTGAATGCAGGTGCACGGGGCTGGGGGTGCCTTGGGACAGGGTTTGGTGTTCCCAGCTCCTCCTGCCTCCCTTTGTGCCCATCAAGCTGTGTGCTGGGGGCAAAGCCAAGGCAGGCTGCTGCCAGCATCCCTGCGGCACCTGGGACCCTCTGGAGCAGCTGGAATGGCTCCTGGAGGGGTGAATCCTCTGGGTTGGCTCAGGCTGGAGCCTGTTCCTGCAGCTCAGGGGGATTTGGGGGCTGATCCTGCCCCAGGACCTGCGTGGGGCTGGGGGCTGTGCTCCTCGGGGAGGGTCTGTGCACCTGAGGGGTGTCTGCAAGGTGCGGGAGGGCTGAGCTGGCCGTGGCACAGGTGTGGCCCTGCGGGCTCGGGGGGGATCTGGCTCCTGCTGCAGGGATGGAATCGGGTGTGGGATTGCTGCAGATGGCACGGCCGGAAGGAACGCAGGAACGCGGCATGCCAAGGCAGGGCTCCTTATTTTAAACTGCTTCCCTTGCCAGGGAACAAATATGCCTCGCTTCAAAATAATAATGATGAAGGCTGGGAGGAGATACAGGGAACCCTCTGTGGGTGTTGGTGGGCTGGCAGGTGCCCGGCTGGGGTGCTGGGTGGGAATGTCATCCCAGCGGTCAGGGCTGGCTCAGGGGTTTGCCTTTGGGGTTGTGCTGGGGTTGGAACGGGGGAAATGTGTTCCCTGTCGCCCTCACCCCAAGGATGCATCCTGTCCCTGCTGCAATCAGCTGTGTTAAACCTGCAGGAGGGAGAATTGCATCCTGGAATGCACCAAGCAGCAGCTCCCATCCACATCCCACCGTGCCCTGTGCCAGGGATGCCCGGGGATGGGGCTGGCCTGGCACGCTGGGAACGGTGGCACCGGTGGGCAGGCTGCTGTCTGATGGGAGGGAAATGCCACTGCCCGTGTGTGCCTGGGGGCAGTGCTGCAGTGGGGAGAGCTGGAGCAGGGACTGCTGTGTGGGGAGAGCTGCAGGGCTGTCACAGGCAGGGACACCTGCCATGGCCACCCTGGGGCCCACAGGGCATGTCCCAAGGGTGGCTGTCACCCGCTGCTGGGACTCTCAGCGTCCTGGCCTGAGACCAGCAGCACCACGGTCTGGTTAAGCTGCAGTTTCCACTTGACAGAGCGGGGCAGGAGGGGAAACTGAGGCACACGAGGAGTGCTGGGAACTGGTCCCTGGCTCTGACAGGGGTGTCCCCTGCAGACAGCATCCTCCATTCCTGTACCCAACGTGTCTCTCCCTCTCTCCCCCTCTCCAGGCTTCCACGTGATCCCCTCGGTGTCCAGCATCGTTCCCGAGAGCTGCCTGCTCATCGTGGTGGGCCTTCTGGTTGGGGGGCTCATCAAGGGGGTGGGTGAGAAGCCCCCCATCCTCAAGTCGGACATCTTCTTCCTGTTCCTGCTGCCCCCCATCATCCTGGACGCCGGCTACTTCCTGCCCCTGCGCCCCTTCACCGAGAACCTGGGCACCATCCTCATCTTCGCCGTGGTGGGCACGCTCTGGAACGCCTTTTTCCTGGGGGGGCTGATGTACGCCGTGTGCCAGCTGGGCGGGCCGGGCCTCAACCACATCGGCCTGCTGGCCAACCTGCTCTTCGGCAGCATCATCTCGGCCGTGGACCCCGTGGCCGTGCTGGCCGTCTTCGAGGAGATCCACATCAACGAGCTGCTGCACATCCTGGTCTTCGGGGAGTCGCTGCTCAACGACGCCGTCACCGTCGTGAGTGCCCTGGGGAGCGGGGTTGGCTCGTCCCGGGGTGGGGGCACCTGCCAGGGCCGTGCCAGCTGCCTCCTGGCGGCTCCACCTGCACCAAACCGTGTCCAGGTGCAAAGCTAAAGGCAGAGCTTGAAACACTGCAGAGGTGGGTTGAGGTGGAGTGATGCTCCTGCAGGGCTGGGGAGGCAGAGGGCACCTGCCCAGTGAGCTTCCTGATGCCATGGGCTCTGGGAGTCTGCTCTCCTGGCTGGACTTGCTGTGTGCCCATCAGCCTCTTGGTGGCTGGGCTGTGGGAATCTGCTCTCCTGGCTGGAGTCACTGCTGTGCCCTGCCCTGCCCGGGGCAGCACGAGGGGCTGCCCCTGGCTCAGGCAGAGCTGCCCTGTAGCTGCTGCTCTGTCTCTCCTTTCACATGGTCGCTGTCCTGCAGCTCCCAGGAGGTGGGAGGGCAGCACATCCGCCATGCAAAGGGAGAACTGGAGGGGCTGAAGCCAGGCTGGAGGGGCTGAAGCCAGGCTGGAGGGGCTGAGGCCAGGCTGGAGGAGCTGAGGCCAGGCTGGAGGAGCTGAAGCCAGGCTGGAGGAGCTGAAGCCAGGCTGGAGGGGCTGAGGCCAGGCTGGAGGAGCTGAGGCCAGGCTGGAGGGGCTGAGGCCAGGCTGGAGGAGCTGAGGCCAGGCTGGAGGGGCTGAGGCCAGGCTGGAGGAGCTGAAGCCAGGCTGGAGGGGCTGAGGCCAGGCTGGAGGGGCTGAGGCCAGGCTGGCAGCCCCCCGGATCACCCCCAGCCCCTCTGCAAGCAGCAGCTTTGCAGGGACCTTTGGGAGGTGGGGCCAGGCCTGCTCCCTTTCCAGAGGACATCACTGTCCAGGTGCTGGCTTGGCTGTCAGCGTGGCCTTCTCCTCTCTGCAGAGCTGACCTCTAAACTGACTCCTAGCCCACTGCTTTTTCCTGGCTCCTTTCCCACATCCCAGCTGTCCATTCCAGAGCTGGCTGCTCAGCCCCTGCTGACAAGGTTCCTGGTGACAGAGAACACTCTGTCCCACCACGGGGCTTTTTCCAGGCACTCTCCCCCGTTTTTCAGCAGAGGGGTGCCTGCAGGGTCTGTGTCCCCACTCTCATCCCTGGGGAATGCCTTTGTGTGCCCCTGCCCCTGTCCCACCCAGGGCCTGGCCCCGGCAGGCAGGAGCTGGCACCTCGCCCTCTGTTCCTGCTATTCCTGCAGGATGCCCTAAATCCTGTTCCCATCCTGACGTGTGCTTTAACATCCCTGCAGTGTCTGGGGCTGGGAGAAGCCAGCACAGCCCAGAGTCTTTCCCTCGGGTTTCCCTCAGCTGCAGAAGCCGCCTCAAGGGTTTGGGCTCTTCTCTGGGCTGGGCAGGGCAGATGGGGCTTTGCTCTCCATGCATCTGTCAGGAGCCCCCCAGCCTGGATCTGTCCTTTCCTGCTCGTTGGGGAAACAGGAACGGGCTCTGGCTGCTGCCCAAAGGCCCTCCTGGCACAGCTGGAGGGCAGAGCTGTCCCAGACACATCTCTGTGTGTCCCTGTGGGCACCGAGGGCAGGGAGCTGGTACCCCTGGGTCTGTGTCTGGCACAGCAAAGCACCAGCAGCTGCATTTGGTGTGAGCCCTGGCCAAGCACCCGGCTTGGGGTCACCAGGCAGGGACACAGCTCAGCTCAGGTGTGCCACACTCCCTGGACAGGAGAGGTCGCAGGGGGACAGTTTGAACCCTGCTCTCCTTTGTCCCTGCCAGGTCCTCTACCACCTGTTTGAGGAGTTTGCCAGCTTCGAGCAGGTGACCATCCTGGACATCATCCTCGGCTTCCTCAGCTTCTTCGTGGTGTCGCTGGGCGGGGTCCTGGTGGGCGTCATCTACGGCGTGATCGCCGCCTTCACGTCGCGCTTCACCTCGCACATCCGCGTCATCGAGCCGCTCTTCGTGTTCCTCTACAGCTACATGGCCTACCTGTCTGCCGAGCTCTTCCACCTGTCCGGCATCATGGCGTGAGTGCAGCGGGCAGGCAAGGGGAGCCCTCCTGTCCCTGGGACCCTCGGGGGTTTGTGGGGTGTGTGACCACAGTCCTGGCCTACCTGCCTGCCGAGCTCTTCCACCTCTCCGGCATCATGGCGTGAGTGGGAAGGGGACCCCTCCTGTCCCTTTGGCCTTTGGGGGTTTGACGGGTGTGTCACCACAGTCCTGCCTGGCCCAGCACGGTCACTGCATGCCCAGTGAGGCCCAGGGCTGTGTTTGGCTGGGATATGCAAGGAGGGACACCAGAGATGTGGGTCTGGGAGTTGTCCCACAGACCCCGGGGTGCTGGCAGCCTGTTCCTGTTCTCCCGGGCACACAGGAGCAGGCAGGGCCTGCTGAGCATTCAGGACACCGTGGGTTTGTGCTCCAGAGCTCACTCCTGCCCTGCCAAGGGAAGGACAAACCTCATGTTGCCTTGAATATTTGCTGGTGGTTCCTAATGCCTGTGCTGCCCTGGAGTTTGGTGTCACAGCATAGAATGCTGCTGCAGGACCCGGGCCTGGGGCTGTCCCCATGTCCCCATGGCTGCTGAGGGCCCCAACCTCATCCCCAGGCTCATCGCTGCTGGTGTGGTCATGCGGCCCTATGTGGAAGCCAACATCTCCCACAAGTCCCACACCACCATCAAGTATTTCCTCAAGATGTGGAGCAGTGTGAGCGAGACCCTCATCTTCATCTTCCTGGGCGTCTCCACCGTGGCTGGTCACCACTACTGGAACTGGACCTTCGTCATCAGCACGCTCTTCTTCTGCCTCATTGCCAGGGTGTTGGGTGAGTGTCAGTGTGGTGGCAAAGCCCTCAGTGGTAAAAGAATCATGGCATGGTTTGGGTTGGAAGGGACCTTAAAGCCCATCTCGTTCCAGCTGCCATGGGCAGGGACACCTTCCACCATACCAGGCTGCTCCAAGCGCTGTCCAGCCTGGCCAGAGTGGGCACTTGGGTCATGGTGAACTCTCAACCATGATGGTTTGTCTTGCAGAGGAGGCTGGAGATGCCTGGGTGGCACGGCTCCACCGTGGGCATCACCCGTGCTGGGGAGATGGGGCTGAGGCCGTGCTGGTGCCAGACATGGGGTGGAAGCTGCCGTGGGATGTTGAGATGAGCAGACAGCCCTGAGGGGCTGCAGGGTGGGCTCTTTGGGACTGCAGGGGACCCTTGACCACTCCCCCAGGACTGTGCTGTCCCCCAGGTGTCCTCGTGCTCACCTGGTTCATCAACAAGTTCCGGATCGTGAAGCTGACGCCGAAGGACCAGTTCATCATCGCCTACGGGGGCCTGCGGGGCGCCATCGCCTTCTCGCTGGGCTACCTGCTGGACTACAAGCACTTCGGCATGAGGGACATGTTCCTCACGGCCATCATCACCGTCATCTTCTTCACTGTCTTCGTGCAGGTGGGTGGCACCCGTCCAGGCTGTTCTTCCAGGGGGAGGGAGCTCTCATGGCCGTGTGGAGAGTGGGAGCCCATCCCCACTGCATCCCTACCCTGTCGCTGCCCCGCGTCCCCAGAACGCTGCTCAGTGACACCCACAGCGGGTTGGCTTTGCCGAGCCCATCCTGCCCCCACCACTGTGCCTTGGGCAGAGATGTAACCCCCCTGTCCCTCCCCAGGGCATGACCATCCGGCCCCTGGTGGATCTCCTGGCTGTGAAGAAGAAGCAGGAGACGAAGCGCTCCATCAACGAGGAGATCCACACGCAGGTAACGCGTGCTGCCTTAGCCCTCTGCTCTCCCTGCTTCTGCCACCTCTGGCACTGGGACCTGCCCGTAGGTCAGAGCCCAAGGTAAGGGGGCAGAGCGAGGGCTCTCCCCGTCTGTGTCGTGCAGTGCCCGCTCTGACCCAGACCCCCAGTGCCTGTAGAGCCAAGCCCGGTTCTGTGGGTCCGTCCTGCCCTCCCAAAGCCCATCCTGGACCCACAGCCCTGATTTTACACACCCTGAGCGCCCTCCCCGTGTGTCAGTGTGGGTGTCCGGGGAGGGAAGGGGTGGGGAGGAGCCCTCCAAGCGGCTCACACCGTGGACCATCTCTTCCAGTTCTTGGATCACCTTCTGACGGGGATCGAGGATATCTGTGGTCACTATGGGCATCACCACTGGAAGGACAAGTGAGTAGGGAGGTTTGGTGGCTGGGGAAGGGTTTCAGTCACCACCCAGAAGGTTTCACAGCTCTGTGGGAGTGGGGAATGGGGAGTGGGAGTGGGCCAGGGCCAGGGCTGAGCTGTGTCTGCCCCTCCTGTGCCCCGTTCTGGGAAGGCTGAACCGCTTCAACAAGAAGTACGTGAAGAAGTGCCTGATCGCGGGGGAGCGCTCCAAGGAGCCCCAGCTCATCGCCTTCTACCACAAGATGGAGATGAAGCAGGCCATCGAGCTGGTGGAGAGCGGGGGCATCGGCAAGATCCCCTCTGCCGTCTCCACCGTCTCCATCCAGTGAGTTCCCTGCCCTGGGCACCTCCCTGGCCCCCTGAGTGCTCCCTGCCCTTGGGTGCTGTGTGGCCATGGTGGTCTGTGGCTCTGAACCCCGTCTGTCCGTGCAGGAACATCAACCCCCAGACCCTCCCTCTGGAGCGCGTCCTGCCGGCCCTGTCCAAGGACAAGGAGGAGGAGATCCGCAAAATCCTGCGCACGAACCTGCAGAAAACCAGGCAGAGGGTGAGGTGTCCCCTGGCACTGTGCGTGTCCCCTGCCCTGCTGTGCCTCGTGCTCCTGGCCTGACTCTTCTCCCCCAGGAGGCTTTTCCTCCTGGGACGGTGCTGGGGCACTCTGAGGGCCAGGCTGATCTGGTCAGTGGCTGAGCCCAGCCCTTAAACCCTCATTGGGCCAGGGTGGATCAGGATCAGGCATCCTGTGGTGGCACACAAGGGATGAGCCCTGAGTCTGCCTGGGCCTGCTCTGCCCACTGGTGGCTGTGCCATCCATCTCCAGGGAAAAAGGGGCTGTGACCTTTCTCCCCTCTCCGTGTGGGATTTTAACCCATCTCCTTCTCCGGGATCTGTTCCCAGCTGCGCTCCTACAATCGGCACACGCTGGTGGCTGACCCCTACGAGGAGGCCTGGAACCAGATGCTCCTGAGGAGGCAGAAGGCCCGGCAGCTGGAGCAGAAGGTGCTGGGGAACACCAGGGTGGGCAGGATGGGGGCAAGGGGGGCTTCCCAGCCTGGGAGGGCGCAGGGAGGGGGCTGAGGTTGGATGCCAGAGGGGGACCCCGAGCCTTGGGGGTCCTGTGATTGCCCCAGGCCCCAGGAAAGTCCCTGGAGCAAGGCTGGGAGGATCTGTGCCTGTGGGCTCTGCGTCCCATTGCTGCTCCTGCTCATCCCCATGTCCAGTCCCCTACCCATCCCTGTGGCCACGCTGCTGACGGTGCCTTGCTCCCGTTGCAGATGAACAACTACCTGACGGTGCCGGCGCACAAGGTGGACTCACCCACCATGTCCCGGGCTCGCATCGGCTCAGGTAGGTGGGAGGGGCTGCCGAGGAGCGGCACTGCCCTCACCTGGAGCCCTCGGAGCTGTCCTGCACCTCCGCAGCTCCCTGTGGCGCTCCAGCCCCGATTGTCCCCGCCCTGCGCCCATCCAGCCCGGCCCAGAGCGCTGCTGCTCCGAGCAGAGGCGCCCAGCTGGCTCCCAGCACAATTCCCTGGGAAGGCAGGTTGGGCAGTCCCTTTGCAGCCCAGCTCGCTCCATCCATGCAGCCACATCTCTGTCTGTGCCCCTCCCGGGGCAGGCATCAGGACTGCTTAGCCCAGTACCTGTTGCCAGTTTGTCCGTGGCACATTGGCTTTGGCACCCGCGGTTCCCCCTGTCCCGTGCGTCCCTCCCGCTCCGGGGACGGGGTGCCGGGTGTGCCGGGTGTGCCGCGGCTGCCGAGCCCGCGCTCCATCGGCAGAGGGCAGCTTCGCCCTTCCCGATGGAGCCGGGCTGTCGGCAGCTCCGCTGGGCTGTGGAATGGGGAACAGGAGTTACACCGCTGAACTGGAGATCAGCGAGACAGCCCAGGCACCCCGGCCCCAAACACACATCTGGGGGGCATCACCGGGGGTCCCTGAGACCCCCCCCCTGCCTGCCTGACCCCTCTGTGCCCCCAGACCCACTGGCCTACGAGCCCAAGGAGGACTCGGAGAACCTGCCCATCATCACCATCGACCCCGCCTCGCCGCAGTCCCCCGAGTCCGTGGACCTGATGAGCGAGGAGCCCAAGGGCTGCAGCGGCCTCCCGCCCTCGCCCGAGGAGGATGAGGAGGGGCTGGTGATGCGGGTGAAGGAGCCTTCCTCGCCGGGGACTGACGACGTCTTCACGCCGGGGAACGGGGACAGCCCCAGCAACCAGCGCATGCTGCGGTGCCTGAGCGACCCCGGCCCGCGGCCCGAGCCCGAGGAGGGGGAGCCCTTCATCCCCAAGGGCCAGTAGCTGCTGGCACGCGGCCTCCAAAGCGTTTCTCTCTCTCTGTTCATTCATTCGTTCTTTGCTCTCCGTTTTGGTTTCTTGTCACTACACACTGGGTTCAGCCAGGGGAGCCTGTCCTGGCTGGACTGGGATTGCCAGGACAGCTCTGCCCAGCGAGCCCTGGGCTGGCCCCAGCGAGCAGGGAAGGGCCCCGGGATGCCCCGGGCTCCTGGGGCTGCGTGGCCTGGGGGTGACGGACGATTTTCCGCCCGGGATTGGGATTTGCAGGTGCCTCTCAGCCCCCGCGGGGCTCCCCGGAGGCGCCCACCCACTCAGGACCTGCGGCCGGCTCTGACCAGGGGTCTCCACAGTCACTCCCATGGCACAGCCCCCCTCTGCCCTCTTTGCCGTGCTTCACTGCCCCTCGCCTTGCTCCGGAGCGGAGAGATGGGACAGCAGGAGCTGTCACGGGGCTGGCACGCACACACACACACACACACACAGATACACGCACACACATGCATGCACACACTCACACACAGACGCACAGATACACAGATACACACACACACATGCACACACACGCACGCACACACACACAGACACACAGATACACACACACACATGCACACACACACACACACACACACTCTCTCACACTCTCACACACTCCCCATGCCCCCTCACCTCGGGCTCCTGCGCTGCTCCCTCGCCTTGGCAGCTCCCCCGTGGGCCCGGCTGTGCCTGGGATCCTCCCTCCTGGCCTCGCATTTCATGCCAGGTCTTTTCAGAGAAATACTCTAGAGCCATGCAGGGGGAAGCTGGGACCCCCTCGCTTCAAGCAGCCTCTCCATCCCTCCTGGAACTGCTGTCACCTGTCCCGTGGGGACCCTCCTGGGGCCAGCCTCGGCCCCTCGCCCTGTGCCAGCGCGGCAGCGGCTGCTCCTTAACCAAAGACAGGCCCGGGTGTGCCGGGGGGTTGCTTGTCCCCCTGCAGTGAGAGGAGCTGGGAGAGCCGAGTGCCAGCTCCCCCAGCGTGGGGACTCCTTGGATCCCAAAGGTTGGTGGCACGGGCACGTCTGGGGGTGCCGGGGGGCCTGGAAGGACCCATCTTTCCCCAAGGCTCGGGAGGGATCACTGGGCGTTCTGGTGGCTTGCAGCCCTCCCTGGCTCAGGCGTGCCCTGTGTCTGTCACCTTGTCCCCCACCTTGTGCCACCACGGGGTGCTCACCGCCCCTGCCCGGGACCCCCGGCCGCTGTCCCCTCCCCGTGCCGTGCCTTGCCACGCTCTGCCCGCTGCCTTGGTGGGCACCTGCCGCCCGTGCCACCCGCCCCACGCCCCGCTGGCACCCCCAGGGCTGGCGCCCGCGCCTCTGCCTGCTGCCCTGCTCTCTGTCCAGGAGGAAAAAAAAAAGCAATGGAAATTCTCTTGTATAAAAAGGAAAAAAAAAAAAAACAAACCCACATGTAAAGAGATTCTTGGTTTTTATCATAAATATTCTAATAAATTAATGTTAATTTTTAGTGGGGGTTTTTCCAGCTGTTCGGGCTCCTGGCACTGCCTCACAGTCCCGGCTGTCCCAGAGGAACAAGGTGGCTGTGACACTTTGTCCCCATCGTTGGCATGGAGAGTTTGCCTCTCACCCTGCTGCCTGGCTCAGGGACAGCTGGAGCCCCCTCCCGGGGGGACGTGTTCAGCTTTGGCAAAGACAGGGGCTCAAGAGAGGCTCCCCGTTCCCTCCCTGGAGCTGTGTGCTGTGAGGGTGTGCAGGGGGGTGAGAGGGTCCTTCTCTGCTGGAGAAGGAATTGCGATGGGAATTCGCTCGGGGAATTGCGATGGGAATTCGTTCCACGGCTGCAAAGCCCCGAGCCGGAGCCGTGACTCAGCCCGCGGCCATCCCGCAGCTCACCTGCCCGGCACACCTGAGCGCCAGGGTCCCCGTGCCCGTGGGCACAGCGCTGCCTCACCCGCTGCAGGGCTGGCCCGAGGGGCCCCGGGCACGGTGAGGTGGCCGGGGATGCGTGACAGGCAGTGCCAGCTCAGCGGGTGCCACCCTGGCATCCCGAGCAGGCTCCGGGGTGGTTTGTCCACTGCCCACCCAGGACACTTGGGCCACATGGCCTGGGGGTGATGGACAATTTTCCGCCCCGGACACTGCCCACCCTGGACACTGCCCACCCAGGACACTGCCCACCCCGGACACTGCCCACCCAGGACACTGCCCACCCTGGACACTGCCCACATTGGACACTGCCCACCCTGGACACTGCCCACCCTGGACACTGCCCATCCCGGACACTGCCCACCCTGGACACTGCCCACCCAGGACATTGCCCACATTGGACACTGCCCACCCTGGACACTGCCCACCCCGGACACTGCCCACCCTGGACACTGCCCACATTGGACACTGCCCACACTGGACACAGAGGAAGCAGCAGGAGCGCAGCAGCCCCGGGCAGTGCCCAGGTAACTCACCTGCCCACGTGCTGGGGAGCATCACCTGCAGCCTGGTGTCAGTCATGCCTTTAGAGCGAGAACTCCCCAAACCCAGGCATTTCCAGGATATTCTTGTTTCTGTCCCAAAGGGTGAGTAACTTTTTTTAATGAGGGAGGACTAATGATCCCTCCGGGGCTGTGCTGTCACCACTGAGGCACTGCCAAAGCACTCGCGGTGCTGGGGCTGGGGCATGGAGGGGCCCCAGCGTGTCCCCCTATTCCCAGGGTCCTGGCAGTGATCTGTGTGCCCCCCATGCCCCAGCGTGTCCCCCCGGCCCCCCATCCTGGCAGTGATGTCTTTTCCCCGTGGGCATCCTCCATGCCCCATATCTCCCTCTCCCCAAAATGTGTTTGGGCCTTGGGGGTGGCACCAAGAACAGGGAGAAAAGGGACTCTGAGCAGGATGACCTTGTCCTTCCATGTGTGTTCCACGGTGTTCATGCCCCTTCCACAGCCCCCATGCGTGAGGGTTACAGATCTGCTGCCTCTGCCCCAGCCAGAAGGGCTTTCCCGTGCCTCAGTTTCCCTCTGTGGTCCAGCACGAAGCCTGGGGTGCAGGGACTGTCCCCATGGCCCCAGCAGGGCCCGAGAGCCCTCGAGGTGCCCATGAAGTCCCTGCCTGAGTGAACCAGCCGCTCCAGGCTCGGCAGAGCTCCCGGCTGTCCCCAGAGGAGAGGGCACAGCCCTGGAGCTGCCACCACCTGCAGGGCACTCAGCGCCACCCGGGGCCCGAACCCAACGCGAAGGGAGCGGCTGTGCTCCCTGCCAGCCCCAGCTGTGGCACCGGGATGGGTCATCCCCTGCCAGGGCTGGAAAGGCACAGGTCACGCCAAGAAAAACAGCACGTGGTGTCCCCGGGAAGCCACCGAGCCTGGGGACACACGGGTCACGCTGCCAGGGGACAGGGGTGTCCCCAGCCAGTGATACCCGGGGCAGATTCAGGCAGGGCTCATCAGTGCTGGGGTCACTGCTGTGTCCCTGTCCCCACAGCCCGGCGGGGCCGTGTCCCCCCCGCTCCCCGGGCAGCATTTTGCAGCAGCCAGGGCAGGTGACAGGTGCCATTCCCGAGCTCTGTGTCACCTGCGCTAATGACACCCTGCGCTCCCTTTCATCCCAGCGCCTCCCGGGTGGCCCCTCTCGGGCAGCATCACTCATCATCCCTTCCAGGAGGGGATGTGGCCGAGCCTGGGGGGCCAGGGCGGTGACACAGGGACGCCAGGCTGAGATCAGAGAGTGGCAGCGCAGTGACAGCCCTCATGCCGTGCACTGGGTGCTCACAGTGCCCCTAATCCAGCCAAACTCAGCCTGGCTGTGGCCAGCACGGGGACAGTGTCCTGCCTCTTTGGAGAGCTGCAGCCACAGCAGCTGGTGGCGCTGCCCCGGGGAGGAGCGAGGAGCGGCGGTGGCACCTCGGGGACAGGCTGGCTCTGCGGCAGCGAGCGGGGCTGCACAGCAGCTCCAGCGCCTGGGAGGTGTCCAGGAGCCGTGTTTGCCCAGGGAGGACTTGGACAAGGCCGTGGAGAGAACTCCACCTCCTAAACCCACAGGGACACGTGGGCAAGGGCGTGTGCGTGGGGACAGTGACGAGAGCGGGGACATCAGCAGCTGCGCTGGGGACAGCGCCTGTTTGGCCAGGGACGGTGGCTTTTGTGCAGGGGGACGGCTGGACTCTGCGTGGGGACACTTTGTGCCCACATGGGGACAGTCTGTGCCCGCGTGGGGACACTTTGTGCCCGCGTGGGGCAGCCACGCACAGCGGTGCCCGCACGGTGCCAGTGTGTGCCACGGCGGTGCCCGCGCGGTGCCAGCTGCCGGGGCACGGGGCCGGGGCCAGCCCGGGACGCGGTGCCGGTGCCGCGGGAGGGGGACACCGGCGCGCCCCCGCCTGCCGGCGGCTCCCGTGACGCTGCGTGACGCCGGTGGCTCCGGGAGCAGGGCTGGGCCCCTGTGCTTGCTCAGGGAGGTGGCCCACGCCCTGCTAATGCCGAGTGGGTCGGAGCCGTCCCACGCGCGTCACGGAGCGCCCGAGGTCCCTTCCCCGCAGGCCGCAGAGGTTTTCACCCAGTGCCCCAGTCCCGGCCGCTGCCGCCCCTGAGCCCCGGTTCGCGCTGCCCGGTCCTGCCCGGGACTGCCCGCGGTCCCCAGAGCCCCGAGGGGCTCCCATCAGGGCAGGGGGTCCCACTCTGTCCCCCGTGCCCGGAACCGGGGGGTCCCCGCTGCTCCCCGCGCCGATCCCCGGCGATGGAGCGGGGTCCGGGTGCTGCGGACCCCAGACCCCCGAGGGACGGAGCAGCACCAGCGCCCAGCCCAGCTCGTCCCAGAGGGATCTGCAGCTCCTCTCCCGGCCTGGATCCCCCGGCCGGGTCCCCCGGGCCCGCGGGGTCTCAGCCCTTCCTCCGGCTGCATCCCCCGGTGCACGGAGCCATCCCCAAAGCCTTTCGGCCCCTCTCAGCCCTTGGGAAACCCTCCCCGATCCAGCCTTTTCGCCAGCAACGTCAAAAGAGTTTTGCAACGAGAGGCAGCTGCCTGATTTTTAATCGAGTTCCTTGGAAAATCAGTTTCCAGCAGGGCTGCCCTTGTCCTGTGCCCCAGCTGGGAGCACCCAGGAGCAGCTTTTGATTCCCGTGGAGTCACAGGGGTGCAAGCCAGGGAGCAAAACCCCACAGCAGGAGCAGCATCCCAAAGGGGACCCCCGGGAGCCCCTCTGGCTGTCAGTGCACCAGGGATGGGGCGATTCCAGAGGGAACCAGGGTTCCACTGCCCTTCCCTCCTTTCCAACCCCTCTGTGGATGCTCCTGAGCGCCCCAACGCCCCCAGCTCCCCTTTCTGCAGCCAGCTCCAGCTCCCAGCAGCCAGCGCTGGGATGTGGCAGATCTCCCGAGCCAGACTTGGCCTCTTGGGAGAGCTCTGCAGTGCCTGCCCTGGGGTGGAGAGTCCCAGGGTGGATGATCGGGGGTTTTCGGGGGAGTCCTTGCAATCAAACCCCGCGAGGTGTAGAACACAACCAGCCCTGGCTCAGCTCCTGGGGGCTCTGGGCTCCCGAGGAGGGTCCCAGCTGCAAGGAGGAACCCGGGCAATGGGAGTGGCCGTGCAGGTGCGGAGCTGGAGTCGCTCTGTCCATGCCGGGGCCGCGGGGCAGCGGCTCGGCAGGGAGGGAGGGCCCTGCTGGAAATGTCTGCGGGGTGAAACGCGGAGAAATGAGCGCTGCAGAGGGATGGGGATTGTTGGGATGAAAGGAAACGGCCGGTCAGAGGCTGGGGACACCTCTGGCCCCAGGGGGAGGCGGTGGCTCGGCCGGGAGCTGGGCCACGCTCTGCGATTCAGGGGCTGGCTCTGAGCTCCTGGAGTTCCATCGCCCCAGGGTGGCACCCAGAGCTGGCACACGGGGGCCCTTTTGGCCCGGGACAGGCGCCAGGGGGAGCTGGGCGTGCCAGGATGGGCACACTGCGCTGTGGAGTGACAGACCAGGGGTGTCTGTGGGGTGCCAGACCGTGGGCATCACTCCAGGAGAATCAATGGGGCGCCAGCCTGCAGAGCACGGATGGGCACCAATGGAGCGTCAGATCACCGGGCATCTGTGGGGCACCGGGGTACAAATAGGGCATCGCCGGGGCACCAGCTCACGGGGCATCAGGTCATGAGGCATCAAGTGTATAAATGGAGCATTAGTGGGGTACCAATGGGGCATCATTGAGGTATCAGTGGGGTATCAGTGGGGCACCAAGGGTACCAGGGCATATCAAAGGGCACCAATGGGGCACCAAAGGGAAACAACAGCACATCAGAGGACGTTGCTGTGGAAACGAGGTGACTCAGAGGGACACCAAGACCGTGGCTGGGGTCCCACAGGACACCCTAGGGCCACCCGGTGCCTCCCGGGCTGTCTCTGTCCCCCGTATCCCTGGGTCTGTCCCTGTCCCCCGGTTCTGTCCCTGTCCCCCGGTGCCACCCATGTCCCCCGGTGCTGTCGGTGTCACCCGTGTCCCCGGTTCTGTCCCTGTCCCCCGGTTCTGTCCCTGTCCCCCGGTGCCACCCATGTCCCCCGGTGCTGTCGGTATCACCTGTGTCCCCGGTTCTGTCCCTGTCCCCCGGTTCTGTCCCTGTCCCCCGGTGCCACCCATGTCCCCCGGTGCTGTCGGTATCACCTGTGTCCCCGGTTCTGTCCCTGTCCCCCGGTTCTGTCCCTGTCCCCCGGTGCCACCCATGTCCCCCGGTGCTGTCGGTGTCACCCGCGTCCCCGGGCTCGCCCCGCCCCTCGCCCCGCCCCCTTCCCCTCATCGCCGCTTCGATTGGCCCCGGTCCAGCCGCGCTCCTCCCCCTGGGCCCGCGCTCGGGCCGGGATTGGCGGGGGCGCGGGCCAATGGGGCGCGGCGCGGGTCCATAAAAGGCGCGGCGGGGCGCGGGCGGGCGCAGCGCTCGGCGGAGCCGGTGGCGGGCGGGGGGCGGCCGGGGCCGGTTCTGTGCGAGTCCTTGCGGGCACCGACCGCGCTCCCGCCGCGCCCCGCGCAGCCGCCCCTCGCCGGCGCCACTGGGGGGGTTGTTTTTTGTTTTGTTTTTTTTGCTTTCCTCCCCCCCACTTTTAAATTTTCCTCCCGCTCCCCCCCGCACCGGCACTTCCGGCGGGTTTCCGGGCGGTTTCCGGGCGAGCGGCTCCGGCGGCGGCGGGGGCGATGCTGGAGGCGGCGGCGGGGCCCGCTCCGGGCGGCGCGGAGCAGCGCGGGAGCCGCTTCAGCGTCCTGACGTGGGAGCAGGTGCAGCGGCTGGACCAGATCCTGGGCGAGGCCGTGCCCATCCACGGCCGCGGCAACTTCCCCACGCTGTCCGTGCGGCCGCGCACCATCGTGCAGGTGAGGGATCCGCGGGGCTGAGGGGCTGCGCGCCGGGGCCGGGCCCCGCTGGACTCTGCCCCGCTCCGGCGGGGGGCAGGCAGAAAATAAAAGTGCTGAGGCGGCGATAACCGGCCCGGCGGGCCCCGAGCCAGCCCGGCCGGGCACCGCGGCCTCCTCCCACGGCCCGTGCGGGGCGAGCGGAGCCGCTGCACGGCCCGGGCTGGAAGGGACCTGAAATTAACACCGGGGACTGCAGGGAGCCCGGCACGGCTCTGCACGGGACAGCCCGGGGAGCCCGGCACGGCTCTGCACGGGACACCCAGAAATCCCAAAGCGGTGTCCCGATGCTGAGTGCCCCAAAGCAGTGTCTCACTGCTGCCCGACTCCTGCCAGGCCTGGAATTCGGGAAAAGCGCCTCAGCCATGGGCAGGGACACCTTCCACCAGGGTAGCTTGCTCCGAGTCCTGTCAGCCTGGCCCGGCTGCTCCAGGGGGAGTTAGAAGTTTTGGGGGGCTGGCCCCCATCACCCCGGGGTCCCGGTGGGGCTGGCCCCTGCAGCACCCACAGCAGGAGTGCCGAAAGCTGCCGGGACCCTCCTGAGTAGCTCACCCATCCCTGCAGCTGCTGCAGCTTCTGCCGTGGATCCTGCTTGGCTTCCTCCCCTCTTACCTTGTTCCTATTCTTCTTTAGTTAATTTATTGCCCTTAAAAGCAGTGAAATGTGTGTGGCCAGGGCAAAACTGGCTTTTTTTGGAGCTGCTTCCACGAAATGGCTTCGTGCTGGTGGACATGTTGGGCTCGTGCTGGAAGAGTAACATTAATTCAAAGGCCGGATCAAATGTCTGTGTCCTTTGATTTCTGGGCACCCCTGGCTGAATTCTCCAGAGCCTGCCCGAGACTTCTGCTTGTTCACGAGCTCCTCTTAGTTTAACCATCAAGTAATAACTGTGTTTAATATTAAACTAACAATGTGGCTCGAATGAGCTGATGCATATTCATATTTGGGAGGCGACTTCATTCCTCAGTAATGACTCATCAAATGTAAAATCGGGCATGTTGGCTTCTAATTAAAAAGCCTATTCACGGCGCTAAGACCCAACTGGCTTTCACAATAACCGGGATTTTGGAGCCTCAGCTGCTTGAGAAAGAGTCAGAGTTGAGCCTGGGAGACGGAAGGTGACATTTGAAAGGCTGGTGTGGGATTCCTCGAGTTGCTGCCGGGGCAGCAGCAGCAGCAGCGCTGGGCTTGGCTGCCCGGGGTGGAACGGCAGAGGGTGAGAGCTGCAGGCAGGAGCAGGCTGCCCTGGCTGGGCAGCCCCGAGCCCTGCAGCAGCTCGTGGGGCTGCCCAGAGGATGCTGCCAGCAGCAGCCTCCAGCACGGGATAGCTGAGGGCTGTAATTGTGCCCGGCCGTGCTGGCAGAGCCGGTGTTTAGGGCTGACTAAGCTGAACAAGTAACCCAAAAGGCAGTTATTTATCCTGTTGTTGTTGTCCGGGGAGCTGCGAGGCGCAGGTCAGGACGCAGCAGGATTTGCTCCTGCCTGGCTGTCACAGTCAATTATCCCAACCACACGGAAGGTGAGCTGCTGTTGTGGGAAGCAGGTCAGCAGCTGCCTAACCCTGCAAATATCCAGCCCTCTGGGGGAACGTGCAGCCCTGAACCCACTGCCTGCAGCCAGGGGGGATGAGCTCCAGGTGAGGGCTGGGGGCTGGAAGCTCCCAGGGAATGGCAGAGTGCTCTGCTCCCTGCTGCTCAGCAGGCTGGAGATTTCTGGGATGGTTTGGGATGACACTGACTGGAGCAATTGGGTCTTTTCCCCGTTTTGTGAATATATCTCACACAGACAGCCTGGGGAACTTGAGTAAGCTTGGAGCCTGTGGGTCTGGAACACTGCAGGTCCTGAGCCGTGCCCATAAAGGGGTTAAGCAAATGTTCTTTGGGGTCAGGAAATTAATCTGGAACGAGATCTTCTCCGAGCACAGGGCCCAGCTCTGCCTCTAAGACTTTGTGACCTATATCTTGTGTCTCTGAGCCTGGGAGCAGCCTCTGAGTGCACGAGCAGTGCTGGAGCTGTGCCCCGGGTGAGTGGCTCCAGCTGGCAGCAGGGCAGGCCAGCAGCTCCCCTGGGTGATGTCTGCTCCCTTTGGGGCAGCAGGATCCATCCTTTCAGACTGCCTGCCCTGGAAAGCTGCTTCATTCCCTGGCTGGGCAGGTGTGGCCTGGCTGCCAGGGGAGCAGCCCCTGGTTCACTGTGCCTGGCATGTGACTGTCACCACGGGCTTGGCTGCCCTTCCAGCCCAGCAGGGATGGCCGTGTCAGGAGAGAGGGGAACACCGCGAGGGAGCTGCCTCCCGAGCCCTGACAGCCTCCCAGGTGTGCAGATACAGGGCATTTGTTCTGGGGTGACTTTGGGAAGGCAGCAGAACTTGCTGGGGGCCCTTGGCGCGGTCACAGAGGGTCTGGGATGTGATGAGGGTTCCCTGCTGCAGTCCCTGACCTTTTGTGTGTTCTTCCTTCCAACAAAACCCATGGAGGGGCAGCTTTGCTGCTGCTGGGACCAGATCTGCAATGCTTCTGGTCTCCCCCGAACTGCTCAGGCCCAGGGCAGCCAAGAGGGTTTGGCCCTTGCGATGCAGCCTGGAATTGAGATTCACATTTTGGGCAGCCAAAATGCGGAGTTTGTCGGGCCTCTCAAACTAGGGCAGGCTCCCAGGGCAGAAGGGCCCAGTCAGACTGGCTCTTGATGATCCAAGTTGTCCATTTGTGTCCCAAGCTTCGGCTCTTTCAAGCCATGGCCTTGCCCTAGGCTGGCTGGTTGGGACTCCCAGGGAAATGGGAAATGGCTGGAGGGGAACACGAAAGCAGGATGAGACGTGGGGAGAGCTTCTGCTGGAAGGTGCAAACCTAATCTTCCTGGGATCTTTGAGATGAGTTAAACTCAAATTATAAGCTGGTGTCCAGATAGTTTATTTTATGGTCTTGGGGGTTATTTTAGCCTCCTGCTTGTTAAGTAATCAGGCAGGTGATTCAGCTTCCCAGTAAATGAACAAAGCTTTGGAGGGGCTGCTGGGTGTGCCAGGACTGAGCAGGCAGCATTAAAATCACCGGAGTAACACCCGTAAGATGAAAGCTGCCTCTTGTGCTTGATAGCACGCCAAGCTCAGCACGAAGCTCTGACACACTGGAAATTGTTAGGATACACTTACTAGTTGGGACATGAACTTGCATACGCCTGGCTGGGGCTTTTGAGCTGCTCTGGCATCTTGATTTGCCTTTAATGAATCCTGACAGGCCGAAGGGATGGCTAAAAGGAGTGAGCCACCCTGATTAAATCCACAGGGACTGCTGCAGACTGTGCTGCCACCTCCTCTTTGGGGTCACTTTGGGGTTGGCTGCTCTTGGCTTGGTCACTGCGGCGGGAAGGGGACGTAGAGGGCAGAGACCACCCCAAAAAATGGGGTCAGGAAGGCCCTCCCGGCCAGAGTGGGGAAGGCAGGGAGAGCAGACCCTGCCCTGGAAGCAGAGCAGCTGATCATGTGCAGTGGGATCTCTAATGCCAGGGAATAAGTAAGTGAAGGAGAGCCACCCCAGCCACTGTCAGGACTTGGGATGCTTTCCAAAGTGACCTATTTCCGATGGATTAGCTTTTTGTTTCACTGTGCTGCACTGGAGTGACTGTGTGAGCGCGGGGAGCGCTCCTGCTGCCCCCAGGCTGCTCCCTCCCGCCTCTCACGGGCTCTGTCTCTGTCCCAGGTTGTCCGTAGCCGCCTGGAGAAGAAGGGAATCCCGGTGCACAACGTCAGGCTGAACGGCTCGGCCGCCAGCCACGTCCTGCACCAGGACAGCGGCCTGGGCTACAAGGACCTGGACCTCATCTTCGGCGTGGATCTGAAGAACGAGGACGTTTTCCAGCTGGTGAAGGATGTGGTCATGGACTGCCTGCTGGACTTCCTCCCCGAAGGAGTCAACAAGGACAAGATCACGCCCGTGACCCTGAAGGAGGCCTACGTGCAGAAGCTGGTGAAGGTGTGCAACGAGACCGACCGCTGGAGCCTCATCTCGCTCTCCAACAACAGCGGCAAGAACGTGGAGCTCAAGTTCGTGGACTCGCTGCGCCGCCAGTTCGAGTTCAGCGTGGACTCCTTCCAGATCATCCTGGACTCGCTGCTGCTCTTCGGGGAGTGCTCGGAGAACCCCATGGCCGAGAACTTCCACCCCACGGTGACCGGGGAGAGCATGTACGGGGACTTCGAGGAGGCCATGGAGCACCTGCGGCACCGCGTCATCGCCACGCGCAACCCCGAGGAGATCCGCGGCGGGGGGCTCCTCAAGTACTGCAACCTCCTCGTCAGGGGCTTCAAGCCCAAGCCCGAGGTGGACATGAAGGCCCTGCAGAGGTACATGTGCTCCAGGTTCTTCATAGACTTCTCTGACATCGGCGAGCAGCTGCGGAAGCTGGAGTGCTACCTGCAGAGCCACTTCGTGGGCATGGAGAGCAACAGATATGACTATTTGATGACCCTGCACAGGGTGGTCAACGAGAGCACGGTCTGCCTCATGGGACACGAGAGGAGGCAGACCCTGAACCTCATTGCCATGCTGGCCGTGAGGGTCCTGGCTGAGCAGAACATCATCCCCACGGTCACAAACGTTACCTGCTTCTACCAGCCAGCCCCTTATGTCAGCGAAATAAACTTCAACTACTACGTGACCCACGTGCAGCCCTTCCTGCCTTGCAATCAGTCCTACCCCACGTGGCTTCCCTGTAACTGAGCCAGGACAAACCCCAGGGTCTGTCCTCCAAGGTATTTCCGTGCCTTGGGGGGTTGGGAGGGTGGGGAGGGGGGAGCAAAATGGAACCTGCCGACCTTCCCAGAACTGCAACAAAAGGAAACTTCCTGGACTCTTGCTTGAGTGTCTCGTTCCTGGGATTGTTGGGACGAGCCTTGTCTGCTGTACACTGTGATGGGAAGTGCAGTGTTATGGGAATGACTCCTTATGGAATTGTGGAGGCAACGGGGTGGGTGGGGTGTGTGAGGGGAGACTGTAGAATTACGCTAAGGTAGAGCTGCACTGCCCTGAAATGGATCTGAATTGTGGTTTGTTTTTTTTTTTAGTGCAGGAGGTGTTCTGGGTTTGCAAACTTGTGGTTTCTGCCGAGAGAAGCCAGGGTGGCTAATTCCTTTGAAGGACCAAAGAATCCTGTTTAAGTGCCTGTAACAATATAAACACAACTGTACTGTAAACTTTATTATTTTCTGCGGGGGCTGATGGCCCAGAGCTCGAGTGGGGAATGTCTGAGGAGGAAAATGTTTCTGTCGTGGGTGGGAGGGTCGCAAGATCATTTCTTATCCTGGCTGAGGCCAGAGCAGGTTCTGTGTGGCTGAGGGGTTTGGGCATGACTTGCTGCCTGTGAAGGACCAGCTGGAGCCAAGAGCTGCCAAAGTGGGGCTGCCTAACCCGGGGGGTTGGAAATGCCTGAAACTGGGAGCACTGGGAAGGGGGGAGTGCATGGTGGAAAATGCTGTGCAGGGCTTGCTGGAAAAAAGGCAGCAGGGACCTACACTTGGATTTCTTCAAGCTCCCAAGTCTGCAGTGCCAAAATGTAGTGAGGCAGATGATCTGTCCAGGAGCCTGCCCCAGGCTGCCAAACCTAATCCTGTTTTTTCTAGGGGAATTTGAAATGCTGCTCTTCCTTTTTTTTTTTTTTTTTTTTTTTTTTTTTTTGACATGCAGTGTGATTTTAATGCACAAAGCCACAGGCCAGCTGGGCCATGGGGAAGGTGAGGCTTGTCCTTTGAAGCACAAAGCATCCAGGTCACTGGTCAGTCATTTCCAGCCGTCGCTGTGTCCTCCAGGGAGGTGGACAGACCTCTTCATGCTGGAGATCATCCCTTGGGCAGGTCCCATCTCCAAAGCAGCCCATTCCCAGCTCTGTGATTCCCTGATAGCATTTGAAATTCATTCTCTAGCTAGAAATGGAGCCTGGGGGCAGAAGGAGGGGCGAGATTAGTTGGCCTTAGGGAAGCAATGTCTTGTGAGCAGACCCTCTGGTGCTGGGAGGGTCTGGCTCTCTCGGTGCGGTGTGGCTCTGAAGCTGTTGAGTGTCAGAGGTTTTTCGGGAGGTGCCCGGGCTGCCGAGCCCCAGAGTCTCAGGTTTCAGGGGCAGGCAGCAGGCATTCCCCAGGGATGCTGCTCGGGGACACCACTGCGGCTTCCTGCTGCTGACCTATCCAGTACCTTTACTAACTCGTGTTTTTTGGGGTTTATTTTTGTTTTTGTGACAAAACTGTAATAGTTGGGCAGATTGAAATAAAGACTAGATCCTTGGAATGTGTTTAGCCAGATTGGTACCTTTTTTGGGGTGGGGGTTTGTGGATGGGGAGTCAGGGGGTGGGGGTGGCCCCTGGCATCCCTGGAGCCCAGCTCTGCTCCCTGCCCCTGGCTGGGCAGTGGCACTGACCCTGTGCTTTGCAGGTTTTGGTGCCTCCTGAGCCCAGCCCAGCCTTCATGGCAGCCCCCAGCTCCCCAGAGCCCCGTCCCGTGCAGGGTCACGCTGCTTTGGGGCTGCCTGTGGGAGCCTGACTGTGCCACTGCTGTGGCTTTGAGGAGGGTGAGATTTTTTCCTTGTGTTTGAAATGGAACATAGGTGCCATGTAGCATGTTTTTTACAGGCTGCTCCTGCCCACAGACACACTAAACTGAGGTTCCCTCCTTCCCTTTGAGGTGTCCAAACAGATCCCCTACAGCCAACAGCTCGACAGGGCCACCTACCATTGAGATTGCACTTTGGATTTATGGAGTGTGTGTGGTGGGACTCTTGTGAGTGGCTTGAACATGAATTTTTCTAGACCTTGCAGTGATACTGTGCTGCCTCTTGTGAGGGGGCAATTGGAAGATTCCAGTAGCTTGAATGGCACTTGATTTCTTTTTATTTTTTTCGTTGTTTTGTTTGTTTTAAATGTCTTTTTTTTTTTTTTTCCTACACCTGTATCACTTGTCATGCGATGGGCTTGACATAGACTCACTAGATTCTTTAGAATCTGTTACGAATAAATACAGTGTATTCAAATTTGTTGGATTATTTTTATTTGCTTGTCCATCCGGGTGGTGTGATGAGATGTCCCAACTCTGTTCCCACCAAAAACCAGGCTCAGAACCAGCTGGGCACCTGGAAGGGGGCAGGCTGAGCTTCTGGAATGGATCTGCCCCAGTCCAGAGCAGCTCTGAGCCCTGGGGAGTGCCGTGGCTGTGTCAGCTGGGGGAGGTTTCTGTTTTAAACTCTGTTCTTTGGAGTTGTGCATTTTGCCTTTCCCTGCTGCTGCAGAGGGAGGGTGGCACCAGAACCCTCCCTGCTGGCTTTCCATGGCTCCATCCCTGCTGCTGAGAGCAGCAAGAGGTGCCTGGAGCCCTTGGCTTGGTTCTGACCTGCCTGCAGGGTGGTTCCTCCTGGGGCAGGAGAGGCTGAGGCTGGGGAAGGTTTCAGTCCCAGTAAAAGCTGTGTGCTGGGGAGGGCTGTGTCCCAGGAAAAGCTGCGGGTGACGGGGCTGGCAGCTGGGTGCAGCTCCTCCAGCCCTGGCTGCCCTCCAGCCCAAGATGAGGTTTCACTTCCCCCTGTCAAGCTCCAGGCAGTTCTGGTGCCGCTGCAACAATGGAGCTGACGATGTGCCAGTCCCTCTTTGGGACAGACTTGCTGGCTCTGCAGCTCCAAATCTTCACAGTCCTGGGCCAAAGGTTCCCTCTGACAGCAGGGCTGGGGTGTTCTGGCTGGGCTGGCACTGCCCCAGTCCCTGTCCCTGCTTGGGCTGGCACTGCCACTGTCCCTGTCCCTGCTTGGGCAGGCTCTGCCTTTTTCAGGGCTCATTTCTCTCCATACCTGCTGGGTTTAGAGATGTTTCCCTCTTTCTGGCCCAAGCCCAGCATGATCTCCTGCCCTTTCCAAGTGTCTCTCAGCTATGGAAGCAGCTCTGAGGTATCTTAGTCCCTCAGCTGTCTCCTGTGTGGGTGCTGCTCCTGCTGTGGGTGTGTGGTGAATGAGCTGCCTCTGGATTTGTGACCCTGAGCAGAGCAGCAAAAGCCCTGACAGAGTTGGCTGGGCATTGTTGGGTGGATCAGAGCATACAAAGGGATGTTGGTGGAAAGTACTCGTTGTGATCAGAAAGGAGCTATCAATGTTTACAGCCCAGATTCCCATCCCTCTTTTGTTAATTGTCAAATAAAAAAAAAAAAACCCTATATATTTTCTCACAGCCTGTGGTCTGTCATTATTTTCCTCTTTGAGCAGAGGGGTGATGGATCAGTGAGGACGTGCCCGAGGCTGTGCTGGGAGCAGTCCAGGCCCAGGTGCTGCTGCAGTGCTCCCCTCAGCCTGGCTCTGAGGTCAGGGCTGGCCGTTCCCTCAGGGCCATGAATGCAGTCCCGAGGTTCAGCCCGTGGCCTGGGCAGTGCCCAAGGCTGGTGGCACAGTGCTGCAGGTGCCCACAGCCCCTCTGCTGCAGGAGCATCCAAACCACCCAGCCCTGCAGAGCTGCGGCGCTCCTGGGGCCGCCTGCGGCTGCTGCAGCTGCAGCTTTTTCTCCTGGAAGGACACCTGGCCGTGCTCCAAGCTCACTGAAACGGCAGGAATTTGTCCTGACTCCAGCATGCAAGAAGCATCTTGCTGCAGCCCCGCTGCCTCCAGCCTGGCCCCGTGCCCGGGTGGCACCAGCTCCGTGCGGGCGGCTCGCTAGACCCAGCTCGGCGCTTCCATCCCATTTTATCTCCGCGGAGCTTTTGCCTTGCAGCGTGCCAGCGCTTCTCCCTGGCTGCCCTCCTCCTCCTCCCCGTCCCGGCTGTGGAGGCTGCTCCTGGGCTGCAGCGGAGGAGAGAACAGCCTGTCTGTGTGCCTCCCCTGCCATTTATAGCCGCGCTCGGGGCTGGGCGCCCGCTGCCAAGCACGGGACAAACGCTCCATTGATGTGTCCCTTCCCCGAGGGCTGCCGGGCCGGGCTGGGCTGCCCGGGGCTGGCACAGCCCCCTGCCTGCCTGTCTGCCCCGGATGGCACGGCCCCAATGCCTGTCCCAGGGATGGCAGCACAATCCTAATGCCTGCCCCAAGGATGGCACAGCCCCAATGCCTGTCCCAGAGATGGCACAGCCCCCTGCCTGCCTGTCTGCCCAGGATGGCATGGCCCCAATGCCTGTCCTAGGGATGGCATAGCCCCAATGCCTGTCCTAGGGATGGCAGCACAATCCTAATGCCTGCCCCAGGATGGCACAGCCCCAATGCCTGTCCCAGAGATGGCACAGCTCCCTGCCTGTCCCAGAGATGGCACAGCCCCAATGCCTGCCCCAAGGATGGCACAGCCCCAATGCCTGTCCCAGAGATGGCACAGCTCCCTGCCTGTCCCAGAGATGGCACAGGGCAAGCTGAGGGTGAGGATTCTGCTCTGTCCCTCGCTCTGATCCCATCTCTCAGCCCTGCTGCAGGACCAGCTCAGCCTTTTCTGCTCCACGGAGGGTTTGAGCTCCTGCTGGAGCTGTGGAATACCCTGGCTTGGAATGGAGCCACACAGAGCATCAAGGACAACCCCAATGCTTCTGAGGGTTTCCAAACCCTTCCTGACCTCTGGCAGACTCGGTGCTGTGACCACTTCCCTGGGGAGCCCGTTCCAGTGCCCAGCACCCCTGGGTGTAGGACCTGTTGTGTGCACAGGCACAGGAACCTTTAAAAAGGTTTTTTTTCTCCCTCTGTACATGGAGTATTTGCTCTGTTCAGCTCTAAACACGGGCCAGCAGCTCCGTGATTTCCCTGACAGCCACCTTCTCTCACCTCTTGGATCCAGCCCGGCGTGAGCAGCCCAGGCCTTCCCACCCCTCCCGAGCCACCCCAAGAGCAGATCAGCTCCTGCAGAGGCTCCTGCCTGCTCCGCAGCATTCCAGCCTGCCCCAAGCTCCCGGATCCTGCTCTTCCCTGCTCCTCTCTCCGGGAATGACCCACACGTGCCCGAGCTGCTGCTCGCTCACCGGGGCGGATCCCCGCGCCCGGACACACATTCCAGCCTGTGGAAACACCACGGCTCTGACAAATTTGATTGAAATCCTCTGCTGGCATCCCGAGGTGCTCAGGGGGATGACTGACAGCCAGGGCAGAGGCGTTTCCTGAGGAGAGGAGGAAAAGAAATCAATTGCCTTGTCACCGCAGCCTGGAGGTGTTGCACAAGGGAGAGGCCAAGGACGGGGTGCCCTTGCTCCCCTGCACCCCAAACCCTGCCCGTCCCACCAGGGGGATCAGGGGGATGCCAGGGGGATGCCAGGAGGATGCCAGGGGGATCAGGAGGGTGCCAGGGGGAGATAGTGACATTCCCGGGATGGATGAGGCTGGGGGAACAGCGACATTCCTGGATGGATGGATGGATGGATGGATGGATGG
This sequence comes from Melospiza georgiana, assembly GCF_028018845.1. NCBI lineage: Eukaryota > Metazoa > Chordata > Aves > Passeriformes > Passerellidae > Melospiza > Melospiza georgiana. The sequence continues at coordinate 9,295,262 of NC_080453.1, read as the reverse complement.
ATGGATGGATGGATGGATGGATGGATGGATGGATGAGGGATGGATGGATGGATGAGGGATGGATGGATGGATGGATGGATGGATGGATGGATGGATGGATGGATGAGGGATGGATGGATGGATGGATGGATGGATGGATGGATGGATGAGGGATGGATGGATGGATGAGGGATGGATGGATGGATGGATGGATGGATGGATGGATGGATGGATGGATGGATGGAGAAACAAACAGTGACATTACAGGGAGGGATGAGGGCTGGAGGGCGGGACGGCGGCTCCGGAGCGGGCCGAGGCTGGAGCGGCGCCCGCGGAGGCGCAGGGCGGTGTGAGATGTGTTATCTCTCCCCGTGCAGGTGAGAACTCGCATTTTCTGCCAGCACAGAGCTCGCGTTTTCACTGCCAGCACTGAGCTCGCGTTTTCACTGCCAGCAGCTCGCTGCTCTCCCATTGCCGGGCCGTTCTCATCTCCCTTCGCACAGGATGGGGACAGAACACGGCCCCGGCTGCCTGGGGTGGTTGATCCTTGCCCCCTCCACCACCACGGCGTGTTTACCCTCCTTATCTGGCAGCTATCGAATCCTGGGCCCGGCCGGAGCAGTGTCACCGTGCCTTCAAAGGGGAAGGCAGCGCTGCGGGGCTGTTTGCGTGCCCTATATTTGTGCCTTGTAATCCAGGGAGGGGCTGGAGGGACGGACACCCCTGCAGCCCTCCTCCCTTCCCCCCGTGCCGGCGTGGCTGGAACAGCTGATTACTGTGAGCATCCCTCTAGTAATATGCAATTAGAGGAGGCTTGGGCTGAAATCCCGGCTAAATCCGCGTGTCCGTGCCGTGACTCACCCAGGAGTGCTCCCCTGACGATCCTGGGTGCATTCCTCAGGGACTGGACACCATGGTTGGCGTGCCACTCACAGTCACCCTTCCTGATGGCACTGGCGGAACGGGTCCAGCCGGTTCCTGCCCTGCTCCTCCTTCCTCCCGCAGCCCCGGCCGGCTCCAGGGCCAGGCCGAGCCCCCGGGCTGGGATCCCCTTGCAGAGGGGTTTGCAGGCAAGGCTCGGGTTGGGATCCCCTTGCAGAGGGGTTTGCAGGCAAGGCTGGGGCTGGGATCCCCTTGCAGAGGGGTTTGCAGGCAAGGCTCGGGCTGGGACCCCCTTGCAGAGGGGTTTGATGCCAGGGCCCAGCTGGGATCCCCTTGCAGAGGGATTTGATGCCAGGGCCCGGCTGGGATCCCCTTGCAGAGGGGTTTGCAGCCAGGGCCCAGCTGGGATCCTCTTGCAGAGGGGTTTGCAGCCAGAACCTGGCAGGATCCCCCTTGCAGAGGGGTTTGCAGCCAGGACCCGGCTGGGATCCCCTTGCAGAGGGGTTTGCAGCCAGGACCTGGCTGGGATCCCCTTGCAAAGGGGTTTGATGCCAGGGCCCAGCTGGGATCCCCTTGCAGAGGGGTTTGCAGGCAAGGCTCGGGCTGGGATCCCCTTGCAGAGGGGTTTGCAGCCAGGGCCCAGCTGGGATCCCCTTCCAGAGGGGTTTGCAGCCAGGACCCGGCTGGGATCCCCTTGCAGAGGGGTTTGCAGCCAGGACCCAAGGCCCCAGTCCCTCACCAGTCCCTCCAGAGGTGCTGCTCTGCCCGGGGGTGTTCAGCTGAGATCAGACTAAAACCCCGAGCCGCGGACGGGGGACGGCAGGGCAGAGCCAGCCCTCGCCCGGGGTGACAGGGAGGGCTGGGGAGCGTGTGTCACCTTGTCCCAGCGGGAGATGCTGCCAGCCCCAGCAGCTGCGGGCTTTGGGAACGTGCCCTTCCAGGGAACAGGGAGCTTGGAGCCAGCCTGCTCCTCTGGGCAGGGCGCTGCTGCTGCTGCTGCTGCTCCGTGACGTGAGGAGGGCACGGTGTGAGTAAGAGCATCCTCGGCAGGGCCCGCGTCAGAGCTGAGCTCAGCCGGGAGGGGCCGGGCCCTCCGCCCCCAGAGCGCCCAGGGAGCTGCAGATGGTGGCACTGCTAATGGCACTAATTGCCGGTGGTTACTGAGCCCGTGATTTGCATTATCCAGGCGGGCTGAGTTACCCCATAGGCCCGAGGCCACCCCGGGTGTGCAGAGAGGGACCAGGGGGTGGCACAGGCAGGGACAGCAGCCCCGGGCAGGAGGGCCTGGGGCTCCTGGTGGGTGAAAGCTCAGCAGGGTCTCACCACCCTCACACGGAGGAATTTATTCTAAAATCCCACCTAAACCTACTCCGTTTAAAGCCATTTCCCTTTCTGCCACTTGTCTTCTTTGGCTGTAAAGCTCTCAGCAGCTCTTCTTGAGTGGAAATACAGCTTCATCTTGGCTGAAATTCTGGTGGAAAGTGGGGATTTGGGTTAAAATCCTGGGCTGGAAGCAGAGCAGGTGATGGGAGCTCAGAGGGCTGAGATTGTGGGAGCTCACAGCGCAGCTGAGCTTTACATCTAGGATGCTTCCAGGCTGGTGAGTAGATCTGTGGCTCAGACTCTGAGTCCCGGTCACAGGAAGGATTTAACAGCTCTCAGGAAGAGGGGAGTGGGGAGAGCACATCCCTGTGATCCCCTTGGGAGGGTGAGCAGAGCTCTTTGGGGCTCACCAGGCACGGAGTGTCCCAGCAGCAGAAAAACGCCAGGACCTGGTCCAAAACCCTCCCTGGGAGCTTTTCCATCTGCTGCCCCGGGCTGTAGATCAAACCCGGGCTGACCTGCGGGGCTGACACGGCGAGAGTGGCCTTTGGGGTTTGTTTGATGTCCCTGGGGCTGGCAAAGGACGTTCCCTGTGCTCCCTTTGTTCCGGCCCGGGCAGTGTAGCACGGAGCCCCAGCAGGGGCTGCGCTGCCCCGGCCTCTCCTCCTCCTCCTCCTCCTCCTCTGGCAGCCGCTGCATTTCGGTGCTCGCAGGGATTCCCAGGGAGTCTCAGCAGTGGGCAGGGGGTCAGGGGGGAGCTGTTCGCTGGGCTTTCCACAGAGGCTGAGGGTGCAATGCCACATCCACCCGGGGACAGGGAGCAGAGGGAGAGCAGGATGGAGGAGGATCCCACACGGCTCCCTCAAGGCTCCGTGTGTCCCGCACCGGACAGGGAGCTGGGGAAAGCAGCTTCTCCAAGGATGGAGGAGGATCCCACACGGATCCCTCAAGGCTCCGTGTGTCCCACACCGGGCAGGGAGCTGGGGAAAGCAGCTTCTCCAAGGATGGAGGAGGATCCCACACGGCTCCGTGTGTCCCACACCGGGCAGGGATGCCAGGGAGGAGCTGGGAGCGCCAGGATGTGTTTGCCCCCGCAGAAGGGGGAACGGATGTGGGAGGAAGGTGCTGCTGTGTGGGATTTGGCCACAGCGATGAGTTTGCCCCGCAGAAGGGGGAATGGCTGCGGGAGGAAGGTGCTGCTGTGTGGGATTTGGCCACAGCGATGAGTTTGCCCCGCAGAAGGGGGAATGGCTGCGGGGGGAAGGTGCTGCTGTGTGGGATTTGGCCACAGCGATGAGTTTGCCCCATAGGAGGGGGAATGGCTGCGGGAGGAAGGTGCTGCTGTGTGGGATTTGGCCACGGCCTCCCCTCCAGGCGGCCGCTCCCCCCCTCGCACGGGGTTATCGGAGCTCTCGGCTGGCAGCGATAGCACAAGGACACACGGCCGACTCCTGGGGACACGGGGACCTCGGGGACAGCCTGCGGGCTTTGCCTATCGCGGGGAAAGAGCCGAAAACAGGCAGGGAAAACAAACCCAGGCTCCGTGTGGGAGCCCCGCTGGCATCAGCAGAACTTTCCATGGAAATCGGTGGCACTCGGGGACAAAGCCTCACCTCGGGGACGCACCTTGTCCCCGCATCCTCTGCTGCTCCCTGGTCACCCAGGGGACCGAGGTGTATTGATGGCTGGGATGATGGTGCTCCCCGCGGGAATTGTGGGTTTTTATGGGGTGGAGAAGGGGCCGTGTCCCAGGGCCGGGTGCGGTGCCCACCGGGGCAGCCGCGGTCCCGGAGCCGCCCCTGCCGCCCCCCGGTCCCTCCGGTGCGGGTTTGTCTCGGCAGCCCCGGGCAGGAATGTTTCCCGCTGCCGAGCGAAAGTGGAGGCAGGAATTGCTGGAATAGCGACCGGCTGAGTAACAGCGCTAACTTTATTCTCCAAACAAAGGGCAGTGTCCCTGCCGTCCGTGCGGGGGCCGGCGCGGGGCCCCTGCCCCGAATTCCTGTCCGGAGCCCCCCCGGGCCCGGCCCCTCTGCTGCTCCCGCCGGCCCAGAGCGCATTTCCAGGGCGAGGAGAGGCTGGAACACAGCTCGGAAAGGCGAGGATTCCCCTCCGAGGCTTCCAAGCAGGGCTTCTCCCTCCGCAGCGCATCCCCAGCCTGTCTCCCAGGATTTGGGGGGCTGCGAGTTTGGTGTGGGCCCCAGAGAGCCCCAGGGCCGGGGCTGGGGGCTGCCCTCCCGTCTGGTTTCTCAATGGGGATTTCTCATTTCTCCGATTTCTCCGATGGGGACCCCGGGGAAGGGATCCCGGTCAGAGCCCGGGGCTGGGGCAGCAGCTCCTGCTCCGAGCGGGGATCCTGCCCACAATGCAGCCCCGGGCTGGGATCCTGCCCCGAGCGCATCCCCGATCAGGGATCCTGCCCCCGATGCAGCCCCGGGCTGGCCGTCCCTGCCATCCCCGGGGATTGCTCGGAGCAGGACCCGGCCCTGCCGCAGCCTTGGTGCCAGCGCCGGCCTTGGCTGCGGGGCTCGGGGCACGGCAGCGCTTTCCAAAACAAATATTTGTGCAGCGCAACAACACGTGGGAAAGAGCAGGAGGATTTGCTTTCCCCGGCTCCAGGGGAGGTTCCCAGGAGCGGGACTGGCCGTGGGGGTTCAGCTGCGCCCTGCTCCGTCACTGAGCTGAGCCCTCGGGGTTGGAGCCGCTTTGTGCCCCGTGGGTTCGCACAAAATGGGCCTGAATTTACCACCCAGAAGGGAAATCTCCCTTGGATGGGTTCGAATTTGCAACACAGAAGGGAAGTGTCTCTTGGATGGACTCAGAAAATCCCTCTGGACATAGGGAGGGGGTGTTGGGGCTGAGCTGGGTCTGCCCCGTACCTGGCTCTGCCCCGCCCTTTGTGCTGAGGAATCTCGAAGACCCCAAATCTCCCCCAAACCCTCCTGTGTGTGCCGCTGGGCCGCGTTGTGCCCTGGCAGCCCGAAGCGTCAGAGGCTCCCGAGCTCCCCAGCTGCTGCTGCTGCCCTGCAAGGACCCGAGCCTGGAGCCCCGAGGCCAGAGCCCGCTGGAACGGAGGCACAGAAAGCCCGGGGCGAGGCCAGGGCCCCTCTCATACACTGAATTTCATATATTCATTGCGAACTGGAGCTGCCCCTCCTGGCGCGCCCCTCCCAGGGACCCCTGGGTGTCGGGGGGCTCCGGGCTGTCCCCAGGCTGGTGCCGCGTCCCCAGCACGTTGTTCCCCCCGTGCCCCGCCGGGCTGAGCCAGGGCTTCCCCAGGGTTCTCCATAACGGGAGCTGCTCCCGGGGCCTGTCCCTCCTGCTCCTCTCCATAAGAGGCGAGGCGGGAGCGCCGGAGGAGCCCGGGCCTGGCTCTGCTCCCTGGATTCCTTTCCTGCCCGTCACCGACCGATTTAGTGCCCGGCGTCAGCGCGGGGGGCGCGGGGCTGGCACGACCGGGAACGGCACGGCCCGGGCTGGCACGGCCCGGGGGCACCGCCGGGACCCCCGGGTGGCACTCCCGGTGCTCGGGGGGCGGTGGGCACGGGGCTGCTGTTGTTTCGCCGGGGCTGTTGGTGGGCACGGGGCTGCTGTTGTTTTGCTGGGTGTGTTGGTGGGCACGGGGCTGTTTTTCCGGGGGTCCTGGTGTCCCCCAGCACACCCAGGGAAGGATGAGCACCACACTGGGACGTGTGGAAAGCCGGAACTGTCTCTGGAAGGGAACCCCAAACCCCCAAATCTGTCCGTTCCGAGGATTGTGCTGCTGCAGTTTTTGGGAAATCCTCACCTACAGCCCGGCACACGGAGCCCGGGGATCTCTGGATCCTCCCGAGGGAAGGGCTGCAGCAATAATTGGTGCTTTTGGCAATTAATCTGGTTAAAGCTCTTAATGAACCGTGATCGGGTTACAGGGCTCCTGTCGTGTCAGAGGGCTGGGGATTAGCAGGGGCAGGGAAGGAAGCAGCAGGGGAGGGGTGTCCCTGGGATCAGCTCTGGCATCCCTGCTGCAGGCCTGGGAGTTGGGCTCCACACCTCCCTGTTCCATGTCACATATTGAACTTTATATATTTACTATAAATGACGGTATCAAGGCTGCAGGGGCATCTGTCCCACGTCCCCAGCAGAGAGGGGACAGTGAGCAAGGCCAAGCCAGCCAGCGGCACCTTGCCCTTTGCTGCACACGTCATGCAGCTATTCTGGGCACCGTTCCTCACTGCGCTGCCCTCCCCGGGCACTGCCAGCCCCAGGTGTGGCTGCTGCGGGCCCGGGGAAGCCCTGGTGCTGAAGGGAAGGGGCAGCTGGGGTCCCGGGGACCCGCTCGGGGAGCAGCAGGAGGAAGGGACACGGCGCTGGGGACACGGTGCTGGGGACACGGTGCTGGGGACACGGTGCTGGGGACACCGTGCTGGATCCCGCCCGGGCTGGGGACGCAGAGAACCTCGAAGGAGCAGCTGTGGTGATCCCGGGGCAGCAGGACTGGGAACAGAGAGGCTGCTCCGTGCTGGGGAGATGGGGCTGGTCAGGCAGGGATGCTGAACCCCGGAGAATCCTGGCCGGGACTGCCCTGGCAGTGCCCAGATCCAGCCCGGCCTTGCTGGAGGGAGAAAAGCCTGAATAACCCACAAGAGGCAGCATTAATTACCCTGCTTAATTAATTACCCCATTTCCCTTAAAGGATTCCTTTACAAAAGGATGGACAAATCTCCAAACGCCTGCAGAAGGGGTGTGAGGAGGGGCTGAGGCTGACTCAGACATTTTCTGCTGTTCCTCACCCCCGAGCAGAGGGGCTGTGGGGGGACACCGGGGGCAGCTGTGCCAGGGTGGGTACCACTCCCGAGCCTCACCCAGGCCATGGAGGGCACGGGGCAGCCAGGCTGGGGCTGGGGCACCCGCCAGGCTCACACGGACCCCGTGGCACAGCTCTGCATGCTGCTCCAGCCCTGCCCAGCCCTGCAGCCCCCTGAGCCATCCTGCTGCCAGCCCAGGGACACAGCACCACCCAGACCCTGCCACCCATGCCCAGGGACCCCCAGGATCCACGGGGGGCTGCCCTGGTCAGAACCAGGCAGGATCTGGGCAAGGGGAGCTGCGGGCTGGGCCAGCGCGGGCTCAGGGACTGGGCAGGAATTGGGCACATTAACCTGCAGGGCAAAACAACCCGATTGCTGAGCTTTAACGAGATCAGTGACTTAAGGAGCTTTGGTGGGGAAAAGAGAAGTGGACCAAGAGGAGCTTAACACAGTGAGGAGAGCACGGGGCACCCAGGTGCCATGGGAATGCCTTCCCAGGCCTGGGAGCAGCCCAGAGCCACAGCAAGAGCCCTGGAGCTGGGGCAGGGGGTGATGAGGTGGTGAGGACAGGGTGCCCACCCTCAGGCCCTGGGCAGTGTCCCCAGCCTGGCAGGCCCAGGGCACAGACTGAAAATAAAGGACTTCTGGGCACTGAAAATAAAGGATTTCTGGGCACTGAAAATAAAGAGTTTCTAGGCACTGAAAATAAAGGAATTCTGGGCACTGAAAATAAAGGGTTTCTGGGCACTGAAAATAAAGGATTTCTGGGCACTGAAAATAAAGAGTTTCTAGGCACTGAAAATAAAGGATTTCTGGGCACTGAAAATAAAGGGTTTCTGGGCACTGAAAATAAAGGAATTCTGGGCACTGAAAATAAAGGGTTTCTGGGCACTGAAAATAAAGGATTTCTGGGCACTGAAAATAAAGAGTTTCTAGGCACTGAAAATAAAGGGTTTCTGGACACTGAAAATAAAGGGTTTATGGGCACTGAAAATAAAGGATTTCTGGGCACTGAAAATAAAGGATTTATGGGCATTTCTCAACACACCTGAGCGGGGATGAAGCACAGGGCTGCTGCTCCCAGGGGTGAGGGAGCAGGAAGATGGAAATACCCCGCACCAGGCTCTGAGGAGCCCAGGCTCAGGGCTGGAAGGGGGAATCGAAGGCCGAGGGGGCGATTCCCAAAACCCTCTGGGGCTGTTTGGGGCTGGGATCGCCGCTGAGAGGAGGAAGAGCTGGAGAGGAACCAATGGCACCGGGACCAGAGGGACCAGCAGGGTCGGGACCAGCGGGACCAGGTTGGACCGGGGCCAGTGGGACAACCAGGACCCAGCGGCACCGGGACCAGCGGCACCGGGAGCACCGGGAGCGGCGGCACCGGGAGCGGCGGCACCGGGACCAGCAGGACCGAGAGCACCGGGAGCAGCGGCACCGGGAGCGGCGGCACCGGAACCAGCGGCACCGGGACCAGCGGCACCGGGAGCGGCGGCACCGGCAGCACCGGGGCTGCTCCGGCGGCTCCCGCAGCGCCCCCTCGTGGCCGCAGCGGGGGCGGCCTCGGCTCCCGACACTGTCCCCTGTCCCCGTCCCTTGTCCCCTGTCCCCTCTCTCCTGTCCCCATCACTCTGGCACTGTCCCTGTCTGACCCTGTCCATCACCCTCGCCCCGTCCCTTTACAGCCCTTCATCACTTTTGCACCGCCCCTGTCCCCTCTCCATCACCCTTGTGCCCTCTCTATCCCTCTTCTGTCACCTCCTCACTGTCTGTGTTCCACTCCATCACTCTCACGTGGTCTCTGTCCCCTCTCCATCACCCTTGTGCCCTCTCTATCCCTCTTGTGTCACCCCTCCAATGTCCCTGTCCAGTTTCCATCACCCTCCCACTCTCTGTGTCATCCCCTCCATCCCCCTCCCACCCTCTCCCTTACGTTCCCTGCCTTGCCCCTCTGTCCCACCAACACCCTGCAATAATTTCAGCCCTGGGCAGTTTCTGTCCCTGCCCCTGGGCGCCTGTGCCCATCTCCCCCCCACACCAACTCGCTCCACCAGGCCCAGCCCAGAGGAATTATCAGCGGAAAGGGGGAGAAGCCAGGCTTAGGCATTAACACGCCACATTAATTTCATTTTTCCCAGAAAGTCTGTAACGGAGTAATCCCATAAAGCCAACAAGTGTGGGTGCCGTTATGTAAGGGTGCTGCAGGAGGACAGGGGGTTACGTAAATCCCTCTGCTCCCCGGCCTGGGGCTGTCCTGGGGCCATGGAGGGACCTGTCCCTGTCCTTGTGCCTTGTGCTGGAGCTGCTCTGTGTTTGTCTGTTGTTTCCAGTGCCTGGAAAATGGCGATGGATGCACCCCTGCCTTTCCCCATCCCTTGGACTCCTGGGCCTGGCATTCCCTGGGGCACACAGGCATCCTCATTGCAGCCCCTTGCAGGGCTCTCCTTGCCCTCCCACCAACCCTCCTGCGCTCACGGACTGCGTCAGCCTCCCTGTCCTGGAGGAAAATGGGAAAAAATTGTAGGAATTGTAATGGATGTCATGTTCCAGCTGAAGATACTCCAGGAATACAGAGTGGGATGGGACTGCATCCTTGCTGAGACTGAAGGGTGGGGAGCAACCCGCACACACAGGGATTTTTAATGATTTTGGCCTCTCTGCTTTAATGGAGTTGATTTATTATGCATTTAAGGTCTTTCCCTGCATTTCCTCTAAGTCGGTTCCACTCTAATCAGGTCAAAAGCTGATTTGCAAATAATCACCACAGAAAGGGAAAAAAAATCAAGGGATTTGAGGCCAAGCTGTGCATTCCACACTATTAATTGAAAGCCAGGAGAGATAATGTGTCTCTTCTCCTGGCTGAGACCCCTAAGCTGCTCTTAGCAGCAAACTCTGCTCTGGGCTCTGGGAATCACCTTCCAGCTGGGATTACACACAGGAAAATCTCCCTGGCCCCGGGGAGGGAAAGGGCAGGAGCTGGGGAGCACCAGAGGTGTCAGAGCATTCACAGCTCTGCACTGGGCAGCACAAAACCAGGAGCAGCTCAGAGCCTGGGATTAGAGGGGAAAGGCAGAGCTCTTAGTGTGGGGCTGCAAAGGTGGGATGGGAGCTTGGGTGTTTCCCTGCCACCGCTTTTCTGCAGGTATTGATGTGCAAGCTGTGCCTTGTTTGTCACCCAGGTTTGCCTTGTTTGTCACCCAAGTTTGCCTTGTTTGTCTCCTATGTGAGTTTTTCGGGACAGACATGTTTGTAGGCATATATATATTTATATTTATATTTATATATATATATACAGTGATATCCTGCTGCAGGAATTCTGAACATATTCTTCCCCATCTCCCCACACACTCAGAGGAGGGAAGAGGCTGATAATCAGAGAAATCCACTCTGGTATTAATTACATGCCATTACCAGGGCTTATTTGCTAATCCCCATTCTAATCACCCTCCCGGTTATATTTCAACCAGCACTCGAGGACACTGCACGTCATGAATAAAATATATATCAAAGTTTATTCCAGAGCACGGGCAGCACGGTGCGGGCAGCGCAGCCGGGGTTACACAACAGACCTGCTGTCACACCAGCGGAGGGAGGGCGGCACATTTGGGCGTCAGAGAAACCCCCAGCCCAGCCCAGACCGGGGGGTTGGGTTTTTAATTCAAATAAATAAATAAATAATTTAATTGGTTAATAGCAGGGCGTCAGAGAAACCCCCAGCCCAGCCTAGACCCAGGGTCTGGGTTCTAAATTTAAATAAATAAATAAATAATTTAATTTATTAATAGCAGAGCGTCAGTGAAATCCCCCCACCCCAGCCCAAACCCGAGGTTTGGCTTTTTAATGTAAATAAATAAATAAATATAGCAGGAGGACAGTGAAATCCCCCCCACCCCAAACCCGGGGGTTTGGTATTTTAAAATTTAAATAAATAAATAGTAGGGGGTCAGTGAAATCCCTCCCCCTCCCACCCCAGCCCAAACCCCGCGTTTTGGTATTTTAAATTAAAATAATTAAATAAATAAGTAGCAGGGGGTTAGTGAACTCTTAACCCCCCCACCCCAGCCCAAACCCAGAGTTTTGGTATCTTAAATTTAAATAAATAAATAGCGGAGGGACTTAGTTTTTCCGGGGGATCCATGCAGCTGCTGGGAGCGCCGCTGCGGAGCTCGGCGCGGGCGCTGCTGCCTCGGTCAGGGTCGGTCACCGGAGCGGGAGCGGGGCCAGCCGAGCCTCTGCAGTGCCCGGCGGGGCCGGGCTGATCCATCCGGGCCCAGCGTCCGTCCTGAGGCCGGCTCGGGGCTGCGGGACAGCGACACCAGGGCCCTGCACAGCGTTCAGTCCGGAGGGAGATCCTTCATCCCAGAGAGGGATGCTTCATCTCGGACAGGGATCCTTCATCCCAGAGAGGGATGCTTCATCTGGGGAGGTCTTTCTTCCTGGACAGGGATCCTTCATCCCAGAGAGGGATGCTTCATGCCAGAGAGGGATGCTTCATCTGGGGAGAGGTCCTTCATCCCGGACGGAGATGCTTCATTCCGGACAGAGATCCTTCATCCCGGAGAGAGGTCCTTCATCCGTGCAGGGATCCTTCATCCCGCGCCCATCTCCGCCTCCTCCTCCTCGTGCCTTCCTGCCAGCCCGCAGCGGCCGCCTCAGCCCCCAGGTGACATTGGGTGTCCCCAAGGACGCTGCTGGAAGCACCGGGAGCTTTCGGCGTCCCCGCGTGGTTCGGTCGGTCACGGAGCAGTCCCAAACCCCCCTGGCTGGGGTGGACGGTGCCGGCGGAGCCCGAGCCCCGCTCCCGTCCCGCTCTGTCCCTCCCGGGGCGCTGCCGCTCCGGCGGTCCCGAGCCCGCTCCGCTCTCGCCGAGGCTTGCTCGTGTGAGTCACAGTCCCAGCAGCGTCCCCAGGGCTGGGGTCCCCTCCCGGGGGCTCAGGCGGGGAAGGGGCCCTGCCCCAGAACCTGCTGCTTTCAGGGAGACACGGCCCCAGACCGGGCTGGGGGCGCTGGCAGCAGATTCCTCTGTAAACATCCCCAAACCTGGCACGATCCGCCAGGGATCCCAGACTCTGAGGGGTCTCCCATCCCAGGGAGGTTCCCAGATCCTGCTGGGACCCCCAATCTCATTGTGTCCCCCCAGTTCACCTGGACCCTGACCCTGCAGGGCCCTTCGAGCACCGCAGCCCTCAGGGATGCTCTCCCCACCAAACCCTCAGGGCACCCCAAGGTCCCCAGACCCTGCTGGGTCCCCTGGAGTGCCCCAATACCGCAGGGTCCCCTGTGGAACCCCAAATACCCCAAAGCCTCCCCCCATCAGACCCCTTGGGCCACTGCCGGGGTCCCCAGACCCTGCTGGGTCCCCCCACTCCACAGAGTCCCCAGGACCCTGCCGGATCTCCCTGGCACCCTCAAGGATGCTCAAGCCCTTCCAGCCCACTGGGTCCCATCCCAGTGGACCCCTCAGACCTCCCCGACCCTGCAGGATCCCTCTGGGACCCCCAAATCCACTGGGTTCCAGCCCATCAGATTCCCCAGACCCTGCTGGGTTGCCCCGCACCAGGTGGGTCCCCCAGATCCTGCAGGGTCCCCGAGGCCCCTCAAACTCACCAAGGTGCCCCCGACCCCAGGACTCCCAAACCCATTGGGCTCCCCAGGACCCCCCGAAGGACCCCAGACCCTGCTGGACCCCTCCACAGCCCTGGCTCCCCCGGCTCCCCCAGTGAGCCCAACCAGGTGTCCCTCCACTTCCATAGCCCCCAGACCCGCTGGCTCCCCACGGATCAAACCCCCTCAAGCACCCCAGACCCCCCAGCTCCCCAAACCTCCCGCGTCCCCACCATTCACCCTTCCCAAGACCCTCTGAAGGACCGGATCCCCCCCACCACGGGCTCCCCCAATCCTGCAGGGTCCCCCACACCCACCACGGGGTCCCCCACTTCCAGAACCCCCCGTGTCCCCGCACCCCAAGCTCCCCCGGGTCCCCCCGACCCCCGCAGCCCCCCGTAGCCCCCCGCAGCCCCCGGCCGCGCTACGCGGAGCCGCGGCTGGCGGCGGGCAGGCGGCGCACGGGGGTCCCGGCGGCGGCCCCGCGGCTCCGTGCGGGCGCCCAGGGCACGCAGCTGCGGAGGGCGCGGGCGGCGGCGAGCAGCGCTCCGGGCCGGGGCCGCGGGCGGCGGCGCAGCCCCTTCTGCAGCCGCTGGCTCTGCGCGGCCAGGGCGAGCTGCGCCTGGGCCACGCCGGCGCCCAGGCGGCCCAGGGTCTCGGCGCGGGCGGCCAGGCGCAGCTCGGCGTGCAGCAGCGCGCAGTGCACCTGCCGCACCCGCCCCTCCAGCTCGGCCGCCGCCCGCCGCCGCCCCTCGGCCGCCACCAGCCGCCGCCGCGCCGCCGCCAGCTCCACCGCGCCCGGGCCGCCGCTCTTGCCGTCGCCGCCGCCGCCGGGGCCGCCGCGGGACGGGCGCTGCGCGTCGCCGCCGGAGGGGCTCGGAGGTGCCGGTGCCGGTGCCGCCGCAGCCATGGGAGCGGGAGCGGCGGCGGAGGATGCGGCGGGGATATATAGCCCGGGGGCGGCGCCGGCGGCGCGGCTCGGCCCCGGCGGGGGCGGCTCCGGCACCGGCACGGGGAAAGGGGGTGGGGGACACGCGAGCACCGGGGCTCGGTACGGGCCGGCGCTGCACCGGCACCGGGCCGGGCGCGGCACCGAGGCGGGAGCGCTATGGGCTCGGTGCCGCACGGGGCTCGGTACGGCAGCGGTACCGGCACCGATGGGCCCCGGGCTCGGTACGGTACAGCCCTGGCCCGGTATGGCACCGTCAGGGGTCTGGGCTCGGTACCGGTCCCGGACACCGGGCTCGGTACAGCTCGGTACGGCACCGGCCCGGGGGCGTTACCGGGGCTGGAAAAGTGCGCTCCCTCGGAGGGAGATGCGGAGCTGGGGCCGGGTGGGATCGCAGGGCAGTGCGGGGGCACTGGGGCTCCGGGAGGGGCTGGGCCGGGCCGTCCCCGCGCCGGAGCGTCCTTGGCTGCGCGGCTGTCACAGCAAGGTCGCTGCCACTGTCACTGCGGATTGATTACGCGGTGTTAACGAAGCTGGGAGTGGGCTGGAGGGGCAGGGGGCTGCGGCGGGGGGTGCCACTGCCCCCCTGCTCCCCGCATCCAGAGCCTGGATTTCGGGGCTCCTCCTGCTGGAATGTCATCCTCGGCAGCAGCATCTGCGTGTGGCTGCGTGGGTCTCGCATCGGAGCAGCAGAGATGACAGAAACCAGGTGTCAAGGTTTCATCCCACCCCCGGACTGGAATAAAAGCCTGAGCCAAAAACAAAACCGAGCCTAAATCTGTTTCAGGCAGAACCACATCCAGGCCTTCCGTGGATGTCGCCCACGGGGCTGGTGACATTTTTCCTTTCCTTACCTTAGGAGGGAAAAAAAAAAAACCCATCTCTTGTGCTTTGCATCACATCCCTGCTCCTGCCAGGCTGCCACGCGTCTGCCAGGCACCGGAGCAGCGTCAGCGGCCGCTGCTGCGTCACTGCTCGGCCCCCGCGGCCGGCCCATCCCATCCATCCCGTCCCGTTCCATCCCGTTCCATCCCGTTCCATCCCGTTCCATCCCGTTCCATCCCGTTCCATCTCCCGCGGCCGGCCCATCCATCCCATCCCGTTCCATCCCGTTCCATCCCATGCCGTTCCATCCCTCCCATCCCTCCCGTCCCGTCCCCCGGCATCCCCGCCCGGCTCAGAGCGCGGCCCCAGCGCCCCCCCGAGCTCCTCACGCTGCTCTCCGGGCTGGGGGGAAGCCGGAGACCGGGCTGAGCCTTCCTCTATCCGATAGAAATGCTGCTGGAAATGGGCTGTGGAAGCTGAGGGGTGCTGCTCCACCGGGGGGTTCAAGCTCTTTCCATGCTTCCTCTGCCCCCAGCCCAAAAAGAACTATAAGGACAGGCAGGAATTAAACATAGTCTCTCACTTTATTATCCCTCCTCTCTCGTTTTTTTGCTCTGATCCTGTGGACTGGACCCTCAAGGGTCCCCCCAAGAGAGGAAAGGGCCGGGGGTGTCATGCCCTGAGCTTCCCCCGTTCCCCAGAATGAAACCCCGGAACGGCAGGGGTTGGAGGGAGCTCAGGAGGCGCCTGCTCCGTCACTGCCTGCTCACAAATAATCTCTTTTTTGGGTCACCCCCCATTCAGCACTGCTTGATGCCTTCCCAGCTCCAGGCCCTGCTCCCGGGTGAGAGAAGGACACGGAAAGGGGGAGCAGCTGTCCCAGGAGGTGAGCTGGGGACACGGGGCAGCGAGGCTGAGCCCCCAGAGCAGCCTTTGTGTCTCCAGGCTGGCCCAGCACATCCCAGCAGCGAGCAGACAGGGGCTGGTGAAGACAAATCGTGGAAAAAGACCAGAAATGTCCCTGCCCCGAGGCCACGAGTCCCCAAACCCCTCCAGCACTGCAGGATTCCTGCTCGGGCTGCCGAGCTATTAATGATTTAGCAGAGGAGGCTGCAATTAGCAACGCTCAGAATAAACCTCGGTGATACAAAAACCCGGTGAGAGCTTCGTTCTCCCTTTGCTCTCCCTCTGTTAGCCCTCTGCTCTCCCTTTGCTCTCCCTCTGCTCTCCCTTCCCTGGCAGTGCCACTCTGCCGAGGCACCGGGACGGGACACCGGGACGGACACGGGGACGGACACCAGGACAGGACACCAGGACGGGACCCCACCCTGCATCCCGAGCCAGCACAGCCTCTGGCATTGCCCAGGGACACCGGGACTGGGGATGCAGGAGGATGGAACCAGAGCCCAGGGATGAGCGGTGGCCTCATGTCCAGCCCTCGTAGAGCTCCACACTGGGATGTGCTCCAGAAAAGCCAAGCCTCGTTGCAGGCAGCAAAAATTAAAGCCAGCGCCCTCCCTCCCAGCCTCTCCCCAGGTTTTTTCCTGGGTGTCCCAGTTACCAGGGCAGGAGGGACTCGGGCGCTGCTCTTTCATCCCGGCAGCTTTAGGGAAGGAATCGTGCATCAGGAGTTCAGGTTTAAGGCCCAGGACTCCTGGGCCGGCCCAGCTCCCTGTCCCTCCATCCTTTTGGAGTCCAGCAGCAGACTCAGTGCCCTGCTACGTTCCACCGGGCTCCCTCCCCTGCTGCCCTACAAACCTCCGGGGCAGGATCCGACCCCAGAAGGGAATCACCAGCTCTTTGGGATTGGGACACCGCGGGATTGTCGGGGGTGGGAACACTCGGGGTGGGCCCAGGGACCCTCGGGGAGGTAATTGGGCCTGCAGGGATCCCTGGCACCGGACCTGGCACCGGACCTGGCACCGAGGGGCATTGGGGCACGCACCTTTGGGGGGCCAGGGGGAGCAGGGTTTGTACTGGGGTTTGTACTGGGGCTTGTGCCTGGATTTGTGCTGGGTTGGTACCCAGGTTTGTGCTCAGGGTTTGTACTGGGGTTTGTACTGGGGCTTGTGCCTGGATTTGTGCTGGGTTTTGTACCAGGTTTTGTGCCCGGATTTTTACCGGATTTGTAGCCGGATTTGTGCCCGGATTTTTGCCGGGTTTGTAGCCGGGTTTGTGCCCGGATTTTTGCCGGGTTGGTACCCGGGTTTGTACCGGCTTTGTGCCGGGTTTGTGCCCGGCTCGTGCCCGGTTTGCTCGGGTTCGTGCCCGGCCCCGGAGCAGCTTCGCCCGCCGCGCTCTGCTGTCCCTCGGCGCGGCCCGTCCGGGTCACGTGGCGCACCTGGCCCAGGTGAGGCGGGGCCGGACGCGCTCCCGGCTCGCAGGTAACGAGACCCGGCCCGGCCCGGCCGGCACCGACCCCGGCCCGGCCCCGAACCGGGCACGGCACCGACCCCAGCCCGGCCTGACCCCGGCCCCGGCATCAGCCCCGGGCCCGGCCCGACCCCGCCGCCGCCGCCCGGCGCTTCCCGGCCCGGCCCGGGGCAGCCGCAGGCCGCGACCGGAGGCAGGCAGGGACGGAGGCAGGGAGGGAGGCAGGGAGGGAGGCAGGGAGGGAGGGAGGCAGGCAGGGAGGGAGGCAGGGAGGGAGGCAGGCAGGGAAGGAGGGAGGGCTCGTCCGTCCCCCGCAGCGGGCTCCCCTCGGCCCCCGGGCCGCCCCGCGCAGGGAGCCCCGGTGCGGGCAGCCCCCGCCGCCGCCGGCCGGTCCCGGGGTCCCCTCCCGCTGTCCCTGGGGAGCCTGGGGGCGGCCGGAGCTCTCCCGGGGCTTTGGGGCCGGCTCTGATTGCCAGGGCTGGAAGCAGCGGGGGCGCGGTGGGAGCGGAGCGGAGCGGGGCAGACGGGGCTGGGGCTGGGGCTGTTCTGCCGCTCCCGCTGCTCCCGTTCCCAGCGTCTCCGCTCCCCGAAATCCCCGCCCGGAGCTCACGCTGGGGGCCAAGGTAGGCAGAGGGAGCTCCCTTTGGTGCCCAGGTGGGTCTCCCCTTTTCCTTCCCTTTCGTTTGGGAGGGAAAAGGGTCGAACCTTGTTTGCCTGCCCTGGTGGAGCCCTGGCTGTCAGGTGGAACGGGGTGGGTGTTTTGGGGGCCGGGGGCACAGGGAGGGTGTGGCACGAGGCAGTCCCTCGGGCAGGCTGTTGGCATCCCCGAGAGCTGCCAGAGGGATGCTGGGTCCCCAGGGATGCACGGGGACAGTGCTGCATCCACACTTACCCTGGGCTGGGATCTCCAGCCCTCTGGTGCCAGCAGAGCAGGAGCTTAACAGGTGACCTCCAGCTCCTGGCAAGGCTCCTTAGGACATTTCCCAGCTGTGGATGCTTCCACAGAGTTCAGAGAAGCTGCATCAGTGTGTAAATCCTGTCTCCTGAATTTAGGAGACATTGCCTAGCTGCCAGCAGCACCAGCAGCATGGTTATTGTCAGATGCATGTGACATTGTTCAGGAGATTCACAACTTAACTGAGCTTTTCTAAAACTTTCCAGGGAAATCCCGCCCTCTGAACAATGAAGATCTTAGACCCTGGCTAACTCTGAGTGCTGCAAACCCCCTGTGGATCCTCCCTGGCTCCTCTGGAGCAGATGCTGAGGCTCTCTGGAGGGACCTGCAGCCACTCCCCGTGCCTGTGTGAGAGCAGAGGAAGCTCCCAGCCATCGTGTGAGTAACATTTGGATGTGGATTGTGGTCTGAGCATTTGTTTATGGCTGGGGGTGTTGGTCCAGCCCATCCCTGTGCTGGGCAGCTGCTGGATCGAGGAGCTGTGTCCTGTCTGTGCTCCTCAGGAACTTTGCCATGTGGTCCAGAGGTCCCAGAGGTGTGGGCTGTGATGGGAATTGGCCAGTCCAGAGGTGTCTCTGGCACCTGTGCCTGCAGGTCTCCTCCTCAGAGCTGAAATAATGCTCCTCTCTCTGTCCCAGATGCTCTGAAATCTCAGAATATTGTCTGTTGTTACATAAAGGGGCGTTGCTGTGCCATGCAGATGTTGGGTCTCTCAGTGAGGCCTTGGAATGAAAAGAAACATCCCAGTAAGCAGTTCCCATAAAAATATGCTTTTTATTTTGCATATTGCCCAGGAATGTGCAAAAGGGAGCTCCTGGGATGAATTTTCATAAGGTAACAGAGCCAAAATATTCCTGGAAAGCAGTGGTGTGCTGTAACTGCCTGGCTTTCAGTCTGGGCCTGTTTCTTTGTGGGGAAAATGTGACTCTGGGTTTAAAAACCAGGGAGAAAGAGGCAGGGCTCTAACAAGGCCTGACAGATTTATTTATTCATGCTTGAGGTGCCCTATAGAAAGTCCACAGTAAAACAACAAGGACAGCCCTACAACACTTACACTATGGCTGGGCTCTCGCTGCTTATTAATTACCCTAATTAGTATTTGAAAGGCTCTCTTGGAGGTGCAAGCAGCGTTAGCCAAGAAGCCTGGAAACCATGGAGAATTCCAGGACCCACCACAGCCTGGGATAAAGGCACAGCAGAAGTGGAGAGTGACAGCCCTGACCCGACTTCCCTCACATCACCCCGAGCTGAGCTTTAATAATAAAATGATTAAAACCAGGGAGACTGAACGTGCCAGAGTGTGAGGGTTGGCTCTGTGCAGAGGGAACGTGACAGGCTCACTCTAAGAACAGTTCCCTGCTGCCTGCAGACCTGGAGGAGCTGTGCTGGCACAGCTGAGCACGGTCTGCTCTGGGCTTTCTGTTTCTGTAGGGTTTGTGAAGGTTTTGTTCCCACGAGGGGTGATTTGAGACCGACTTGTTGACAAGGTCTTTTCCTTAATCCAGATGAAGACGTTGGGTTTTCATAGGGAAGTCTTTGACATCACCCGACCTTAGCATGACTGGCAAAAATCATTAGTGTTGGTAATGCTGTCATTGCTAAATCCTCTAAATTGAAATAGCAGCAAATAACGTGGAGTTGGAATTGGCAGCTTGCATAATGATGGATTGCTTGTCATCTCCTCCTGGGCACGATGTGTTTTGAAATGGATAAGTGCTGTCAGGGCCCAGCCTAATCCCGAGGAATGCAAGACAAAGGGAAGTTGTTTAAAAAAAGATACTTTCCCTTTGGAGCTCCACCTCCAGCTGTGCTGCTCCTTCATTGCTTGGAGCTGACTCCTCTTCCAGCTGCGTGGAGGAAACTCTTGTGAAGGTTACAGGGATTTTGATGTCTGAGAATAGCCCTTTTAAATCACCTCTCCTCTGATGAGAGCAGCTACCCAAAGGAAGCAGCAAGGCTTGAGTGGTGGGAGAACCACAGAACGCGGGCCCCTAGTGAGAGCAGCGCGAGTCCTGTCACAAATATTCCTGTGAATCGTTGGCTTTGGGAAGCTCTGGCTGTCAGAGCCCTGTGTGCTGTGGGACAGCTCGCTGAGGTGGTGCTGGGCTGCTCTGATCCCCGCTGTGTCCCGCAGGTGCCCCAGAGCCGAGCCATGCTGGGCCGGAGGAGCCGCCTGCCCCCCGAGCTGAGCGGCGCCCGGCAGAGGGAGCAGCCCTGCCCGGAGGCCGTGCCCCTGCGGGCCCGCGCAGCCAGGGACTCCAGGGACAGCAGGGACAGCAGGGACAGCAGGGACACGGATGTCAGCCTGGAGGTGCTCGGTGGCTCCGAGAGCAAAGCCGGCCGCGGCTGCGCGCAGCAGATGCGGGACAGGAAAGGGCGCAAGGCCGAGCTCAAAGACCCCAACGGCCGCGAGGCAGAGACCATCACCTTCATCTCTGGGACAGCAGAGGCTCCCCCAAACCAGGGCTTCTGCTGCTCCTCCCTGTCTCAGGCCTGGAACACGTACAAGGCCGTTTTCTGTTGCATAGTGACGTGTGGGGGCTGCTTCCAGGACTGCAGTGTCTGCATTCCCTACCCAGGGCCCGCTGAGGCCTCCACAGATGATGGCAAGAACGGAGACTACAATGGGCGGCTGCCAAACAGCCCCACCAACACCTCTCCCGCTGAGAAGAACGGGAACCAGATCAAAAAGTCCAGCATGGGCAGCAGTTTCAGTTACCCAGACGTGAAGCTGAAGGGCATCCCTGTCTATCCAAACAGGAACACCAACCACCACGTGGAATCTGACTCCTGCTGCAAGGAGCTGCTGGAGAAGCCCTTCAGGAACAGCATAGAAAAGCCAGCGCTCCCCAGCAGCCACCGGAGCTCAGAGGAGTATTACTCCTTCCACGAGTCTGATGTGGACATCAGCGAGCTGAACGGCTCCATGTCCAGCAGGCAGATCGACGTGCTGATCTTCAAGAAGCTCACGGAGCTCTTCAGCGTCCACCAGATCGACGAGCTGGCCAAGTGCACCTCGGACACCGTCTTCCTGGAGAAGACCAACAAGATCTCGGACCTCATCAACAGCATCACTCAGGACTACAACCTGGACGAGCAGGACGCCGAGTGCCGGCTGGTGCGGGGCATCATCCGCATCAGCACCCGCAAGAGCCGCGTGCGGCCCCACATCTGCAGCCAGGGCCAGCAGGACGCGTCCGGCCGCGGCACCGCGCCCGACAGCGGCAACGAGACCATGCTGGAGTCCATGGTCATCAGCCAGGACGGTACGGGAGTATGGGGGTCCCTGGGGGCTGCGGGAGGGCAGTGCCAGCACAGCCACCGAGCTGGGGCACTGGGGCGGGGCTGGGGGCTGCTCTGCCCCGGTGGGTGCCTTCTGCTGAGCTCTGTGAGTGCAGAGCTCTGCTTCTCGCCCTCCTCCCTGTGCTGGGGCTTTCTTGAGCCTGCCCGTGAGGTATGTGCTGAGCAATAGATGGGTTTGTGCTGCTGCTGCTGCTCCTGCCTGTGCTCATCTGAGGGAGGCAGAAAAACGGTGAGTCAAAGTGAACTGGTAGGACCAGACGAGCTGCTCGTGCCCCAGGATGTCCAGTTACTCAGCTGGCTCTCTCCCATGTGCTGCCTGGCTCATGCCACCCCTAGACTCCATGACAGTGTGTCCTCAGAGCCCAGACCTCCTCCACACAGTGAATATTCCTGCAAAGAGGAGGGAAGGGCTGTTCACAGCACCAGAGCTTCTGCTTCTTCCTCCTTGTGGGAGCAGCCTCAAGTGTCTGAGCTCCAGAGCAGGCTATAACAGTTTGTTGTAGAAAAACCTTGAAAAGTGTGGGAGCAAGGAGATATCCAGAAGTCCCTGAGCAAACCGTGTGGGTGTTGTGCTTCCCAGATTAGCAGAGAGGCTGCTCCTGGGATTTAAGGACACAGCTCAGACTGTCCGGACGATGGCGGAAGCAATGGGAAGAATCAGACTGTGCCTGTGCTGTTCCCTGAGGGTGTTCCCTGACAGGATCCTTAGTGCTGACTCATCCTTTCCATCCTCCTTCCCTGTCTCAGCCCCTCTTGGTTTGCATTGCAGAGCTGGCCGTGCAGATCTCGGAGGAGACCCCGGCGGATGTGCTGGCCAGGAACATGAGGCGGCACAGCAGCGCAGGTAACACACACACCTGGCTGGGCCTGGCTGCAGGGGAGAGCCTGAGCTTCCCCTGGCCTGTCCTCACCCTCCACACAGCCCGAGCTGACCCTGCTCCTCGGGCTCCCCTCACTTCTCCTGGGCTTTGGGGGTGATGGAGCTCAGACACTCCCTGCGTTGGTGGATCTTTCTGAAAAGGGGTGAAATCCAAGCTCCCTGTCCTTGCACAGGACCTGGCCTGAGAGCTCTCAGTCTCTCTGTACCCTGACGAAGTTTGGGGCTGTATTTGGGGTGTGACTGCCAGAGGTCACAGCTGGGTGAGACTGGGAACAAAAGGAACTGTGCAAAGGGAAGCAGGCAGGGCTGCCCCGAGCTCTATCCTCCCAGAGAGCAGCCCAGGGCTACAAGACAAGTTTCCTCCTGCACAGCAGCTCTGTCCTGGGAGATGGCTGCAATGCAGGCAGGGCTGTTCCCTGCCATGGCTTTGTGTGGCTTTCTCCTCCCTCATGGTACACAAAGCCTTTTGTGGCAGCTGCTTCCCCAGTGCCAGGCTGCTGTGCTTCCCCTGGGCTAATGGCACCGTCTCTTCTCTTCTCTCTCCTCCCAAGGCTCTCCAACCAGCAGAGATTCCTCTTTCCAGGACACAGAGACTGACTCCTCGGGGGCACCTCTGCTCCAGGTGTACTGTTAAAGGACCCGAGCAGCAGGAGTCATTCCAGCCTGTGCTGCAGTCACAATCCTCCTCCTTCCATGTGGAGTGTCTAGTGCCAAGTTTAATTTTTTTTTTCTCAGTCTTCCCTGATCCTTACTGAAGCCAGATTCCTCCTGCTGTCTGAACTTCACTGCATATTTTGGTTTTTATGGACAATCAAGGAAGCAAACTGCAGAACTAATGAACTTGGAGGTGGAATGTGTGCCCAGGGAGGAGAAGATGGACAAGGAAGTAGCAGAGAACTTGTGCCTCTGTGATTCCTGTAAATCACAGTCAGCTCCAGCAGCTCAGTGGCTCAGCCCTTTCCCTGCTGTTTCCTGCATTGCCTGAGTGAACTTGGATAGGGAATAACTGTGGTGTCTCTGTGCTGGTGCTGATGTTAAAGTGCAGGCTGAATCCTGCTCTGCAGGGACCCAAATCTCTGTGTAAAGTGCCTGTGTTGGTCCCACCAACCCAAAGTCTTCCACCCATGGTGTTTTCAGTGGGCAGCTCTGCCTTTCCCCGCTGAGCCTTGGTGTCCCCTCTTGCCTGAGGAGAAGGTTCAGCTTTGTGGGGCTCATTCAATTTGTGCCTCTTGGTTCATCCCCTGATTCAGGGCCAGTGCTGGGGCCGGGGTGGCTGCTGGGCTGCCCCTGCATGAGCAGACCATGGGGATCACCCTGCTGGAGCCCAGGAGCTCACACTGCCTGCAGCTCTCCCCACTCCTCTGTCCATGTTTCCCCTGGAGAGCCTGGGGCAGGATTGTGGCACTTGATTCACTCCTGACTTTGTGTGGTTCAGAACTGGGCTCTTTGACTGTTCTGCTGAAAATCCCTTCAAACCCCTTGGTTTGCCTCAAAGGAAAGGCTCCTGAGAGTGTCAGCAGAGGGTTTGTGAGGCACTGCTGGCCCTGCCATTCCCCGTGGGCACTCAGCACCTTGTCCTTCCCTTGGCAGGCCCTGGGAGCCAGGAGATGGGCACTGCTGCCCCAGGGCTCGGTGCCAGCTGAGGCTGCAGCAGGAGGAAGCTGCATCTGTGGTGTTGCCACTTGGTTGTTTATCACAAAGTAAACACGGCGAGCCATGGGACTTGTTTGGAGCTTTGGGTGCCCTTGGACATGAACAGAAAATGCTTCATTTAATTCACCAGCCATAGGATAAACACACCCACTGGATTTTGGGGAGAGGGAAGCCCAGACAGGCCCTGGGCTTCAGTGTGGACCATGGTTTTGTGCCTTAGATGGACTGGAATGTGCTTCAGTTGGACTGAAATGTACCTTAATTGAGCTGAAATGTGCCTTAGTTGAAGTGTGCCTTTATTTTATAGCTTGTGATTGCTCTTCAGAGGTTTGGGCAGGGAGGAAGGATTTAATTCCTCTCAGGAGCTCTCAGGCTTCTTTAAAAGGCCAAAACCCTTTGAAATGGACAGTTGCAGTCCCTGTTAGAGCCTGTTTCTGTAAATCACGGGCTGTTTTCAGAGTGTGCTTCCAGGAATCAGGGGCATTACTGAGACCACACCTGGAGACACTGACAGAGATATTTCAAAGACGAAGGGAAGGGACTGAGCCTTGGATTTGGCTTCCCCTCCCTGCTTTGTGTTTAAAGCTGTTGGTTGATGAGAAATCGAGTTTATACAAGGGAAAGACTTGAAGCAAGGCCAGGCTGGGACTCCCAGGGGAGCTGTGTGAGGTCACCTCCCTCCAAATGCTGCCCGTCCTGAGGGACCTGCTTGGCTTCTGCTTCTCCTGGGTTTGTACGTTGTTATTTGGACAAGTTTCCTCAAAGCTGTGTGCTGAGGTTCACGTGGGTCGCACTGACACAGCTCTGTGGGCTGAGCTGGAAACGAGGGGTGAGCTGGGCTTGCAGAGAGCAGCAGTCCCTGGTTCAGAGCAGATCCACATTTTAGTGGCTGGTCTGAGTATGAAGAGTGAGCATGTGGGAGTTAAACTAGCCAAAAAACCCCAAACCCCCCAAAAACTCACCCAGAGGAAGACTGTCAACTCGATGGTCCCTGAAGCTGGTTCACCTGTGGTGTCTTATGGGATTCTATTGCACTCATTGCCCTTAAATGTTATGGTTTGGTCTTTTTTATAAAGTAAAAGTTGTGCTCTTTACTGTGCTGTGGCTTTTACATTCCTGTTCTCATCAGCCTGGGGATCCTGCACAGGGGGTGGCTGAATCCTGCAGTCCCAGATGGACAAGGACATTTCCATCCATTCGGTGGCTCCAGGGGGATCCTGAATGCCAGGCTGGTGTCTGGATGCAAATGAAGGAGCCTCTGGGGAAGGGTTTGTTGTCCTGCAGGGAAACCTGGACCTTCCAGGGTGTGATGCTGGACCTGAGCTCTGGAAAAGCTGAGCCTGGGGTAGAATTCCCAGGCTGTCCCTGTGGTGTCACCGGCTCGTGGCAGCAGATGTGGGGTTTGCTCTGCAGGATCAGCTCAGGGATGGAGGGTGGCCCAGCCTCTGACCCTGGGGCTTGAAGGACCAGTTCTGCACTTGCCCATTTCAGTGCAAACCCAGGATAACCTGCAGGGCTCCGTTCCCTCACCCCCTGGGGCAGGAGCCCTGGGGGTTTCCTGCTGGTGCACAGGACCAGGATGTGTTTCCTGGGAGGATTTCAGAGCCATGAACAGGTAAATGCTGCCTTCTCTCGGCTGGGAAGGCTCTCTGGGGAGGTTTTTGTGTCTGGAGCCCTCGGACCAGCTGGGTTGGGTCTGTCAGCCCAGTTTGTTCAGCAGCTTCCCAGTTTGCTGTTTCCTGGCTCACATCCACACGTGGGATGAGTCCAGGGGTTTTTGTCTGCAGGAAGTTGTTTGCTGTGGATGGAGCTGTCCTGGCTCTTGCTGGAGTGGTTTTTGCTCTGAGCATGCATTGAGTGTTGTGCTGAGTGAGCTGACTGCGTTGCCCAAGTGGAGACCTCACAAACAGGAGAGCCTTACCTGGCTCTGGAGGTGTTCTCTCACACAGGTGCTTCCTTCTGGGAATCTGACTCAGCACCTGGCTTTTCCTGAAGACAGTGTTTGGTTTTACTGGGCTTGGTTTTGCCAGGAGTCTCCAGACACTCCCGCTTTGTGGGTGCTTGCTGTGCAGTGCCCTCAGAGGGACCCCAGTCCTGCCCAGCTCCAGCTGTGCCCCTGCCCAGGGTGCCCTGGGAGCAGGTGAGGGCAGCTCGGGAGCTCTGCAGGGAACGGCTGCAGGAGTGTTGAAGAAATTCCTCTGCTCATCCCCACCCTGAGCTGCTGAATTATTGATTTCAGTGTGGCTTAGACATCAGGAAGCAGATGGATGGACCCTAATTCCTCATAGCCTGGCCCTTGCGGTAACAGAGCAGCTGAGGCTCCTCCTAAAACAACACGGTAACATCCTCACTGTTCCTGTTCCCTTCCTCGGGGTTTTGCTGTTCCCTTGCTCTTCCCAAAGCAGCCATGGAGTCTGGGATATTTCCCAAATGCTCTGAGCTGCAATATTCATTAATAAAAGCTAAGCCAGAAGCTGCTGTTAAAGATAAACCCCAAATGACTGGGGAAAACTTTACCCTATAGAAAGCTCTGTGCAGAGCCTGTTGTGCTTGCTAAGGCCTTGCTTTTACAGGTGAGGAGGAGCCCTGGTCAGATGAGGAGCTGAGGGCTCTGCCCTGGTCAGGTGAGGAGCTCCAGGCTCTGCCCTCCAGCTGGTGGCAGCACCTGAACAGCTGCTCCAGGTGACCTGGCACAGGTATGGAGCCAGAGGGACCTCGGTGAGCTGTCCCTGTCCCTGTCCAGCACTGCCCTTCCCGCTCTGCTGGGGCTCAGGCACCACTCAAGGTGTGCACGCTGTGGGTCCTGGGGCTGCCCAGCATTTCCCTGGTGCTGTGGATCCAGCATTTCCTGCCGTGGGCACAGGACAAAGCCACACTCCGAGGTCGCCGGGGACTCAGACTGAGGTGGGGCTTTGCGTTGCTCAAGCCCTGAGCAGCTCCTTGGACCCAGCAGGGTTTATCCCAGGGGCAGCTGCCTTGGGAAGCCAGAGGGTGCTCCCAGCTCCCTCTGGCTGGGGCAGTGGTGCCTGGGGCTGTTTGCAGAGGACAAGGCCGGCAGTGAAACACCTTCTGTTCCGCTGCCGAGGGGCCGAAGTCCAGGGGCAGCTCTGGGATCAGCCAGGTTCACAAACACAGCCTGGCCATTCACCTCCTGCAGGGTCAGGGCACCAGGGCTGGCCCCGTTCTCCCACTGACCCTCCTTCCTCCCCAAATCCCCCCAGCTTCCCTGGGGTTCACCCACAGAGCTGAGAACAGGGAGAAGCTCGTCACACCCAGAGCAGCTCAGCCCTCCCAGCTCCCCTGCCCCACAAACCAGGCAGGGAGCTCATTCTGGGGCTAAAACCTTCAAATCCAGCAGAGTTCAGCTTTTTTTATGAAAACAGGAGATGCTGCTCTTTTATCAAGGCCAAAGTACAGACAGGCAGGTGCGTGTAGGGGGAAGGCAGGTGGGTGTAGGTGATCTGTAACACAGGCAGGAGGATCCAGCCCAGAGGCAGCTGCCCCTATCTGGGCCTTGCTCACCCTCAAGGTCACTGC
Source organism: Melospiza georgiana (assembly GCF_028018845.1). Classification (NCBI taxonomy): domain Eukaryota; kingdom Metazoa; phylum Chordata; class Aves; order Passeriformes; family Passerellidae; genus Melospiza; species Melospiza georgiana. The sequence goes on along the minus strand of NC_080453.1, from coordinate 9,268,218 downwards.
TCTGCTGGGTGGGAGCTGCTTTTTAACCCCAAGAGTCTGTAAAACTCTTCATGCAAACAGTGCTCTGCTGCTCAGAAAACAACCCCACCACACCAGGAGCTGTGCCAGGCCGGACTTTGCCCAAACAGATTTTCAGCCCTTTGTGCCCATCCCTTGGGCAGGAGGTGGAAAAGTTTGGGGGAGGCAAAGGAAAAGCCACAGCAGCAGGGATTTGGGATAGAGCCCAGGATTTCCTGACACTCTCCTTGTTAGCTGGGCATTAAGGAGACGTGGGGCAAGGGGGGGTTCCTGGTGTGGTCATGTGCTGCCCTGTGGAGAGCAGAGCCTGGAGCAGCCACCCTGGGGTTAGATGGGAATGGGGCTCAGCAGCGCTCCTGAGCAAAACACAGCTCCCAGTGCCACCTCCTGAGGGAGGGAGAGACCGTCAGTGCAGAGCTGGGAGCACCAGAGGGATTCCCAGGCAGCTGCAGAGAGCACGGGCACAGCACCCCTGGCACTCTCCCCTCTCCTTCCCAGCCTGGACCCCTGGCACTCTCCCTTCTCCCTCCCAGCTTGGACCCCTGGCATCCTTCCTTCCCCCTTCCAGCCTGGATCCCTGATCCCCTCTGCCAGAGAAACCACACACTCTGCCTGGGATATTCCACTTGTTTTCCTTTATGTTGCACTGCAGTTTCAACAAAGACAGAACATGCAGAGTGATGCCACTCGTCAGCGGGAGCTCGCACAGCCAGAGGGGAGGAAGGCTCTTGGGGAAGAGGCAGGAGACACCCCCAGCAACAACAGCATCCCCAACGCCCCCCACGTCCTCCCCACGCACAGCCACAGAGCCCCAGCCTCTCCTTGCTCCAGGACAGCAGCCCGACCCTCCATCTGTGCTGGGAGCCTGGGGTGCTCCAGCTGTCCCACTTGTGGCACAAACAGGAGCAGCAGCAAGGAGAAGCAGGGTCTGTCTCCACTGCAATAGCTGTGCTTTCCAACTGCTGTTCTCCCTTCCCAAGAAGGCAGGGAAAGATTTGTTTTACAAAATAAACTGACCCTTGTTTTCACAGGAGAGCAGGAGGGAGCAGAACTCAGGAGTTCCTGTGCCGGTGGCAAAGAGCGGATGAGCAGCTCAGAGCAGCCCAGGGAAGCGAAGCAATACCTCAAGGGTTTATCCCAAAACCTCTCAGGTCTGGCTCTCTCAGCCCCAACACCCTTTTGGCTCTAAGCCCTCCTCCCCTCCTCGCTGCCTTTGGGAGCTGTGGCAGGTGGCTCTGTCTGGAGCTGCTCTGGGGCCTCTGCTCCCAGGACACCGAGGGTGGCTGGGCAGGCCCTCCGCAGCAAGCTCGGGTGGGGGATGCTGAAGTTTAACTTGCCCAAGGTGAGGAATATCCAACCATACATTTCCTGCCCCATTCAAGGGGCTGACTGAAAGAGGGGGGGAAGGGGGACAGCTCAGTTGAATTTAGCCTTTGAAAAGTCCATTTCTGGATGCTGTTCCATGAACCTGCAAGGAAAACAAAGACAGGAGTTTGAGTGAGTCAGCAGAGCCAAGCAGCTCGGCTTGGGGAGAGGAGGGTTCCTTCTTCCTGCACTCTGGAGCTCTGCTGCAGCCCCACACCCTCCACAGCAGGGAGGGCTCTGCTGAGCTCCCTGGGACACATTCCCTGGACTTTCCCTACAAACACCTTTTCCTCGGGTCAGTGGGAGCAGCATTCCTGCCAGGCTGCCAGGTCAGCAAGCCCAGGCACACGGGACCTGTTAATTATCAAACACTCACCCTCAGTGCTGCCTTGGGGCTGCACACGTAGCAGCCACCACAGATTGTGGGGCACAGGGGAGATGGTGAAGGCAGATTAGGGCTGCCAGCTTTACTGGAATATGGGCAATATCCCCAGTGCTCTGACAGTAAAATCTCAGGGAGGACACGACCAGAGGGATCTGGTTTCACACCAGGTGAAATCTGATTTCAAATGTACTGCAGTCCCAGCAGAGGGAATAATCACAGAATGGTGTGGGTTGGAAGAGACTTTAAAGATAATCTTTTTCCAACCCCCTGCCATGGACAGGGACACCTTCCAGGGGCTATTTGGACTCGGGTTGGCACATCAGGAAGTTGTGAGGGCAGTGCCCAGGAGTGCCCAGTGCACACAGAGGCTGCTCTGCTCTGCTCCCCAAGGGACACAGCACATCACAGCCCTGTGGAGGCCTCACACACCCTGCAAGGCAGGGCAGCTTGGTCTCCTCTGTGTTCCCATCTCAGGGTTTCCCTGGAACGCCCCCACAGCGTTTCCACTTCCAGGCCATCTGTGCTGTGAGGATCCTGTCCTTGTTTGGCAGCCAGGACAGCTCTCCTGGCAAACACCAGCACCCACATGGGTGTCACTGAGCCACCTTTGCCCTGGACAAAGTCTAAACTTCCTCTCCATCCTCTGCCAGCTTCCAGAGCACCAAACAAGAGGCCCTGCCAGCGAGGTGTCCTGCATGTGATGTCCCAGAGCAGAGGGTGCTTCCCATCCCACTGACACCAGGGCAGCCTGGTCCCTGCTCTGCTCACAGAGAAGCTTCTGCCACGGGAGAAGCCAAGGGAGACAAGGAGTCAGGTCAGCCACAGCAATCCTTCACCCAGAGATAAGGTGTGGGGCTGCACTTGCTGAAAAGCTGTGTGACCCAGAATTGCCTCCACACCTTCCCAGATGGCCTTGGGAGCTCCAGGAATCATTTCTCTGCCACAGTGCACTTATGCCAAACAAGGCAATAAAGCCATAAAAGTGGCTTGGGGACAACTGTCTGGAGGGAAGAGGGAGGGGTGATTAGCTGGCTACCGAGGGAGATTAGACACCAATCAAGACCATGGTAAAGTTCAGCAGAGATGGCACCTCCAGCTCCAAACGTGCCTTCTGGACTTGAAATCAGCAGATTAGGGCAATTCCAGAGCTAGGCTATTCCCAGATTTCACCACTGGGCTTTCTACCCCCACAGGCTTTTACAGACACTATTGTTGGTGGTTGGCCAACAATACAGAGATGTGCAGAGGGGAGCATGGCTGGGACTGAAGGCCAAGCTGCTGCTCCCTTATTTGTGCCAGAGAGGAAGGTAAAGCCAAGCAAAGGAATGAGCTGCACCCACTTTTTCAAAATATCCTGCTTCTTCTGCTCATCAGAGGTGGGCAGGCCCATGGACTTCTGTCGCTGGTCATACATCATCTTCTCCACCATGCTGCGAGTTTCACTGTCCAGGTCTGACAACTGAAAGCAAGATCCACATTGGAACAACTCTGGGCTCAGCTGAGGTAACTCCTGAGCAGGCTGTCCCTTAAAACAAACAATTCTTACCTTTGAGTTCTCTGGATTGATTTTCTTGGTGTTGATTTCTGGGTCTGTGGAGACCAGTTTGTTCCACCATTCCATTTTGTTGATCTAGAGGACGAAGAACCAGTTTATCTTTCTTGGACTTGTTCTAGGGTTTTTAACTCTCAGTCACAGGAAAAAAAAATTCAGGATCAAACTTTGACAGTTTTCTAAATATCAGTAAAATCTGAACGTAGATAAAGGGTATTTTTGTTTCAAACCACTTTAGGCAGCCTCAATTTTCACAGCTGGGAGATCTGAGAGAATGTCAGATGTCCCATTTGGCACGACATAAATGGGATTACAACAAACCACCTGGAGAGGCCCAGAGGGGACACAAGGAGGTCTGCCCCTGGATTTTCATGTCACTAACAGATGTCAAAACACACTAAAGGACAACATTAAAATGACTGATTTCCTTCCAGCTTTTCCTGAACTGCTGAGAATTACACTGGGTATCCTGGAATAGCATGAAATCAGGCTGCAGATGGAGGAACCTAAATACCCCACTGCCAGTGTGCCCAGGACACCAGGGTGGGCCTGTTCCAGCTGAGGCCCAGAAGAGGCTGAGGGCCAGGCCTGGCCCTGCCCAGCCCCTCCTGCTGTACCTTCTCCAGGTGCACGGTGACTGTTTTGCCATCCTCGATGAGCCAGGAGCTCTCCTCCACCTTGACCTCGTTGAAGAGCTCCCCATCGATGACAGGAGGGTGGCCCTTGAGGCCCACCTTGAGGCGGCGTCTCTGGATATCCACCACCACGTCCTTGCCCTTCAGCCTGAAGCTCACCTTGAAGGGCACAGCCAGCTGCAGCAAAAAGGAGCAGATCTGAGCAGCTGGGCAGGGAAAGTCCTCCTCACCCTGCCATGCTGCTGCTCCAAGCCTTCCTGCCTTGGTTTCACCAGAGCCAGGCAGAGCAGGGACTCTTTTCCTTGAGGTACTGAGTGAGCAGAAAGTGAAAGGAAGAGACCATAAAAAGGGAAGCAGATTTTGATGCCTGGTTAAAACAAGACCAAAAGTTGAAAAACCAGAGATCCTGGGAATTCTACTGAGTTACCAAGCTCTTTGCCAGCTATTGAAACATTGCTGTTTCCAACAAACTTCCAGAGGCAACTGGGACACAGGGAAATGGCTTCACCTCCTACCAGCACCTGCTCTTATTCCCTGTCTCAGATTTCTCAGATCCTGGCCATAAAGCACTACTTACATCCAATTCTGAGAGAGTCTGTGTCCATCTGTAATTTGGAAGGTCAGCTCCATTGCCAGAGTTGGGCTTAAGTTTTCCTTTATCCTTCTCATCTTCCTCTTCATCATCTGTTCCCTGAGCAATCCAAGATAAAGAATAAAGCTCTTCCAGTTTCCATTGTAACAAGACCTCTTCAGTTGTTTAAGGATTGCAGGTCAGTTGTTTGTATTTTATATCCCCTTAAATTTAGCTCCATAATTAACAGCTGCTTCTGGTAAAACATGACTACAAAAAAAAAAAACCAAAAGCCCTCTGTACTGGCACATTTAGGAATTAACTGTGCATTTTTAAAGCCAAATGTTCTAATTTGTATTTTCAAATGTGTATTTTGGACAGGGCTTGGAGCAGCCTGGTGCAGTGGAAGGTGTCACAGCAAAGGGTGGAACAGGATGAGCTTTAAGGTCCCTTCCAACCCAAACCATTTTATGCATCTGAAGTATTTCCAGACGAGTTTTACCTGTTTGTTGGAATCTGAAGATTCACCTTCCTCCTCCGAGGGTTTCACTGGCACACTGTTACCCTGCCCTTGTGCCTCTTTCTTCTGTTTGGAAAGAGAAGAGCAGGAACACGCTCAGCCGAGAGCTGGCACTTTGTGTCACCTCCTGAGCTGGCACTAGATGGCCTCAGCCTTTCAGCTCCAGCTCCACTTTGAAAACAGGGCATTTTCAGCCCTTAGAAAGGTTAGGGGGAGGTTAGGACAGAGGTACTGCCGAGGGAAGAACAAGCCTGAGCCGCTCTAGCCCTCGCAGCCGCGGGGAGCACAGAGCTGCACCTGCACTACCTGCTGGGCCCTCACCTGGTTGATCTCCAGCTGCAGCCTCTCTGCCTCCTCGTCGGTGAGCTCCTTGATGCGCGGCTCGCCGGGCTGCTCCCTGTCCCTGCCCCTGTCCCTGTCCCTGTCCCTGGCCAGGCGCGCCGCACGCTCGGCCTTCTCGCGCCGCTCGGCCTCCTGCCGCGCCTTCTTCTCCCGCCGCTCCTTCTGAGCCAGCTTGTTGTGGTGGCTGAAGGCCTCTGTGATCAGCTGGGGACAGGGCACAGGGGGTTAAACACCATCCACCTCACACCTGAACCACCACACAGGGTCAAAGACCACCCATGCTACACCTAAACCAAGCCCACTCCTGAGGAGCACAGGCTGTGTGGATCTGGTGTGTCCCTGCAGGTATGAAGATCCACCTGGACACCAGCACCAGCTTGTTGTGGTGGCTGAAGGCCTCTGTGATCAGCTGGGGACAGGGCACAGGGGGTTAAACACCACCCAACTCAAACCTAAACCAAGCCCACTTGGTCTCCTGAGGAGCACAGGAAAATCTGCTGAGTCACACGGATGTTGGGAATCTTCCTTTCATCTTTGTTTAATTTTTTGGACTCATAATCTATAGAGATTTTTCAATTTAAAAAGCAGAGGAGGAAGTGAAAAGGGAGAAAAAGGGGAAAATTTGAAACATTTAAATGTAGTTCTTCCTAGTTATGCAGGGAGTATGTTTCCAGGAGATAATAGTGAAATTAAAATCCTCCGCTAATTTTGTCCTTTGTGCAATTCCAGCAGGATGAGTTGATGCCCAACCCAGCCACCCGAAGCTACTCCACACCTCCAGGACAGCTGGACACACCAGATCCAGCTTCTTTACCTACTTCTGACCTTTCTGTGGGCTTTTCTCCAGATGGAGCCTGATTTGGAGAGCCATGATTTGGAGGAGAAATGCTTGAAGCCCTTGCTTTTACACTGAGGGGTGAGTTCCTCCACACACCCTTTGTTTCAGCCCTGCTCCCAGGTCTCTGGAGGTTGTTGTGACTCTGGGAGTCAATCCCAAGGTCTGGCTGCCAAGGGAAAGCTGAGTACACAGGCAGGGAGCCAGAGCACTGCCCCAGGCTCGATAAGGCCAGGGCTGCTGTGCACAGCAGCACGTAGGTGAGCTGGGGTCTGCCCCAGAAACAACAGGGACACATCCTCAGATGGGAATAATCACAGGGGGAACTTTTATTTATTTATATATATCTATCCTAGGTGTTTCAGGGTTGGGGAGAAATCCAGAGCCTTTTCCAAGCAAACTGCAGTTTGTAAGCAAGCACTGAGTGTTTCTGCCTGGCTTTAGGAGCAAGGATTGTTTACACAGCAGCACGTAGGTGAGCTGAGGTCTGCCCCAGAAAATAAATAACAGGGACAGATCCTCAGACAGGACTCACAGGGGCAACTTTTATTTATTTATATATATATATATCCCAGGAGTTTCAGGGTTGGGGGAAAATCCAGAGCCTTTTCCAAGCAAAGTGCAGTTTGTAAGCAAGCACTGAGTGTTTCTGCTTGGCTTTAAGAGCAAGGACTGTTTATACAGCTCAGCCCCAGTGTCTCCTGGAGTACAGAATGCAAGCTGTGCATCCCCCAGGATGTCCCACCTGGGTGAGGAAACCACCTGCAGTGCCTGAGCTTGTCCCTGTCACTGCTCACACCCCGAGCCTGCTGAAACAGCCCCCAAAACATGCAGTGGCCTTCCCACCCTCTCCTGTCTCCTGCATGCCAAGGGCTCAGCAGGGCTGGGGAAGCAGCTCCTTCCCTGTTTGTGGTGTTCCTGTGGTGGCAGAGCACAATAAAGCATTGTGACAGATGCCAGCACTGCCAAGGACAGCAGCCAGGCACCTCTGAGCTCAGGTGGGATCACACAGCCCCCAGGAACAGGGGACATCTGCTCTCTATTCCATAAAAAATGACAGTGGGGTTCACCTTTCTTTCTTTCTTTCAGAGAATCACAGATGTTTTGGGCTGAAAGGACCTGAAAGCCCTCCAGCTCCAGCAAGGGCTCCCTGCAGGAGAGGGGATGCTCTGTCCAGGCTGCCCAGCCCGGCCAAGGGGCAGCTGCATGTGCAGAGCCCTGGACTTTGTGTTTTTCCTGGCTGAGCAAACAAGGTAACGGGGGGGTTATCACCTGCCGGGTCACTGCTAAGTCAGTGTGTCTGGCAGGTTTGCTTTCCAAACTAGCCTTTGGCCAGAGCCTGGCAAGGAACCTGCACTGAGGCACCAGCCAGCAGGGAATTAATTTGGTGCACCTCACCTGACAGGGGCAACTCGGGGTCTCCTTCCTTCCCTCGGGAGCTGCTGGTGCCCACGTGCACCCAGATACTGGGAGCTGTTCAGGCAGGGGAGCCCTGGCATGGCACACACACAGGTGGGATGGAAGGGACAGGAGCTAAAGGCCTGCAGGTTTATTGTTTACCTTCTCTGCTACTCCGTCCTCTCCCCCGGTGAAGAAATCTGTCTTCCTCCTCAGGAAGCTGAAGAAGGTGTTCACGAGCTGGGGAACAGGGTGGGGAGAGAGGGAGCAGTGAGGCCAGGTCACTGAGAGGCACCTCGTGTCCCTGGAGCAGCCTTGATCCTTTGTCCTCCCTATCTGTGGCTGTGCCAGCAGGGCCCTGGAGCCAGCCCCGTGAGCTCTGCCTCCAGAACACTCAGCTGGGCACATCCAGCCTGGATTCCTGCAGAGGGCTTGGGGTGCTTTGCTTGAAGGCAGCAGCTTATTCCCAGCTCCTGCTCCCACACCTCAGGCTGTTATCCCAGGCAGGAACGGATTTATGCGTGCATACATATCCCATATATATATATACACCCATAGCATGTTTTGCTTCTTTGCACACCTAAAAGCATGCAAACTCCTTGCTTCTACAGCTGCCAGGGTAAAAATGCACGGATGCATGAACCAGCACCTCCAAACCCCCTCTGGAATCCCACATTCTCCTTGAGCTTGGCTGATCTTTATTTCCCAGGAATCCTGTCCCGTGGGGGTTTCACTCCGAGGTTTTGCCACATGAGGGGCTGTTACAGGAGCATTTTTTGTGAATTATTTCTGAGTGGGATGTGGGTGCGATGCTCCCACACCCTCCAGCCCTGCTGCCGGTCAGTGCCGGGATCGCGGAGCCCGCAGCCTTGGGACCGGGGCGGGTGAGCAGATCCCGAGCACGGGGGGATCCCGCGATCACGGCCAGGCCTCGCGGGGCTGTGCTGGCAGGCTGACCGGGACAGCTCGATGCTGCCCCGTGGTGCTGTGCCCCATCACCGGCACTGCCGCGCACCCGGGGCCCTCCCGGGGCACCGGGGCCGGGCTGCGAGGCCGCGCTGGGGGCACCGCATTAACACCGCACTCATTAACGAGCGGGCCCGGCCGTTATCGCCGTTCCGGGAGCGGCGCACGTGCGGGCCCTGCTCCACGTGCCGGGGCGGGGCCCGAGGAGGCCGGGCCGCTCCCTGCTCGCTCCCGCCCCGCCCTTCCCGCGCCCGCTGCCGGCGGCGCTACCTCGCGCACGCCGCCCTGGTGCTGCTGGGCCATGGCGAGCAGCATCCCGTCGAAGCGGTCCTCCTGCTCCGCCGCCTCCTCCGCGCTCAGCCCCATCGCGCCGCCGCTCCCGCACCGGGCCGCCACCGGAACCGGAACCGGCGCCCGCGGAAGCGCGAGGCCCTCCCCGCCCGCCAATCCCAGCGCGCTCCCGCGCCGCCCTCTTCGCCGATTGGTCACGAGGGCTGTCAATCTCGCAGGGAAGGGCGGGCCGCGCGGCGCGGCGGGGTTGTCATGGCGACGGGCCGGGCGGGCCGCGGTGCCCGGGGCGCGGAGAGGGCCCGGGCCGGGCCTGGCCCGTCCTGCCGGGGAGCCGGGGCCGGAGGGGCCCCTGAGCCTCCTTTGCTGAGCCCCCCTGCTCCCTCAGCCGCTCCTGGGCCCCACCCCTTCCCAGCTCCGAGCCCTTCCCTGGACTGCTCAATGCAGTGAGGGGCCCAAACTGGGCCCAGGCCTGAGTGCGGGTCCCCCCCAACAGCCATTGCCTACTTTGTCTCATGGTCAGCTGCTGTCCACCAGCACCTCTAGGACCCTTTCCCGTGGGAAACTACGAGAATTTTGGCCTTTTTTCCTTACTTTTCTCTCATTCTGCAAATGGGGGCATTTTCCCTTTCCCAGCTGCGTTCCCTCTCAGAAACATGACCCCAGGGCCATGTTTCCACTAGGACAATACGAGAATTTTGGCTTTTTTTCCTTACTTTTCTCTTATTCTGCACATGGGAGCATTTTCCCTTTCCCAGCCCTCTGAGAGACACAATCCCTGGGCTGTGTTTCCACTAGGAAAATATGAGAATTTTGGCCTTTTTTCTTTACTTTTCTCTCATTCTGCACATGGCAGCGTTTTCCCTTTCCAGCCGTCTGACAGACCCGACCCCTGGGCCCATCACAGCCTGGCAGTTCACCGGGTTCCTCTTCCTGCACCACAACAAGCGGCTCCCGAGCAAGGCCAGGCAAACAGCTGCTGATAACACAACTTCCAGGTTGCTGCTGCCAAGGCCGGGCGCCGGGGCCGTTGAACGCCGGGCTCAGACGAGCGCCCCGTGTTTGTCTGTGAACCCTGGCAGCGACAGCTGCCCGATGGGGCCTTGGTGCCATGGTACAGCCTGGGCTAATGACTCTGTTTATCCTGTTTGGGTAATCCTGATAAGGCCACACAACCCCTCCCCGCCGATTCATTGAGAAAAACGGCCGTTGACCGCGCCTGGCCCGTCCAATCCGCCCAGCAGCCACGGGGTTGGTCGGCTGGTTTAATGAGGGCTGCTTAATCAGGCCGGTCAAGGCTGCCGAGGGGTGTTCACTGTGTCCCGGCCTTATAAGAGCTGGCTGGTTCAGCCAGGGGCCGGCAGGACAGGGACAATCTAGCCCGGGACCCATTCCGGAAGGGATTTTGCGTCTCTCCTGGAGGAGCTGGCAGAGCCATGAGCTCCGGCGAGGACGCAGGCTGCGAGCGGTGCCGGTGCCACGGCAGCGAGCGGCAGCCCGCCATCCTGTACACGCTGCTGAGCCAGGAGCTGCGGCCGCGGCAGCAGTGCCCGTGCCGGCAGCGCCGCGCCGTGTGCCTGCGCACGCCGCAGCTCACCTGCCGCGCCGCCTCGCACGTGCTGCTCAAGACCATCAGCTTCGTCAAGAACGTGGCCGCCTTCCGCCTGCTGCCGCGCGAGGACCAGCTGCTGCTGCTGGACGGCTGCTGGGTGCCGCTCTTCCTGCTGGGGCTGGTGCAGGAGATGGTGACCTTCGAGGTGACGGAGGCGCCGGCGCCCAGCATGCTCAAGAAGATCCTGCTCAGCGGGCAGAGCAAGGGGCAGGAGCCCGAGGGGGCGCAGCCCACGCTGGCGGCCGTGCAGAGGCTGCAGGGCTGCCTCAACAGCTTCTGGAGGCTGGACCTGAGCCCCAGCGAGTTCACCTACCTGAGGGGAGCCATCCTCTTCAATCCAGGTGAGTGCCAGGCCCTCGTGGCTCTGCTGGCCCCCGCTGGCAGCTGGGCACAGAATCATGGTGTCCCAGAGCCACTGAGGCGGGAAAAGATCTCCAAAACCATGGAGTGCACCCTGTGCCACTCCCCATCAGCCCAGAGCACTGAGTGTCACATCCAGGAATGGGGACCCCACCACCTTCCCAGGTGAACACAGACCTCGTGGCCTGGAGATGCTCAGAGATGGGCAGGTGTGAGAGCAGGGAGGGCCGGTCACCTTTTCCCTAACTCTGGCTGTGCCCAAATGCACTGGGAAGCAGGAAGGAAGGATGTCACAACCTCTGCCCGCCCTGCAGACAATAAACCCTGGATACCTTTACTTTTAAAGCATGACTTTCGGTGTTAGGTGCTGTCCCTCCCTCACCCAGCATCCCTAGAACAGCGGTGTCTCTCCAGCGCTGTGTGAGAAACGGGGAGGGGTGGGAACGGGAGAAGCCCGTCTCTGTTGGCCGTCCCTGACCTTTCTCTCTCCGTGCTGTCTCCTGCAGACATCCCGGGGCTGCGGGCTGCCCTGTACATCGAGAGCCTGCAGCGGGAGGCGCAGCGGGCGCTGCGGGAGCTGCCGCACCCCGCGCACCGCCAGCGCGTCCCGCACACCCTGCGCCTCGCCGCCTCGCTGGGCTCCGTCCCCGCCGCCCTGGTCACGGCGCTCTTCTTCCGACCCATCATCGGCGACGCGGCCATGGGCGAGCTGCTGGCCGAGATGCTCTTCGAGGTGTCGGGCTGGCCGCGGGCGCCCTGGCTGCCGCTGGCCCGCTGAGCCGGGACAGGAGCGCTCCGGACCTGCGGGATCTCTGTGAGCCTCTGGGGCTCCCGACCTGCAGCATCTCTGTGCGCCCAGGCTCTGGGATCCCTGCAGCATCTCCCTCGGGTGCCCAGGCCTCTGGATCCCTGCCGAGGCAGCTGAGGCTCAGCAGGCTCACAGCAGCTCCTGCTCCCCCCGAGCTTCTCTCCAGCCCGGGCAGTGTCAGTGAGCAAAGGGTTTCCTGCCCTGCTCCCGGTTTCTGCTCATCTTGCTGTGAGCTCCAAGCAGTGAGGGTTGTGCTCAGCTTGATGCCACGCTGGGATCCTCAGTGAGATCATTGACTGAGGGATGATTATAAAATTAGCTCTAGGTCTGGCTTCTGTGCTTGGACACTTAGAAATGCTCAGGACATTTCTTCAGGGAAAAAGCCAGAGTGTTAAATCCTACCGAGTGGACAGACTCACCCCTCTTTTCCTGAGATTCTCTCTTTCCTCCGTAATTCCATGAAATGCAACAGGATTAAGAGCACTTGGCAGCGCCTAAACCTACTGCACCTCCTGTGGGGCTCTGGGCTTTCCTGTCTGTGTGAAAAGTTAAACCCGAGCAGAGCTGTTTTAGTGGGAGACCCAAACCTCCCTCCCTGGAGACAGAGCCAGGTGCACACCTGGAAAACTCGCTCCTCCTGCCTCCAGCATGTGAGGTGTCAGTATTTTATGTGTACATTTGCGTGGTTTGTATATAAGATGCAATAAATTATTTTTTTTAATAAAATGTTTGCTGTTTTGGACCACGGTGGTGCCTTTTTAGAGACAGTGTTGAATTTGGGGTGGGCAGAAAAAAAAATGCAGGCATGGAAAAGATAGAATGGAATTAAAAGGGATTTTCTATCTGGCAATGCAGACAGGGGACTGAACAGGGGGGGACAAGGCCAGAGAGCCCTGGTATGGGGTGAGAAGGGCAGCCCGGAGACCCCCTGAGACCCCCGGGGCTGTGACCCTCAGAGCCTGTGACCCCGGGGGTCTGGCCAAGCCTTGCGGCCCCCCGGGCCCGTTAAACCCCTTCCTCAATGGGGGATCTTGGTCCTCAATCCCTGTGACCCCCCCCAGGGTCTCTCTGTGACCCCCAGTGTCCCTGTGACCCCCAGTGTCCCTGTGACCCCCAGTGTCCCTGTCCCCACCCCTGGGACCTCCCCAGGACGCCCCGCCTGCCGTGCGCTCTCTCGCCACAAGGCGGCGCCCTTCACACGCTGAGCGCAACGTCATCACTGCACGCGCGACGTCATCGACGCGCACAACGTCATCACAGCGCGCCAGCCCCGACGGGCCAAGATGGCGGCGCCCAGCGGTACCGGCGGCGATGGCGGCGATGGCGGCGCGGCCCGGTACTGCCTGGTGAGCGGCATCCCGGCCGCGCTCCGCTCCGCGCAGCTCCGCGCCTACTTCAGCCAGTTCCTGGAGGCCGGCGGCTTCCTCTGCTTCCACTACCGGCACCGCCCCGAACGCCCGCCAGCGGCCGGCGGCGGCGGGGCCTCGGCGCCGCGCACCTGCTGCTGCCTGGTGTCCGTGCGGCCCGGCCGTGCCCGCCGCTTCGTCCGCATGTACTCGGGCAAGCGCTGGCTCGGGCCCGACGGCGCCGCGCTGCCCGGCCGCTGCCTCATCCGCAGGGTCCGCCTGAGCGCCGGGACAGGTACGGGCGGGACCCTCGGGCACCGGGTGGTTAAAGCTCCTCCTAGGGCTTCCTTAACGCGTTAAATCCGCTCCGAGGCAGGAAGAACCCCTGTGGGCTCTGCTTATCCCCCTCCTGCTCGTGAGCGCCTCACGGCCTCCCTTGTCCCCTCGTTGTCCCCGCAGGCCCGGAGGTTCCCCCCAGCCCGGCCGCCGCTGCCGCCGGCCCGGCGGTGACGGAGGCGGAGCTGCGGCGGCTGCCCGAGCTGAACCCGCCCTCGTTCATGCCCCGCGGGAACGTGGGCACCCCCCTGGGCGTGTTCCTGGAGCTGATCCGCGCCTGCCGCCTGCCCCCCCGCGTCATCGCCCGCCTGCAGCTGGATTTTCCCAGGACGGGCTCCTCCCGCAGGTATGGGAACGTGCCCTTCCAGTACCCGGGCACCGACACCGTGCCCGAGGAGGAGCGAGTCTACACGGCTGCGGGGGATGAGATCACCGAGGGAGAGGAGCCCGTGGCGCTGACTCAGCCTGCCCAGCCCCAGGAGGATGAGGAGGGGCAGCAGCAGGAGGAAGAGGAGTCAAACTCCGATGACGTAAGTGGAACATTCCAGCACCATCCTGTGGGCTGGGCTGTTGGAGCTGTGAGGGCAGATCCCATCTCTGAGCTCATTTTTCATCTCTTAGTTGGATAAATGGCATGTTAAAACCAGCTTTGAAACAGGATTGTTCACCCCTTGGGGCACTGAGCCCCCCAGAACTGCTCAGGGAGTGCTGGGGGTTGATCCCAAAGACTCTGATCCGAGGAGGAGCAGAGGGGAGGTTGGTGCTGCCCAGCAGGTCCTGTCCTGCTGCGTGGCAGATGGGGTGGCAGAGGCTGGGTTGTGTCCCCTGCTCCATCCCGTTGCTGTGCTGGGGTGACGTGCAGAGCTGCACAGAGGGCTGACCTCGGCTGCTCCTGCACTGGGGGTTAGTCACTCTGGGGAACATGGCTTCAGTGACAAAGGCTCCTGGAGAATGGGCAGGCAGGAGCCATCCCAGCCCTGTCCCTGGCAGACGCCTGTCTGGCCTGTTCTCCCAAGGCTCTGTCATTACAGATCCCCAGGCAAGCCATTCCCGTTCTCTGCTGCTCCAGAATTAACTCAGATGCCAAATCTCTGCTGCAGCTGCACCCCATTCCTTTCTCCTGGCAACGTGGGGCACAGGGATGCTTTGTTCCCCCCTTTTCCCAGCTTTTTATTCAACCTTTCCTCCTGCAGACTGCACAGACTCCTGCAGCTGTTTCTCCCGGGCTGTTCCTGGCTCTGCAGCCATTCTTGTGGCTGGGCAGTGGCTGTGCCCAGGACTGGGCTGGCAGCTCTGTGTCTGTGCCAGGAGCTGCTTCCTGGAGCCCACGCAGTCTGCAGGGATCAGCTGCAGTGGAATGAGCTCCCTGCTGTGCTGACTGAGGTCCGGCAGCCCTGCTCCTTACATGGGCATCAGCTGGGGCCCCTGGGCTGGGGCTGCTCTGGGATTGCTCCTGCTGAGCTGGCAGGGCTCTGAGTCAGGGATGAGCTCATCCCTCGTGTCGGGGCCTGAGCACAGCTGCTCCAGGGGAGGGCGGTGGCACGGGGCTGGGAGCAGGAGAGGGCTCAGCTGCTGTCCCCAGCTCCATCCCAGATTGTCCTTGCCGGACAGTGACACGTGTGAGGAGGGGGCTGTGCTGTGTCCCGGCCCCATCCCTCGCCCTGCTGTCCCCCACAGGACAGTGACATGTGCGAGGAGGGGGCTGTGCAATGTCCCCAGCCCCATCCCACGCCCTGCTGTCCCCCGCAGGACAATGACACGTGTGAGGAGGGGGCTGTGCTGTGTCCCAGCCCCATCCCTCGCCCTGCTGTCCCCCACAGGACAATGACAATGACACGTGTGAGGAGTGGCAGGGGGCTGTGCAGTGTCTCAGCTCCGTGCTGGGCTGTGCTGTGTCCCCAGCCCCATCCCTCGCCCTGCTGTCCCCCGCAGGACAATGACAATGACACGTGCGAGGAGTGGCAGCGGCACGCGGCGCTGCACGAGGACGTGACGCAGCAGGAGCGGCTGCGCGAGCGCCTCTTCGAGGAGGAGATCGAGCTCAAGTGGGAGAAGGGCGGCTCCGGCCTCGTGTTCTACACGGATGCCCAGTTCTGGCAGGAGCAGGATGGAGGTGACCCTGCTGTTTGTGCCACCGAGCCCTCACTGAGCAGGCTTAAACAAACTGTCCGGGCCAGCTGGAGCCCCCAGCACCGTGCCCTGGCTGCTGAGCCCTCCCTTGGGCACAAAGCTGCTCACCAGAGACCCCCGTGGTGTTGCTGGCGGCCTCTCGGGTGGGCAGTGGGGTTTGGGGGGCCTCTAAGGCCATTTCCTCTGTGCTGGCACTGCTGAGGCGCCACCCTGAGTGCAGAGCTGTGTCCAGAGACATGGAGGGGCTGGGGAGTGCCCAGGCAGGGGCTGAGCTGGGCAGGGGCTCAGCCTGGAGCAGAGGAGGCTCAGGGGGGACCCTGTGGTCCTCCTGCCAGGAGGGGACAGCTGGGAGGGTCAGGCTCTGCTCCAGGGAACAGGGAAAGGGCTGCCCTGTGCCAGAGCTCACCCAAAGTGCTGCTTCCCTTCTCTTGGCAGACTTTGACGAGCAGACAGCCGACGACTGGGACGTGGACATGAGCATCTACTATGACAAAGGTATGAGAGCTGAGCCACCCTCCCCAGGTGAGCCAGGCAACTTCTGACCATGCACAATTCAGGAGCTCTTTGTCATTCTTTGAAAGCACCCAGGCTGTCAGTGAACCTGAAACTGTGTTTTTCTGGTCTGGCAGCAAGGCTTGCCAAAAAGAACAGGTTCTGCCTCCTGTGCTGGTGCTCTGGGGAGCACGCTGGTGGTGCCCAGGCTGGCTGGGCTGGCCTGTGCTGACTGTGGCTGCTTTGTCCACAGATGGAGGGGACAAGGACGCCCGGGACTCGGTGCAGATGTGGCTGGAGCAGCGGCTCCGGGCCGGGCTGGAGGATGGCTCTGTGTCAGGGCAGCACATCGGCACCTTCGAGAGGCACACCAAGGTGGGAGAGCTCTGCCTTCCTCTCAGGAGGAGGAGGAGGAGGAGGAGAGGTCTTGGCTGTGGGAAGATGAGGGTGGGATTTGTCCAGCAAGTCTGTGATGGTTTTCTCCTCTCTCTCAGGGGTTTGGCAGGAAGGTCCTGGAGCAGCAGGGCTGGACAGAGGGGCTGGGCCTGGGCAGCAGCAACTCTGGCATGGCTGAAGCTCTGGACAACGAGGGTCAGAACCCCCGGTGCAAGAGGGGGCTGGGGTGAGTTCCCAAGTGCCCTCCCAGCCCCTGTTCCCCCTGTGCCCAGGCTCACAGCACTGAGGGGCTGCAAAGGGCTGTCCCAGGGGTGACCCCTGCACAGCTGGGCAGTTCCACAGCCTCCATAGCCAAACAGGCTGCCCTCCTGAAAGCTGGGGCTCCTTGAGGGAGCAGGGCTGGAGCCTCTGGGAGCTGTCCCTGCCCATGGCACAGGGTGCACAGGGTGGGTTTAAGGTCCCTTCCAGCCCAAACCATTCCAGGAAAGGAGCTGGGAAGCTCAGGGGATGCCTGATGCCCTCTGCAGCTCCCAACCAAACCTTCCTGCTTCCCTGCAGGTACCACGGGGAGAAGCTGCCAACCTTTGTGAGGAGGAAGAAGCCCCGTGGTGACAGCTCTGTTGTCATCTCCACCATCTACGATGAGCCTGAGCCCCAGGACATGGGTGACCAGCTGCTGAGGCGCCAGCCCCTCACAGCCATGAAGTACAGACAGGACATGGCCTTTGTGCGAGCGTCCCAGCCCGCCCTGGGCAGCCTCAGGGCCCAGCCACGCTGAGCAGGGACTGTCACAGCCTTTGTCCTGCTCCCCAGGCCAGGCTGGCTCCTGGCCTGAGTGTAAGCAGGGTGGTTTTGTATTTATTTTTAGTAAAAATATAGATTTGTAATTAAAATCACCACAGTGGGGTTTTTTCTGTCAAATGAAAGGAAATGGTGTTTGGTGTGAATGGAGAAGGATTTAAGGTGATTAACACTTACATTCGTGCTGGGATCAACCGAATGTGTGCGTTGGTGAGGCTGAGGAAGCAGAACTCAGCCTGGGAGGCAGGGAAGGACAAGTACAGGCAGGGCAGGGTAACTCCTTCCCTGCCCGAGCGTTCCTGGGGTGTGGCTGTCCCGCTCTGGCAGGGATGAAAGCCTGGTCCTGCCAGCCTGCAGGGGGATTCTCTGCCTTCCCCGTGGCTCTGGTAGCGGGTGCTTTCCAGGCTGCTCTGCCCTGTTCCCCAGGCACTGGCACAGGGGACAGCTCTGTGCCACTGACCCAGTGCTGGCAGGCCAGGCCCTGTGTGAATTCCTGAAGGGGTGAAGGGGGAAAATGCAGGGAGGAATTCCTGCTTATACCTGCCAGGAGGGTGTAGCCACCTGGGAGAAGGCTGAGGGTGGGCATTAGGAAGAATTTATTCACAGAAAGGGGGATTAGACGTTGGGAAGGGGCTGCCCAGGCACGTGGTGGAGTCACTGTACCCAGAGAAACTGGGAGTGGCACTCAGTGCCATCGTGCTGGCGCTGGTCAGACCTAGACCTCGATGGTCTCAGAGGCCTTTTCCAACCCAATTTATTCTGTGATTTGTTAAAAAGCGGGGCTGGGGCGGTGCTGGAGGGACAAGAGCCGGGCCCGGGACTCGAACCCTCGACCCTCGCCGTGACCGA
The DNA here is from genome assembly GCF_028018845.1 of Melospiza georgiana. Classification (NCBI taxonomy): domain Eukaryota; kingdom Metazoa; phylum Chordata; class Aves; order Passeriformes; family Passerellidae; genus Melospiza; species Melospiza georgiana. The sequence goes on along the minus strand of NC_080453.1, from coordinate 9,250,213 downwards.
GTCCCGGGCGGGGCTGCGCGTCCCCCCGGCCGCCAGGGGGCGCTGTGGGAGCGGCGGCCGCTCCGCTCCCGGAACGCGGCGCTCGGGGCCCGCGGGCACCCGGACCCACCGCGGGGGCACCGGCGGCGGTGAGCGGCCTGCGGGACCGGGGAGAAATACCGGGATAACGGGGGGGAAAGCGGGACTGGGGAGGGATAACGGGGATGGGAGGGATAACAGGGATGGGGGAGATAACCGGGATAGCGGGGGGATAACCGGGGATGAAGCGGTCTGGGCAAGGACGGGAGATGGGAGCGGGGAAGGAGGGTCGTGACGGAGAAGAGGGGGCGCGAGGGAAACTCGGGAACAAATGGGGTGGTGGGGATAAATGGGCCCTATAAACACAGATCAAGCCTTCAATGGGATGTTGTCCCCTCTATCACACCCTGTCCCTCTAAACACAGGTCAGACCCTCGCTGGGGCACTGTCCCCGTGTCCCCTGTACCAGAGCCTGTCCCCGTGTCCCCGCAGCCCGGCAGCAGCGGGAGGATGACCCAGCATGGCTGAGGACAGCCGGCCCAGCTCGCTGGCCTTTGGCCAGGTGGTGATCGGCCCCCCGGGCTCGGGGAAGAGCACCTACTGCCAGGCCATGCGGGAGTTCCTGGCGCGCCTGGGCCGCCCCGTGGCCGTGGTGAACCTGGACCCTGCCAACGAGGCCCTGCCCGGGCCCTGCGCCCTGGACATCGGCGAGCTGGTCACCCTGCCCGACGTGATGGGCAGCCTGGGGCTGGGCCCCAACGGGGGGCTGCTCTACTGCATGGAGTACCTGGAGGCCAACGCCGACTGGCTGCGGGAGCGGCTGCGGGGGCTGCGGGGACACTACCTGCTCTTCGACTGCCCCGGGCAGGTGGAGCTCTACACCCACCACCAGGCCCTCAAGAACGTCTTGGCCCAGCTGGCCAAGTGGAATTTCAGGGTAGGGATGGGCTGGGGGAGCCGCAGGCAGCTCCACACCCCTGGGGCTGGGGGGGCTCGTGGCTGCTGCCTTCAGGAGGTTTGTGGGCTTTAGGTGAAGTGGCTTTTTCAGGGAAGGAGGGGAGTTTTGCCCTGTTTTATGCTGGGAGAGATTGGCAAAAGAATGTCCTGTCAGGGCTTTTAGTGGGAACAGGAGCACAGACTCCTTCCTCACACTTCCACACTGGGTTGGAGAGGAGCTCAAAGCCCGTCTCGTTCCAGTGCATTCCATGGGCAGGGACACCTTCCAGAGAACCCCAGCCTGTCCCTGAGCACTCCCAGGGCTGGGCAGGAGTGTGTCCTGCTGTGCTGCAGGATCCTCCCCCAGCCCGGGGGGGTTTCACCAGGGTGGGTTCTGTGTGTGCCGGGAGCCTTGGCACTGCCCTGAGGAATGCAGGGGCCGTGCCAGGCCCTGCTGCAGCCCCAGCAGGGCCCTGCAGCAGCCCCGGGCCGGGCTCTGGGCTCTTGCACAACGGGAGCTGCAGGTGAGAGCAGCCCCGAGCTGCTGACGCTGCGCTTGCTCTGCGGCAGGGCTGCACCACCAGCTGCAAACCCCGCGTGCTCTGAGCAAGAAGGGCAGCTTCATTTGCCTGGGAATGTCACTGGGAATCTGCACATTAGAGCTTATTTTCATTGGAGTGAGTGGACACGGGGTTGGAGTTGCTAAAATGAGACATGTGCAGGGCTGGTCCTGCTCTGCCTGGGAGCCCCAGACTGGCTGGGCTCTGCTGCTGTGACTCAGCCCCAGAGCCCTGGCTTGGAGTGACTTCCCCAGCTCTGGGACCACATCGTTACAGCCACACAAAACCCAGGGAATCAACGTGCTCGTTAGTGCAATTATTAATTATTAGTGCCAACCACAGGGGACTCTCCCAGCAGAAGGTGGTGAGCTGCAGGTACCGCTGCTGGCACTGGGGGGGCTTTGGGTCCCCTCTGACCCAAACCAGGATTCTCTGGTGCTGTTTAGTGGGCGGGAGGTGGGAGCTCATTCCCCAGGAGGTGCAGCCAGGCCTGGGCAGGTTCTCCTGTGCCCCTTCCAGGCCGTGCCACGGGCAGGGTGGGCTGCTCACAGGGGAGGAGCACCTCTGACCGTGTCCCTTATTGCCCAGCTGGCTGCCGTGCACCTGGTGGACTCCCACTACTGCACAGACCCCGGCAAGTTCATCTCAGTGCTCTGCACCTCGCTGTCCACCATGCTGCACGTGGAGCTGCCCCACGTCAACGTGCTCTCCAAGATGGACCTGATCGAGCACTACGGGAAGCTGGGTGAGGATCTGCTGCCCACAGCCTGCTCTGGGGGCAAGGGAGCTCACACCTCAGCTCTTCTGCCTCCCTTCCTCATGCAGGGTGGCTCAGAGCTCCTTTCTGGCCTTGCACGTGGAATTTGAGGGGCAGGGGAGTGGAATTGGGGTGCCAGGTGCGAATCAGCTGTGCGAGAACGGGGCTGGGTGAGGAACTGCAGATCCCACTGTGCTCCTCAGCTGCCCTCAGAGCTCCCTGTTGCCCTGCAGCTTTCAACCTGGATTATTACACTGAGGTACTGGACCTCTCTTACCTCGTGGACCACTTGGCCTCCGATCCCTTCTTCAGGAATTTCCGCCGCCTCAACGAGAAGCTGGTGGAGGTGATTGAGGACTACAGCCTGGTGTCCTTCGTGCCCCTCAACGTCCAGGTGAGCCAGCAGCAGGGAGCCCTGCATGTGCTGCAGCTGCTTGTTGTGTGCTCAGAGCCACGGGGCTGGAAACCTCAGCTCTGAAGAGACTCGGGGAGAGCAGGAGAGCACAGCCAGATTGTAAATGATCTGTGGCAGCCAAAGGAAAGAAAAAGGCTGATGAGCCTGGGGCTACCTGGGCCTTGTGTCCTGGGGTGGGCAATCCAGGCCCCCCCTTCCTTCAGCTCTTCTGGCCTGCATTTCCAGCCTGGCCTGAGGGTCACCTAAAGCCCTGTTAAATTAGGGAGCAGTGCATAATGAGAAGGGGGAGGGAGGGAGGGCTGGAAATGCCCTTGATCAGGCAGTTGGCAGAAGTGTCAGCAGGCAAATGGGCTGGGGGAAGGTGATGAAAGGGAATGAGAGGGCGGAGGGCCAGTGGCAGTGTCCCTGTTTGTCCCTGTTGGTGTCCCTGTTGGTGTCCCTGTTTGTCCCTGTTGGTGTCCCCAGCCCTCGGGCTGTCAGGGTGGCCCCAAGGGGCCCAGGCCAGCGTGGGGAGGGAGGGATGGAGGGAGGGAGGTGCTGCCTGTGGGGAAGCAGCAGGCACAGGAGCTCCCTGGTGCAGGACAAGCAGAGCATGAGGCAGGTGCTGCAGGCTGTGGACAAGGCCAATGGATATTCCTTCGGGGAGCGGGAGCAGCGCAGCCTCGAGGCGCTCATGTCGGCGGCTGTGGGCGCCGACTTCCACTTCTCCTCGTATCCTCTCTGCTGCCGGGCTCCATTTCCCTCTCCCTGGGGGACAGAGGCTGAATCTGCAGGCCCAGGTTCATCATCTGGAGGGTGGCACACACGTGGGGAGTGGGGTGTGCTCATCCCAGCCTGGGACAGACACCTGTGCCCACCAAACCCCCAAAAGGTTGGCAATCCATACTGTGAACTTGTCAGGAGCCTTTTGACAACTTTCCTCTCTCTCACCTTCCCATGGGTGGGTTCTTTCCTTCTCCTCCAACCATGCAATTGATTCTCCTGGACTTGTCAGGCCTGGGATCAGGCAGAGTCAGAAGTAACTCAGGTGATGCTGCCTCTTCCCGATGGCCTTGGGGCTAATGTGAGGCTGGGCTGGGTCCTCGCTGGGAACTTCAGAGCTCCTGCAGAAGGGAGTGTTTGAGCCCAGCCCCTCGTTTTCCTTAATTACTGCGTTATCAGCACCCTGGCAGTGCAGGAGAAGTATGTGCAATCTCAGGACAAAGCTGTGGAAGAGGAGGTGATGGATCTGTGACACGCCCTTCCCCGGCTCCTCTGTTTTGACACCTCTCCTTTTCCTACCCGGAGCTTCGGCTGTGACTCAGAGCCCCTGGAAACCTTTCCAGGCAGAGTCTGGACCCTCTCTGGGTGGGTTTGACCTCCCGAGCTTCAGGCCTGCTGCCCAGAGCAGGGCTTTGGCAGAAGGGAGGCGGCCGAGGGTCTTCCCTTAGGAACAGAGAGATTGAGCCAGGGAAGGCAGGGAGAGCGAGGAAAAGCAGTGAGATGAGGTCTCCTCCATCTTGACCAAGACAGATCCAGAGAAGAAAAATCAGCAGGAGCTGCCTGGTGTGCAGTGAGAGTGGAGGCAGCAGGCCTGGGTGTGCTGCAGGAGGAGCGTGCGGGGGCCCCACACTCCCAGCAGAATCCAGGCCAGGACGCCTCCACGCCGTCCCAAGGACAGAAAGATGTTTGTTTTTCTTTTTCTTAGAAATAATGATGGACTCTTTCTTAATAAAACGCTCCTCCGTCTCACTTTCATCTTAGAGTTTGCCGAAGCTGAGTAAATAAACGCAGGAGTGCCGTGGAGCCCGGGGCCAAAGGGCCTGTGCCCTGTGCCCTGTGCCCTGCTGGGAACAGGCTCAGCCCGGCAGGGCTGGGGGCAGCAGGCAGGGCACAGCTCCTGCACCATCCAGGGCACACACACAGAGTGCCAGCTCGGCTCCTTTGGGCTGAGAGAGCCCCTGTGTGACTCAGCTCGTGGTTTGCATCTCGGGCCTTTCCCAGGAGCAGCCCTGGCTGTCCTCATCCACCTTCCCTCTCCTGGCCTTGCTCTCTCCACGTCCCAGATCCTGGGCCTTCCCCTGCTGCCCGTGGGATTCCCTCTGGCTGTGCTGCTGCAGCTCTGGGGCTCCGAGTGTGCTCCCTGCTCTGAGCCCTGCTCCAGGCAGCAGCTGGGGCAGCGACTGGGAGGGCTGGGGGTGGATTGGGAGAGCTGGGGGTGAATTGGGAGGGCTGGGGGTGAATTGGGAGGGCTGGGAGTGAATTGGGAGGGCTGGGGGTGGATTGGGAGGGCTGGGGGTGGATTGGGAGAGCTGGGGGTAAACTGGGAGGGCTGGGGGTGAATTGGGAGGGCTGGGGGTGAATTGGGAGAGCTGGGGGTGGATTGGGAGGGCTGGGGGTAAACTGGGAGGGCTGGGGGTGAACTGGGAGGGCTGGGGGTGAATTGGGAGGGCTGGGGGTGAATTGGGAGAGCTGGGGGTGAATTGGGAGGGCTGGGGGTGGATTGGGAGGGCTGGGGGTGAATTGGGAGGGCTGGGGGTAAACTGGGAGGGCTGGGGGTGGATTGGGAGGGCTGGGGGTGAATTGGGAGAGCTGGGGGTGGATTGGGAGGGCTGGGGGTAAACTGGGAGGGCTGGGGGTGAATTGGGAGAGCTGGGGGTAAACTGGGAGGGCTGGGGGTGGATCGGGAGGGCTGGGGGTAAACTGGGAGGGCTGGGGGTGAATTGGGAGAGCTGGGCGTGAATTGGGAGAGCTGGGCGTGAATTGGGAGGGCTGGGGGTGAATTGGGAGGGCTGGGGGTGGATCAGGAGGTTTGGGGGGTGGATTGGCAGGGCTGGGGGTGAATTGGGAGGGCTGGGGGTGGATTGGGAGGGCTGGGGGTGGATTGGGAGGGCTGGGGGTAAATTGGGAGGGCTGGGGGTGAATTGGGAGGGCTGGGGGTAAACTGGGAGGGCTGGGGGTGAATTGGGAGAGCTGGGCGTGAATTGGGAGGGCTGGGGGTGAATTGGGAGGGCTGGGGGTGGATTGGGAGGGCTGGGGGTGGATTGGGAGAGCTGGGGGTAAACTGGGAGAGCTGGGGGTGGATTGGGAGAGCTGGGGGTGGATTGGGAGGGCTGGGGGTAAACTGGGAGGGCTGGGGGTGAATTGGGAGGGCTGGGGGTAAACTGGGAGAGCTGGGGGTGAATTGGGAGGGCTGGGGGTGGATTGGGAGAGCTGGGGGTGGATCGGGAGGTTTGGGGGGTGGATTGGCAGGGCTGGGGGTGCCAGGGGGGGTGTCCACATCAGGGAGCTCCCGGGTGCCTCCTGGCAGCCCCACAGGGACGGGAGCGGGCACAACTCCCAGTCCCAGCTCTGCAGACTCAGCATCACCTCTTGCCCAAGATGTTGCATAAAATGCAGCAGGATTTTCTCACAGGATGGTTTGGCCCTTGGCAGAGGGATTGGAGACGGGATCCTTGATGGTTCTAACTGTGAACGGGGTCTTGGGCAGCTGGGCAAGGAATTTAAATGAATTTTTCCCTCATCTCCCAACTCTGTGGCCAGGATTTGGAGACCAGGAGGAGCTCAGGGAGAGGAGGGTGCAGACGCACAATGCTTGTGCTTCACCCAGACCCCTTCCCAATGAAACTGAGATTTCAGATACCAAAGGCAAATCCCAGAGTGCTGCCAGGGCCTCAGCTCTCCCCAGAGCCCAGGAATTTCCCTGGGTGTTCCTGGCTGGGACCCAGCAGCTGCATTTCAGTGCTGGGGCTCTGGAAGCCAATCTCACCACACCTGAGCTGAAATCCCATCCTCACCCTGTGGCTCGTGGCCTTGTCCTGCTCCTTTGGGAGCTCTGTAGCTGCTGTGAAGGGGTGGGAGACTGGATCATAAAAATATTAATTTTATAGTGGCTTTTTCCTGGCTTTGAGAGATTTGGTGGCTTAAAAGGGTATGGTCAGGTCAGGCTGAGTTACGCAAGAGCCATCAAAGCTTTTGTGGCTTTTTGGCTTTTTTATTGGAATGCCCTGGATATCTGCAGCCTCAGCCTTGGGATGGAAACTGCTCAGCTCAGCTCAGGATCCTCTGCTGTGCTGCAGCCAGGAAAAGCTCAGGCCTCAGAGAGCCTCAGCCCCAAAACTGCAGAGTTTTACACCGAGGAGCTTCTTAGAGATGAACCAGGGGCTGAACCGGGACCCGGAGCCCGGAGGGGACAGCTCTGCTCCTGCCCTGCCGGAGCCCCTGTTGGGAAGGCAGGGTGAGAGGAGCCTGTCCCTGCGCCCCACACACCCCGGGCAGGGAGGGGACACCTGGGCTGCCAGGGAGGTGACACCGGCTGCTGTCACTGCCTTGAGCAATCGGCGGGGCCAAGGGCCAGCATGAGTCACGCCAAGCCTGGCACGTCCCTGGGAGGGGGCTCAGCTTTCTGCTGGGCTGCTCCTGCTGCTGAGCTGAGCCCACCCTGACAGAGCTGCTCCTGCTGCTGAGCCCACGCTGACCTGAGAGCCCACCCTGCCCTGGGCTGCTCCTGCTGCTGAGCCCACCCTGACCTGAGAGCCCACCCTGACAGAGCTGCTGAGCTGAGCCCACCCTGCCCTGGGCTGCTCCTGCTGCTGAGCCCACCCTGACCTGAGAGCCCACCCTGACAGAGCTGCTCCTGCTGCTGAGCTGAGCCCACCCTGACCTGAGAGCCCACCCTGCCCTGGGCTGCTCCTGCTGCTGAGCCCACCCTGACCGTGGCACTGACCCCGAGGGTGGCATTTTGGGGATGGAGGGATCTGAGCACCCATCACAGACACAGAACTGGGCTTTCCTAGGTCCCCCCTGGATTCCGGCCCTGATTTCCAGCTCCATCATGGAGCTCCTGCTCAGAAGCAGTTTCCCCATCAAGAGGTGCTTTCCAATGGGGATAAAACCTCCTCCAAAAATGCCAAGGTCCCCAGAGCAGGCAGTGGTGCCAGCCTGGCAGGAGGCTGCCCAGGCCAGGGACGATGGGCACTCCATGTCTGGGTGCCCAGACTGGTGGTGCCCAGCCCCAGCCCTGGGCACAGAGCCCTGGGGGAGGCTGGTGACAAGGACGGGCAGGGCTGTGGGTCCTGCTGCTGCCACCCAGGCTGGGCAGAGCCTTTGGCAGGCAGCAGAATGTCCCTGCTGGCCCTACAGCCCTGCTTTGGTGGCATTGTCCCCACAGCCACCAAAGGGGCAGTGCCAGGGCCCTGCTGGGCAGTGACTGTGAGGTGGGCACACTCCTTGGCCCTGGCACCCAGATCCTCTGCTCTAAGGGTGTTTAGGACACTAAAACTGATCCATTTGAGAGCTTTTCTGGATGCTCCTGCAGATGGGAATGCCGAGAGCATTCCACAGACACGGACCAGGCTGGGGATGGAGGTCCCGATGTGCCCCTGGTCCTTCCACCTGGGTGCCCCCATCCTGGGTGAAGCAGGGGGACAGAGGGACCCCAGGGAGCTCCCCAGCAGCACAAGCCTCTCACAGGAGTGTCACAGGAGCCAGGGCTCCTCTCCCCAGCGTGGAAAAGCTGCAGGACCGGCTGGGAGCGGGGAGCACCTTCCTCCCACACGGCCCAGCCACGCTGCAATTTCGGGAGCTGTTGAAATCAGTTAACTCCTGGGGAGCCAGGGGGGAACCCGGAGCCCCAGGGCTGGACAGACAGCCCGGTTCCCCTTCCTGGGCCCGGCACCGCCAGCTCCAGCCCCGCCGTGCCCAGTTCAACCAGTCCGGGTGTCCCCGGGCCGCGGGGTCAGCGCGAGCCCTCGGCTCGTTAGTCCCGCTCGGGCTAATTACAGGGCTGGGGCTGTTCCCAGGCTGGCAGAGCTGGGGGCCAGGGGGAGGCCACGCTTTGGGGTCCCCCAGGACCAGCCCTGACACTTTGGGGGGCCAGGGCAGCACCAAGGGTGTTGTGATGGGGCTGGGGAGGCCCAGGGGGCTCACAGGGGTTCATCCCCTCTGCACCCCCTCTCCAGGTGTCCCATCCAGGTGAGCAGCGCTGCTTTGTGCTCTGCCTACACCAGAGCCCTCATTACATCCCAGGCCAGCCCCTCGCTCCCCCAATTCCTGCTCGTGCCTCCTTCCCCAAAGCTTGGGGGTCCCTGCACCCCTCGGGCTGGGATTTGGCCAGGCCAGGGCTGGGGCCTGGCGTGTCCCCCCTGTCCCCCTGCAGCATGTCCTGAGTCAGGCGCCTTTCCTTCCCTGCCAGGGCTCCCATCAAAGGCAGCTCCTGCCCGGCCCTGCTGGCTCTGTGAGCTCATAGCCCAGGGTGCTGTGACTGTATTTTATTGTAATTATCGTTCGTGTTGAAACGCGCTGCTGGGGGAAGGCGGAGGGAGCTGCGCCCTCGCCGTGGCCCCGTGCCAGGGCCAGAAGTGCTGAGCTTTCACCTGTCCCAGCGCCGGGACCTCGAGAGGGATGTGGGACCTTGAGAGGGATGTGGGACCTCGAGAGGGATGTGGGACCCCAAGAGGGATGTGGGACCCCGAGAGGGATGTGGGACCCCGAGAGGGATGTGGGACCTCGAGAGGGATGTGGGATCTCCAGAGGGGTGTCCCCACCCCAGGGCTGTCCCTGTGTTGCTGCCCATGCAGCTTTTGTGGATTTTCCTCCTTGGAATGAGAGGGGCCATTGGGGAGGACCTGGGGACCCTCACAGGGGTGTCAGAGGCAGGTTTTGGGGAGCTCTGGGTTTGTATTAATGGGGTTGGGTCAGGGACTCGGGACCTTTGAGCACCTCAAAGCAGCCAGCTCTTTGTGGGGCTGCCAAAATGCCCATCCCAGGATGCACAGACCCCTGAGCCCTTCCACGGGCTGCAGCCCAGCCCAAGACCCTGCTGGGGGAATGGGGGGCACCGAGGGCAGCCAGGGCTGGGGGTACTGATACCAGCCACTGCTGGGGGGCCCGGCTGCCCCCACCCTGGGATGGGAGGGGGGCGAGGCAGGCCTGGAGCTGCCCGGACATGTGCGCAGGGAGAGACGAGGCAGACGAGAGCAGAGGTGCAGGAGAAGGTTTATTGGAGCGCAGAGGCAACACGAGACGCCCTCCCGGAATGGGGGGGCTGCCCGGACCCCCCCTCGCCCCGGCCCAGCCCCTCACCTCCTCCTGCCGCTGCTCCAGCCCTCTGGGACAGGGGGTTTGGAGCTGGCACAAGCCAGACCGGACACCCCCGCAAAAAAATGTTAAATAGCTGGGGGCTGGCAGCTCTCCGGGACAGAGGCATCCCCTCTCCCTCTTTTCCCCCTCCCCAGAGCAGAGGATGGGGCAGAGGGAGGGAGGGACCCTGCCAAAACCACCCCCACTCCCGGTATCCAGGCTGGGGGGAAGCTGAGACTCCTCCCCGCCAAAACCGACCAAAAAAAAAAAAAAAAAAAAAAAAAGACAAAAAAAAAAAAAAAATAAAACCACGAAGAGATGCCGAAGGGTCTGGAGCGGGGCAGGGGACGCTCAGTTCTTGGGCTCTTCGCCAGCCTCGCCGCCGTCTTCGCCGGCACACTCGGCTGTCCATAGCGTGAGGTTGTCCCTGAGCAGCTGCATGATGAGGGTGCTGTCCTTGTAGGAGTCTTCGCTGAGCGTGTGCAGGTCGCCCATGGCCTCGTCGAAGGTGGTCTTGGCCAGGGAGATGGCCTGCTCGGGGGCGTTGGCGATCTCGTAGTGGAACACGGAGAAGTTGAGGGCCAGCCCCAGGCGGATGGGGTTCGTGGGCTGCATCTCCTTTTTGCTGATGTCCATGGCCTCTTGGTAGGCCTCCTGGGCCTTCTCTATCGTCGACAGGCGGTCGTCCCCGCTGGCCACCTCGGCCAGGTATCGGAAGTAGTCGCCCTTCATCTTCAGGTAGAAGACCTTGCTCTCGGTGTCGCTGTCCTTCTTGATGAGATACTTGTCCAGCAAGCCCAGCACGTTGTTGCAGACAGCGTTCAGCTCCTGCTCCACCTTCTCCCGGTACTCGTTCACCACCTGCGCCTTGTCGTCGCCCTCCTCGGTCTTGTGCTCGATGCTGGAGATGACCCTCCAGGCCGAGCGCTGGCAGCCCACCACGTTCTTGTAGGCCACCGAGAGCAGGTTGCGCTCCTCGTTGGACAGCTCGTCGCCGTGCTCCACCACGGCCTTCATGAAGTCGGCCATGTCCTCGTAGCGCTCAGCCTGCTCGGCCAGCTTGGCCTTCTGCACCTGCTGGTTTCTTGCCATGCCTGGGACGCGGGGCGAGCAGCGGGGCCGGGAGCCGTCGGAGCCTCTGCCGAGCGCCGCCGCCGGGATTCGCTTTTGGCTGCGCGTCGGAGCCTCGAGCGAGAGCAGGAGGAGCCAGCCAGGTCCAAGGAGTGTCCTCCTCCTCCTCCTCCTCTGCTTCCTCCCCGCCGAGCGCGGCCTTAAAAGGAAAATCGCGGTGAATCATCGCCCGCGGGCGGCGGGGCCGGGGAGGGGGCGCGGGGGGCGGCCCACGCCCTGCCCTCCCGGTGGGTGCGGCACCCGCGGCTGCCCCGGGGCTCTCCCCAGAGCCAACGCCCGCCCCGGCACCGGGACGCGCCCGTGGAGCTGCTGAGAGCGCTGGGGAGGCGGCGGAGCCGCGCCGTCCTTCGGGGGGACGGCGACACGGCAGGGCTGGCTCGTCCCCAGCCCGGAGAAATGGGCCACGGGGTGTGGCCGCTCGCGAAAACGGGTCCCACCCCCCCGAAAAAGTCATATCGCAGTCGTTTTTAATGTGGAGATTGCCTCGGCGGTAATTGCGAGGGCTTGACGGGCAGGTATTTATTCCCACAGGTGGGGAAACCGAGGCAGAGGCTCCGCACCTCTCCCAGGCGCCGCGGAGGGACCGGCCCAAAAAGCGGGGCACGGTCAGCGCTGGCCTTTGAGCCGCAGGTGGGACCCCCAAAAACTCCCCGTGGTGGGAGGATAGAGGGGAGACCCCATCCCCAGCAGCTCCAGCCCATCCCCAGCAGCTCCAGCCCAGGGCTGCCCTCGCCCATCGCACCGTTCCGCATCTCTCGGGCTGTAAATTCAGGGTTTTAGCCTTCTCTCCCTGCAGGACCTGGGCCGTTCCGGGCTGGCCGTGGGCCGCGGTGCCCGATAGGGATCTGAGCTGCGCCTTGCGCTGAGTTTCACTCCGAGCCTGTTGCCACACGCCGGGCGCTGCCGCAGCCCCGGCCCGGCCCGGCCTTATCTCCGTGCGGGAGCGTGCGGGAAGGGCAGGGCGGGGCCGCCGGCTCCGCGCCAGGCCGAAAGGGGGTTGTGATTCTTTCCGTGAGCTCTCGCTGCTTTGTTCCTGCCTGCCGACACCCGGCCGCATCCCCCTGTGCCTCGCTGAGCTTCCACGCCAGCCCTGCTGCGATGGAGGAGGCAGGAAAAACGTGAGGATGCTTTTCCCAGGCACTTCAAGGCCAGGAAAACACCCCCAGCCTTCACACCGCCCCCTCTGCACCCTGGGATTCAGGAAAAAGGAATTCACCGGGCTGTTCACCCCTTGCCGGCTGAGCCCCTGACATGTGCTGGGTTTGGGGTGCCCAGGGTGCCATCGAGGGGCTCCCGTGGCAGCAGCGTGAGGGTGCCCAGCCCCACCAAGGTGCCAACAGCCCCTTCATGGGTCCCACAGCCCCTCCATGGCCTCCACAGCCCCACCAAGGCCGGCCCCATTCTGTGCCACAGCCCGGTTTGGGCACAGAGCAGCCCCATTCTGTGCCACAGCCACAGCCCGGTTTGGGCACAGAGCAGCCCCATTCTGTGCCACAGCCACAGCCTGGTTTGGGCCCAGCCCGGTTTGGGCACAGACTGGCCCCATTCTGTGCCACAGCCCGGTTTGGGCACAGAGCAGCCCCATTCTGTGCCACAGCCACAGCTCGGTTTGGGCCCAGCCTGGTTTGGGCCCAGCCCGGTTTGGGCCTGGCCCGGCCCCATTCTGTGCCACAGCCCGGTGTGGGGAGCTCCTGGCTCCCGTCCCCAGGGCTGATGGCACAGCAGCAGGGCCAGCCCTCGGTGGCTTCCCTCGGCTCTGCTCGGGCCTGCCCAGGCAGGAGCCGCTCCCCTCCACCCGCCGAGCAGAGCCAGACACAGAGTACGCTAAATAGGAGAAACTTTCATTTTGTTACAAAAGTAAAAGGCATAAACAGACGGTGAACCCTACAGGGCTGGGGCAGGCCTGGCTGCCCACTCAGCTCTCAGCCCAGGGAGGCTGCTCAAGGTGCTGGAGCCCCTTCCCCTAAATCCAGAGCCGTGCTGGGATGAGGCTGGCAGGGGAGCTGGCCCGGGGGCTGCAGGATGAACTGACCAGGTACGGATTCCCATCGGGAAAGTCCTGTGGCACACGGACACGGCTTGGAGGGGCTGGGAGGGTTTGGTGCCCCCGGTTTGGCTGTAAATGCTCTGGAGAGGTCCTGCTCCTTCCAAAATCCCCTTGGGACGCCAACCACGACATTTCCAGGCGGGGAGGCACCGGCACCGAGCGCCCAGCACGGCTCGGCACGGCACGGCACGGCACGGCGCTCATCCACCGCTCTCCTCGCTGCGGGGGCTCTATGGCTTTGGGCTCCGCTGCCGCCGCCCGGGGCACGGAGGGACGGAGGGAGGGAGCGGAGGCACTCCGGTGGTCATGGCTGTGGGCTCGGCTCCCGTGGGCGCCCCACGAGAGGCTCAGGCTGCTGCTCGTGGCGCTGGATCCGCCCGGAGCGAGGCAGAGCAGAGGGAAGAAGATAAAGAGAGAGTTAGTGCCAGAAATGGAGCTGGGGAGCAGCAGGAGCAGGGTGAGCAGCCAGGCCCACTGGCAGGGCTGGGCACAGGGAGGAGGGGGCTCAGGAGCCCTCGGGGGGCTGCAGGGAGGGGCAGAGGGGCAGCTCACGGCCCACAGGCGACACATCCCATGCCAAGTGCCCTGAAGGAACTTACCTTGGCCACAGGAGGGGGAACCGGGTGCTGCAGAGAGGAAAACGGGCAGAGGGGCCAGAGGGGTCACCCAGGCCACAGAACGGGTCAGGGATGGGGGTCCAGACCCACCCCAGGGGCCACAGCTCCTCCAAACACCAAAGCTCTGCTTGGCTGGGCTTCCCTCACACAGCCACGGCAGGCTGGGCTCCAGGCAGCCCCGGGCTGCAGAGCCCTCTGCCACACGTGTCCCACTGTGTCACACAGTGTCCCAGTGCCCCACAGTGTCACACAGTGTCCCCAATGTCACACAGTGTCCCACAGTGTCCCACAGTGTCCACACAGTGTCACACAACTTTCCCACAGTGTCACACAATGTCCCACAGTGTCACACAATGTCCCACAATGTCCCCATGCAGACCAGGTGGCTCCAGCCCAGCACAAAGCCAGGAAAAACCAAACCTCTCCTCTTGTGGCAAAGCGTTCCTGCGCCCCCTGCCCCCCAGCCCTGGCACCGTGCCCCGTGGGTGGCATTCTGGTGGGATGGATGGGACACAGGCATGGCAGCACGGCGGGGATGATGGGCTCTGAGCTCAGAGCTGTCATGCAGTGAGGATGGGTGGCTGCAGTGGTGAGAGGGAGATGGAAGCACTTTCTTACCAGCCAACCCTCAGAAATCAGGGCAAACGTCCGAGGAGGGGCAAATCCCGTCAGGCTGTGCAGGAAATGGCAAAGTCCTGGCAGGCATCCTCCTGGGGAAGACACCAGAGGTTATGCACCTCACACCTGCCACGGGGCCACAGGCTGGCACAGATGGGGCACAGGTGCCAGCTGGAGACAGGACACTGAGGTGACAGCAGCAGGAGGGGATGAGCCCCTGCCCAGCCTGGAAATGTGGGACAGCAAATTCCCTTCACTCCAGAGGAGCCACAGCAGCGCCAGCTGCTGCTCATCCCTCCCTGCAGCAGCTTCCAGGTGAGGCCTGAGCCCAGCAGAGTGCAGCTGGCACCTGGGAGATGCCAAACACCGGGACACACCTGCCCCCTTCTGTCTCCAAGGAGGAAATAATCATCCAAGCAGTTAACTCTTTCAAAATAAAGTTTTATTGAGTAACAAAGGAAACTGGTTTAAATAAAAACAGGAAGGAGCCTGGCCCCTGGTACCCCCTCCTCACTGCTCCTCTGCCATCCCCCTGGCACAGGCACTTGCAGAGCACAAAGCACGACGCTGGTGAGCTCAGGGGGCTGGGCTGCCCCCCAGAATGTGCTGCCCCTGCCCGAGGGTGAGACTGGTCTGTCTGATCCAAGGAAACCTGGCAGGCAGCACGGCACTGTGAGCCTCTGCCCCGGTGCCAACGTGCACAGCGCTCCCTGCACAGCACAGAAAATGTTCTACGTAGAAAAAAGTCCTACAAATTGTGCAAAAATATCCAGCAGCTTCGAGTAACACGATTCAAGTATTGCTACAAGGTTTGTGACTCTGCCCTCAGCCCAGGGACACGGAGCTGGCGGCCTGGGTGCAGAGGGTGCTCAGGGATGAGCAGCTGGAACGGCCCCCAGGGCACTGGGGACAGCCCTGGGGACACTCTGCTGCTCAGAAACCCAAACCAAGAGCACACATGAGCTTATCAGAGACCAGCACCCCTCACTGCTTCCTCGTGAAACCCCACCTGGGAGGGAATTCAGGACCCTCAGGAATTCACACACTTTTCTGCTGCCTCTTGGTCTCCCACAGACAGGACACAACCCTGGGGAGCTCCAGCTCCCAGACCTGACCCCTGCAGCCCTGTGCATCTCCTGAGAGTCACAGAGCACAGAGTGTTTCTTCTTCCCTGCTAGAGGAGGGTCCCCTGCCTCGTGTCCTTGCTGCAAAACGTGTCTGACCAACTGGCAGGGCCAAAGCACAGCCCCAGGCAGCACAGGAGCAGCAGGGAGCACCCAGGACACCCTCACCTGCCTCCAGGGGAACAGGGAGTGTTGATGGAGCTCACAGGGGCACCAGGGAGGTGACACCTCCTCCAGCCCAGCCCCGAGTGGGAACCATCTGCCAGTGCCACCTCCCAGCCTTGGCCCATCTCATTCCCAGCAGGAATCACAGCAATTCCCTGGAGCTCAGGGTCTGGGGGCTCCTGGGGACCCCCTGTTCCAGCACGAGTCCAAGGGTCCCACAAGCTGTTGGGCTCTGTCAGGCAACACCCCTGACAGGCCACCTCACAGTGAAATAAATGAACAAAAAGTAATAAATAAATGTAAAAAAAGAAGGCAACGCATGGCTCGAGTCTTTGGCAGCTCTGGGTGCCAGGGCTGCCCGCCTGAGGCCGGGCACGAGGCAGGGGAAGGAACTGGCTGGAGCAAGGTGCAGGCACAGCAGGCACTGGGCACATCACAGCACTGCTAGGGAATGCCTCCTACCATGCTGGTGTCAGTTTTGGCTCCAAGGGAAGGGATTTCACTCTTGGGACTGGACGGGGTCCCGACATCTGGCTGGACAAATCCTCTTCTGTCTATCAAACTGCAAAACAGGAAGGGAAGAGCAGTTCAGGGAGCAAGGACTGAACCTGGGAGCTCACAGGCCACAGGGAAGGCTCCTCTCCCAGGAGCTGCAGAGCACAGCACAGGGCTGCTGCCCAGCAGGCCACAGACCCCAGCCCATGAGCCACAGACCCCTCCCATGAGCCACAGACCCCAGCCCATGAGCCACAGACCCCTCCCATGAGCCACAGACCCCTCCCATGAACCACAGACCCCTCCCATGAACCACAGACCCCTCCCATGAGCCACAGACCCCTCCCATGAGCCACAGACCCCTCCCATGAGCCACAGACCCCAGCCCATGAGCCACAGACCCCTCCCATGAGCCACAGACCCCTCCCATGAACCACAGACCCCTCCCATGAACCACAGACCCCTCCCATGAGCCACAGACCCCTCCCATGAGCCACAGACCCCAGCCCATGAGCCACAGACCCCTCCCATGAGCCGCAGACCCCAGCCCATGGGCCACCACAACCCGAAGGGGAACTGGCCAAAGGGCTTCACAACATGAAAGCACCATGAAAGAGGAACAAACTGGAGTAGAACATTGTTCTCCTCCCCACAGCCTCCCAGCCTGGCTCCCTGAATGCACAGATTGACCAGCTCTGAATGGCAGCCCTGCCTTTAGGCACCTCTGAACCCACCACAAAGCCTGGGGACACTGCAGAGAGCAGGGCCTGATACAAAATATAAACCACAAAATACAAACCACACTTTATTGTGCTGCTGTCAGCACCACAGAGTTGCTCCAGGGCTCCAGCCTGGATCCCCCAGGGATCCCCACATCCCCAACAGGCTGGGAGCTCCAGGCAGGCTCTCGGAGGTGAGCAGCAGAGCAGGGCCTGACCCTGCCCAGCTGCCCCATCCTGTGAGAAGCTGCAGCTGTCCCGTGCTCTCCCATGGCAGGGGCCAATTCCCAGTGCTCTTACCTGGGGTAGAAGGGTCCACACAGCACTGCACAGCAGTTTGTGAGGATGCTTTTATGGCTGTAGGGATTGGCAAACTCCGAGCCCCTCTTGTTTGACCAGGAGCCCTTGATCTGAAAGGGATGGACAGAGATCAGGAGGGGAAGGATGGAGAGCAGACAGTGACACAACAACAGCGGATCCGTGCAGGGGGGGAAGGTTTGTCCCAGAGCACGGGGAGGACACCTGCAGGCACAAACAGCCACGTGCTGCCTCTGCTGAAGTGCAGCCCTGCAGCTGCAGAGCTCCCAAGCCGTGCCCTCCCCGTGCTGCACAGCAATGTCACTGCTGCCACCACTGCACAGCAATGTCACTGTCACTGCTGTCACCCCTGTCACCACCTGCCACACCGCCCCGTCCTCCTGCTGCCCTCGTGGTCCCCAGGCTGGCACCCAGCAGAGCAGGGCTCTGCTCCCTCAGGCTGCACAAACAAACAGCCAGGGGATTCCCAGCCCAGGGGCTCCTCTGTCCCCAGCCCTGCTCTGAAACTGGCTGTGGCACAGGGGCTGGGCAGCTGCCACAGCTGCCTCAGGCTGCACTGAAGCAGCACCAGCACCTCCACCAGCACATTTCCTCCTCTTGTTTTGCTTCCTCCCCCCAGCTGCAGCACGAGGCTGGAGCCACGGTGCTCCCAGAGCTGGGTACAAGCTGTGAGCTTCACCCACACAGCCCTGAGCAGTTCTGCCACACCTCTGAGTGTAAGGTGGAGGGGAAAAGGGAAAAAGCAAAACCAAAAAGGATGCAAACACACTTTCTGCAGTGCTGGAAGCTCCCAGCAAGGATTACAGGTACTTCTGGCCAGAAGGGCGAATTGTGATTCTGAGGATCAGACAGATCCTGCTTTTCCATACAATCTGCCCCACTCAGGGCACTCATTTGGTCCTTGGAGCCTGTGCACAGCCCAGATTTGAAGGCAAATCTCATCAGATGTCTGTAGATTGCTTGCTAATTAGAGATGAGGAACTGCCAGACACAAAGGGACTGGCCCAGGGTCTCAGAGGAAACCCGTGGTTACACGGGATGCTGAATTCAGATCACCAAGCTCACACCCAAATACTCCCCTGGGCCAGCCTCCCTTTTTTAATCTCACAACTCCTAATTTTAAGCAAGGCCACAAACAGACTGGAAAAAACACACACGTGATGGCTCTAACTGAGCCACCTGAAAGTGCAGCCGTGGGCACAGGCTGTGTGCTCTGCACTGGGGAATCACAGACATGAAACACTGCACTGGGGCAGCCAAGAATGCCCTGAGAGCTGCTCAGGATGGGTCACAGGCAGCCTGGCAGCAGCACAGGCATCCAGGTACTTACATCTTCGTTCGTCGTCAGGTTGGAGGCGACCAAGTAAGTGTGAAAACCTGAGAGGCCCAAAATGGACCAGACTGAGAAAAAACAAATCACCAGCTCCAGCACAGTGAAACAGAAGTCAAGGAAGTCTCAAGGAACAAAATCATCCTTCAAGGAGAGGCAGAGGACTGTCTGGGGAGGTTTGGGCAAGCTTCCCATTCCCTGAGCTGGCTTGCAGGGATCCACCAAGGCACAGCCTGCTCCAGCTCTTCCCTCTCCACCTAAACCTGCAAACTGGGAAACAACCCACCCTTAGTTCCAGGTAGCCAGGGGACTAAATTACTGTGGGGAAGGGACACCAGGGTGATGTGCAAAGAGCTCCTGGCCCCTCTCTGTCAGTGATTAGCAGCGCAAGGCACCCCGAGCAGCTGCTGCCAGCAGAAGGATATCTCGCAGGGGTTGTCTTCAGAGTGGCCAGGAACCCATCCCTCTGAGAGCCTGCAAAGCAAGAGAGAACAAGGAATGGCATCCCAGCAGCAGCCCTGCCCCTGCAGCCAGAACTCCACCCCGTGGGCTGTGTGGCTGTGTCTGTGTGCTGAGGAACACCTGCAGTCTGGGATGCTGCAGGAATGTCAGTGCAGGGACACGGCTCCAGGAGATTTGGGGCTGGTGGCAAAGTCACCTTCCCTGGCAGGGTAAGAGCAGCTCACCTGCTCTGGGAAGCAAATCCCCTCCCCAGCCCCCAAAGCCCCTCTGCAGCGAGGTGAAGCAGACCCGTGGCACCCTCTAATCCCTCAGATCCCGGGTGTAACCCCACAGACCCTGCTGTGCCGTGTCCCACGGAGCAGGGAGCAGAGCTGAGCTGCAGCCACAGCCCCCGGGCAGGACTTACGCAGGGTGAGGTGGGTGACGACGCAGGCGAAGATGAAGGCGGTGAGGAAGGACAGGGACAGGATGAAGGCGTAGAAGTAGCGGTAGTTGCGCTTGCCCACGCAGTTGCCCACCCAGGGGCAGTGGTGATCGAACCTCTCTGCAACAAAGGCTCCCGGTGAGGAGGGCTCCTGCCACCCCACACCCAGCACGGAGCACGCTCTGCTCAGCCCCCCAAAATGAGGAGCTGCAAACCCATCTGCACCCCGAGGGCAGAACCCCTGTGCAGCAGCGAGAGGCACAAAGATTCCATGGTGGCTGTGCCAGCCTGGCCACGCACACTGAGGAGCCTGCAGCAAACCTCGAGTTTGTTTACAGAACCCTCCTCCCAAAACCAGGGAAAACAGAGCCAGGGAGTCTTGGATGTGCTGCCCCTTGCCCTGAGACACTGCACTAGTGCTGCTTCCAATTTAAATGCAAAGGAGACAGACCATGCAGTATCCTGTTTCATAATCCTTCAGGAGAAGCAAAAAGCAATGTGTCCAGGAACACAAGTGACAGGACCAGTGACAGGACCAGAGGGAATGGATGGAGCTGAGTCAGGGCAGGGGCAGGCTCGATATTGGGACAAGGTTCTTCCCCCAGAGGGTGCTGGCACTGCCCAGGCTCCCCAGGGAATGGGCACAGCCCCAAGGCTGCCAGAGCTCCAGGAACATTTGGACAGCGCTGCCAGGGATGGCCAGGGTGGGATTTTGGGGTGTCTGAGCAGGGTCAGGAGGATCAGTGGTGCCTGTGGGTCTCTCCCAGCTCAGGATGCCCTGTCTGATGCCCACCTTCCCCCCAGTGAGTCCCTCCCAGCTCAAGACACCCTGTTTGCTGCCCAGCTTCCCCCCAGTGGTGCCTGTGGGTCCCTCCCAGCTCAGGACACCCTGTTTGCTGCCCAGCTCAGCCCTGCTCACCCACGCAGTTGTCGCAGACGCTGCAGTGCGAGGTGCGCGGCGGCCGGAACATCTTGCAGGTGTAGCAGTACTTGAGCTTCACCACGTACTTGTTGATCACCACCTCCATGGTGCGGGCTGGGGGACGGTATGTGGAGCTGCCCATGCTGTCTGCAGGGACAAGGAGGGACACTCACAGCCCTGTGCCACCTCCCAGCGGGGGCAGGGGTTGGCACACGCTCTCCTGGCTTTAACAGCGCACAGGATTTGTTGCAGGGTGGGCAGCCAAGAGCTGCAGTCAGCTCCAGCGTTATTTATGGCCTGTCTTTGTTCGGTGCTGATGCTGCTGGGATGCCAAGAGGAAGCAGTGAGTGCCCAGTGCTGTGGAACATCAAGCAATTTACAAACAGTGAGTGTGAAGCAGCAGCCCAGGAACACCAGCTCATCTCTGCGCATCCAGCAGGTCACACCAGGCAGCCTGGCTGTGCAGGCACGTGTGGCCCTGCCACAGGAGCATCCCTGGCACTGCCAGCACACAGCCTGTCCCCCCACAGCCTGCAGGGACTCGCCTCCATCACTGTGGGGAAGGACAGCAGCAGGTCTCGAGTGCTCCAGTAGATTCCCTGGAATCTGACATGTTTGTGTTCATAGCACAAGAGGGTTCCTCCTCCTCCAGGTTTAAACTGAGGATTTTTAGGGGCATTGCAAGTTACATCTCTGTGTGCTGGCACTCCATTATTCCCTGGGGGCTGGAGACTGTTCCTGTACACAGCAAGAGCTGGAAACCCCTGGTATCATATTTGCAGTTTTGGGGTTATTCCTTTTAGTCACTCCCAAAAAAGTACCTTTCCAACTCTGAGGAATTCTTTGAAAACAGTGATGCAACAGCGAGCATGTTAAGAGGATAATAAGTGGATTATATTATCAGTAACAGCTGGCACATCAGGCAGCATCTGCAGCCAGATTACTGCTTTAGGCCCTTATAAATAGAAACATGGATCACCACTCTGGGGGATATTTAAAAACCATCTTTAAAGTCAGATGTAGAATTACTGCCTTGCATCTGTCTTCAGCGGGACAGATTCAAGCTGTGTCACATCAGCTCTGCTAAAGCATTTGCTCCAACCTGTCACATCAACAACGTCCTGAGCTCCTGGATGCAAACACCTCCTTGGCTGTCCCCAGACCAGCGTGACAGAGCAGTTTTCAGAAGAGGACAAACATCAGCCTACTCTAAAGAACACCTTGCAGCACAGCAGGCTCAATGGCAATATCAAAAAGCATTAATTGTCCTTCAACTCTGCTGCCTGGGAAAAAGCTGGGACTGGACAGGAGCAAAAAGCAGCTGAGCTGCTCTGCAGATCCTCTCTGAGGCACTGCCAGAGGAGCTTACTGCACCTCTCATCACGAATGGTAAACACTGTCAAGCCCCACAATCTGATACTCTGGATTTTTCTCCCCCCTGGACAAACCCAAAGGAGCCAAGACCCAAAGAAGGGGCCTCACTGAGCCTGGAGGGTGCACAGACACACACAGAGCTAAACACAGGGACCAGAGCTCTCACCAATTCGCCTCTCCAGGTCCGCAGCCTCGCTGGGGGTGGCTCTGGGCAGGATCCCTGGGTCCCTGAAGCTCGTCTGGAGCAGGCAGCTGATGACAAAGAAGAAGAGGACGGCGGCGATGATGGGGATGGCCAGGGTCAGGTGACTGGCAAGGAAGGGGCAACTGTTGGAAGATAAATAAAATGGAATTGTTATCAATCGTTGCACAGACCCGCTGTCAGCTGGGACATCACGCCATGACTATCACGGGGCAGTGGGCTCAGCAGCCAGCCTGGGGCTGGTTTTGCAGAGATGGGGCTGGTGTGATCACACCCCACGCCAGGGCAGCTCTGTTACCCACAGGCAGCAGCTGAGGACAGCAGAGGACACAACCCTGCACACACAGAGCCACTGTCCCCTCCTGCAGGGCACCCAGAGCCAGCACATGATGATGGGCTGCCCCAGCCCCGAGGGCTGCAGGCAGTGCTCAGGCTCTGCAGCAATCTGAGAGGATTAAGCAACTTTTGTTTCACCTCCCCAGCTCAGCTGTCCAGAACAAAGCACCCACCAAGCAACAAAACCCCTTCAGTCCAAGCCTGAGCCCCTCAGACATCCACAGAAAGGTCAGTGAAAGGAGAGATGTGAGCCTGTTGTCAGCCCTTTCCTGAGAGAACCTCCAGAGCCCACTCTGCCCCACTAGGGAACAACAATCACACAAATCATAGAATCCCCAAATGGTTTGGGCCTTAAACACCATCCCATGCCACCCCTGCCATGGCCAGGGACACCTTCCACTGTCCCAGGCTGCTCCCAGCCCTGTCCAGCCTGGTCTAGGACATTTCCAGGGATCCAGGGGCAACCCCAGCTGCTCTGGGCACCTGTGCCAGGTTTTCCCACAGAAACCATGAAATGCAGACACAGACAGACGTATTTGCTGTACACCCAGCAAACTGGAGCCTGTGCCACAGAGGCATCCTGCAAAAATAACAACTTGGGAGAGCCCCAGGGCACCCTCAAGCACGAGAGGGTGACTCGGCAAGAAGGGAGGCAGAGCAGATGTCCTGTGTGCTCTGCCCGGAACACAAAGCCCTCACTGTGCTGAGCTGCCCGTCGGCCCCCGACGTGGCACGGAGCTGTCAGGGCACGGATGATGCTGAGAAAGGGTTTTTCCATCGGGATGCCGTGCCTGCCTGCCGCAGCTGCCTGTCCCTTTCAGCTCATCTGACTCCTCGGAGCCTCTAATCCGATCAAGCACTTTCATCTCCCCACCAGCAGGCTGGGGCAGCTCTGCTCCGAGCCTTGCAGGGATAACGCCGAGACCCAAAGGCAGGCGCGGCTCCCCCTGCTCCAGGGAAAAGCGGCTCCCATCCCTCCCAGGACAGAGACAGGCAGGACACCAGAACCCTCCGAGGCGTGAGGAACCCAGGGTGCTCCTTCCGCAGCCCCCAGGGCAGCACAGGACACACCGGGATGCTCCTGGCTCTCCCCTGCCTCGGGCTGCAGGAGCAGGGAGCTTCCCTGGACCAGCTTCCAAAGGAAAGGAAAGGTGCAGCTCCCGATTCCCCAGACTGTGCTGCACAATGGGGGCCCAGCTCCAGGGCAGACCCTCCAGGTGGGACCCCAAAGGGTTTCACCATTTAGAAGAAACACTGCTCCTAGATCTCAGTGGTGGACAAAGCCCACGAGCCTTGGGGGTTTCCTGGGTGCAATTTCGGGCCAATTCTCTTCTTGGGAGCAAAAGGGGAGACCTGCGGGCTGTATTTAAAGGCCAGGGGGGCATCCTAGGGGGACGTTAAACCCCTCCCTGGGGCCAGACTGAGCAAACAAGGCGCAGAACGACCCCTGCCCACCACAAACACACCTGGGCACAGGTGATGGGGCAGCGACTGCAGCAAAGGGGCTCTGGGGGCTGTACCGTGGGGAAGGGCAGCGGGCAGCAGGGACAGCGGGGATCCCAGGGGAAAAGGGGACCCCCAGCCCACCTCCCTCCGGCCCGGGGCCAGCGTGGGGTGCAGCTAACCCCGGCAGGCCTTAACGGGGGGACAAGCAGCCGCAAGGGGCGGCCCCGAGGCGCGGAGCCCGCACGGCTCCGGGGCGCCGAGCCCGCCGGGCCCACACTCACTCGAAGGCGAAGAAGAGGCCGCTGGTGGCCAGGATGAGGCCGAGCGTGAGGGCGAAGACGCCGCTGTGCCGCGCCAGCATGAGGCGGCCGCCGCAGTAGAAGCGGTTGCGGCCCGGGAACACCTCCCACTTCCTGCGGGGCCGCCGCGCCGCTCCGGCCGGCGGGGCCGCGGCCGCCGGCCCGCCCGGGCCCGGGCCTGGCGTCGCCGCCGCCCCGGGCGAGATCTGCCGGTACTCGCAGTCCTTCATGGCCGCGCCGCGGCGCCCGGAGCCCCGGCCCGGCCCCGATCCCGGCCCGGCCCCGCCGGTCCCGCCCCGAGCCCCGGCCCGGCCCCGATGCGGGCCCGGCTCCGCCCCGCCGCACAGCGCCCCCTGCCGGCCCCGCCGCCACACCGGGAGCGCCGCGGGCCCGGCCCGGCACCGAACACGGCACCGAACCCGGCACCGAACCCGGCACCGAACCCGCGATCCCGACTCGGACCCCGGCCCCTGCCCCGAGCCCGGCCCGGCGGAGCGGGCTGACCGCTTGTCCGGTAACTTTCACGTTTATTGGGGTCGTGCATGTGCCCCCGCAGCGCCCGCCACCCCCGCCGTGCCCCTGCCCAGCCTGGCTCGGAGCCCGGAACCGGCACCATGGAAAAGGAACCGGAACAGTCTGAGCAGCTCAGGGCAGCTGGACCCTCCCTGCCGTGCCCACAGCACATCCCAAATCCATCAGAGCATCCCACCGCAAATCCGCACCTGCCATCATCCCCCCGGGAGATGCAGGAGCCCAGGTGTACTCCCCATCCCAGACAGGGGATGGGAATTTTGGCCGTCAGCAATGCCAGCTGAGCGGGGCAGGATGCTGCAGCATCACACCACGGAGAACATCCCGCCTGGGAAGTGGTAACGGAGGAGTAACGCCTTTGTAACTGCAAGGACAGCGTCACCGCAGCAACCTCAGGCTTTCGGAGCAGCTGAGTTTCAGTTCTGAGCAGTGCCTGCCCCACTTCTGGCCCGTGCTACGTCCACGGGAGGAAGTTGCAGTGCAGGACCAGCCCCAGCAGCCAGTAGCCCAGGAAGAACCCCAGGATGCTCTTGCTGAGGGGGGTGATCGATCGCCAGTTCAGCAGCAGCCTCACAACGGGGTTGTCCGAGGTCCCTTTCCCACAGGAACTGTGAAATTTACCCAGAGGAGGCTTCCCAGAGGCTGGGTTATCAGTCCCTGTGCTCCAGAGTAAAGGTTCATGCTCCAAAAGCAGGTGAGCTGAGAACCAGTACAGGATGGGCGAGGAGGAGCCAAGGAACCGGGTCAGCACCTGGGGACGACAGGCAGAGGAGAAATCACCCAAACTGCTGTGCTGTCGCTGCCCCAGCCCCTGGACAAGGAATCCCCCCTGTCCTACCTGCACATGCATGCAGAAGAACCCGAACGCCAGCAGGGCTGTGCTGTGCACCACGTACACAAAGGCAGCAGGGCCACAGAATCCATCTCTTGCCTTTCCCCTCTCTTCAGCCTTGCTCCTCACTAGACCAAGAGTCAGGCAGTGCCGGGGGTTTGCGCTGACGTAGGTCCAGGCAGCCCACGAGCACAGAAGGGTGACAGGCAGAGCAAGCAGGAAATTTGGGATCTGCCTGAGCTCAAAGTACCTTAGAAAGCCCACGTTCCAGTAAGCGTCCTGGATGTAGGAATAGACCAGGGGGAAGCGCTGGGAGCACCAGGGGGGTTTGGCCTCACCCACGCCTGCCACACGATAGCCCTTGTCCTGTGCCAGCTGCAGCAGTGCCTCGGGGACAGCCTGCGCCAGGCCCGTGCTGGGCTTGCAGAACCTCACGTAGGCGTAGTACTGGAACAAGGCAAAAGGCAGGGAAATCCCGGCACACGCCAGGGCTGCCGAAGCCACCAGGCCGAGGGCCTGCTTCCACAGCACAGGCAGCTCCCTCAGGGACGCCGCTGTGCCCTGCAGCTGCAGCACGAAGCGCCTGACGCTCGAGTAGAGCACGAAGCCGGCATTGACCAGCCCGTTGGCGCGGGCCCCGGCAGCCAGGGCGAAGAGCAGCCCGCTGAGCCAGCGGCGCCCCTTCTCCAGCTGCCACATGGCGCCGAAGGCCAGCGCGGCGAAGGCGCTCTCCGAGTAGGCCGCGGCCATGAAGACGCCGGCCGGGCTGAGGGAGAAGAGCAGCGCGGCCAGGAAGGCCTGGCGGGGCCTGCGCAGCACGGCCCGGCCCAGCGCCAGCAGCGCGGCGGCCGCCAGCACCGCCAGCAGCGCGTTGAGCAGCGCGGCCGCCAGCAGCAGCCGGCCCCGGGGCTGCAGCGGCACCGGGCACGGCAGCAGCGCCGCCAGCAGCCGCAGCCCCAGCGGGAAGAGCGGCAGGAAGGCGCAGTTGTGCTCCAGCAGGTAGCCGCGCTCGGCGATGAACAGGAAATGCTCGGCGTCCCAGCGGCCCAGCCCGCCCAGCAGCCGCTCCAGCAGCGCGTCCCACGGGCCCCGCGCGCCCGACCGCGGCGGGGAGAAGGCGTCGGCAGCGTGGTCCGGGATCAGCGCGTTAAACACGGCCTGGAAAACAAGGGGAGTGCGGGGCTGCAGGCTGGCAGAGATGGCAGACGGGGCTGCAGGCTGGCAGAGATGCTCCGGTACCCAGAGCTCCTGGCACTCCAACAAGGGGTGAGGGTGGCACCAAGGCCGGAGCCCAAGATGCCCACGAGGCTGTGAAAAGGTGCACACACAACCCTTCTGGAGTGTTTGCATCTCAACAGAATAACGCTCTGGGATGCAGCATGAATCCCTGCAGAAGTGGCCAGGGAAAGCGGCTCACGGCTATGACTGGGCTCTGTGCTGGCTGTCACAACCCAGCTCTCCCATGCTCAGAGCAGGATGTCTCTGGAAATAAGACTTGGGAGGAATATACAGGAGGAAATTATTGTTCCTTTTCTGTGGATAAACACACTTTGAGCCAAACCAGCGTCTTGCAGCAGCAGCATGAAAACACAGCAAGTCACGAGGAAATTAATGCAATTTTACTTAACAGCAGCCTGTAAGTTGGCTGTGGACAGTCTGTTGGCTCTCCAGGGAGGAAGATCTCCCCATTGTGCAGAAGCAGCTCACGGGTCTCTGGGGTACAGCAGGGAGGATCTGGGAGCAGCAAACCCCAGCAGAGCTCCCTGGCTGGAGGATGGACTTGCCTGCAGCAGCAGCGCCAGGGCCCGGCAGCGCAGCGCGAACCACACCACCTCCCGGAGCTGGGGGTCTGCCCTGCTCCACAGCTCCATCCCCCGGCCAGGAACGGCCTCGGGAGGTCACCGCGGCCAGGGGAATCCTCCTTCCACTTCGGGAAACCTGGCTGGGTGAACACAGAGGACAAAGAAAGGGATTTCTGTCTATTTTGTACCGTTACTTACTATCAGGCACTTGAAAGGTGCAAGTCTCTGTCAACAAGAAAGTCGCTTCTGGAAAAGATCAGGGATCTGGGAGATAATGCAGAGACCTCTTTGATACTGTTCCTACTGATAAAACATCCCTGACTTGTTAAGCTTGGCCAAGACACTGAGGGAGAGAGGCTATGGCATGTTCTCTGAGCCCGGGCTGGGGTAAATCCCTGGAGCAGACAGGCTGCTCAGCTGCCTCAGCAGGAGCTCCAGCAGCTGGAGCCAAGCATCCTCACACGCATCCAGTGCCAGTGAATGGGATCTAAGCCTCTTTTTCTTGGAATGGAGACAGAATTCCTGCGGACTGTGAGCGTAACCCCCGTGTGAGCAGTTGCTGAGTGGGGCTGCCAGGAGCTCCCTCCTCTCTGCTGCTCCCTGTTTGCCCCTGGGAAGCCAGGAATGGATTTACTCAGCTGGTTCCATGGCAGCAGCTCTGCCAGAGCAGGGTGGAACTCGGGCACACAGCACAGGCAGCACACAAACTCTGTGCCACCACCTGCAATTCTCCACTACTTTGGCAAAGCTCCTGGCACTTGTCTGCTGGGCACATTGCACATTTTCAATCCAGCTGTCCACCTCCTCCCTGCAAACCTCCCTGAGGGATTTCAGCCTCTCTGTTCAGTGCCAGCATGTCCTGGGTGCCGTGGTGGCCCAGCTCTGATCCCCTGGCCCTGAACCATGGGAGGCAGGCAGGATCTGCTCTGCAGCTCTTTAAGATAAAACATTTCTTCCGTTGGTTCCCCGGCCACCAACTGCTGATCAGTTAGAGAAACACACAGCCCACAGCTCTCGCTGGGTGCCATGACACCACATCCTGCCCTCCTGTCTGCTCCAGCCCTCTGCAGCACACAGAGAGCCCCAAATCCACCGCTCCACAACCTAAAATCACTGACATTTCCCTCGTGCCATCGTGGAGAGAAAACCCTGCCAGGCTGAACCTGCACGAGAGGGCAGAGAGCAAATCATCAGCAAGGCAAAAACCAAGATCCAGACCGGCTCACTGACAGCTCCAATCCCCAACCACAGGGTTTTGCTTCCTATTTAACCACTAATAAAAGTTTTGGGGTTGCTCCTATTCCCCCTGTGCTCCCCAGCACTCACAAAGCAACTGGTGGGAGGCACATTCTCCTGCATCACGAAGCTGTGACGTTATTTTAAGCGAGGGGACACTTCAACCCAGCTGTAAACCCTTTTAAAGCACATTCACAGCTGCAAATCCTATTAAAGCACAGCGGCAGAAATTGTCCCGGCACTTTAAATATAGTTTTTTTTCAAAAAGCAGAGAAAAAGCCTCGCCTGAATGTGCCAAGAGAGCTCAAAGCAAACAGCTTTAAAAAGCCTGTTCCTGTCACGACGCAGCACACCTTGTGACAGAGCGAAGCCTTCAAAAGAGCTGCAGCCCACAAGCCCCGTTTGGATCCAGAACGCAGCGTCGGGAATGGCTCTGCCCCAAAAATCCTGTGGGAAACGGCACCTGCACGAACACAAAAAGGAGAGGGAGAAGGGCGTTAAAAATACTCCAGCAGAAAAACGTGCAAAGTCTGATTTAAAGATGTTTTCCTCTCCGGGTGCTGCGCTTCCCTTGGCTCTCAGCTGCGAAGCAGAAGTTTTCCAAACTTGTCGGTTTGGAAGCGGCGCTGAGAGGGGGATGCGGGCAGGGCCGGCGCAGGAGCGCGGGACGGGAGCGGCGGCTCCGGGCAGCCGCAGTGCGGGGCAGGGACCAGCCGGGGGCAGCAGCCGCCCGCCACAGCGGCAGGTCCGGGATGATGCTGCTGCCGCATCCTCAGCACGGTCCGGGCACCCGGTACCGCCCGTCCCAGCACGGTCCGGGCACCGGCACCTCCCCAGCCTGCCGTGAGACTCAACAGACCCTACAGACACGTTCTAAACCCCTTCTAAGCAGGACGATTTCGGAATTCCCGTCTGCCTGGTGCTATTCCTGCGGGCCTGGCGCTCTCGGCCATCCCTGCTGCCCGCTCCGGCTGCGGCCCTGGGTCTGGGTGCGAACGGGAGCGGGTCTGTCCCGGGCAGCACCGCACGGGTGGGACTGCTCCCGTTAAACTGAGGAGCGGCCGGACACGGGAGGGGGCACGGACCGACCGGCGCCGGGCACACGGGGCTGTCCCGGGCCGCCTCCGGCCCCGCCGGTGCCGCTCCTGCCGCCGCCGAGGCCGTACGGCACTGCCCGGACACGCACCCCGCCCGACCCGGCCCCTCCGGCCTCACCGTGCGGCTCCTGCCGGTCCTGGGGCCGTGCTGAAGGCGGCGGGGACCCCGGCTCCGGTCCCGATCCCGTTTCCGGCCCCAGTCGCGGTTCACATCCCGGTCCCGGTCCCGGTCCCGGTCTCTGTTCAGATCCCGGTGCCGGTTCCGGTCCCGCAGCGCCCCCTTGCGGAGATACAGCGGGAGCAGTGCCCGCCCCCCTCCCCCGACGCATGCGCGGCCCCCTGGCACCGCCCACTGCCCCCTGCGCGCGCAGCTTCCGGCCGCGCCCCTTCCGGCGGTGCGCGCGTGCGGGGAAGGGGCGGGCGGCGCCATCTTTGTTGAGGGCGGGCGGGGGAGCCGGGCCGGGACCGGAACCGGGGCTGGAAACGGAACAGGCCCAGGGCTGTGTCCCGCCCGCAGCAGCACAAGCTCCTGGGGCGGCAGGGCGGGCCCGCGGGAGCCGCGCCCTGCGGGGTGTCGGAAGGGCTCGGGGGGACGGCCCTCGCTCCCAGCCCCGCGGGCGGGGCGGCCAGAATGCCAATCCCTCACGGTCTGCAGCCGAATCGTTCCATTCCTAGGGCAGTTCGTTACACGCCTCTCTCTGACCCGACCTCTCTGCCGTTCCCCGTTTCTGCCAGCAAAGGGGAAAACTTGAGTTCTGCCGGAGCCCTCAGTAAAGTGCTCAGGGTTCGGCCCGGCCCGAATCCACCCGGGGCTGAAGGAGAAACCATTAAGGAGCCCTGAGCGCTTTCACTGGGCATCAGCCTTGGAAGAACCCACCTTTTCTTTGCTGGCAAAAAATGGGGAACGGCAGAGTGACTGGGGTCCAGAAGGAATTCCTGGGATGGAAGGATTTGGGTACAGATCGGGCCCAAAGCACCAAGGGTTTGAACTGCAGGCAGGTGTGGCTCCCCCAGTGCCACGCTGTTCTCATTTTACTCATTTCTCATCTCTGCCCTTCATTTCACAGTTTGAGAAGTGCCCAGCGGCTGTGGCTGTGCCCACACAAGTGACAGGGAGCAGAATTCCTCTCCTTGGATCAGCTGGGTGCAGAATTCTGGTGAAATGGGCCTTGAGGAGCACTCCTGCCTCTCCTCCCTCCCAGCCGTGAGCCATTACCTGCCTCCAGGTCACTGCTGGCTCCTTTCTGTCCAGGCAAAGCAGCAGAACTCCCACCTGCTTTCATCAGGTGCAGCTCCTGGAACACACAAGGGACTGTCAGGGCAGCAGAATCCTGGGTGCCAGCGTTTCCCAAAGCCAAGGTTCCTGCCTTCTGAGCAATCCTCTGAAGGACTCTCCTGACAGGAGCAGCTCCCACCACTCCTGCTGACAGACAAGACTTTTCAGGAAAAAGCTCTTTGATTTTGGCACAGTCGCTCCCAGGAATCTGAAGTCTGAGGAATGAAGGCTCTGGGAACTGAGAGCTCCTAAGGAGAGGACTGGGAAGATAAAACAAGGGGAATTTCTGAACAAAAATGACGTTTGCCTTTAAAAAAAGCTGCTTTTCCTTTAATGAGCAGTTCCAGCTACCCGACTTGCAGCATCCACTGAGGACAGAGCCTGGGGCTAAATGAAATACCTGCTTCCACAGCCCTGAAACTGCAGATCCTCATCCAGAGAGCCTGAGCTTGGCTACTTGCTGCAGGAAAGCCTGGGAGCTCTGTCTGCTGGAAAGCCCCGGCTCGGGAGGAAGTCAAGAGTCTGTGCCACGCTCCCAAGAAAATGTGAAAAATGCGAGGGGAAGGAAAATTTTCCATTTTACAGAGCTGGGAGGGAGCTGCCTCCCGTCCCTCCCTGGCAGCCACAGCTTCACCTCACGCTGCAAATTCCAAGCCTGGGCAGCTCCTAAGGAAAAATTCCAGCAGGGAAAGTGAAGTCAGAGCAAGCAGCATCAGAGCAGGGCAGGCCTCGGGCATCACCAGCACTGAGCTGCCCTCCCTGTCCTGCCAATAAAAAAAACCCTTACAAACATCTTACCAAGATTTAATGTACATTTATTCTTAACACGTGGAACATATAGTATAAAGATTTCATACTGAATAAATGATATTCATTAAGCCAAAAAAGGAAAAAAGGGAGGAATTTACATCAAGTTTTTAGCTACATCGTCTGAAATACAAATATGCAGAATTCATCACTGAAAAATCTCAATTGTGTTTCTTCATCAGGAACTTCAACTGAACCTAGAACTTTTTCACACCTCGATTAGAAAGAAAACAAAAACAGGAAAAAAATAAACTATAAGTTGATTGGCTGCTGAGACAGCAATGACTTTATACACAGAGACCTGTACAGCATCCTCCAGGGAGGGATGTCTGGCAAGAGATTAAATAATTGTGTCTCGCTTTTGCAGGTCATCAACTCGTTAACTCGTCATACTATAAAGGGTGGGAGGGGACAAAACTGCAGGAGTCTCAGGGTATGTGCAATGTACAACGTCATATATATATACACACGTGGCAGCGCTGGGCTGCAGCTAAAGGTTAAAACCAGTTCTAAGAGGTGATCTCAGGGTTATTCATACAATCAAGGAGGAAGAGAGAAAGAGGTCAGGGTGTTGTAGGTTCACACATTATACTTTGGGGGAAAAGCCTTTTTTTCTCCTCAACATTAACTAAAAACATTTTTAAAAACTACAGCTTGCTGCTGATCCAGCGTTTTTTTCTTTTTTTTTTTTATCCATGTGAGACATTATTACAGTATGTTTACAGTTTAAGGTGTACAGTACATGGAGTTCTACACGCTACTGCACAGGCCTCCCTTGGACAAGGTCTGTTCACAACTGGTAACTTCTTGGTTCCTGCAAGATTGTGAATGTACAACGATAAACCACACAGAGTTCAGCAGTCACTTTTTGTCCTTCAGAGTTTACCATTAAAAACAGTTATGAAAGTGGTGCCTGTCAATGGGATAACACGGCAAGTCGTCTTTCCCCAAACTCACTGTAAACGACAGTAACTTTGGTTAAAATAAAAAAAGTCTTCTATGTAGACAGAACTTTGTCTCCTTTAATAAGGGATTGGGGACAAATCTGAGGGGCAGGGAGGGGGAGAGGGGCCGGGGAGATCCTTCCCCGAGGGAGAAGCAGGACAGCGCAGGGCAGACAGTGGATTCTGAGGTGGTTTTGCATAAATAAAGGGCAACAGTCAGTTTCTAAGTTCTCCACTCACGCACACGCACACGGGGGCTCGGATCCCACAGCTGTCATGACTGGCCAATTAAAAACAGTACATCACAAATAACTTGTGAAACCAAAGAGTTCATCAAAGGCGACACGGAGATGTCCAAGAGCCGCGACTCGTACAAGGTGAACTCCGAGTGGTTCTCGTCCACCTTGGCCAGGGCCAGCAGCGCGCGGGCGGCGCGGCGCATCATGTCCACGCTGGTGGCCTCGAAGGGCGGGCTCTGCATGTGCATCAGCCCCGCCTGGCTCTGCTGGAACTGCGTGGCGGCCAGGCTGTCCTCCAGGAAGCCCAGCAGGTTGCCGATGCTGCCCTTCTGCACGGCGATGGCTCTGGCGGCCAGGCTGTCCCCCTGGGCCAGGTTGGCCAGCAGCACCACGGCCATCTCCCGGCACACCGGGTTCTTTCTGTCACTGAGGAACCGCACCATGGTGCTGTACAGCTTCTCCAGGCGGCTGAAGGGCGGCGTGGCCAGGATCAGATCCACGTTGTTGTCCTGGATGCTGAGCTTGCTGAGTGTTTCCAAAACCAGTCTCTGAGGGGAGAGGACAGCGTTGGGTCCCAGTGTCGGAAAGGGATCCTGGGCCTCTGCTGAGGGACACACTGCCCAGTGGAGGAGTCCATCCAGGATAGGCAAACAGATGCTTTCCGGGTAAGGGGAGAGGTCCAGCTGCCCAGAAATGTTGGCCAACGTGACCAGTGTGTTTTCACGCAGCATCTCCAAACAGTCCCACCACCACTCCACCTTGTTGCAGCTCACCCCTTGGTCCTGCTCCTCCTCCTTCTCGTAGGTCAGGGGCGCCTGTTTGCGTTCTGGATGCTTGTGGTGAAGGAGGATCAGTTTCCCTAGAATCAGCAGCAGCCCAGGGTGTTTGGACATTTCAAAGTCATTGCCTGGCACAAACGATAAACTCCTGATGATGTTGGAGACGCAGATGCAGCGCTTGGCCAGAGAGTCCTGCCAGTCCAGGAGGGTGCAGAGCGGCGTCTCGTCCTTACTGTGGGGCTCATCCTCCAGGATTTTTATATTTCTGTGGCTCTGAGCTGGACTGATGACAAAGGGAAACTTGCTGCTCTCCTTGGCCGTTTCCGAGGCTTTGCCCTCCTCCTCCTCGCCTGCCAGGGAGCCCGGGCGTGCCGAGAGCATGTCGTCCATGGTGGCAGTTATCCTCTTCTCCGCGGAGCCGTCGGGCGCGGGAGCCTCCCCTTCCCTGGGGCTCGGGTTGCTCTCGGCTGCTGAGCGTTTCCTCAGGGCAGAGGAGCAGGAAGCTCGTTTGTGAGGCAAGGGCAGCTCGGTCTTGCTCTCGAAGTGTGTCTGGATGTGCTCGGTGGTGTCCCCGCCGCCGATGCGCCAGTGCAGGAGCCCGCTGTCGAACTCCTGCACCCGGCCCAGCTTGTCTGAGTAATCCACCACAAAGGGGTCGTTCTTCTGCACCACCTTCACTGGAAGCTTGTCAAATTTACTCACTAGCTTCTCCTCGCTGCTCTCCAGAGGTACTTTGTCCTTGCTCGAAAACGCGGCCTCCTCCTCTTCCTCATCCTCCTCTTCCTCCTCACAGTTCAGGCTCCGTGGCTCGTCGTCCTCCTCCCCTTCTTCAGGGGAGGAAGCTGAAGATTTGCAGAACCTTTCTGGATCTAATAGTGTTCTTTGCCCTGGGTCTCCTACCTCGTATTCCTTCAGGATTCCAAAGATCTCAATCAGGCAGCGCCGGAAATATTCCACCAGGAGTTCCAGCAAGCCTGGCAGCTACATGGGGGCAGGAAGGAACAGCGATCAGAAAACAACTCCCAGGGAAGGCCTTTGCACACACACAGATCACTCAGGCCAGGGAGTGACCACTCACAGCTGCTCACACCCCACGCTCCAGGTACAGAGGCTGCATGAGCTGCTCATTGACACCTGGCTGACAGAAACCCCTGCAGCATCAGCACTTCAAAGACCTGTCCCAGAGAGCATCTGCACCCACCTGGCTGAGGTTGAAGGTCATTATGCTGTTGTCATCATAGAGCAGGATGTTTATGGTATCTAAGGCCCACGTACTTTCAGCCAGCAGCCCCGACTTCAGAGACATCATCACTCTCCAGGCTTCAGGAGTTCCTGTAACATAAACACATGACACTTCCAGCTCCTGGAGTTTCAAAACAAAAAGGAGACACTTGATACTGATTTGAACCTGTGAAGAGCAGAGCCTGGTTAAGATGACAATAGACATCTACCACCAACCTGCCTACAGGCAATGCCAGAATAAGGGCTCAGGACACAATTAACCTGTAAAAATGCCTTTTTTTTTTCAAAGCCAGCAGAGCCCCTCTGTACTGAAGGGCCAAGGCAGCACCAATCCCTCAGAAGGCTCCAGCAGGAGGGCAGGAGGTTCCTCTTACCGATATCTTTTGCCGTCAGCCGCCTCCTCTGCTTCAGCACGGGTTGCGTGGCCTCCACGGAGCCGGGCGGGAAGGTGATGTCCCGTCGGATCATGGGGGGCTGCACAGCTGCTGGTGTGATGTGCGAGGCAGGCACGGGCGGCCCCGCCTTCTGCATCTTCATCCCCGAGTGCAGGAACGGGGATTTACTGGGAGAAGTGCGGTTCTCCAGAGGTCTGGGCAGAGGTGCTGGGCTGGATACCTGAGGAATGTGATTCTGCATGCTGGGGGGGGTCTGGTAGTTGGACTGGGGGGGCCTGGTCATGGGGGGCACGGGGGCGGAGGGGCCGTAGGGAGGTTGCCTGTTCCCGTGGGAAGGCCATGGTCCCTCGTGGTTGACCCTCTGGTCTGAATGCAGGATTTCATCCGTTCGAGCCACCCCGTGGTAGGCGGGGCCCTGCGGCGCCGCGCCCGAGCTCTGCCGGTTGGGGTAGCTGCCGTAGCCCAGCTCGTTCCTGCCCTGCCACAGGGCCCCTTGCTGGGGACCCTCGGGCGCCGGCTGGATGGGGCCCCCCATCATCTGGGGGGGGATGTTCTGCTGGGCGCCGGAGCCGGGGGCGGCCGAGACGCGCTCCCTGCCGAACTGGAAGGGGAACTGGCTCTGGCCGGGGCGGCGCTCGGCCGGGTACGTGCTGCCGTACTGGTTGTACAGGTCCTGCTGCGGCGAGGGCTGCGCCGGCGGCTGCTGGCTGGGCTGCTGCGGCTGCGCCGGGGGCAGCTGCTGCTGCGGCTGGCCCTGCCCCGAGCTGTAGGGAACGTTGTAGAGCTCGCCCTCGTGCCGCTTGGCGGGCAGCCCGTAGCTGCCGTCCATCGGCCGCTTGTAGTTCTGCGGGGACAGAAAGGCACAGACGAGGTCGGGTGAGTGGGAATTTGGGACTGTTTCTCTGCAAGGGGCTGCACAGGGAGGTGGTGCAATCACCATCCCTGGAGCTCTCCAAGAAACACCTGAATGTGGCTCTCAGTGCTCTGCCCTGGGTGATGTGCTGGTGATCGGTCACACCTTGGACTCGTGGATCCCAGAGGTCTTTTCCACCCTCACCGATTCCACGAAACAAAAAGCCAAACCTCTGGGCAGAGTCCCCAGAGCCAGAGGATCTGCCCCACGGCATGGCCTGGGAGAGGCTCTGTCTCCTTGCTGGCCATACCCAATGTGAAAGTTGGATCACTTGTTCCATTTCACAAGCCACGGCCAATTCCTTGTGGCTGCCTGGGGAGGTTCCCTGTGGATTCCACAAGGATGCCTCGGGGGCAGGAGTCTGCCCACAGAAAGGACTTTCCTGCAGAAAAGGCTCAGCTCTACTCTGCATTCACCACAAACCAGACCAGACATTGGCACTTGCTGCCTTCCACATCCAGGAATTTTATCTGACCCTATTTCTCTCATTTCCCAGGTTTCTGCTCAAGTATCAGACAAAATGCATTAAAAACTGTTGTACTTCCTGCTTCTTCCTTTCCTGTGGATTTCAAAACACTTTGCTGAAAGGAGCAAGAAGGCTTCTCACCCCTAATTCTATAAAGTGCAAACGGAGAAAACAGCCAACTGCTGCCCAAATTAAAATCCAGGCTCTCTCTTGCCTCCAAGGTCTGAGCTGTAGCTGCTGTGGAGGCTATTCAGACACTCCACGGTCGTAACTGGCTTCAGATGGAGCTCTAGGGCTTCAAAGATGACAAGTTCCAGAGTAACTCGAACTCTTGGCTCCGAGCCCCGTGGCTCTGGTTGCAGAGCCAAACTGCAGAGCAGTTGGAATTATTCTTAGCACAGCTCAGTGAGTGCCCTCTCTATACTCTCCTAAACCATAGGACTTAAAATTATCAGGAAAACATTATGGGTCCTGGCACGGATACAAAGAGCAAGTCGTATGTGAGGATTATGGGAAGGGATCCACGTTCATTCAAACTGTCCTGAAACAAACCTGATGGGTTTGGGAACAGCCAGGAGGAGGAGGAGGCAGCAGGGCCATGGAGTCTGAAGCCTCTGGCTGCAGGATGGGAGAGGGAAGAACCAAAACAATCCCCTGGTTTGTGCAGAACAATCCACCTGAAACAGCTCTCCTGAATGACCCAGGACTTGCTCCAAAGAAAGTCATCACTTGGACCAAAAGTGTTACAGAAACAGGATGGGAGTCACAAAGTTCCAGAGGGACAGAGAAGCCCAATAAAGCTCCCTGACCTTCTGCTACCTGACCAGAGCATGCAAACCACACAACCTCCATTCTCAGAACACTGTTTTGTTAACACGGCACTGGGAATGTCAATTAAAACTTTTACAATGGTTTTCAAAATCAGGTTGGACAGGGCTTGGAGCTCCCTGGGAAGTTGTCCCTGCCCATGGCAGGGGGTGGCCCTGGATGGGCTTTAAGGTCCCTTACCCAAGCCACTGTGTGATTCTGTGATGAGGTACCCAATTCCTCACATTCATAAAGCAAACGCACAGCCCTGAGAGTTTCCATCTTCCCCTCTTCACAAAGAGCACAGGTAAAACTCCCAGTTGAGCCAGCTGGGATCCCTGGATCACCCACCTGCTGCTGCTGCTGATACATGGTGGTTTGCTGGCTGGGGAAGGGGCTGCCCGAGGATGTGCCTTGAGTGGAGAATTGATTGCCATAGGAATCATGTCTGGAGAAGAGAGAGATGTGTCAGTGTCCCTGTCACGGGCTGGCAGCCCTGGCTGGGGACAGCAGCCCCTGGCACAGACCTTTGCTGCTGCTGCTGCTGCTGGGGGTAGCGGCTGGGCGAGTACATGCCCGAGTCGGGCGCGGCGGGCAGGATGCTGGGCTGGGGGGTGCCAGTGCCCAGGCTGCCCTCGGGCCCCAGCCCCGGCTCCGTCCTGTGGGGAGAGACAGAGAGAGCCCCAGGGGCACTCAGGGCCAGGCAAAGGGACAGAGAGAGCCCCAGGGGCACTCGGGACCCAGGGAAACAGAGAGAGAGCCCCACGGGCACTCAGGGCCAGGCAAAGGGACAGAGAGAGCCCCACGGGCACTCAGGGCCAGGCAAAGGGACAGAGAGAGCCCCAGGGGCACTCGGGACCCAGGGAAACAGAGAGAGAGCCCCACGGGCACTCAGGGCCAGGCAAAGGGACAGAGAGAGCCCCACGGGCACTCAGGGCCAGGCAAAGGGAGAGAGAGAGCCCCATGGGCACTCAGGACTGGACAAAGGGAGAGAGAGAGCCCCAGGGGCACTCAGGGCCAGGCAAAGGGACAGAGAGAGGCCCAGGGGCACTCGGGACCCAGGGAAACAGAGAGAGAGAGCCCCACGGGCACTCAGGACCCAGGGAAACAGAGAGAGAGCCCCACGGGCACTCAGGACCGGGCAAAGGGACAGAGAGAGCCCCATGGGCACTCAGGACCCAGGGAAACAGACAGAGAGAGCCCCACGGGCGGGCACTCAGGAGCCTGCGTGGCACAGGCTGCTCAGCACAGCCATGGCAGTGAGCAGAGGTGCCCGAGGTGCCCCGGGGAGGACAGGGCTGGGCAGGGCAGGGCTGGGCTGGGCAGGGCAGGGAGGGCAGCACCCACCTGACTCTGTCGTAGGGGGCTCCGTAGGAGTAGTGCTGCCGCTGGCCCATGGCCATGTTGCCCATGCCGGGGCCGGCGGCGCGGTTGTAAGGGTCACCCATGCCACTGTTGGGGCCCTGCCCTGAGGACATGAAGGGGTCGCTTCCTGGAGCTGCAAGAGAAAAGAACCACTGAACACACCCTTAGGGAAAGACACGTGAGGCTCTGGGCAGGAAGGGCGAGCAGGGGGTGTCCTGCAGCGCTTCCAGCACCCAGCCAGGCAGGGATGGGGGCTCCAGGAGAGGATGATCCCTCACCTTTCCTCATACTGCTGTAGGGATCTTTATTTGGCTCGTAAGACATGCGACCCATCATGTCAGAGGTATTCATGCTGGGCTGGTACCCTGGATTTGGAGTCATGGAGTTCCGTTTCTGGAACGTGGGATCACTGCCGTCTGCAAAGGCATCCTGAAGGCCCACCGAGTTACTCCTGCTCCAAAAAAGCCCCACAAACACCACATTACAGAGGTCCATGACAGTCCTCAGGATGCTCTTCCTCACATGCTCCCTCTCAGGGGCTGCCATCCCCTCCAAGGGCCAGAGCTAAGAGGAACTGTCCCTCCACAATGCTGTCCTCAGACCCGACTCCAAGATTAAATAACCTTCACACACGATGTTGCTGTCAGCCATGAGGGAAGGAGCCAAGCTGTGGAGTCCCACCAAAACAGACACCCAAGGCCCCAACATCTGCAGCAATGACCCAGAGGTGTCACCCCAGCAGCAGTGCCATACCTGATGCCTGGCAAAGGCGGCATCTGACTGTGAGGCGTCGAGGCTGGAGTTGGTGGCTTCAAGTCCCCTCCTTCTGCCATGGAGCTGCTGGTGGACTGAGGTGTCTGAGGGCCCTGCATGGAGCCTGAACCCGCTGCAAGAGGAGGAACATGGGGTGAGCAGCCTTGCACCCTAAGGATGCAACCCTGAACCTCCCAGAGTCCTTTGAGGAAGAGACAGGTGAAATATGGCCAAGAAAGCATGAGGAGCTCAGCAGTTCAAGGACAGGCTGGGCCAGGCTCCCCAGAAGAACCCAAAGCTGACAGGTTGTGTCTCTGCTCATCTTAACCCCGTTCCCTTTTCCACACCATGGGCCTGTGTGGTGCTTCCCACGTTATCCTGCCAGAGCTGATGCTCTGGAGGGCACCACGTGGCAGGAACGTGGGGCTTCTGCCAAGTGACAACAACCCCTGATGTGCCTGTCACCTTCACATCCCCCAGCCAGGATGGAGGGCTGGGACGCTGTCCTGGGAGCCCCAGGATCTCCCCAGCCATGGAAACCACAGCTGAAGGAGGCTCCTCTGCCTGCTCTGCCCTCCCAGAGCAGTGAATTCACCAGTGAAGCACCACTCCCAAGGATTCCTGGAACAGGGAATGCGCACAAAACCCGTCCAGCAGGTTCCCTGCAAGCCCCAGCTTTCTGCTCCACTGAGCCTTGACCAAACCCCCCTGTGCAATCCAGCAATCCAGCTGTGCTGCAGCTCCAGCAGCTCTCCCCTGGCCCGGGATCGCTGTGACAGCATCAGCTCAGGTTCAGCCGCTCCTCGCAGCTGGCAAGAGCTGAACTCTTAATTAATGTTTCCATTAGTTCCGTCCCCAGCACCCGATATCCCTCAGCCTCAGCCCTGCCGGCTGATGAGTCATTTCAGCTATTCATTAAAATCCTCCGAGGTCACGTCCAGGCCATGTTTGTTTACACCCCACCTTCCTGGCACCCTGTCCTGTGCTCTGCGACTCCCTGGCCGGGAGGGCTGCAGGAGGAAGGGCAGCAGGAGCTCCCTCACTCACAGCCCCTCCCTGGCAGCCCAGCCCTGCTGAATCCCCCGGGAATGGCTCTGGAGGAGTCCCTGAGACATTCCCCGAGACATTCCCCGAGATATTCCCCAGACATTCCCTGCCTGCTGCCGTTTGGTGTTTGTCCCCAGCTCCCGCTGTCCCTCCCACTCACAAACTCACCCGGAGCTGGAGCAGGGCCAGCTCCACGCTCTGGGAATTCCAACCTAAGGTGCCTCCCCGGGGACTCTGCCAGAGGAAACTCCCAGTGCCCATGAGGGAGCTCCCAGTTCCCTCTGGCCCCCATCCCTGGGGCACTGCTGGCTGCTGAGGGTGTGATGGACACGGACGAGCTCTGGCACCAGGAGCTCCACCTCTGCAGCCCCAGGAAGGGTTAATGGAGAGCAGCACAGTGCAACCCTCACCATTCCCAAAGTTCTGCAGGAGTTAATTGGGCAGAACAGGCTGAAATGAAGAGCGAGCCAATGCCAACAGGTTGTGAGGTCTGCAAGGAGAGCAAACCACGTCTGTGGGACAGCAGAGCCCTTCAACCAAATGATGAAATGGCTTCAAAACGTCCCCCTGTTGTCCACAGGTTCCCAAACAGGGAATTTATTCTCATCCAGGCGATTCCCTGGGGACAGGACTGTGTAGGGCCCTGGAAGAGCAGCATCCACACTGCCCTAGGGCTCCTCAGCCTGGAGCTGGGCTGACAGAGCAATTTCTGTCTGCCCCACACCCCCCGGCCCTGGGAGGACGAAAAGGAAAGTGAAAGAGGAGCAGGGACAGCTGAGTGATTCAGCAGAAAGCATCAGAGCCACCAGCCAGGCTGCAGTGCTGCCCTGCACGTTCCCAGTGTGGGAGCTGGAGCACCCAGAGAAGGGTTTGAGCTGGAAATGCAGCAGGGTCCTCCCAGAGCAGGACCCAAACGTGCAGAGTTTGGGGTAAGAGCCCTGCAAATTCCTCCTGCTGAAGCAGGAGCTCAGCCCAGAAGGCAGAGCCAGGCCCTTCCTTCCCAAACACCACGTGAGCTAAAACAAAACAAAATCTGATGCAGCACCTAATCCACTCTGACACACACCTAGAGCTACAGCAAGTCTAAAGTGGCTTTCTAAAAGTCTCAGCTCTCTCCAAATAAACTCTAAATGCTCTCAACATCTTTGTTCCACTGCACTGGGGGGCAAGAAAGAGGTTTTGGAAATTAAGTGGGATTGGATTTGTGGTGTAGTTCGGGCAGAACTCAGACCCACTTTGGACAGAGGTTCAGTCTAATGGCACAGAAGTTTCTTTATCTTGCAGAACACACAAGGCTGAAGCTCCATGGGGCAGGTTTCCTGACCAGTGACAAGACAGGATTTAGTACTTTACAAAACCCCTCCTGTAGCTGGAAGGAGAAATGTGGTGCCCAGCAGAGCACTGGGACAGGCCCACTGTCCCTGAAGGGTCCAGCAGGGCTGGGACACAACTGCACTGCAGGCAAAAGAGCTTCATTATTCTGCTCCTCAGGAGCCAGACGAACATGGTGCCAGCTTTCACAACCAAAAAGGCATTTTTTTGCAAACATTATAGGAACTTCAAAGCAGACCAAGTTTTTGTTTCACCTACATGAGCAGGCTCCTGACCAGAAAAAGCATCTGAAGATTTTTACTTATAAGACAAACTGGAAAACTCAAGCTTAAAGAAGAGTTGGCAAATTCAGCAGCAATTCAAGCAATGAACTCAATGCAAATGAGACAGAAAGGATCAGACTTTCCAAAGACTAAAGAGCACAACGTGCATGGCTGGCCTGCATGTCTTTTCTTTTTTTGTTTAACAAATCTGAATTGAGCATTATGCTTAAATATTCAGAAACAGGAGCACCCCCTAAAATCTGAAACAACAGCAAAGGTGCATTTTAAAGATTCCTAAAGCATGTTGTAGGCCTCTAGTGCTCTGAGCACAGAGCCCCAGAATGCCCTCCCTGGCTCCTGCTGAGGGCTGAGAGCAGGAATTCCTGAGGAGGGTGAGTGCACACCCACATGCAGCCTCTCCTCCAGAAGGAATCACTGGCACAGTCCAGAGCAGCTCAGCTTTTACAGTGGGCTCCCAAACAGGAGCAGTAGCAGGGGCTGCTGCTGGAGCCACCCTGCAGGGAAACTCCAGAGCTCTCTCTCCTCCAGAGAGATGCAGCAGCAAGCACAGAGGTGTGTGTGTGTATTTTTAGAATTTCCTTTCTCTCAAGCTTAATCCAGAGCTTGGACACACAAACTGAATCCCAAGAGGCTCAACTCACTCCCAGTCTCACCCGCTCCCACTTTACCAAAGCACTTCTATCCTGCACAGCCAGAGAACGGGGGGGATTTGGCAGTTTGGACCAGCCTGGCCCCCAGCACGTGCCACAGACCCTCCTGCTCACACAGCCCTGCTCAAACCAGGCCTGGCCTCACCTGGAGACGGGGGCTGGATCTTGGTCTGGGATTTCTTGGAGTCAGCAGCTGCGAAGATGTCGGGCGGGGGATCCTCGCCGCGCTCGATCTTGCACTCGAAGGCGTACAGACACTGGATGTACTGCTTCTTCAGGGAGCTGGCTGCGCTGCTCGACGTGCCCACGTTCAGGTTGGTGGCCAGCTCGCGCCACTTCTTGTTCTTGTTGACCTGCACGAGCAAACAGGAGGCTCTGAACTCCAACTCCCAGCTGTACCCCCTCCCAGAGGAGACATCAACCCTTCCCAGCTCACACAAAGGGTGCACTGAGGGCCAAGCAGAGCAACCCCAAAACCACTGAACTCCCTTCTTCACCTACAGGAAACTTTTCACATTTCCAGGGACAGATTGCAAATCAAATTAGGCACGAGGTCAGCTGACAGCCAGATGCAAAAACAAAGGCAGTGTCACCAATCTTTGCACTGGGCAAGCAGGAAAAAGGGCTTGGATTGGATCTGGCCACAGACTGTTCTCACCCAGACAAAGGGGGAGCAGACATCTGGCTCCCTTAAAGGATGCTGGGTTTTATTTACAGAAATAAAACAGATAAAATGTTAAGGCTAAATGGAAATGCATGGCTCACATCTGGCCCCAGAGCTGATCTTTGTGCTGGGGTCACTGACCTGAGTCAATCCCCCGATCTCCTTGACAGAGATGTAGAGCCTGTACAGGTCCAGGGGCTTCCTGCCCACGGCTGGCAGGTTGGTCATGCCCATGGCCTTCTCCTCAGTGAAGGCCAGGTATCGATCCACCCACAGCTTCCTCTCGGGCTCCCCTCCCAGCTCGTACAGCTTGGTGATCTTCTCGTTGGTCGTGGTAGAGGAACTGGACTTCTAGGAGAAGGAAAGAGAGATCAGGACTGAGCGGCACCACAGCAGCTCCTCCATGTCCCAGGGGGCATCTGGCCCTGTCTCCTGTGTCCTTCACCACCTGGAGTGGAGGCAGAGATGGCTCTGGCACTCCAAATCCTTACTTAAGAATGATCTCCTGAACTAGAGGTGTTCCTCAAAACTGGTATGTTCCAGGTGAACCCCAGACCCAGAAATGAGTGTGTTCATGGCACATGAGATTCCTTCACAGCACAGACCAGCCCTGATTTGTGGCTAAGAACATTCAACTCCTCTTTTGCCATAAATAAGAGAGGCAGATGCCAGAACACAGGAGCAGAAGTGAGAGATCTCCTGGATCTTCTTGCTGCTGGCACAGGGATCAAACCTGCTGAGCATTTGTTTTCCTTCAGGTAGCAAAGGAGGAGACCAGGGGCTCAGAAACTGCTTTTCTGGTGGTTCTTTTGAAACTGGTAGCAGCAATGCAAAGAAAATCACTCCCTGAAGAACTTGTTTGCCTCCCTCTTCTGGCTTTGATACAGGATTAGTGAGAGGTCTGTTTGTGAAACAACTGCAACACTTTAGTTACCACGTCCCAGCTGAGAGCTGCCTCGCTCCAGGCCTACTCCACCAACAAACTCAGGTTTGTTTACGCTGCTTTTGGCAGTTTCACTGTGGCAGGTAATAATTCCTAATA
The DNA here is from genome assembly GCF_028018845.1 of Melospiza georgiana. NCBI lineage: Eukaryota > Metazoa > Chordata > Aves > Passeriformes > Passerellidae > Melospiza > Melospiza georgiana. The sequence continues at coordinate 9,205,936 of NC_080453.1, read as the reverse complement.
CTGAATTTGTTTTCCTGGTGAAATCCATGTGTCCCACAGGACTGGGAAGCGTTCCCCTCCACTGTTCAATCCAACACAACACATGGCTTTATTTCCCTGGATGCCGAGGAGGATGGGAGTCAATAAAAACAAAACCCAGAACGTTTTACCTTTGACTTGGATTCTGCTTTGGGCGTCCCATCTGCCTTGTTGTTCATTTTAGTTGCAGGTGTTAATTTGACATCCCCGAGTCCCATCATTTCAGGGCTGGCTGCCATCCCTGGGAAGTTAAAGGAATCTTTAACACTGATTCTCCTTCCACGCAATGACATCAGTGAGCTCCTAAAGCTCTGGCTTACCTGCAGAGTTGTTGGCCATGTTGCCCCCCATGGGGTAGGGGGGGCCCTGGGGGTTCATCATGCCAGCCATGCTGTTAATTCCCTGCCCATAAGGAGGCCCAGTGCCCATCATTCCCCCCTGGTTCATGTTGGGATAACCAGGAGGCCTGGAGGAGGAAGAAACACACAATTACTCCACATACTAGGCACTAGGATATTGCCTTCTGACAAAGCAGCTTTGCTAAAAGAAACTTTAAAAGGACAAGGAGAAGTGACTTGCCCCAAACCAAGAACAAAGACCAGGTGCTCTTGTAAAGCTCAGTGCCCAGAGCCCAAGCCACATTCTCAAGAGAAAAGGGGATGCAAACCCTTTGGAAAGTGGGACTTGAGCTCTGAACATTTTCACCCTTCATCTTGTTCTCCTAGATCCACAAACTGAGCCTCATTTCAGTCGTGAAATTGCCTTTAACCTGCAGACTCTGCAGCCCTGGGCAGTGTAGTGAGAATACAGGATTTAGAATGGTGGAATGTCCTGAGCTGGAAGCATTGTTTTCCTTGTACTGTGGCTCAAACTTCTTCCTCAAAGGGACAGGCTTGGGTGCCTTTATAGGGGTTTGGGAACTTGAGCCTTGGCAGGCACAGGTAAAAGCAGGAGGCTGCAGGAGCAGCCCTCAGGTGAAGATAAAGAGCAGGGTCCAGTCAGACAACAAATAATCCACCAAGTCTGGGGGAACCCAATTTAAGAGCACGTTCATGGCTCCCCTGGCATTCTGGTAGGCCACACACACCTACTCTGAAATGGGCAATAAAGGGGAAAACAACCACAGAAAACAGTGCAAAGTTCAGAGCTGAATTCCAGCTCCTTTCCCACAGCTGCTCATCAAGGCCCTAAAAGGAAGAAGTTCCTCACAGTGGACAAGCAATGCCTTGGATCACACACACAGCTGGGTGGCTGCTGGGTTTAGGGGCTGCAGCACAGGGACAGCATCTCCAAGTCACCCAGGGAACAGAGAGCACCAGAAAGCAAAATGCAAAAACAATTGTAGGGATCTCAGAGTTAAATTTTAATTCCCTTGTGAGCATTAAAAACTCCCTAAGTATGTCATAAATGATGTATGGAGGGCTGGAATGGTTTGGGCTGGACAGACCCTAAAGATTTAACCTCCAGCATGGGGCAGGGACACCTTCACTATCCCAGACTGCTCCAGGCTGTGTCCAACCTGGCCTTGGGCACTGCCAGGGATGGGGGAACCACAGCTGCTCTGGGCATTCCAACACACACACAGCTCCTCCAGGGTTTACTCTCTTTCTTTTTTAACACTTCCCTTGGAAATCAAACATCCATGAAGGACAAACCTCCAGGAACCTCTGTGAGCATTCCCCCAATCCCCCCCGGCCCCGTGCCAGCCGGTGTGCCAGGCTCTGCCCAGCCCCGTGCAGCACGGTGTGCCAGGCTCTGCCCGGCCCCGTGCCAGCCGTGCCCCCCTACCTGTTCTGGATGGAGTTGGCAGCGGCGTGCATGGCGGCGGCGGCCGCCTCCTGCGCCTTGCGGTTCATGCCGGCGGGCGGGGGGCACATCCCGCTGCCCACCTGCGGGGGCATGTTGGCCATGTTGGGCCCGTAGGGCCGGCTGCCCATGGCCCCGTGGCCCATCCTGCCCGGGGGCAGCCCGCTGTACGGGGGCACCCCGCTCTGGCCGTGCATCTGGCTGCCCGCCCCCATGGGGTTCATGCTGCCCCCCATGCCCGGGCTGGGGTAGTTGGCGTTGGACATGGCGTTGTAGTTTGGCTGCCTGGGGTACCCTCCTGGGGAGAGAGCACAGGGGAACGCGGCGTCACTCACCCCGTTCCGTTCATGAATCACCACAGAAATCCTCTATCGGCAAATATTTAAAGATCACTAACAGAGATGAGGGGGAGTGTTCACACCTCAACACAAAGTCAAAGTACTTGGATATAAGCCACGTAAAATGTGTTTTGACACAGCCAAGTAACAACATCGATTCAGAAGCTGCCTGAAACTCTCCCAAACCTCAGCCCAGCACAGAGAGCTAAATGGCCCAGGACAGGATGGAAAATCCCACATTAACCCTTCCCAAAACAGGCATCATCTTCCTCTCCAAAGAGAGCCATCCCTTTGTCACAATTACATGGGAGGCACAACCTGCTTATTCCTAAATAAGTCGCAAGAATCCTACTTTTAGAAGTACAGCTATCCCTGAAAGCAACATATCCCATCAATCTCAACAGGAGCAATGCTCTGGTTGGTATCACCCACAGTTTAAGAGGGGACAAATCAAAACATTTATCATGGAATCATGGAGTGGTTTGGAAGGACCTTGAAGATCATCCCATGGGCAGGGCCACCTTCCACTATCCCAGCTTGCTCCAACCAGGCCACGAACACTTTCAGGGATGGGGCGGCCACAGCTTTTCTGGGCAACCTGGGGCCCCAACAGGACACGAGGACAGAGAGAGGCCTTTGCTGGCCCCGTTCCCACCTTGAGGTCCGTACTGGCCGCCCTGGGGTCCGTAGCTCCCCATGGAGTTCTGCTGGTAGGGCCCCATGCCGGCGTGCATCTGTGCTCCCGAGGACTGCCGGGGGGATAAGGCTGAGCCGGGCTGGGGGGAGCTGTACTGGGGCATCTGGGGGTTCCTCTGCATGTACCCTGCACACCAGGAGGGAAAACAGCGTTAGTGCAAAGCATCCCGAGCTGCCAGTGCACACACGTGTGCCAGGGAACAGCCCCCAGCACTGACAGAATCCTTCCAGCAGCAGCCTGCACACATTTTAGTGGCTGCATTAAGGAGCCTGTGTTATCTGAGCAGATAACAGATCCAATTTCCTGTTTTAGTCAGGAAAAAAAACCCCTTAGTGTCACAGCAGAAGCCAGTACAGCTCTGCAAATCCTTGGGGCTTCTTGTTCTTGGTTTTTGTTCACTTGTTTCTTTTCTCAGGGTGACAACTCTATACCTTCAGCCAGGAGAGCTGAAATTTTACATTCATTTTTCCCCCCAAAATTTTACTCTCTCAAAGGGCAAAGGCACACAATATTGCTGTGAGCACCCCTTGTTTTGAAGCTTAAAGCATGTTAAAAAGCCAGAGAAAACATCTTAGAAGCCAAAGCACCAGTTTGGATGGAACATTCAGAGGCCAAACAGCCACCAAGAGCTGAATTTACTGCAAGGCGCCCCAACACTTCAGCCTGTATTCCTGGGGCAGCTTTCCAGTGCTCAGCCCCCTGGACCCAGGTGCCCAGGGCAGGGAGCTGGAGGCAGCAGGGTGGGACCCACCTCGGTCCTGCGCGATGCTCGACTGGTTCATGGAGGGGTGCAGGATCGTGTCCGACTGGCCACTGGGAGGGCGGGGAGGCATCTGATTGCCTGGGCCACAAAAGGACACACACCATCAGCACAGACCCCCACACAGCCAGCAGGCACAGCCCAGAACCCCAAACGAGCCCAGGACAAGGGGAGAACAGCAGCAAGCGGTCACTCAGGCCGGAGCAAGGGCACTGCTGGCTCTCCAGCACCTCATCCACCCCAGAAACCTCTCACACACACCAAGGAGCTCGGAGGAGCTCAGTGAGCACCCAGGGCAGCTCTGGGCAGCACAATTCAGCCCCAGCAGAGCCGGGGTGAGAGGTTACCTGGGACTGCAGCAGGGGACAGGGGGCCGGAGCGGGACTGAGCAACGCTGGCTGGAGATCCAACTGGGGAGGGGGAGGGTCCTCTGATGCCTGGCAGGTGAGGAGAGGTATGTGGCGAGAAAGGAGACTGAGCTGGGTTACTCTGCTCTCCTTGGCTGCTGGAAATCCCTGATGTGCTTACTCCAGGGCTCAGGGCTCCTTCGGTCCCCATGGGCAGGTCATCTATGGAACCAGACAGGTCCTGCAGGGCACAGAAACACATCAGAAACCACAGAGCCACGGGGCTCAGGAGGAGCATCTGTCCCTGGGCATGCTGCACTCAGGAGTCAGTGAACTCTGCTTGCTGCTGGTACCAAAGGCTGCTGCCAGACGTGTCCTATCCTGCTGCCAGCCTGAACCCAGGAGCTCCTGAGCTGGTTTGCTGCTGGCCCAAACAACCGGCTAATTTTCCTTTTAATTCAGTTCAGAGGTGGGAAGGTAAAGAATGCATCAACAGCACACGTAAAGCTGCAAACACAGGAGACAGTCCATGTGATCATGGCTTGGAAGGGAAACGTGGCTCAGCCTCTGAAAGACAGAAAACTCCTGCCTCACCATAATTAATTCATAAACCTCCTATGAGCTGGGAAACTACTCACTTGAGATGGATAAAAACAAACTAAACAGAGATTTAAAAGAAAACCATAAAATACTCTTCAGGGTTCCCACTTCCCTTTCTTCAAAGACAGCAAAAATTAGCAGTTACTGCATCAACCTGTAAAGTTTAGCTTTTCTCAAAGGCAAGGCTAGAAAACACCCTTCCTCCTGCATGTATTCACCTTGCAGAAGAAAAGCACAAAAAGCCTAAGAGAGCTGAACCCTCCAATTGCCACAGCATCAAGAACCAGCTGGCAAGTGTGGAATGGGGCTAATTCCAAGGAGCTGATGCGCAGATCAGATCCAGCATGCCCAATTGTGCTGGCTGGCTGCTAACAAGGTGCATCAGCTGCTCAGGCTTGGCCTGCACTCAATGAGTCAGGAGAGCCCCAGCCAGAGGAAGTGGCAGCCTATTTGAACAGAAAGCTGGGAAGTTGTAACTATTCCAGGGATTAGATAAAATCGCTGCCAGAGGTTCAAAGGATCACGGCAGGTGAAGAAGTGGAGGCCAAAGCTTACCAGGACTTCACCTACCCCTCCTAAGTCTTCCAAAGCAATCAGCTCTGGATCAGAAGGGTTCTGGGTGAGCCCTGAGGGAATCCCAGGTCATTCTCCCTGCACAGAACTCAGCTGCGCAGCACAAGCAGAGCCAACCTCATTTAAACCCCACGGAGAAAGGCCGAGGCAGCTGATAAATCACCTGGCCAGCCTGGTTCCATTCCCACTGAGAGCACAGCTCCTGGTCCAGCAGCAGGGCAGGGAACGTGCTCCCAGCCCCGGCAGTGCACAGGGACCTGGAACAGACACTGCAACTCATCAGCCTGGGGGAGCAGAGCCCCCAGACCCAGCCCTGCCTGCCAGGGGTGTGCAAAGGCTCTGACAGCACAGCCAGGATGTGGAACTCAGGGAGAAGGGGAATTGTGGAGGAATAGAAGCCAACACGGTGACACCCAAGCACCTCACCACCCCGTGGGACTGGGACATCCAGAGGGCAGAGCTGGGCCTCAGCACCGCCTTCAGCTGCTCCAGCACAGCAATTTCCTCTGTTTTAATGGAATTTGAACAAAATGCTTCTAACAAATGCTGGCCAGCGTTACTTTGGAGCTGCAGAGCCCAGACACTTGGTGGGATGATTTAGTGCAGAGCGTGTCCTCCCTCCCCTTCCATTACTGCTCCTGTTGGAGAGCTCATTTCCTTCACCACAGTCTCTGAGGTGTATTTGCTTACTGCTCAAGTATTATCTTCCTGAGGGAAAAAAAAAAAGCTTTGTTTTATTTCAATGAAAGCTAAAAAACTGCAGAAAAAGCCTAAAAATAGTGTCTGAGATCTCTTGCAATTTTCACTACTTTCCTATTGTAACATCAAAAGCATTGCTCCTTTATGCAGCTATTTGGGTGTTTTTCCCTGGACAACTTTGACAAATCCCACATTCCTACTGCAGAAACCATCTGAAGTGGGAGTAAAGAGACATTATTTCCAACATTTTGCATTAAAAAGCATCAACCAACACAAACAATCAAGAGCAAAACACTCCTCTCGCTGAGATTTACTGCACCCAACTGCAGCCACTGATTCAAGACACACAAAGAGATTTCTCCCAGAGCCCATGAAGGGATCACAATGTCCAGAAACCAGTTCAGTCCAGCCTACAACTGGATGGAAATACTGGCATGTCCCTTCAATACATGAAGGTGGTTTTACTTTGAATCACCAAATATCTGCAAGACATAAAATGAAGGAACGTTAAAAACGGTTTGAAAATTAACTCCTAAGAAGCAGATAACAATCTGCAGAGCTCATGCCTTTCACCTTGCCTGTGCATCAGTGCTTTAGTACTCAAGGCATTTAAAAACATCCCATTTTAACGAGGCAGGTGGGTCCTGGGTGGCTGTGCCCCATTGCTGACACACCAGGAGGGACCCCCAGAGCTACAGCTGTGCATCAGGCTCCCAGATTATCAGTTTCAATGAGTTGGAAGTGAAATACACATCCCCCTTTCCCAGCATTGGGACATGAGCTGAAACAGGACCATGGAAATTGAGTAACTCCTGAAGTGACTTTCACCTCCAAAGATAGGTAAGTTTTATGAATTCCAACAATAAAGTCATTTCCCACCAAAGAAGGGTTCTGCCAGCACAGCAGCATTTTCTGAGTGTGTTATTCAGCAGGACTGAGCTGCTCGGAAGGGAAACTCCTGCAAGGGGAAGGAGAAAACATGGACTGGAGTGTCTGAGCCCCAGCAGCTCATCAGGGGGCAGCTGGTTTCCTCCCATCAAATTCCCTCTCAGGATGTCAAGCACCAGGGCACCAGGGGTTAATTAAACCTGAAAGACACCTCCAGCTCTGCCACCCCCAAAGCAGGGGAAAAGGAAATCCCTGCATCTCCCCGCAGCCTGTTAGCAGAGAACCTTTAAAACCAACGAAACCTGATGGAAATAGCGGAGCCCTGCTGCCGTCAGGGGGTTCTGGACGCAGCCCAAGAGCAGAGGGCCTGCGAGGTTTTATTTGCCTCCCACGAGCACCAGGAGCAGCCCTGGGAAGGCGCAGCAGCAGCACGAGGGCTCTCCCCTCTCCCACAGCACAGCCAGGGAGCCCAGACAGGAGGTGAGGCTCAGCAGCAGCAGCTCTGCCAACTCAAGGAAACGTCAGGGTCTGGAGAATTTCCTCACGTGTTTCCAATGTGTTTTTTATGCATTTTATTGCTCATCTGCCATGCAGATCAAAAAACGCTGGAGGGATTCCAACTATTTCACACAGAATCTCACACTCCAGGCTGGCTGCAGCCCCAAAGCCTGAGTTTCTTCACTTGAAATACTGCCCAGTGTTATTTTGGGATGTGACCTGATAGCGGAAGCCCACGGGGACCCGGGGAGGGAGCGGTTCCAGCTGTGAGAGAGAGAGGATGCCCGAGCAGGGCCGGTGCCAGTGCGGGGCTGTCAGTGCTGCTGACAGCAGGAACCAGCACAGCACCTCCTGCTCACACACACAGACCCTGCTGCAGGGGCCAGGGCAGCTCAGCCTGCACACAGATCCCTGCGAGTCCCACAACGAGCCGAGGGTTTGTGCTGCAAACAGCCGGGATTCTTTTATCTGCACCCCTCTATCTGATACAGCCCATTTGTTAAACAAACAGAGAGATGAAACAGCCAGAAACGCTTAAGATCAAGGTAACAAAGTCCCAGAGGAGCAGAGAGACTCGAGGCTCGGCTCCGGCCCATCCCACTGACCTGGAGGAGCAGGAAGACTGACCAGAGAGCAGAAGGGATCCCTGAGCAGGAACTGCAGCCTCCCCTGCCCGTCCCAGCCTCGGCCCTTCCACGTGGGAAGTGTGGGGGAACAGGGACTGATCTCACACCATCAGGTCACCAGACAGCACTCAGGGAAATTATGGTCTGAGATGGGCATGTGCTGCAGTTTATAAATTCTGTAAGGCCAGTTGTTTCCATAGGATGCTCACAAGCAAGACCAGAGAACAATGGCTAAATTTATTCCCCAGTTCTTTCTGAAAGGGAAAAAGCCTCTTCCTTCCTTCTGATTGAAATACTCACTTTCTATTACAAGCTCCTTTTCTGCGCAGTTGCTTTTCCACTTACTCAAGAACTACCAACATTTAAAAATCACAAGCTTGTCCTTTCCTTCCCCTTTATTTCCACACCCAAAATACCTCAATCCTCTCTATCACAACAATCACACAGCTGACTGGCAGGATCTCCCTGCTATTTTGGGGACATGGATAGACTCGTTCCTCCTTTGGCAGCACAGACAAATCCTGCCTCTCATGCTCCAAAGAACACTTTCTCCTGGAGACTTCCCCATGCTCCACTCACAGCACCCCCACAAAGGAACCTGAGGTTTTCCCAGATGTGACAGGAGGGTCTGGAGAGGCCCTGCAGCCCCAGTGCCTTCCTGCTGTGCCTCTTCCAGGTTGCTCCCCCAGCAGAAACCAGAAGCTGGAGCTTGGGAACAAGCTGATGCTTGTCATCCAGAGAGATTTCTCATCCAGTGTCCCCAAAGCTGACAAATCAAGAGTCAGAACAGAGATTTTCCAAGTCTTGTCCTATCCCAAAAACATGCAGCTTGTGTCAGGGATGGCATCATTCCCCTCACTCCACTGTGGAGAGGAACACGAGTCCATCTTCCCAGCACCAAAAGCACCTTCAGGATCCTTCCTGGCGTGGGCATGGGCTGGACAAGACACAGAGGGGACGCCCTCCTTCAAAATGGGACAAGCCCAGCAGTCAGAAGGAACAAAGGGATTTATTTGCAATGAAATCACTGGGATTGGCCCCTTGGATATGTCCCTGGAAGCTCCACCTCTGATCTGAGCAGGGATGACATGAGAGCAACAAGAACTGAGTTCATCAGGAGAAAAAACATCGAGTTTGGTACCAAACTGAGTGAGCCACAAGGACCTGGAGCCCTCACGTGCCACTCACCCATCCCCACAGTCCTTACAGAGAGGAAGGAAGTGCTAGACTTTACTACTTCAAGGGGAAAACACCTGCCCACTAAAACAAACAGCAGCAAGGCTTCAGCAAGGCTCTGCTGCAGAGTCCATATTCCCTTCCCTTCCAAGGAGTTCCAGCTCCTCTCAGGCAGCAGCGCTGGCAATTACAAACCTAAGATGGGGACTGGAACATGCCAGAGAGATTCGTGCAGTTTCCTTGCTCAAAAAAGAAGCTGAAAAGCTCATTCTTCCAGGCTGGCTTCAGACAAACTGGGAGAAGCTGCTGGCTCGAGCTGCACTGCAGGGAAGGGAGGCTGGCAGGAGGAGGGGCTCGGTGCCACACGAGGAATTTTACTCTGATTGCAAAAATAAGCTGCTGCTCTAATCCAGCTCAGGAGAGGTGGGTGAGGGTGGTGGGCTGGCAGGGACCAGGCTGGGGATGGAGCAGGAGCAGGGCAGGGGAAGGAAGGGCTGCTGGCTGTGCCACATTCCTGCGCCGGAGCCTTGCGGAACAGCTACCGCAGCAGCCATTGATTTTTCAGAGGTCGATACTCCACTCCCACAGATCTCCTCGGCAGGAGCTTTAATCACATCTCCTGCTCCTTCCCCGTGCCACCCCTCCTTCTCTTCCCCCTCCAAATAAAATAAAATAAAATAAAATATATTAAAAAAAAAGGGGGAGGGCGAGGGGGCTTTCCTCCCCCTCCGAGCATGGAGCAGGCGAGCAAATCTCATCTTCCCCGTCTTTGGAGAGCAGAGATTCAGAGCTGTGGTTGCAGCACAAAGTGGAGAAGGAGCACCATGATTCATCCACAGAACAAGATGTCGCTGGAGGGAGAAGCGCCGTGTGGAAGGGCAACATTCCCACCTGGGCTCTTCCACAGGACCCTGCGAGGTGCAGCAGCAAAACCCCACACAGGAGCTCCCACTTAACCCTTTGGAGGCTGCCCAGCTGACAAAAAGGACTCCCAGCTTTACACAAAGGTTGGTACCACATCAAACATCCAAAGCAGCACAAAAATGCCGATTTTTCCCAGCCAGGGTGGTGTCACTTCAGCTGTCCCAGAAGCTATCCCATCCATCAGCACAGAAGGGTGACACCTCCAGCCCCCACAGCAACTCTGACCCCAAAATAAGCTCAGGAAAGAGGCAGGAGGATCTGGGCACAGGAGGAAGCAACATGGCAGCAGCACCAGGGGATGCTCTCCCTGATTTCTGGCAGGTCTGGGGATGCAGGGATCTCCAAGCCATCAGTGGGAAAGGAGGTGCAGGAGGGAGATGAGTGCAGGCCTCAGCTGACAGACCTGCTTATTCACAGAGCTTTTGTTTTCCTTCCACAGGATCTTACATCTCCTCATCCAAGTCTGAAGACGAGCCCCAGCTCCCAGAGAATCCAGGATCAGGAGGAGGCAGGAAACTCCCCTTGCACTGCCAGACATGAGGGTATTCCCATTCCCCAGCTCCAGAAAACCCAGGATCAGGATCAGGCAGGAAGCTCCCCTTGCACTGCCAGACGTGAGGATATTCCCATTGCCCAGCTTCTCTGGAAGGCACTTTCCAGGCTCATGTTCCACACACTGACACTCCAGAGCATTTAGTCATCCCAGCATGTGACTGCGCCACCTTGCCAACCTCCCCAGCCACGGTGGGCAAAGGGAAGCAGCAAAGGCAAGAGGCTGAAATTATTACAAAATTTAGAAGGCCCCGGTTCAGGCAATACTGTGGACTTTAAGATAAATCAGCTTTTAGTATTCTCATCAGCCTCTGAAACAATTAACAGTGACAGAATCAATTTCTAAAAAAGCAGGAGGAAGATTTTAGGACAGAACAAGATTTATAAGGTCTCAGGCATCTGCAAGTGTGGTGAATCCAGTGGTTCCTCACCTGGAAGCTGTCCCTGCCTGTGGCAGGGGGCTGGAACCAAATGACCTTTAGGGTCCTTCCCAACCCAGTCTGTGATCCTGGATGGATTCTAAGAGACAGCTGGGGGCTGCAGCTCCTTCCAAAACTCCCTGGAGCCTGTGGGAAGGGTTTGGCCCCTTGGCACTGGGGCATCATCCCCAGAGCTGTCTGCAGTGCCACCCCAGGCCTGGGTGCTGCTCTGGGTGGGATGGGGAGGCTGAGACACGTTTGGAGGGAATCACGGAACTGCTCCTGGCCCAGGGCAGTGAGCAGCACAGGAAGAGGCACCATATCCATGGAAACCTGGCCCAGGCCAGGCTGCCCTCGGGGTCAGGGCGCCAGAACAGTCCATGCCTGGAGATGTCACTTCTTGTCCTTTCAGGAAATTAAACCTTTTTTTTCCCTTTCCCTTAATAGAAGCTTCTTCTTTCCAGATTCAAAACTGCAATAAAAACCAATCCTACACCTCCTCCAGTTCCCAGGGCTGACTGGGATCCTGGTGTGACCCATCCCAGCCCATAGGAGCATCCCAAGCCTTGGGCCCCTGCCGTGCCCCACACATGGGCACCACGTGGGAAGAGTTTTCCCCGTGGTATTTATGATCCCACATGTCTCCAAGACAAGTCAATCCAGCGTGCCAGAAGCACAGTAATAGGGAAACTGGAATGAGAGCTCAGGTGGGGAGGTGTTTGAAGCACCCCAGGGTTGAACACCCTCCAGAGGAGGGTCTCACCAGCACAGCCCCTCCCTCCCAGCACGGTGGGCTCCTGTCTGGCAGGGCTGATCTGCATGGAAAGGGAAGGAGGTGAGGGGTGGGCTCCCCTCTGGCAGGGCTCATTGCATGGAAAGGGAAGAGGGTGAGCATCAAATGCCAGACTCACAAGAGGATTCTGTACCTTTTAAAGGGTGTGCAGTGAGCCTAAAAGGCAGCAGCAGAGAGGAAGTGAAAGCCTGACTTCCCCGGCCCGCAGCCTGAGCTGATGGGAGAGCAGGGGCTGGGCAGAGCAGGGGCTGACCCTGCCCTTTTGAAGGGCTCACCCTGCCCTTTTGGGGAAGGGGCTCACCCTGCCCTTTTGGGGAAGGGGCTCAGGGCCCACGGCACACAGCAATTGAGCAGCAGAGCCCAGAGCACAGCCAGGCCCCCCAGCCAGGGCTGCCCGCCCTGCAGCCCCTCGTGCCCAGCAGTGAGCTCTCACCCATGGCTGGCCCAGGGAGGGTCCCACGGGGGTCCCAGCTGTGCTGCCCAGAGCAGGGCGGGTGAGGGAAGGGCTGGGCTGTGGGGAATGCAGAGGCACAGGCAGGAAGCCGAGCTGAGCTGCTCTAGACCAGAATAGAAACAGGAAACGAGCCCGGCACTGAGCGCAGCACAGAGCGCAGCTCCTGCAGCGGCTCCCCTGGGATGCTCTGCGCAGGGGAGCGGCCCCAGTGTGGGGAGAACCCCTGGCACAGGGCATCGGCTCCCCTCAGAGCCCAGGAAGGGGTGCCACGACAGAGAACTGCCCCACGGACACACAGCAAAGCTGCCCTGGGGCAGGGCCCAGTGTGAAAGGCGTCACTGAGCAGCTGAAGGTCAGGGTGGCTCTGGGGATGCTCTGCAGAGCTAACAAAATATACAAAATATACTTAGGGGAAAAGGCACAGCCTCCTCAAGGAGCCATGCAGGAATGCTGGGCACAGTCACACAACATGCAAACCTTGGGCAGAGGAGCACTGAACAAGGAAAAATACATTTTTACCTTACAGAATCACCACAGCCTGGATAAAACCCTGCAGATGGCACGAACTGAAGGCAGGCAGGGATCTGCACTGCCAGAGCTTCAGGTGCTCCTGGGGAAGCCCGGGGTGCTGGTGGCTTTATCTGCATATCCACTGTGCTGCCCTGCTTTGAAATGCACACACTGCTAATCCCTCTCCTAAGGCAAGCAATAAGAGGAGCTCAAAAGGCCAAACACAAACCAAACAGAAGCAGGAAGTCCCATATGGAAAGAGAAAAAAAAGGAGAGGGGAAAAAAAAGGGTTTGAAGTGACCAGCAGATTCAACTATAAAAGGTTCCTTCTCCCTGCCCCCTGAAAAAGTTGCCGAAATTATTCATTTTAAACTGAAATTTTAAGGAAGCAGGCTGCCTGCCTCCCTCCGTGGCAGCTCTGACAGTTTTGTGCTGCATTTCAGCCTGTTGCATTGATTATTTCCAGGTCAGGGGACGCAGCTGACAGAGCTCAACTTTATTCCACTTCAAGCACTCCCAGAGCAGCTGAAATGACCAGTTGGAAAGGATGGAGAGCCCAAGCAGGGCTTCCTGACAGCCTCCTGTGCCCCAGCTCAGCAACTGCTCCACTGAGGGAGAGATAATCAAACCAAAACCACCCCACAACTGCTGGGGACACTCACTGACAAGATTTTTCTGCCAAAGCTCTGCAGCCTCATTCCTCTCCCTACCCAACAAAACCTCATTTCCTTCAATCCACACTGCAAGGACCCAAGGCCAGAACCCACACCCAGAAATGAACCTTGGATCAGGAATATTTTCAGTTGGTTAAAATCCTTTCTGACATTGATAGGACACTTTTCAGATCAAAATTCACATATGAACCAGAGTGAAACATCACTAAATAAACAAAATGGTTTCCCAATAGGGCAAAACAGCAGAATACTGAGGTTAAAACTGTTCCCACTCTACAATAAGATGAAAATAAACTGTCCAGGACAGGGAGGAGATTTCTCCCTCAGGCTCACCACTACACTGACCAAACTAAGAACATTCTGGGGTAGGAATTCCAAAATTTTTGCCCCAGCTGCCCAGTTTGCCGCCACAAAAATTTAAACATGACCTTGCTGTGTCAGGACCTGCAAAACCCTGCCAGATTCTGTCCTCCTGGTTTATTAATGGCTTTTGGGGCGAACCTGGGAGCTCAAACACCAGAGATGCCAAGTTCTGTGGCTGGGCAGGGATGAACAGCCTGGTGGAACCCCTGCCTCATGCCCCACATCCTTCCCAAAGACATCAGGAACTCCTTCAAGGCAGCCCATGAGAGAGACTGGGGCGAGGTAAAACCTGACCCATGTTCCATAATGAGAGAGAAAATCCCTCCCAACAAACCCAACACTGCAAAGAGCCCTGCAGCAGAGCAGATCTGCAATCCAAACCCAAATGGATCCAATCTGCTTCCACCAGAGCTGCTTCCATGGCTGCACAAAGGAACTTTTTACCTGGAAATGTGTGACTACTTCAGCCTCAAAACCCAAGACTCAAAAGTCCAAGCTAGCACTGAATAAACTGGATACAACTCTCCAGGAAGAATTTTTTGCTAAGGAGAAGAAACTAGGGAATCTCCTGGGAGAAAGAGATCTATCCCAAGGATCACTATTCCTCTATTACACCCAGACACAGAATACTCTACTCCACTTCTCCTGTGCAATTGCAATCTAAGTTTAGTTTGGCTGCAATCCTGATGGAGACTCCCTGGGGAAGGAGTGAATTTTACAGAGAAATTCCTCAGCCTGCCTGCCACAGGAAGGGAGAGCAGCCAGGACACTCACAGGGAGGCAGGGCTCTTTACAAGGCACCAGGGAGAAAGTCTGGTTAATGACACAACAACCACGATCCTGTGGAAGGAATCCTGAAGGCCCCACCCAGAGGGATCCACAGGACATTCCTCAGGCAGATCCCAGAGCTGAACAGCCTGACAATGTCCCTGCCAGGGGACCAGCACCTCCTGAAGGGTGATGCTCCAGCCCAAGGAATATTCCCTTTATTGCCCTGAATTCCAATATGAACACTATGCACAATATCCATGTGCAAAGGCCAAGGACTTGTAAAGGCACATAAATCCAACACTTCCCAAGAACCCAAAAAAGCAGAACCTCCTTTTCCTTTTCCTGCTGGGCTGATCCCTGTTTAATTAAAGATGATGCATGGCATGATTTGCCCCAGTTCCAGGATACCCAGTGAGCTTTTCCACAGCACCCACCAGGCCTGGAAAAGGGCTAAGGACTCTGTAATAAAATTAAAAGCCCACAAACAAACTCTGCTCCTCTAAGTCATCCATAATGGCAAAACAGGGATCTGGGAATCCTCCTGAGCAGGATAAAACTTTCTCAACTAGACAGACTGAGCAATATCAGGAAGATAAAAAGAAATTGATAGCACCCTTCCATGGAGATCTTGTGTTCCTGAGCATCCCCAGGCCAAACTCTGTGCAGGAGATTGATCACTGCAAACTGAAAGAAGGATTTGGCTGCCAGCATCCCAGAGATGCCTTTCAACACCCCACAGCACCCCTGTCTGGAGCCCTTCTCAGCTGGTGCTGTTCCTGTCCTACAGGATCCCAAAGAGACAACCAGGAATTATGAAAGATGTACAAGTGAGTCTCCTTTTTTTAATTTTTTGCCTACTAAGGAAGAGAAAGGCCAAAAATACACCAGGGCTGGGTAAGCTAAAGACTGCTTGATTTCTTAAATGCAAATTATTTGGTGGTAAAGCCAGGAAAACCTGATATTCCCTTGTTTCTAGGTTCCTCCACTCTTGCAGCTGGGATGGATTTCTTTTCTTAGACTGCTCAGGAGAGGGGACAACTTGAAAAGGGCCAAATATATTTAACCACAAGGTATAACACAAACTCCCACTTGGTGCTGAGAAGGAGCCACTTCTGCAAAGCCTGGTTCCTAATTCCTATAATCCAAGGCAGAGGGATCAGTGGGATCCAGGGAGGCTCCATCAGCAGTGCCTCTGAAAGGACTTCCCACCCTTCTGAGCTACAGCAATTGCTTCAATTACTTCAGTGCCTTCACTTCTCCTGAGCTCCTCGCCAGAAGATGGGTCACATGGAAGAACTTGTGGAGAGGCAGAGTGGAAAGAAACATGCTATTTAAAAAGATTCTTTTTTTCCCCCCAGGCCTCAGAACAAATTAAATCTTTGTAATCAAGGTCCAAAAGGAAAAAAAGGAAAAAAAAAAAGTGAAGAAAAAGCAACAACCCACAACTACTCCCATTAGGTGGTCAGAACTAGAATCACTTTATATTTTGGGTGACAATTTGTACCCACAATCTGAAGGCATTATTTCAAGGGGCTGGTAACAAAGCTGTTCTCATGGCTGGGAGCAAAAATAACTCAGTTCTACACACAGCTCACTCCTCTGGCCAATCCAGCTGCAGCTCCCAGCACTGACTTAGCCAGTGGCTAAAGAAAAAAATGAAACCTCACTCACTTCCTACTGGTTAGAACAAAAGTTACCAGCAAAATTGGAACTCAGCAGCTCCAAACTTCTCTTCCAAGCCAGAGGCACAGACCAACTTGTGCAAGCTAATCTAAACTTTCAACCCTTCTCTGTTTCCTTGATGTTTTAATACAAAATTAAACTACTCTGGCCCAAAACCTGCTGAAACACTGGGCACTAGCCTCATCCTCAACTGGTCACTGCACATTCAGATTTAGGATGCCAAAGAAAATCCAATTCTCCATCTGCCAAGGAAGGAGCTACATGGGACTGATTTTTCTCATGCCAGATACCAATGAATTTGTCTTTTTCACCAACTGTTCAGCCAGACTAGACCAGAGAAGCCCACTGATGCTCCAATGCCAGTCACCAGTGCCACAGTGGGCTAAGGAACAGGAAGATCAGGTAGAAATGAGGATTTTCCTGGAGGCCAGGGCCTGCTCTGACAGCAGTGAGGTACTTCAGACTCTGCACACAGAGAACACAGAATGAACTGCTTTAGGCAGCACCTGCAGACCAGAGCACTCAGGGTTAAACTCCCCTCTCAAATCCATTACTTTTGTAAATTACATTCAACCTCCAGTGGGAAGTAGGAAGCTAATGACTTAGCAAAGAGCACAGGCAGCCTCCACGGCTCCCATTTCCACGTGGAACAGGACCAGTGCTCATTTTCCTGCTGTGCTGCTGATTGCCCTCGGGCCAGGCCCCACTCACCGGCAGGCTGGAAGGTCTGGACTGAAGATTCAAGTTCATCTCTTCTTGCCCTTTACTGGAAGCCATTGAGGGAGCAGAGGATGCCTGGGACCCAAACGAGTCTTGAGATAACTCCTGAAACATCAACCAACACACACAAAAAAGTCACAAATGGGAATACAATGAGGCCTCTGCTGGAATCACTCTGGGATATTCTCACATTGTGGCAGACTTATGTCCCCTTGGTGACATTTCCCCAAAACAGGAGGTGAGAGCCAGCACTGAAAGCCAGCAGCACACACAGATAGTGCTCAGAGCTGGGAGCACAGGTCCAGGGCATGACAGAACAGCCATTCCCAGCTTTCCCTCATCACAGGCTCTGCCACAGGCTGTCCTGGATCTGCCCCTCTGCTTCCTCACCTTCACCTTCACCCTCATTCCAGGTACATCTTTACACAAACAAGGCAAGTCAATTAAACCCTTCCACTTCTCAAAGGCTACTCTGGATGCATTGCAGTGTTTGCTGAAAGGTCCCAAGCATTGTTTCTCCTCCCCAAAGCCAACTTTTGCTTTTGCTGGTTACCACCTCTGTGAGCCACAGGAGAAGCCACCAGCTTTGCCCATTTTGTCCTACCCAGCTCACTGTGTGTAGCTAACCAATTCTAACACACAGACCAGGAGCTTAGCCCCATGTGGTGCCACCCAATTCTCTGTCTGTAACTAGCCAGTTCTCTGTGTGTAAGTAACCAATTCCAACACACAGACCAGGAGCTTTGCCCCACACACAGTGCCCCAGAACAGGCCAGCCTACCTGAGGCGGGGGGAAGCATTGCTAGCTGTAGGCTGAGGGGCTCTTTGTGTGTAGCTAACCAATTCTAACACACAGACCAGGAGCTTTGCCCATATTGTGCCATGCAGCTCCCTGTGTGTAGTTACCCAATTCTAACGCACAGACCAGGAGCTTCGCCCCACACACAGTGCCCCAGAGCAGGCCAGCCTACCTGAGGCGGGGGGAAGCGCTGCTGGCCGTAGGCCGAGGGCTGCTGCGGCGGCTGCGCCGGCGGGTACGACGAGGAGGGCTGTGCCAGCGCCGCGGGGGCCGCGGGCTGCTGCGCCTGCTGCTGCTGGTACGGCGACTGGGACTGCTGCTGGGAGTAGGGGGGCTGGCCCTGGGCGTGCTGCGGGGCCGCCTGCTGCGGGTACGGGCTGGGGGGCTGCTGATGGGGCGGCTGCGCCGGCGGCTGCGAGTACGGCGGCTGCGCCGGGGCCGGGGGCTGCGCCTGCTGCTGCTGCTGCTGCTGGTACGAGGGCTGCGAGTGAGCGGGCTGCTGCTGCTGCTGCTGCGAGTAGGGAGCCTGCTGCTGCTGCTGCTGCTGTGGGTGAGGGCTCTGCTGGTTGTAGTAGGGGCTCTGGCTCTGCTGCCCGTACGCGCTGGGGCCCTGCTGCCCGTATGGAGGCATCTGCAGGGGAGAGAGGGAGGTGAGCCAGTCACAAGGGAGTTTCACACACACACACACACACACACACACACACACACACACACAGAGATTCTGCTCCAGAAGCAAAATTCAAGAGCAGTAAATGCACTGGAATTGCCACTATCTAGATACTTCCCAGAAAACAGCAGAAGTCACGTCACACACTCGTGTCACACACTCGCGTGTGACATTATTCTTGGCAGTAACCAAGTTCTAACAGGCATCATAGCTAAGTTTTTAGGGATCCCTATCTGACCAGCCTTCAATAAAAGTAACATTGAAAGGAAAGACTGCTTGCTCCAAAGACTTAAAAAAACAAATAAAAAATTGCCTTTTGAATCCTGCAAACAGTCCAGCAGGCGCCACTTGGATCATGTAATGAGCCAAAACTGACCTGGAGTCATTTCTTGTGCAAAGAACAGCTGTGTCTCTAACTCAGCACAGCAGAAAGAGGATCTCCCTCCCCTGCTATTTATTTTTCCCTTGCTGGATTCACTGCTCTGCCACCGCCTCTCTCAGACAAGGATTCCCCAGGCTATGGATCCCACCTGGATGCAGGTGTGGCACAGAACCCAGGCTGGCTGCGTGTCCCTGCCCGCCCAGCTGTGCGTGCCAGCTGTGGAGCTGTACCTGCTGTGCATAGGAGATGCTGCCCATGGCACTCTGCGTCCTGCTCTGCATGGCCATGGGGTATCTCTGGGGGCCCTGGGGCCCGTAGGGCTGCCCGGGGTAGCCGTGGCCCTGCTGCGGCCCCGCCTGCGGCCCCGCCTGCTGCGTGTAGGGGTTGTTCCCTCCGTAGGGCTGAGGCCTCATCTTCCCCATCTGATCCATTGGGCTCGCGGGCTGCAAGGCAATGCAGGACACGTCAGGCACATCCAGACACAGGAATCGCTGATTTAAACATCACAACTCCCCAAAAACCCTGCAGAAATTCAGCAATTCGGCACCAAGGAGAAGCTCTGCCTCTTCCCAGGGGCTAAAGCCCAAAGTTACATTTGGAATTACAGCAGGATTCCTGCTGCCCTCCCTAACCCACCACCGCACCAAGAACAAGCCCAGTGAGAAGTCATTTAATGCTGACATCTCTCCCGTGGCAAGACAGGGAACAAGGGGGGAAGGATCATCAAGAAAAATCAATTATCTGTGGAAGTGACTTTTCCCCATTGTAGGTAGTAGTTTAATGTCCAGATATTCCACAACAAGTTAAATTTAGGCTGAAAATTTAAATATTCACAAGAAACACTGCTTCTTTCACGTATAACAAGGTCTCCCAAAACACTACAGGCTGTTAATTTACACTTATGCATTTCAATTAATGCACATTGATGTAGTAACACTGGGCAGTGCTGCTGACATCCACAGTCCTCAAGACTGCAGTTTCATTTTTGAATCTATTTTTTACATGTGCTTTGTGTCCGCTGCCTTTTGGAGAATAAAGAGTTTCAAAATCAAATTTATACAGATGCATGTAAAACACTTTGTCAGCCTCGAAAGTCAGGTCCCTGAGCTTTAGAGCAGAGACAACGAGTGAAGAAATGCAACTTTCCTTGGACTTCATTTGTACTATCCCTGCCTGGAGCCAAGGTTCAGGAATAGTCAATTAGATTTCCTGAAAACACTGTAAACCTCAACACTATAGACCTCAAAACAGGGCTTTTCACCTTGGCAGTTATCCCCCACTAAAGCAAGGGCTGCTCTGGCATGCTGACCTCTAAATGAATCCCAGCACAGTCCTTAACCCCCATTCCTTGGGCTGAATGGGAACCCTTCCCTGAGCTCCTGGTGATCTAACTAATCCCAATTAGATGTTTTCCACAGATCACCATGACAATGGACTCTATTACACCATCCCTTCCTGCCACCAGCCCCGGGGTGGTGTTTGTACAGATCCACCCTCCCTGGCAGAGCTCAGGTGCTTGAGGAGTGGCCCTGCAGGTCTGCACAAGCCAACATCGCACACAGCTCAGGCTGGAAGCCCCACAGAACGCTGGAGACCAGAGCAGGATTCCACTGGTGCTTGCAGAATGCTGCACTGGAGAGAAAACCCATGGTAATGAAGGAAGGAAAGTCCTTGCAGCATGCTGCACTGGAGAGGAGCCTTCCCCAGCAGCCAGCACAGCTTGGAGCCCCAGCACACATTTGTGTGCCCAGCTGTCAGCGCAGGGCGGCTGCCAGGGAGGCTCAGCCCAGAGCCAGCAGCCAGCACAGGGACAGCACGGGCAGCTCGTGGGCTCTGCTGGGCACCAGGGGCTGGCACTGAGGGGGGATGGCAGGAAAAGCCCCATTGCTGGGAAAGGGAAGGGTGCTGGCTCCACAGGACCTGGGCTGGCTCTCAGAGCAATCGGTGTCAATACGGCACAAAGGGATGGAGAGCAAAGCCCAGGGGCTCTGTGCTGCTCAGGGCACCCATGGACTCTGCCAAGCTGGAAAGGACCCAAAGGATCCAACTCGGCCCTGCACAGGACACCCCAGAGTGACCTCCTGGGCCTGAGAGTGTGTCCCAGCTGCTCCTGGAGCTCTGGCAGGCTTGAGAAAGCCTGGCCACCCTGTGGAAGCTGCCCCCAGCCAGCGCAGGGCCCTGCAGAGGCAGATTTTGGATGCCCTCCCACGCTCAGCTGTGCTGGCTGCTCCCATTCTCATCCATACTGACACCAAACCAGCCCTGAACAAGTTTTATTCTGTGTTTCGTGTCCAAGCTCTCACAGATGGGGAGGGACAAGGGCGGAGGCTGCAGCCCCCAGGTCCCTGCCCTGGGAATGCCAGGCACCCACACAGGGTCTGTGCCAGCTGGGAAAAGGAGCTTCCATTCATGGGGGCAGAAAAAAGAGATCTTTGAAGGCTCTGGTGGAGCCCTCAGAGCTGCAGGGCCTCAGTCCTGAATGGAGCACCCATGTGGAGCTCCCATACACCTTCAAAGATGCAAATTGTGTTTACATCTTCTCAGCAATTGTCCCTGGTGCTTCCCAAGTCCTGCCTTGTGGGTATCCCCTTGCATTACTGACATCTTCTCCCTGCCCACAGCATCTCCTTTGGTATGTAAAAACGGGGCCACCAGGAGCCTTCCTACCCCCTGGCTTTTGACTTCAGCCTGCTCTCACCACCCCCAAGCACTCACATCCTTCCTTCCACCTGACAAAGTGCAACTTTGGGGTTACTGACTAAATATTTCAACATCTTTTCCATTTGCTACGCGCTTCCTCCTGGTTGTAACTCACCTTTGCAGCCCGCTACCAAGGGCAGCTTCTTGAATACATTCTTTTTCGGGTTTTTTTTAACTTTTTTTTTTTTTCCTAAATACACTCACACCACATGCTGCCACCCCTGCACTGATTGTCTTGTCTGTGGTCACCCACAAGACCAACCATCTCTTCAGGGAGGAGAAAACAAGGTGAAGATTCACTTCTCCATGACTCCTACAGGAAGCATGACAACTACTAAAAAACTTCCAAGAAACATTTGCAACTGTTTATGCAGCCATTAAAAAAAAAAAAAAAAAAAAAAAAAAGAGAGAGAGAGAAAAGGAAAAACCCCAAAACACAAACCCCAAACATCTTTCCAGGATGTGACCAAGTCGTCACCTTGGCTGCTCAGCATAGGAGGACACGACGTGCCTCAAGCTGCCTCCCTTCCACCAGGCCCTAGCACAGAGAGGGTGCTAAAAACAAACACCAAGAGCATCTAGATGGCAGCCTTATGGATAAAATTCTATCACCAGGAGGAATGTAAATGCCAATTAATCCCTAATGAAGGAACTATTTCATACACACGCTCCTGACTCATAGCAAGGCTAATTCGTGCTCCCCAGGGTTGCCCTGTACATCTCAGATGCTGCCATGTGTTGTTTCTTCCTTCAAAATAAGCCATTCATTCAGAATATCCCACACAAGGGGCTGTAACTGGACCTGGTATTGCTGCTCTGGCTCCAAGAGTCAGCCATCAGGAACTGCTGCCCCAAAACCCTTTTGGGGAGTTTAACTCCATGTGCCTCAAGGAAAGGACCAAGCTGGAATTCAGGATTGATCCAGGGGCTGTGTGGGTGCTGGGAGCAGCAGAGGCTGCACAGCCCTCTCACAGAGATGGGCAGGGTAAATAGGGAAATACCAAACCCTGACTGCAAAAGGCTGGAAATTCTTCTCTGGGCTGATACATGGGAAATCCTTTCAATAGGAAACCGCAGGAGTAGATTACTGTGATTACACTTCAAAAGCAAAGGCCCTGCCACAGAGAGACATAATTGAGAGAAAGTGTTGCTCCTTGATCACTGAAGTCCAGACCCCCTGCTTACACCTCCCTGCATTCATAGAAATTGCTTCTATTCTCCCTCAATCCCACTATCTCTGCTGTTGTGCAACACCAGTAAGTACCAAAACTCACAAAACATTGTCCTGCCACCAGTCAAACTCCCAAAAACAAAGCTGTGTGGTTTGGTGAGTAAAGAGAGTGACCAGAAACCCATGCTCCAGAGAAACTGTGGAGATTTTGGGGTAATTTAAGATATTTCTAGACTAAGAGTTTGTAACAGCAAGCCCAGAGTGAGCTTGAAATTGCCGAGTTCAAAAGCTCTTGAAATCACTCTGTGTGATGTGAAGGGTGTCAGGCCCCTATAATGAGGCAGTGCACTGAAACCAGCTCTTCTTCCAAACAACACCAGGGTTTTCCCTAAGAAACAAAAAAGGCTTGAGGCAGACAAGAGGATTCCATGAACAATTCCTTTCAGATTTTGTCCAGTGGAAGAGAAATTTGGCCTCTTGAATGAATGGCTTGGTTAAATTGGAGAGGACATGCTATTGGTCCTGTCAGGAAAGTGAGTCAAGGGAAGAGGCAAATCCCACTTCGGAAGCAAGAGCCAAACTCTCCACAGCTGTACAGAAAAATGAAATTCTGACCTTCCCCATTACCGTATTACATATTTGTATTTTATTGGGCCAGAGGAAGAAAAAGAAGGAGAGTGATTTACTGAACTCTCCAGTTTCAAATCAGCGTCACTCAATTATTGGCAAACATGGGTGTTGGCCACAACCGGTTTCTTCAGCTGCCCCCTCTGACCCCCTCAAAAAAAATAAGAAGGCTGAAAAAATAAGAGAAAAGCCCTCAGCTCCCACCTTGGCTTTGAAATCTTTTCCTGACCAGCTTTGTTGTCCGTTATTTGTGATAAAAAAATAATAAAAGGCATTCCTGGCTGTTTAACCGAGAGAAGCCCTAATTGATTCCCACAGTCATTAACCTGCATTTTACCTCGGAGAGTGGTAGTTAAGGAAGTCGGCACTGCTATTTATAACTCATCTCAAATTGAGGGCAGACTGCCTAAAATCTAACACATCCCAGCTGTACTCCTGTTTGAACTGGGGCCAAGGGAATTTTTTAAAGCAATCTTGGCACTGAATGAATGACACCAACAGTATGAGCGCGTGTGGTTGTGTTGTGGTGACGTAGCTGGAGGTGGAGGGGACGGACGGGGGGGCCGCTCTCCGTAATCCCTCTCCCCAGCCCAGCTCAGCCCCGAGCCGGAGCCGCCCACCCAGAACCAAACACAGGAAACGTCTTTTCCTGTGCAACGCCTTCGAGTGAGAAGCACATGGCTAATCTGCATAAAAGCAAAGCCACGCCACTGCTGCCAGCAAGGTTGAGCCCGGAATCCCCGGCCACCGAGCGAGCGAGCGCTGCCTGCGAGGCCTTGGACCCGCGCCGGGAATCCCAGCAAGGGCCAGCAACAGATGGGGAGGACCCCGGCAGCACCAGCCATTGTCTGGCTGCTCGCACTGGTACAAAGAGAGCCTGCAGAGCCCACGGGGAGCTGCCAGCTGCTCCCTGGCCACCCCAGCTCGGCCAGAGAGGGGTCACAGAGCGGGGTGGAAGCGGCCAGGCTGAGACGATGCTGAGCAGCACCAGGGATGGGTAACTCATCCCCAGGCTCAGGGACAAACTGCTCACCCCTCCAGGGGATCTCACTGCACTGAAGTGGGACTTGGAGAACAGGGATGAGGGATTCGACCTCCCACCTTTAAACCCTCATCCTAAACCCTCCAACCCCTGCCCCTTTCCAACCCCTGCCCCTTTTCCACCTTCCAAGGGCACTGTGAGAGTTCTGCTGCTGCAGCACTGAGGCCTGAGACACACAAACCCCATTTCCCGTGTGATGGTGCCAGCTCACAAAGCACAGGGCTCATGAACAACGTGAAACACAGGGAGGCATTGCCCAGAGCTGGCACCGAGCCCTGGGCATCCACCAAAACCAGGCAGGCTGTGGTGATTCCACTGCTGAGAGCAGCAGCTCCTCTCCTGCGACAACACAACCACAGCTGATCCACAGCATCACCAAAACAGGACTAATGGGGACAGGGACACAACAGCACCCAAGGGGAACACAGGAGGCTCCAGCAAACCCCAGCTTGAGCTGGTCACTCGTGTTTGCACATCAGACAGTCTCACACCCACCTGTGCCTTCCAAAATCCCCCCCAGAGGTGACTCCAACTCCTCCACAACTGGAGGAATGATCACAAACCAACAACCGTCCTCGTTCGGGAGCAAACATGGCTCACCTTGCAGTGGGGAGCTCTTTCATCTGCTCTATTTAAGGTGCAACTGGCTGTGCTGAGGTCAACACCCCGGCCTGAACTCGCTGCCTTTTATAGCCGGGTCATGCTCCAATGCCTCTCTTCCATGGAGGTCTGCTTTAAAGGGGGACAGAACAGGCTCAGGGGAAGCTGCAGTTAAAATAAAGATCCTCCAGCAGGACATGAAGATACCCCCAAAAGAAAACACCTGGAAAACCCATGGTAATAAACACTCCATGAGGTGTACCACCACCTCACTGGGACAGTTTCAACAAGGAGCCTGTTTCTCCAAGAACATCGTCACAGAAATGCACAGTTCCTTTTTTGCCTTTCCCCTCCCTTCTTAAACCTGAGAAATCCACCAACTTCCTTCAGTCCCTCAGCTCACACAGCGCACACCCCAAGCCTGTGCTGAGCTCCCACCAAGGGCTTTCCTTGCCTTCCCCAGGGCAGCCCCATCCCTTTGGAAACCCCACTCCCTTCAGGAAGCAGTTGGGATGTTCAGACTCACACCCATAAGCCTGGAGTGCCAAAACCTGACTTCTGCAATACAGGGTTACAAATGCTCATCCCTTGGAAACGTGCAGGACAAATCCATTTTCACATAAGCTACAGAAAAATAAAACTCCTCCCTCGCCCCCACAAATCCCAGAATCTAACTTGGATTTGGACACATAACCAGGAGGTGATGTATCGTCATCTCATTGTCAATGGCCAATGCTGATGAAAGTTTGGCTGTCAAAACAGATGACCTCTGCTCCACAGTTTCAGTTCTGCAACCAGAAAGAGCCTGGTTTTTCTTCTAACTTTTCCCAGTAGGTCAGAGTTTGACCCCAGACACTTTCTATTCCTCTAAACCTCTGCTAACACCCCGACCTCAGAAGAAGCTCACGACATCAACACAGGAGGGGAACAGGATTCTTGCTGCATTACTTCAGCCACCTGCTTCTATCTGGAGCTCTTGCAAAGCCCAAATCTGCCCTGCTCAATGTCTAACCCCTCCTTGATCATTTATTACACCATTTTTGGAGGAGATCTGCTGTAAATCCAGATCCTGAGTTGCACCAGTGGAAGGAAGATGAGTGAGTTTCTCCCAGCTGCCATCCTGTGACCTGTATCTCCCTGCTAAACACAATCCAGTAATTACCCATTAACGTTTCTCAGCAAGAGCCCAGTCCACACATCTCAGAGGACTTTCCAAAGCACAGCTCTTACTAAGATTCTTCTAATTGATTAAAACTGACCAGAGTTTTGATTACAGGATGTATCATTAGGGAACGTCTCATTCCTGAAAGAAGTCAATCGGCAGAAGGTGATGTGGTGGGAAGTGAAATGAGAGTCACCCCTCAAAGCCTCACTGGGAACAGCTCAACAGCAGCACAGTGTTCATGCCCAAGTACCAGCAGAGTTGTGTTATTTTTTATTTTATCAAAAACTGGAGGGTGGGAAGGTGTCAGGTGTGCCACAAGCACCATGATGGTTCCTCATGGACACCTCTCCTGTCTGCAGGCTCAGAGCACATCCCCATGGGACAGCACAAGGGATTCCCCCATCACCTGAACATTAACAACAACCACAGGACTCAATCCCTGTCCCTCCACCTCAACTACTTACACTGTGGCAGATCATTCTGAAAAACACCATTTACTGATTTAACAGCAGTCAAAATTAACAAAAGATTATGGTTACTGTGCAATAGCTGATGACCAGTGAAAATTTCAGGCATTTCCCAGGCAGCTGGGTCAGATGATGCAGCTTGTTATTCAGACTGTGTGATCCCCATACAATTTATAGTTTCACCTTACATTTAAAATACAATTTCCTTCTATCCAGAGAACTAAGTAACAAGCTATCTATCCCTCACTGTCAGGCTTCAATTCACTTTACAAGCACATTATTCAAGCAACTCGCCCCAGGATTCCCCAAGTGCCACTGCTGACTCCACCCAAAAATCCAAGCAACACCAAGATGTAAAGAAAACTGCGCCTGAGCTCCATGGGAGATGATCCAAAGGAACATGTGATCCTTGTAATGAGGTGCTGCTCCTTTTAAGATGGAAAGAAACTTCCTTCCTGAATATTAAATCAGGCTTTAAGTTCAGCCAGCCTCCTGCTTCTGCTCTAATGAACTGGAGGCCAGTCAACAAAAGGGCTCTCGAAGGTGTCCTCGCAGCTCCAGCCCGGCTGCAAGGAGCTCCTGCTGTACCCCAGCAGTGGGACCGGGCCAAGAGCAAGCCAGAAAAAAGGCAGCAGGAGGAAGGGCTAGGCTGGAGGAGCAGAGTTACACTCAGTGTCACCGCTGCCTCAGCGATCTCACTCCAAGGAGCACGAGAGCAGCTGTTCCCCATCACCAGCCGGGGAGTCCCAAAATATTCGCTCTGAACAGCGCTGGAAACCTGAAAGGGCTCCAGATGCCCCGTAAATGCATTCAGACACTGCAACCTGTGGCAGACTTCAGTCACCCAGCTAATTCCCTGTAACCCCTGCTTCCTTTAAAACAAGTCCTGCTGATCTCACGGGCAGATGTCTTTTGCTACTGAGCACGAGGGATGTTTCCCAAAACTGGAGGTCTGAAGGAAGAGCCAACGCAAGGGCTCGCTGCAGTTTGCTTTCTAGAATAAAGGCAGTTTTATCAGTTCATTAAAAGCCTTTTCTGCACAGAAATCTGAGGGTGCTGGTGCATGCTCTGGAGTTGATAAGACACCTCCAGCACAGCCTCCTGGGTTCCTTTCTAAGAACACTTTCCTGATAAATCTTCATCTGCAAAATGCAGCAGCACAGGTTTCTACCCACTTGTGTGTCTGAAAGCTCCATCTGTATTTGAATATCTCATCACTTTGCAAATTCATCTCATTTTACACCAGAATAAACACTGGCTGAACAGACTGAACTGGACAGGCAGACTCCCATGACCCCTTCCCACGCCGGGATGGGCATTCCTGGGGAGCCTCTGGGACCAGCTCAGGGCTCTGAACAACCCCGGGTCCCCACAGCCCCACCTCTCCTGCCACACACAGCACCTCGAGGGAGGAGGACACAGCCACCCTGATCCCTGCAGAGCTGCAGCTCCTGGAGGTGCCTCGTCCCAGAGCTCCATCTTACCCACAGCTTCCACAGGAGCTGCGTGTCAGGGCCTGCAGCTGCTCCAAGCCACGGCTCAGCTCTCCCCTGCTCCTGCAGAGTGCCTGAACTCATTCAAAAGTGCATTGTGGAAGATAGAAACCATCCAAGAAGTCTGAGGCTGGGCATGAATCTGTGGAAGACAGGCAATCCCAGACTGTGCCAACACAACCCATCCCCTGTGCTCCACCACACGCTCACTGCTCACAGCTCCACAGTGGAGACCACCCTGGCCCGGGGATGGGGTGACACAGGCTTGGCTGCTCTCACAGCCCTAGCCCAGCCAGATAAGCATCACTGATCACCCCAAGAGTCCCTCAAACACCCCTGGGGTACAGGAGCTGTCCCCACACACTGCGCCACCAGCCCCGCTGTTCCCTCCTTAGGAAGTAACTCAGTAAATCCCAAACCCCCTCCCATCACTCCCGACCCCGCTGTGTTCCGTGTCCAACCCGAAACAAGGTAGCAAAGCTTTGTTTTGCTAATAGGAAACAGAAAAGTTACGTTATTTCCCTTGTCATTACAGCAGCTGACAAATCCGGGTGCTATTTTTGTGGATTTTATTGAGCCTCCTCTTATTTTAGCCTTAAAATTCAACCTTCAAGCCTCCACTTCAGTTCCACGGAACCAAAAATATTTAAAATTGCAGTAATGACAAGTTACCATCTGCATTTACTGAGGATGGGCTCTGTAACTTTACAGCAAAGCCACAACCAATCTCCAGTATTTACACCCAAACGAGCTATTTGCATCCAGCTAAGCCGGGCTGCTGGGGAAGAGGAGGCTGGGGGAGATGGAAAGTCTACGTGGGCAAGAAACTTGGAGCTGCAGCCAAGGCAGCTCCAGACAGCAGGGAAGACACTCCTGGAGCCTTCACCAAGCCAAGGCTGCTGTGATTCAGGTTCACTACAGACACATCCTGAGTGCCACAACGTCCTTGTTACTTAATTTTTTTTTTTTTTTAAAGCCCACCAGGCCTTGCTTACAGTAATTTTTGAAGCCTGGTTCTGTTGCCCCATGCTCGCTTCTGTCCCTGGGCTTTTATTGCATCTCCATCCAGAAAAATCCAGCTTTCTTTCCAGGCAGAATGAACAACGTGGGGAGTTGCTTAGTGAGTTAAGAGTGTGTGCTGGCAGCTGGGGAGAGGATACAAGAATTCCCAAGCGTGCCAATGCCATGGGGGCAGGAGGAACAGCCAACGCTGCAAAGTCTCCACTGGTTCCAGGAACAGGTATAACGAGAAACCGTAAGGCAACTCGTATGAGGAAAGGAAAGGAAGATGAGCCATGACTGTACCTTGACAGCAGTGACACCTCTCAACAGTTTATTGCCATTTACAGAGTGATCAGACACAAAGCTCTCCTCAATTCCTGCTCCTCGGTCTGTGGGAGCAGCATCAGCACGCTCAGAGTCCTCACTAGAGCCAGGAAATCCCTGCTCTGGGGCTCAGCAACACTACTCCAGGGTTCTCAACACTACTCCAGGGTTCTCAACACTGCTCCAGGGTCCCCAGCACTGCTCCAGGGTCCCCAGCACCCCAGCTGAGTGATTCACCTGAGCAGGGGCTGCAGACTGAGCACCTCGCTCCAAACAGAGGGCACGGAAGGGTTAAGGGCCACAACACAGCTGAAAACCAAGGCTGTCTGGGATGTTTCATACAACGCTAATCACTTCATCTGATTTTAATTCCTGACACCAAATCAGCATATAGCTTTTCAAAGGGAATCTTGTCCCAGATTGCAAGGTAATCAATCACAATTAACGTGGAAAGCAGCTTTTGCAACACCACCATGGCCATGAACCGAGCAGGAAGGACAGGGAAGGGGCTCAGAAACACCCCTCAAGTCCAGGCAGACAGGATGATTTGGGGCAGGGCTGGTCTGTCAGTGTCTCTGCACAGCAGCCAGTGCATGACCTGAGTCAGGGTGGGTTTGATGCCAACACTCTCATTCCCCCCAAAGTCCCTTCCCAAGCAGTGTGCCCTGTCCCAGGGAGCCACATCCTGCCCACAGGCTGCTGGAAACCACATTTCCATCAAGGTGATTTTTCCTTAAACCAGAGAAAATTCTCAGGAGGATGGTGCCAGACTCTGCTCAGGGGTGACAGTAACAGGACAAAGAGCCGTGGCCATAAAATAGAACACAAGTTCCACCTCAACGTGAGGAAGAACTTCTCTCCATGAGGTGGAAAGGGGGGCAGAGCCCTGGAAGAGCTGCCCAGGCAGGGCTGGACTCTCCCTCTGTGGGGACACCCCAAACCCACCTGGATGTGTCCCTGTGCCACCTGCTCCAGGTGACCGTGCCTGGGCAGGGCTTGGCTGGGACAGTTCCAGAGCTCCCCCCAAGCTGTGATCCTGTGGAAACTGCTCTAGGTGTAACCCCATGCCCAGAGGGAAATTCTGACCCAGCAGGGAGGGCATTAACCTGGATTCTGAGCCATGGTATAGAGCACCCCTCTGCCACCTGCAGGGTGCAGAGCCAGGGAAAGGCTTCCAAAACATGGAAACTCCTCCTTCAAGCCTCATGGTCTGCCACCATAACCTGAAAATCTCTGACATACTTCGATACTTAAATGTCTCCTCTCAAAACACTGTTCGATTTATCCACACATAATTTTTTAAAAAATTAATGTTCAACTTGTCTGTACACAGCAGCTGCCCCAGGACCTTCCCAGGGGATCCAAAGCACTGCAATCATCACAAGTGCCCCACAGAACAGTAAGTAAATGAGTTTGGCGGTTTTTTTGTAATAAAAAATACTCCCTCACCCATGCAGCCTGAGGGACAGGGCTGCAGGACTCCCCAGAACAGAGACACACGTGCAGCCACAGCACATAAAGGCAGTTTCTGCAACACGTGATCACACTCAGTAAACTGGCCTTGAATGGGAAGTCTTTTCCTTGATCAGCCATGCAAACCCCAAAGTCAAAGATAATTTAAAGAGAAAAAAACAATCAAGTTTTAACTAATAGCAGCACTTCCACTGTTTCACTGGATCTCCTGCACAGAGGGAAGAACTCTTGCTGAAAGCCTTTCACAAGGAGCAGGGCCGAGGGGAGATCACCTCTAGCCTGGCACTGGCTTAATTATTTACACAGAGTTAATGAGTACCAGACTCTCCTCCTAAACTCGCACAGGGTGCATAGTCCTACAGTCATTTGGACTTTAAATCCACCCTTGGCTATGAAGTACAGAACTGCAAACAGGCCTCCAGGAAGGATCCCAGAGAGAGCAGTGAGCCCAGGACCCTGGCAGAGTTCAGGTGCCAAAGCAGGACAGTCCAAGCCCTCCAGGAGAATTCCCACAGTAACCTGGAGGCAAAGGGAGGCATTCTGCAACACAAGCAGAGAGTTTCTCTCAAGGAAACAGGCACAAAGCCACGGGTTTGAGACAGGTTACTGTGTGTGCACTTTTGCCTCTGCTCTCCACACCTGGAGAGACAGGACAAGAGACACTCAATTAACGTGATTTGAGCTGGAGTGTTCTCCCTAATGTCCAATGAGCAGCACAGCGCTGAGACACGGGGGCAGCCCTGCTGTCTGTGCTCAGGGGTGGCTGGTCCTGCTCTGGAGGCGGAGGATCAATTCACCAATTCACCTCCAGGCCTCTAAAACATCATCACCAGAGAGACAACACAGGCGAGGAGCCCACAGCGAGACCTGCCAGGCAGCAGAGCCCACACTGCGTGTTCTCCTCACCGGTGATCCCATTCAGGGCTGAAACCCAAAGCAGCACGGCCATCTCCAGAGCAGCTCAGCTCCCTCCAGCCCCATGCGCCCTGTCCTGGCAGGGTGAGCCCTGGTCATGCTGAGCTCCTGCCCCAGCAGAGCCATTCCCAGAGCCCGGAGTGCAGCTGGAGCTGGGCTGGGCCCGGGGTTTCAAACATTCCTGCTCACAGGCAGGGCGCCAGCACCTGCTGACATCAGGAGGGAAATGGTAATTTTCAGGGTTTCTCTTAGTCAAACCTGAATGAAATTTCACAAGTGAGTGGAGGGGAGGAAAGTACTCCTTTAACCCATTCATCCTCCCCGGGTGGGAAAGTCCAGAGCCCTCCCAGCTTCAAGAATTTCTCTGTGAGAAAAGTTTCACAGAATCTGTAAGGGTGGAAAGTCGCAAGTGGCAGAAAGTCAGGGCCACCTTTGGCCTCAGCCTCCTCCCAGCCACGTCCAAGATGTGTCCATCACATCCCACCAAAACAAAGCCACCCCTGGTCCCCTCTGGCTCCCCACGCGGCCAAGCACCCACAAATCCAGGACAAGGAGCAGCCTCTGCTCCACCAGGGGTCCCAAAAACCACTGCCCACATCTAACCCAGAGCTTCTTGGACCAATTTAGGCCTAATGTTAATTATCCAGGAGAGAGAGAAAGTTACTCAAGTTTAAAAAAAATAGAGAAAAAGAAAGTTAATAGCAATTGAATTTGTCCTTGAAAGAGTTTCAATTACCAGAGCTGGCTTAAGGAAATAATGACATGCTGGTTATCACATGAAATGCCAATAACTGTAATGGAGCAGCAGGTTTTTTGGAGTTATTTACACAAACTGATTTTTCACGGGAATATCATAGGAATTAAGACATGAATACTATCTCCACTTTCTCACAAAGATATTTCTTTACCCTATTAACAGAATTAACCAGTCCCCCTGTTTGAGCCTATACACCTTTGTCTCTTTTTTCTCCCAGAAAAAAATATAAAGAACATTATTAGAAATTAGACTCCAGCTACATTTTCTTCTTAACACCTAAAGCAAAAAGCAATACTTGCTGAGGAATTCTGAGGCAGCTTTTATTAAGTTTACCTGTCATCATGCAGCATCCTTTCCGTTTCACTACAGAGAACTCGTGCCCACGTTGTGTAAATACTCACTGAGCTGTCACTTCACACTCAGAGACACTCCACAAAGACACTGTGGCAAACCTGGAGATGCTCTCCTCGATGTGGTGCAAGAGCCCTCAGGAATGCTCCAGCTGCAGGACCGAGCTGCTGGCTCACAGCACTGGGGTTCAGGGGCAGGAAGGGCCAGGGGTGGGAGCCCCTGGCTCAGCATGTGCTAACACACGATTAATCCAGGTCTGACTGGGACAGGGAATGGTCAAACACGAACAGGAGCCCAGTCCTGGCAGCAGCAGCTCCTCCTGTGCAGCCCTGGGCTCTGCTTCGAGCACAGAGCTCCATCCCAGGGGTCTCAAGGTGCTCAGCTAACCCAGGGAGGGACGCTGGGGTCACACTCACAGCACAGGATGAGACACAGGAGTCACATTCCCCTCACACCCTTCCCAGCCCTGCAGCTCAGCCCTTCCCAAAGCTCCCACAGCAGCGGCTCAGCTGCTCAGGAACAGCCACTGAGGGAACTGAGAGCCCACGTTGCAGCCCTGCCTCACAGGGAGAGACAAAAGGCTGCCTGAAACACTGACATCCTGCAGAACCAAAGAACCAAACAAACCCTGACATCCTGCACAACTTCAGAACCAAAGAACCCTACAGAAACCCAGCTCCTGCACAACTTCAGAATCCTAAAGAATCCTAAAGAAACCCAGCTCCTGCACAACTTCAGAACCAAAGAACCCTAAAGAAACCCAGCTCCTGCAGAACTTCAGAATCCTAAAGAAACCCAGCTCCTGCAGAACTTCAGATGCAAAGAACCAAAAGCAGCACCTCCAGAAGCAGAGAGGATGCTGAATTTGGCCCTGGAGTTTTCCTGGACATGACTGATGGTGGGCACAGCGTGGGCACAGCGTGGTCCCCCTGAGCCCCCAGAAGGACCCGTGCTCTATCTCCAGGTGAGGAACTCCCCAGCTTTCCCAGGGGAGCCAGAAGGGCAGCAGAGCTCCTCTGGTGGGCAGGAGGGACCGGACACAGCCCCAGCAGCTCTGTTCCAACGTGCCAAAAACCAGCTTTATTCCTCCCATCCCTCTTGTCATTCACTTCCAGCTGGAGATTTATGGCTCTGCCTAACACACATCCAGTCCAGTTTTCCCACTGCCCGTGCATAAATTAAAGACTGAACTTTTTGCAGCCAGCACACAACAGAAAAAAACTTTTGTAGGACTTCTTAAAAACACCTTTTTTTCCAGCAGGAAGGTATCCCTCCTTTCTCTCCCACCAGAACAAAAGGGGAAATGTTGTTTTCCACCCGCGCTGATGGTTTAAGCACCACATCAGAGGGGAAAAAGCAAATGGCTAAATATTGACAAGCTTATCTTTTCCATCTCCCCAACCAGGTTTGCTGCCTTCAGTTTCTGTTTTGCTGCTGCTGCTCCTTGAGAGTTTCCAGCATTCCTAGCAGGAATTGGGCAATGGCATTGCTGACCAGCTTCTCCCCAGAGCAATCCATCACTCAGGAGTTGCAATTCAAAGAAGAAATCAGGCTCACTAGCCAGAGAATTTTAAATACACAGAGTAGGAACTGGAAAGGGCATTTTCTCCTCTAATATTTTAATTACCCAGAGCACAGATGCAGAGGGTAAAAGCTGGATTTCCAATTGGTGGCATTCCTTTGAAAAGAGTAAGGGAGAAAAGTGGTGGAAAAGTCGTGCATGAGGTAACAGATAAAACCAACAGCTGCACTATTAAGCCTAATTTTAGACATTATTTTCTCTCTGAAGGAAAGCTGCTGGGATTTTTAGCACAGCCCTCATGGAACGTGTGATACGTCTGTAACACAGGAACCACTGACCAGAGTTCTCAAATGAGACAACAGAAAAATCCCAAAGCATTATGAATACACCAAGCTTATGAGAACAGTCAGGCACAGCTTTGTAACAGAACATTTGACTGTCCTGCCTCCCCCAGCCCAGTTTCCAATATTATTTAAGACCAGGGAAGAAGTTCTGCCTGCTTGTTGAGGGAAAACAGGAAGTTTTCCTGATCCCAGAAATAGGAAACAGAAGTTGCAGCAGGTAAAAGGAATAAAACTGGGCACTTCCAGGAAACCACTAAGCATTCTAGCCCCCCAAAAAAGGCCTGAAAGTCAAACATAAAACCTTCCAGAAAACAAAGTTCTGTCTTGCAACCAACAACATCCTCACAAGAGAGAACCATAGGGGAAACCTCCCCTAGCCCAGATAATAAGTAAGGATTCACAGG
The DNA here is from genome assembly GCF_028018845.1 of Melospiza georgiana. Lineage (NCBI taxonomy): Eukaryota > Metazoa > Chordata > Aves > Passeriformes > Passerellidae > Melospiza > Melospiza georgiana. Next base: position 9,170,842 of record NC_080453.1, on the reverse strand, counting down.
GCAGCTCAATTAAACTCCATAAAAAGCAGTAGGCAAGCCTTGCTAACCCCATTTCACCACAACACTCAAGTGGTTTGTCCTGGGTTTCCCAGTAAACTGGTGGTGATAAGGGCAGGGAAAAATAAAAGCTGCAGCTGAGAGTGAGGATTGAGTTTTACTGTCCTGTATCCCACACACATCGTGCCTGGAAACACTGGACACCTCCAAGCTGGGCATCAGGGAGATGGTGCTGCAGAAAATGAGAGATTTTAAGAGAATCAGACAACACCTGGTTGACTTCAGGCTGTTTAAAAAAGATAAAGCAGCAAAACCTCCAGTGTCCACACCAGGATTAACAAGATTTAAAAAAAAAAAAAAAAAAAAAAATCAAAGCAGCAGAATTTTCCTGCTTTTCCTAAAACAGCCAAGCCCTAAAATCGCTCATTCAGAGAAAGGAGATGCAGCACTCTCCTTTTTGTTGGAAAGCTCCAGTGCACAACACACAACTCCAGGGCTCCTGACATTACAATGCAAAGCAAGGAAAAACCACGAGCCAAGAGGAGCCAGGTCCCAATTTCCCATTCCAAGACATCGCAGCTCACTGGCAGCACAGTGCCTTTTGGTGCCAATTTAGTTTAAAACCATATTTCCAACAACGTTTTTCATGCCTCACTCGCTACTAAAGTCAGAATCAAAGTCAACAAAAAATAGCTATTGTATGGCAACAGGCCCAAAAGCTTTTTTTTAAATTAACATAAGATTCTTAAACTGCTATCACTGAACTTATAACAGAGGCCTTGAGATGCCGGGGCACCTATGGGGAGGTTATCCAAGATGTCAATGTTTAATGTGATCCAAAGAGTTCTCCCATTACAGGAGACACTTCGTTGTAGCCAAAGCCTGAGAAATGCCCATCTATTAAAGGCAGGGAAGACCTTTCTCTCAAGCAGTTTCCTTTAAATCCCACGACCCTGGGAAAACTGGCGCATTACTAAGAGCTGCTACATGCTCTGAGGGGAAGCAGTGCAAACAAATCCATGGAAGAGCTGGAAAAACTGAAAACCAGGACCCATGGCCTGGCTTCTAACAAGTCATTGCCACAGCAAACCCCGGATTTCTCATCCCACACAGCACAGATCTGCTGATCCTGCTCTGTGCTGCCCAGCTGGAAAGATCATCTGGAAAAAACACCAAAAGTCCCCAAAAACACGGAGCATCCTTGTGTTCACTGGCTGTGGGTGAAGTACCCATCAGGGTTACACACAGGAGCCACCCCTGGTCACCCACACACTCCTCTCGCTCACTGCAGGCAGCATTCCACCCAAACAACTTTCACAGAAAATCACCGGGCCTTTCCTGATGAGCAAAGTGACAAAATCCTCTCGATAGCATCACTCAGAATTCCTGAAGAGTCCCTGAAGAGGGATTAAAGGCACCACCCTGCTCCTCACCCCAAGGTGCCCCAGCATTGCCAGGCGTGCTCTTCCCACATCCTCCTCCCCAGCCTGCCCGAGATGCTCCTGGCAGGTTTCTGGCAGCCGAGCTGCCCTCTGCCCTGCTCTGCCTTCCCAGAGCTTCTCAGAGTTGGGAGGGAAGCACCTGCTCTGCTCATTGCTGTGCAAGACAAAGAAAGACACAAAGCTCTAAATTCTCCTAATCCAGGGAATTTAGGAGTACACAGCACAGGAGGCTGTAATTCAGGCCTGGAGTATTATTATTATTATTATTAATCAACCTTTTGTGGGCAGCACAGATGACACGTGGAAGCTTTTTTCATTAGATACCTCTGCTCTTTTCTTTTTCCAGCAGAAAAAGAGGAATTGTCAGTCTAAGTCCAACATTCCTGGGCACAAAAAGGACTGGGGGGGAAAGTCATTTGGTTTTTGAGGTGAGGGAGTTGCTGGTTAACCTTCTACATCCACTATTAGTCCTTCCTCAAGCCCAACTAATTCTAAAAACAACTATTCATTAATAATTCCAGTTTATGGGACTACTTACTCAGGTATTCCTAATTCACTGTGTCAGCAGCTCATGGAATTAAGCAAAATTCATTTGCCAAGACAAAAAAAGCTTCTTTTACAAATTTGCACCAGAACACTGACAGAAGCGAACTGCAGGAAAACACCTGAGAAGTTCAACCTGAGTCTGTACTTTAGTGTACATTTTATCTAAATTGAGATTTTCCAGGATTTACAAAGCAAGCACTTTGTGCATCCATGGAACACATGGCCACATTCCCGAGCAGCTGAAACCTTCCCTGAGGATGCTCCAGCACTCAGTGCCAGCCACCACTGGATGTTTGACAGCCCCAGCAGAGCAGATCTGCCCTCTGGGACAGCAGAACCTGAAAGAAAAGCCACTCCAGCCACTCAAGGGGCTGCAGCAGAGGGTGCTTTTGGTAATCAAGGGACAAACAACTGAGCAGGCTTCAGATCAGCGCAGGAGAAGTCCTGGGCAAGAAGGGAAGCTCTGGAGGCTGCAGGTCACCCTACGTGGTACCAAATCTCTCCAACCTCGGCCTAAAGCTGGAGCAAAGCACACAGAATGAAAAGGGAAGTTTAGCCCTGCACAGGCCTTGGAGATGCGAGTCTGAGCACAGAAAGGAACCTGCTTTGAGTCGAGGCTGTCAGATAAAGATACCAGCACCTCTTTTCCCCGTATCTAAAATGTCTGATGCTGTGCTGCCTTCTCCTCTGCACGTTTCCTGGCCATTCCTATTCCAGCAAAGAGGGAATTCTGCACATCCAACAATAAAGGTAATCCTCAGGCTTGCTTTTGCTAGTTCCACTTCTCAGAAGAGTTGTGACACTGCTGAGCCTGACCACAACCAGCACCTGAAGCCTCTAGGAAGTGCCTGTATTTATGGGGGGGAAGGAGACAGATCAGTTCTCATTCAAAATAAGTCAATGTGCCCTAAGACACAGAGCTAGAGACTCCTGCCCTGGATCACAGTTCTGTTGAATGTAAATTGATAATTCTTGGTAACCGACCAATTTCAGCATTTTGGCCACAAGTTTGGATCTGATTGTTTGGTTGTTCGAGGATTTTTTCTCCTTCTTTAGGCAGTAACACACCCCAGAACGCCCCACATGCTCCCATCTAATAAAGAACCCAAACAGCCCCAGTTCTGAAAAGGGCCAAAACCAAGGCAGGAACAAACGCATCCTCAGATCCATCAAAGAAATCATTTATACCAAGGGGAAAGTCACATAACCAAAATAAACAGCAAGCCCATTGTGCGGAGCAGCCCTGCCACCGTTCCGACAACACAGACTCTATTCCAGGCTGAATCCAACATCACAAGGAAAATAAAGCCAAGGTACAAACAACGTGCCCCGGCCCCCCGCTCCGTGCGGGGCTCAAGGTCACGCCGGGGGATGCGGAGAGGGGCGCGGGGCTGCCCCGTCCCGGGGCTGGCGGAGGAGGCGAGTGTGGAAGTTTATGAGCTCATCAGGATGGTTGTACCATTACATCAGAGGCAATTATAAATGGCCAAGAGCAGGGGATGGGGAGCCAATCAGATCACAGATGGGATGTCAACCTAAGACCAACTGTCTCCTGGCTTTGACAGAAGGATTTTACCTCCATAATTCAAATCCCAAACCCAAGCGATCCGCACTCGCTGCTCCCATCGCCCAGCTCCCCGGCAGCGCTCCCGCCCCGGCCCGCGGCCCCTCCGCCCGCCCCGCGGCCCCCGCGGCCCCGCCGGCCCCTCGCGGCCCTGCCCGCCCCGCCGGACCCCGCCGCGGGCCGCGGGACCCCCCCGGGCCGGCGCCGGGGGTCGCGGGGCCGCGGGAAGGCGGCGGCGCTGCCGGGGCCACGCGATGTCCCGGGCGCGCCCTTCGCCGCCCCGGCCCCCCGCGCCCGGCCCCGCCGGGCCCTCGCCGCCCGCCCCGACCCGCGGGCCCCCGGCAGAGCCCCCCGGGGCGGCGGGGAGCCCGGCGGCGGCGGCCCGGGAGCCCCGCACAAAGGCCGGGGAGGAGGAGGAAGGGAAGGCGGCGAGGCAGCCATTTTAGAGCGAGCGAGCAGCACAGACAATGGCAGCGCCCGGCAGCGCCGGCCCGGCGGGGGGAACCCGCGGGAGAGCCGCCGCCGCCACCCCGAGCCCCCCGAGCCCCGCGCCCCCCGCCCGGCCCCGTGCCCGGAGCCCCCCCCGGCCCGTCCCGCGCGGCCCGGCCGGTACCTGCTGGCTCCTGCCGAGGCTCTGTCCCCCGCCGCCGCTGCTCCCGGGGCTCATGGGCGCGTGGTGGCTCCTCGGCGGGGCCCCGCCGGCCGCTGCCCAGCCCTGGCCGCTGCCCCCGCCGTACTGCGAGACCATGTCGGCGGCGCCCTTGGCGGCGGCCGCCCCGTCCTGCGGCCCGGTGCTATAGTCGCCCCCGGGGTACCCCTGGTAGGCGCGGGCGGAGCTGGGGGAGGTGAGGAGCTGGTTGAGGGTGGGGGTGGCCGTGGGCTGCGGGGTGGTGCCCCCTCCTCCCGCGCCGCCGGCGGCCGAGGGACCCATGACCCCGAAGCGCTGCTGCTGCTGCTGGAAGGCGGCGGCGGCGGCGGCGGCCGCGGGGGACTTGGCGGCCGGCGGCGCGGAGCCCCGGGGGGAGCTCAGGGCGTAGGCCTGGGGGGGAGGCGGGTAGGAGCCGGCGCTGCGCCCGGCCGCGTAGTAGGAGTTGTACTGATGGTTGGGGAAACCGTGCTCGGCCCCGGCGCCGTGCGAGTTCTGCGGAGGGGGCGGCCCCGCGGGGGCTCCCGCCGGCCCCGGGTAGTTCTGCTCCAGGCCCCCGCTCTGCAGCGCTGCCATGCCAGGGCTTTGTTGTCCGCCATGTTGGTGGAAGGCAGCGGCGGCGCCCCGGCCGTAGGGCTGCCCGAAGCCGTAGGCTGGCGGGGGCAAGGCGGCCGGGTGGGAAGGGGGCGGCTGCTGCTGCGGCGGCGGCTGCGGCGCCCCCACCCCGTCGCTGCCGCCGCCGCCGCCGCCACCGGGCGGCTCCGGGAGGTTATTGTTCAGGGTGGCGGCGGCGGCGGGCCTGGGGCCCGGGTTCCCGTTCGAGCTCTTCAGGTCGGACTCGGCCCCTGCGCCCCCTCCGTTGCTCTCGGCCCCGTCCTGCAGCTCCTTCCCCGACGGGCCCTCGCTCTCCGCCTGCTTCTCGCCGCGCTCCGCCGCCGCCGCCTCACCCCCCGCCTCCTCCGGGGGACAATCCCGCTGCTGCGCCTCCGCTTTCTTCAGCTCGGATGGAGCCGGGGCGCCCAGGCTGCTGGCGGCGGCGGGGGCGACCTGAGCAGCCATGATCCCCCCCCTCCCCGCCCGGCCACCCCCCCGGACCGGTCCCCCCGAGCTGCTCCCTGCCTGGCCGGCCGGCGTGAGGCCTCGCTGCTCTGCTCTCCCCGCTCAGGCGGCGGCGGGCGGCTCTTCAGGGCAGCGGGGGCTCATTCCCCCCCGGCCTGCTCGGCGAGGCGGGGAGGGCTCCGCTGGGCTGGGCTTCCCGGGGCCTGGCCCCGCTGTACCTCCTCGGTTGCAGCCGGCGGAGAAAGGGGAGGAGGAGGGAGTGGGGGGGAAGGAGGAGGAAAGGGGGGGTGGGGGGGGACCCGGGACGGGGCTCCCGGTGCGGGAGAGGCGGGAGGGAGGGAGGGGGGACACGGCGGGCGGGCGGGCGCCGTCCCCGGAGCGGGGCCGAGCGGCGGCGGGGCCGGGCTGGGCGAGCTCCGACTCTGCTCGGCCGAGCGGGCTCAGTCCGACACGAGGCTCAGCGCTGCCATTTTACCCAGCGCCGCGGCCGCCTGCCAAACCCGGAGCGGAGCGCAGCCCGGCCCGGAGCGGAGCCTCCCCCCCGTCACAAAGGAGGAGCGGGCCGGCCCCGGCCGCCGCCGGCGCGGAGCTGCCGCCCGCAAAACCCGCGGCGGATCGGCGGAGCCGGGGGCCGGGGGGCAGCGCTCCCCCGCCGGGCCGGAGCCGCCCGCGGCGATCCCCGGGGGCAGCGGGCGATGTCCCGCGGCCCGAGCGCTCCGGGGGCGTGCTGGCCGCTGGGCGGCCGCCGGCCCCGGGGTTTCTGCCCGTGGGTTACCGAAGCGCCTCTTCTTTGTCCCTAGAAATTCCATTTAGAATTAAGCCCTCTGCGAACTGTTAGCGGTTGTCATTTCCTCTCCGCTTGGCCGTGTCCCTCTGGAAAAGGCGTTGGCGGCGCGCCAGGGCTGTGACTGCACGCGCGGACAATCCAAGAAAGTCCGGCTCCCCGCTCCTGCCAAGGCGAGGGCGGTGGGCACGGAACCAGGAATTCCCAGATCCAAAACCACCTGAGCGCATCTAGACACAACACGTTGGGCAGCGGGACAGGATGCGCTGGCAGCCAGAGCCCAGCCGGGCTGGAGCTCCCCGGCTGTCAAGAGGTGAACTGGGAACTGGGCCATGCTCCTCTGCAACCCTTTCAGACCCAGATTCCCACCTCCTCCTCCTCCATCCCGAGCCCATGGCAGAGCGGGAAGAGGGAGGAGAGCAATGTACCTGGAGCTCTGCCCTGGACATAGCCTGGCCTGTGCCAGCGGGGTCTGAACCTGCCCGTTTAACCTCAGGTGGTGCAGGGCACGGGAGGGACACAAAGATGAGTTATTTGGGATATAAACACCAAGTTCTTAGAAATCAGGACATAGATGTCCAATAAAAATGGCAGGCATGGTGTGGGTTAGGCCTGGGTCCCATGGACCAGTGTTCCTCTGGAATATGGAAATACTTAGAAAAGTGAAGTTGAAGTAAATACAACTTTAAGATGAGAGAAAACATCAGAAAACAGTAGGTGGGGAGCCAAAAGAGGCTCTGAGGTCTGAGGCTGCCATTTTAGAACATCAGCACAGAACAGATAATGTGGCAGAAGTGACCCCTGTGCAGGGCTTGGCCCCAGCCCAGCACCCAGCGGGACACACACAGGGAATCCCTCTGGGAGGGAGCAAACGCCAGTCCAGCGCAGGAGGAGAAGCCTTGGGCAGCAGGACTGGGTCCCTGCCAGCACCGTGTGCCTGCCGGGGATCCGGTGAATGTGTCAGTGTCTGCTGACAGCAGCTCAGCCCTCACACCCGTTATAAAACTTATAATATGAAATATTTATCATCTAGAGTGCAGGTGGAGGAACAAAGGGGTTATTCCAAAGCTGGAAAGTGGGAGGGGAGGTGGGATATGGTGATAAATAGCAAAACTCTAAGTGTTTTCCAGAGCAAGGAACTGCCCCTCAGGTTCCAAACAAAGCACCTTTGCCATTTCTCAGCCTGCACAGTTGACTGTGCAATATGGAGCAGATTCCATCCAGCAAATTGGCTGGTCAGCCTTTCTCCTCAGCTGTCAATAAACTATTAGGAAAAAATAAGTAATAAATGATGATATTGGTATTGTGATAGGACTCAAGGCCTTCTCAAGGGTTGGAGCCCCAGCACAATGCTGAAATCTCACATGGGAGGCCCTGTGGCTACAGTGAGATGTGTGTGAACCACAGAGAAGGAAAAACACCAAGATATTCTTCCTCAGAAGAGTTTGGAAACTATGGAATGTACTAGAACGAAAATTGATCTACATCCTCTTATCAGATGAGTTATTTGATTAAATCCTGGGTACTGGAAAGACAAAGGAAAAGAGGGGGAAAACTCCTCCAATATCAGGCTGGACTCTCAGAAGTGAAGCCCAGTGTTCTGTTAATGTCCATGGTGCCCAGCACCAAAACACCATTCCTTGGGTGTTTCATTGGCAGTAAACTTGAAAAAGCACGAACTGGAGAGAATTCTGCCATTTTACCCCAGAACCATCTCAAGCCTCCAGCCCAGAGATAGGTCTGCTTTGGGAGCAAAGCCCCACCATCTCACTGAGCATCACCAAAAGTTTAACCACTTCACTGCAGGAGCCTGGGAAGCAGCTCGGGTGCATCCAGGCAAAGACCCTGAGCTCACACCTCTCTACCTGAGTCCGCCTTTTGGAACCCCCTCCAAGGAGCACTATGTCAGACTATGAAACCCGGTGTTGATAGTAATGTGAAAAGCAGCCTGGATTCCCCAGCCACCCACACAATGAGGAGACACTCACTTTACCAAATGTTTGTGAAAGCTGCAGCAGATTTTGGAATACGCCTCATCAATGAGGCCCTGGCACTTTACTCAATACTGAGGCATTCAGTGAATTCCCAGCCATGAGCACTGGGAAGCAGATGACAGCACAGTTCTTAACAACATTGCCACCTAAGAGCTGAAAATCCTCCCGCCGTCCCGGGATGTCGCGGCCGTGCACGGGACCGGCAGCGACTTTTCCCTGCGGCACATCCTCGCTCTGGGCAGCCGGGGCCGTCCCCGCTCGGCAGAGCTCCGTGCCCGTGTCCCCGGAGCCGAGCACGCCTCGCTCAGCCCGGCCCGGCTCCCGGCTCGCAGATAGGCTGGGAAGCAGCGCTCACATGGCACTGCAGGCCACCGCCACCGCGCTGCCTCCTCCTGACTGGAAGTCTCCTTCATGAAGGTGGCCGTGCCATTTAACCCAGCACTAAGGCAGTTTAGGAAACCTGGTCTAGATTACAGTACTAGAAACAGGAGTAGTGTCTCCCCCCTCCACGAAAAAAAAAAAAAAACGGGCTCTGCCAACTGTGTGATGGCAAATATGGACTGAATCGTTGACATGGAAACCGGACTAAAGTCAGCGCTGCCTCGGCTCAGCTCGCACACACAAGTTATCATTATCCAGCCTTTCCCTGGCTACAAACACGGACTGGATCCGGCTGCCGGAGCCGGCTGCGGCTCCCGATAAAGTCTGGAGGAGCGGGCAGGGCAGAGCGAGGGGAGCTGGGCAGGGATGCAGGAGCTGTGTGGGGATGGGGAGGGATGCTCTAAACCCGCACCGGGCGTGCGGGGATGTGCACGCCGGACCCGAGAACAAGAGATCCATCTATTATAATCCATGGGGTGCCCTGCAAAAGATGGAACGGAGCTGGGAGGGTTATTGGCTGTGCCTCAGCTTCCCTTATAGGCTTTTTGCTACAGAAAATCACATTTCCTTTCAATGTGTTTGTATTTGCCCAGCCTATTCCTTGCAGCGTTTGTTGTATCTGGGTTAAGCACTCTCCTTGTGGCTCCATCACCACTAAGATTGATATTATTTGAATTATTTGTATGCTGGGCATCGTGCAAGACAACGCTCACTTATCCACTTCAACATAATGCTAAAATATTGTACAATCTGGCTTTCTGGGGAGACACAATGGCTGTGCGCTGTGAGTGCCAGGCAAAGGTAACTCTGTCCCTTTGCTGAATGAAGCAGCTCAAAGGCAGGCGTGGATTTTCCAGGGGTTTTGCTGCTTCCCACGCCAGGTTCCCCCGGGCAGGGAGCGAGCCCCGGCGAGAGCCCGCTGGTGACATCTGACAGCGATCTGCGAAACTTTGGATGCATTTTAAGGCAGGAAAGTGGACTCGGCCTGACTCGAGGAAATGCATTATTTTAGCAGCGCTGGCGAGGAGGAGGAGGAAAAAGCGAAGCGGAGTTTGCGGAGGGGAAGGGACGCGGGAGCGCAGCCCCCGCGCATCCTGCGCGACCCCGGGGGCAGCCGGGGCTGGGGCCACGCGTGTCCCGCGCCCCCGGCCCGCACCGAGCCAACCCAGCGGGGAAAGCGGGACAGAGCAAGTTTGGGGGCACATGTGAGCGGATTGGGGCTGAGCGGGGACAGCAGCGCTCACCCCGCAGCGAAAGTAAGGGTGGGGGTGGGAATTGGTGATTCCAGGGAAAACTGGGGGACATCGGGAAGGGCAGGAAAACAACAATGAAGTGCAGGCAAAGACGAACCCCGTTTGTTCTGTACACCCGGGGGTGCACCCCGGCTGCCCTCGGACAGCAGCGCTCCGGTGCGCTCGGGGAAGGAAGAGTAAATCTACTGAAAAAAAGAAAAAAAAAGAAAAAAAAAAAAAAAAAAAAAAAAAAAGGGCAAAAAAGAAAAATCAAAACGCGGACCGGAGTTTGCAAAAACCCCTGCACTGGATCCGGAGCCAACCTTCTGTTTTCCCTGAATGCCACCAGATTTGGGAGCTCTCGGGTGGGTTGGCAGAGAGACCGCTTTCTGCTGCGAACCCCACTGTGAAGAGTTAAAAAAGGGGGGGAAAAAAGGGGCTTTTAAATCTGCAAAAAGAGAAAGATCTGAACTCTGGGCCTGGATTTTCCCACTGAAGGAAAACTTATTGTGTTCCAAATCCTTGGGACCTGGCGATGCCGTGCGGGAGGGGTCTGCAGCAGGTTCTCCTGTCTGGAAAAAGCTGTCCCTCGGCCTTTCCCCACCTCGGTGCCTCTTTTCAGTGGGGCGTAAAAAACACATCCCCTCCCGTGAACATCTACCCTCCTAAAGTGTATTTTTAGAGAAGTTTGAGTTCAGGCGTCACGGCTGGGGAGGGGGGTGCTGCGGGAGAGGCAGGCGCTGAGAAAGAAGGGTTTTTTTCCCCCTTTTCATCAAGCTCTCGCACTGCCATTTTCCCGAGGCAGGGAGGGAGCGAGGGAGGGAGAGCGGAGCGACAGACAGCGCTGGCGAGGAAGTTTCTCACGGCAACTGCGGGCTGGATCGGGAACGGAGCCTTTTGTTCCCGGCAAGTTCAGCAGGAGAGAGAGTTGGAGCCTGCTGGAGAGAAAAACCAGCGGAGAAATAAAATGGAGGGAAGTAGGAAGAGAGGAGAGAGAGCTGGTGCTGGGCTGAGATTAACTGCAGAGCACCGCGCTCGGGTGTGCGCGGCGTTTATTTAGAAAGTTGGTGTGGTAGCCTGAGGCAGAAATCCCTCGTTAAGTGCATGGGAATGAGTGAGAGACCCAAGGACACGCAGTGCTGGGCAGGAAGTGGAATTTTCCAAGGGGTTCACATCCTTCGGTGCTCTTTTTGCCAAGATTCGCTCTCCTCGCTCGATGAAGGCTGCCTCCTAGAGACACCAGGGAAAAGGCCTTAAAAATGTGGCGTGCTCTAGGCCTGTTTAAACTGAATAATTAAAGGTTGGGCATACCCTCCCTAAGAGATTGCAGCGCGGTCTGAAGCCCAGATGCACTTTGGGGTACTGCCCTGCCTCCCCTCCGTGTCCCTTTCTGCCCAGGGAGTGTTGAAACACGGTGCATTGTGACCATGATCTCGGAATGGGGCGAAAAGTCACCTAAAACCCAGCCCCCTCTCGATTTAATGCTTAGACACACATCCAGTGCATCCCATATTCACATCCACAATTGGTTTTGTTTCCCTGCACACTAATCCTTCACCCCAAACCACGCGTGCTCTTTGCGTGTATGCAGACCCAGAATGTGAAATGAACTTGTCTGAATTAACCCCCAAATCGCTGACAGACATCCATCCCTTCAGCAGGCACCCAGGAAGGGGGAGCAGAACTAACCCCCTCATTATTTGTACACTCGGTCCAGGTGGAATTAAAAAGCAAGAGCAGGATCACGAGGCGAGCGAATTTCTCAAGCTTGGGGTTTAGTGAGGTGTCCCGAAAATACGGTTTGATTTAAAACGTTCATCACCTTGTGCCTTCCCGGCAGGGCAGGGGAGAAGCTCCGGGGCCCTGTGAGAGCGCGGCGTGGCTGTGACAGCAGCAGCTCAGCGAGACACCACGTGGGAAAGCCGAGCTCGGGATTTAAACGTGCTTTTCCACTCCGGCCATGAGGGAGGGAGAGCCTGAGTTGGGGGAAAATAAATAAATAATGAATGAAAAAAAAGGCTTCGCGTGGAGCTCAGAAGCGACCTCTGTGGCGGCCGGGGACTGAAGTTCAAGAGCCCCGGGCTGGGAGCGCGGAGCAGATGCGGCTCGGGGAAATCCAACAGCGGCAGGAATGGAAAAGGGGGCTCGGGGGTCGGGGCCGCCCCCCCGGGAAGCGCAGCGGGGCCGGTGGGAGCGGTCCCACCCCCGCATCGGAGCCGGCTCGGTGCGGGAGCGCCCTGAGCTCCGCGGGGCACGCGGTGCCCGAGCCGTGCCCGGTGCCGGTGCCCCCGGCCCGCCGCAACCGCGGGCACCGCTGCCCTGTCCCGGGGCCGGCCCCGAGCATCCCCCGGGAGCGGCCGCGGCCGCACCGAGCTGCCGTGCCCTGCCCTGCCCGGGCGGGGGGCACCGCGGGCACCGGCCGTGCTGTCCTGCCCACTCCCGTCCTGCCCGGTCCCTGTCCTGTCCCCATCCTGCCCGCTCCCCGGCGTGCCCCACCGGGACCTCTGCGGGCCTGGGAAAGTTTAACAGGGAAACGTCAGGAAGCATCAGGCAGGAATTTCAGTGCATCCCGTGGTTTATGGTGGCGTTAACTTTTACATATTGGGAGTAATTAGCAGCGAGGCTGTTAAAAGCAGATTTAAATAACCACCTCCCTCCCCCCTTTCTCTCCTTTCCCAAAATGGTCCAAATCCGGTTTACCTCTGACTCGACCCCCACCCGGACAGAGGTGAGAGCACAAACCCCACGGTTTGTCCATGTAGGCAGGAAAACACATTAAAACCCGCATATTAATTAACAAGTCAATTAAAATAAATATCATTTTGCCATGGGTATTTTGGGTTCTGCCCCTCCCCGCCCCCCAACTTTGTTTTAGTAAAGTGGGGAAACATATACAGAAACCTTCCTTGCAGTAGATGCTTTTTTTTTTCAAACGGAGCCCAGATGCTGGTCAGGATTAAGGTTACACCAAACACATTCTACATTGCCATTTTCCAAACAGAATAAAGCAGATGGAAAAGATGGAAGAGGATAAAGCAGGAACGGAGCAGCAGTGAAAACTGCAAGCCCTGCACTAACGCTGAGAGGAGTGAGCTGGGATGCCAGGAGAGGCAGAAAGAAAGAAAGCAGGCGTAGCGCCGCTGCATATCACATTCCTCACAGTTAAAATGAGTATCTTTAATTAAACAGCTGTCAGAATTTGGGCTTTAAACCTTATATTTAAAAGGGGAGAAGGAAATTGAGCTGCAGCTGATCACTGCGTCTCCTCAGGGCTCAGTCCTAGGAGATGTGAAAGCCACTGGCCGGGGGCCATCAGAGTACTTAAGTCTCTGCGTAATTTTAAACATCGGCAGCCCCGGTGATTTTAAGGATCTACTCCCTTAAAGTTAGCCATGCACTCAGCACTTTGCAGGATCCGCCCAGCACACTCAGAGCAGCTCTGAGCTCCAGGACATGAGTATCTGCACATCTGAGAAACAAAGAAAATCCTCTTTTCAATAGGCTAAACATTTCTGCTTTATTTCTAAGAGACACCAGTTCGTCCATACTGGGAAATTGGATCAGACTGGAATAAAATCTCAAGGGGAAGTTAGCAGAATCTGTGCTTATTTGCAAAATATCACCATTTGGCAAATTCAGATCTTAGGTGAAATTCTACAATAGTGGTTTACTCAGCACCGTGACTCAGTTACATGATGTGCTTTGAAAATCTCTTGCAGAAACTGACTTTAAGAGATTTTGTTGGTATTATATCGGCACACACACGACACAGAGAAGGAACACACAAACTATTAAATATTCATGCTATGGGGAGAACACTTAGTAACGTCCCTTCATTCCAGCTGTACAAAGGCAGGCACAAATAACTGCTGAGGAAAAAATGAATAGCCCAAAACGATCGCAACATTCCACATCAACACGGCGTTGAGCAGCTTGCAAACATTGGCCAAGAAAGGGTCAAACAGCAATTGTCCTTATCTACCTTTCAGCAGCCTCACATAAATGTGTAATTCCAATCTGAATTCTGTAATCAGCCCCCCCGGGAGTGTTGGGACTTCCCACACACTCAAGGTCCCTGTGTGGGGATGGATTTTCTGCTCCAGGCCTCCACCCCTCGGGCTCTCATGGCCTGAAGTCACCTTCTGAACGTCACAAGTAGGGACCTTGGTGACACTTACTCACAAACAAAAATTCAAACACATTCTGACCAGCCTTGCTGGAACTTTCAGAGTTCAGCTCTGGGACTGTGAAATGAGGTCATTTTTATCTATCAGTTATCTCTGCCTTGAGAGAGGCCCGTGATCACACCTCAGCAACAGCACTGCTGGTAGAGCCTGGGATATCACACACATTTTTCACTAAAACAAAGGCATTGGCCTGAGCTTCCTCTGTAAAACTGAGCTCCAGACATACTGAAAAATCGTAAAAAAGGCACAATTTTCAAATATGTATGAAATTATTGAGTATATCTGGCAAAATACAAAAACCCAGTCCAAATCCAAACATGTAACAGTTGTTGCTTGTATCTCAATCTTTAGAATTAGATCCTGAGTGAAACGTGATCAGAAGGAGTCAGAGTCATTACAGCTGTCAGAAAAAGGTGCAATTAACGGTATTATGAAACAAAGTATTTAAAATTATTACTTTTCCCAGCTTCAGGAAACATAGTTACTGACCTCGGGCTCTCCTGAGCCCGGGTTCCCGCAGTCACTGGGGGCACTGCAGCCCGCCCTGCCCTGCCCGACTCTCTGCAATCACTGCCTAAACATTGCCTCACCTACCTTGTCTATTTCTAGGGAGTATTTTGTGCAGGACTGCCTCATACGCGTGTGCAGAGAGCCCAGCACGCTTCATGTTCTGTTCAAACACAGGCTGAGAGCAGTAAATAATGCTGAGGCAGCAGCAGGAGCAGAACTTCTGCAGGGCAGTGATGAGCCACGGGCTGCAACGAGCCCCTGGCACTTATCAGCATCCCGCAGGATAACGGAGCCCTGCATTCAGCTATCATTGCTCAAGAAACTGCTCATTATCATTATGCTTTCAAGAACTTCGCAAATATTCCAAAATTTTTTTTTACCTATTTCATAGCCACAGCACAGCAACTTTCTTTAAAAATAAAAATAAAAAAAAAAAAATACCAAACCAAACCACCCACCAATAAACAAAACCCAACCCAAAGACGAAACACTACAGCTGAGTTGTGATGCAAATGAGTGAATTCATTTCCACCACTTCTAGAGGTACAAAAATAATCTAAATTTGACATGCTATTATGGGGAGAAAGGAAAAAAAAAAACCCAAAATCAAGCCAAAGATGGTGAAAGTAATGTCCAAACAATGAGAGGCTAATTAACCTGACCTCAGTGAGATGCAAAACTTAAATTATTCTTCCTCAGGAGGGGGAAAAGATGTAGAGGAAAGTAAAGAGATAAAAGACAACAAAGGTTGCAATAATGCCAAAGCTGATGTCTTTCTTTGATAGGGCAGCAAATTTTTCTGGGTAAAGGAAAACAGAGTAGATCTCACCCATCCCCAAACCAGTAAAGTGTTTGGTCTGGTGCATCATGTAAAAATACCAGTTAAATTGATAAATATGAAGGTCAGTGCAAGAGAAGTTTTGTGGGTAAAATTGACTAAAAATCCAGAGCTGGATTGTGCTGAAATGGGAAGTTTTGGGCTAGAGATGCTGTTGATGGGCTTTAAGTGACACGAGCACAAGGAACTGAAAAAGAGTGTTAATGCAGGTGGTGACTGACAACATCCGAGGGCACCAGTCAGAGACTGGAACAGCCTAAATGAAGACCTGGATGAGGTTTTGGAACAGCCCAGGAATCCTGAGGAATGGGCTGGTGGAATGCAGTAACAAGATTAATGCAAATCACAAGGCTGTTCACAGGGGGACTGACAGCCAAAACTCCTCTAACCTGGGAATCCAGCACAGCTAGGGAAGGATGGAGACTCAGGAGTGTTATTCAGTCACAGAAACCAAGATGACAAATGGGATCTAAAGACCAGGTAAGGCACATCCAGATGTTATGGCAACAGCTCTCTTACAGAATTTTGGGTACAGTTTCTACTCAAGAATGACACATGATAACTGGAATAATCACAGAAAAAGCTCCCTGAGCTGGTTACAAGAGCAAGGAATCTGTCAGGAGAGAAGAGTGAAGCTTCCTTTCAGCAAACTCCAACAAAGAGAGGGGTGATAGGGTGAGTTTGTATACACAGACTATGGCTTGAAGACAGTATTTGAACTCCAGGGTTATGTGGGCAACAAATACAGATCTAAAGGCCTGAGAACAATTAAAATGATTGTTAGAATAGGATGTCTTATTATTAGAAAAACTAGATTTTAAGGAATCCTTCTTTCCTCTGGGGAACACAGACCCAGTGGAGAACTTTGACAGTTTTGTCATTATTTTCCCCACTTTTAATCAGTGAAATGAGAAGAAAATCTCTGCAATATTGTGAAGATTCATTAACGGTGGTTTAAAAGTATTCAGACACTGTAGTGATAAGTGTAACAAAAATCCATTACAATTAGTAATTCTGTATTTACTGCAGCACTTGAATTATATGCAATAAATAAAATATGGAAGCAAACATCAAATAACAAGGATAAAAGAAAACTCTGAATGAGACAAGAGTTTGAGAAGGCAGGTTGTATGATTTGATTTATAATTAGAGTTTGCATCATGGCGCCAAGAACTGGATTAGGGTGGGCAAAAGTGCAAGAACACAGGCAGGAGAACTGAACACCCTGCTCAGCTCCCTGGTAAATTCATCCGGGCCACAGAGGCGTGAAGAAGCACGGAGCAGAGGGTGAGTTAATGTGGGCCTGGAGCACACACCAGCTCAGCACATTCCCTGGGGCAGCCAGGGCTTGGAGGACTCAGCACTGATCCTTGTGTGCCAGGCCTGCACACACTGTCACTGTCACCTCAGGGTGGGCTCCTCTGCTCTGCAGGGAACTCGTCAAGGAGAGACATTTCCAAGGGAGCAGCTTCCAAAACCCCAGAGCACTGCACCTCCCAGAACACCAGGAGGGCTCACACCACAGGCCTGGTTTTCCTGAAGTCTTTCTGTTTCCATCATGAGGAGCGTGTAGCACCCATTTCTTTCATCTCACACCTCTTCCCCTCTCCACACAAGAAGTACCTGCTGTAGCAAAACAGCAACAAACAGGGCTGCCCTTCTGGGATCTCCTGTCCCAGGTGCCTGCCCACTGGAGATGCTTTCCATGCCACTCTTCTGAGCCTCCTTGGATCTGCCACCTCTTCCCCTTCCTATAAACACCAACGCACACAAGCATGGAGCAAAAAACCATCTTCTGTTGGGGGGATTTCCTCCTTTTTTCATTACCTTTTTGCTTTTCCCAGTGTTCTCACCAGAGGATATCTCACAAGCACAAAAGATCATATATATACATTAAAAGATCCCATGACAATATTCTTGACATAAACCCCAGAGACTTCAGTTAGAAGTAATCAGAAATCTGCTCTTCCACAGGTGGCAATGGGCTTCTGCATGTTAAGGGATGTTTAAATAGATTTACCACTTTCTTCCTCATGAACCTTGCAGCCTTTCAGAAAAGAAGTTGCACAGGGAAAAGAACAATGGATGTCAGGAGAAAAGGAGTAGTCATTTGTCAGGTTGACCCACAGAATCCCCAAATTCCTGAGAATTCCCTGTCAACACATTGTGAAAAATAACATACAGCTGAGTAGCAGAACACCTCTCTGTGGGATAACTGCCCAGAATATCTTGAGAGGTAAATTAATACAAGAAAGAACCAAGCACCGTGCACCCGATTAACAGTGAAAATACCTGAAATCAGCATAACAAAGTGGGGTGAGTGCACTTGTGCTCAGGATGGTTAAACAGCTGTAATTAGATCAAACAAACTAGATTGATGTATCATCCCTTTGTAGCTGTGGCCTCAGAAGGCAGGTCAGGAGCTAAGTTCAGTAAAACAGTTTTAGTGCTGCAGCTTTTATCTAACAAGGCACAGCCACACACTCACTCCAAAGTAAATACTGCTCAGGAGAACTGCTGAATTCCAAAGAAAGAGAGTTTCTAGAGAAGGTGCTGTTCCTCAACAACAACCTTAACTTTTGTCATCACTAATGAAACTCTCCTCATGAATTCAATAATAGACTCTTTGGATAAATACTGCTCAGGATTTTGGTTACAAATCCATTCAAGGCATTTGAAGGTCTTTATTGAGTTGCTTCCCATTCACTTAAAGCGTCTGCACAAAATGGGTGAATTCTAATTTGCTTTGTTCTTTCAGAACCTTTTAATTAAATTTTAAGAAAATCATGTAAAACAACACTGAATGAAATATGGTCAGTACATTTCAGAGATGAGCAAAACATAAGGTAGCAGATGGTAGGAAGAGGATATATGTGAAGAAATGTAAATAGCAGGGAACCTCACCAAATCAAAGACGTGAGGCAGAACTGAAAGCGCCTGCAAGACCCCTGGGAGGACTGAGGAGAAGAAGTAAGCACTGAGCTCAGAGGTATCAGCCTTTCCTTGCTCAGAAATGACACAACACCAACAGGAAGCTCCAATCTGGCAGAGGGACCCCTTGTGACTGAGGTGAGATGGCTGTAAAGGGTCCTTAGAGTGAGTAGGGGAGGAAGGGAGGAAACAAGGACAGGTGCCAACAAATGTATTTATCAAACACTCTCGGAATAGGAAAGATACCAACTCTTCAGAACTGTAAGCAATGAAGGCATTATAAAGGAGCTAACAGTAGAAAATAACCTTATATTGAAGGCAAATGAGATGAATTGTTTAAGTTAGGCAGGAGACCAAGCAAAGAGAGGCTAATACTGTTAAAGAGCAGCTACTGAATGTTAGAGGATGTTTAAGGGCGAAGGGAGGCACCCTTGAGGAGCAGGGCCCAGCTGATAACTGCAAATTCAGCTGAAGGAGTAGCTGGAAAATGGTGACCATTTTAAACATTTGTACTTCAAATAGTTGGTAAGCACATTCCCACAGCAGAACTCCAAACCTCATGGAGCCTAAATCACAACTATTCCCATTTTGTATCTTCTTCTGCCCCAAGCTCCATTTGTCTGGGTGATTTATGAGGTGAGCTCTGGCTGCACAAGGCTTCTCTCCTTCTGAATGGAGGAACAATTCAGATAAGGAACAAATCTCTTCTGAGTGAATAGAGGAAACTGGACTTAACTGCATTGACTAAGGTATTTATTGTACATCTAGGCCAGAGGAAGCTTAGCACTTTTAATACATATAAAACTGCAGAGAGCTGCTAGGAAGAGCAGAAACCAAACAAAACAGATTCACAAGTTCCTTAATTATTTAAATTAAGCCACTAAAGTAACAGGAAAGAAAGAGCAACAGATATCTATCAATTCCAGTGGCTGATTCCAGCCACCCACAGGAACTGAGGAGCAGTTGGCTCTGTGTCCCCTCAGGCACCCTCAGGCTGAGGAACAGCTAAATTGTAATCACATAACCTCCAACGGGCACTGCTTTCGTGGCTGTTGATTTCATAAATTGTCTTGAGGTTCCTTGTCATGGAAGACATTGGATATAATTACAGACAAAAAAAATAACTCACGGGCCTGGTCCTGGGCAAGGTGCTTTGGCAGCTCAGCAGCTCAGGGGATCATCAGCTCTTTGTATACAGGAGCCCAATGCTAAGAGACAAACTGCAAGAAATAAATATCTGTGGTACAACTCCAACTTACCAGTTCAGAAAAGACCACACACAGAATTCCTGAGAGGCAATGAAACCACAGAATTAAAAATTTTAAGTGCAAAGCCAACATTAAGTCATCCATTTGCAATTGTTGGTGGTGAATCCATCTACTCCAGATGGGAAGAGGTCACTCTCTTCTTTTTCCAGGGCAAGTCTATGAATAATTTGAGTGATTAAAGCTCAAATCAGGTGTCAAAATGGGAATGCACATGGAAAAGAAACCACACTCACAAAGAGAGACTCAGCTTTCATTCTGGAATCAGGAAAGGCCCCTTCCTTTTCTGTCCTGCCACAAAATACAGGTGAGCTCGTACATTTTTTCCCGAAGAGTTGTCACTTTTAAAGGCACACTGAAATCTTATTTTTACTTTTTAGGTCTCCCTTCCTCTATTGGAGATGACCTAAATTTTGAGCTGAAGCACTCATCCTCGCTTGGAATAGAAAACAACAGCAAAAAAACATCAGGCTGTGAAAAGAGGCAAAATAATAGGAGGGAAAATTACAGTGAAGTCCTCCCTGAATAAGAGGGGGTCACAAAGGCTGCAGAAATAGAAGCTGAAGTGGTGCTATCCTGAGCCAGGGGACACAAAGTGGTTGCATTTACAGCCCAGGCAGAGGACAGGTGGGCAGGATGTGAATCGAAGCAAATGGCCGCAGTTCTGGGAATACCCAACAGCTCTCAGCATCCCCTTCAAACACTGCTCCCGGGGAAGAAATGTCACACACACCAAACTCCAAGAGCCTGCTGTCACAAAAAACCCTACAAAAACCTGAGTGCTTTCTAGGAGTGTTCAAAAGGAATCAGACAGCTACAGAAAGGGGTAGAGGCGTATTTTATATGTTACATAGAAAAATGTATGGGAACACATATAGAGCCCAATAATCAGCAGTGGGGACTACTGAACATTCATGCAGCTCATCGCTAACAAAACAAACCCCAAAATGTACTTGCAGATACATTGATTGTGCTTTATTTTATCATTTTAAATAGCCAGCAGAAACTGAGATTATAATCTGTGCCTTTTTAAAATTCCATTCAACAGATGTTCATAAACAGACTGGAGCCAAATTTCAGGTCCCCAAAAGGATATTCAGCCTGAGAACTTTTACAAATGGATGATAAAGTCCCACTTTTCCCCTTGTAATCATTGCTTTTCTGAGACACTAAATCCTCTCTTAGCCTCATTACAAGTTCCCACCAGCATAAAATGTATTTTTCATTTCCATTTCCTATAGTATTGTTTTCCAAAAATGGCATTTCCCAGCACAAGACAACTCTCCTTCACTCCTTTTTTATGTCACCTCCTCAATACCAAAGGATTGTCTCAGTGACAAGGCTCTGTTCTTCTAAAAAGATGAAAAAAATCCAAGTGGTACTAATAAATATTTACTTAATGTAAAGAAAAGGGAATTCAACAGTTAAGGATGAAAATTACACGGGAAAAAAAAGGTGTTTGGAAAGGCAAGGCTCTAAGAAGTTCAGTGCTGTTTATGAGAACGACTGCTCAATGGCTCCTTCTGGGACACAGTGAGATGACTTCTTTAAAAGTATGGTCTAGAAATACCCCCAAATCACTGAAATTATAAGTCACCCGAGTATTTCAGCTGCAATACAAAATTAAGAAATATCAGGACACATAATGAAAATGGTGGAATGAAACCAGCATTGCACTGACTTGTCTATGTTAAAAGGGGAAGGGGGGAGCTGAAGTGAAAGGTTTTATTTTTACTTAATTATTCTCAGTGCTCCCTGGAGACTCCTTCCAAAGCGTATTTTGTATTTGGACCTAAATGCAAGCAGGATTCAGCCTTGATCTTATTCCTTATGACAATAGGTTTCTTAAATTAGAAGTCCCACAACTGGAATGTTGACACCAGTGCTGGTTCCTCCAGCACCTCAGAGTCCCTCCTGTGCTATCAATCCATTAACCTGGGAAGCAGCGAGAGCAGGGGACCACAGACTGTTCAAAATCTAAAAATCCATCCACAAAACAATACTTACAGCATCTTTCATCCATTTCTATGTATGTGGAAATGGGAAGTCTCAAAATACATTTAAAAAAAATAGAAATCAACAAACCCACCTAACTTCAAGGTATTCCGAAATTATAACATATTAATTGAGTGAGCATCCACCTGTGATACGATTTAAGAGTCTCCTACTGCAGCATTTCACACGTATTCAATCCACCTTCTGGTTACAGCGTGCAAGTTTATGTATGCTATGTAGAAGGAACAGCAGAGCTGGTTAAAGATTTTCTCTTGCTTCACATACTCTGCAAGCTTCTCATTAACTCATACATGACTTTAATCAGCGCTGAAGCACACACTTCCTTCAGCATGCAGCAGGACTGAGCTGGGGAAAAAAAATCCTCCATAAAATATTATTGTAACCATGAATTAATAAAGAGAAGGGCAACGTTTTCCTAAAGTGGCTGCCGATTCTCATCTCTAAAGGGTTAAACAGACCTTCGCTGATCCAGAAGAGGTAATAAAATAGAACTTTAAGGACAAAAATGGAGCACTTCAAGAGATTATTATGAAGAGCCACATTCAAGAAGACAAAACCTTATTCTTAAAGCACAGATGCTTCTGAAACAAGAGATCGCACGTTTTTAACAGCACACTGCCAAGCGCTTATAATGAATAAGCAAAACGACGGGAATCAGGGTGTTTTTTTTCCTTTTTCCTTGGAGCTCAGAGGGAAGGGGCATTCATGGATGTGGTAGCAGAGCCAGCTCCGCACTTCTGCAGGGCTGTGGACCTGGTGCTGGTCGGTGTGTGGGGGGAGAAAACAGAGTAAAACCTGAGAAAAACCCATCAGAGCTCCTGTCCTCCCCTTCCAGCGTTAATGGGAGGGATACGAGTCCATGGGAGCTGCAGTGGGGGATGGTGCTGGCGGAGGGGGTGGGGAGAACCGAGCGAGGCCTTACAACCATCAGCAGCTCTTGTTCTTGTTCCTTTCAGCCTTAGCAGGAGGATGTGAAGCTCATGGAGCCGGCAGCGGGATGGGGCGGGGGGGGGAAGCAGCGCAGGATCATAGTTTAGCTTTTGTCCTCTCTCCGCAGGGTTAATAGGAGGACACGAGTGTCACCGGGACAAGGGCAGGGCCAGGGGGGGCACGGCGGGGACCGCAGCTCCCCGCAGGGCTCCCGGCAGCGTGTGCTGGGATTTGTGGGGTCCTGTGCGAAGTCACAACACCCGCGGGCGAGGCGTGTGGGGGGGGAACACGGGGCAAACTTCCCTCAACGTGGCGGCTCCGCTTATCCAGCACGGCGAGCCCGGGGTGCCCCGCGGGGTGGGGCGAGCCCCGGCCTTATCTGTGGGGCGCAGGGAGCGCGGCTCCGCGGCCGCGGGCAGGGAGGCAGCGAGGGAGGGAGAGCCCAGGTGCGCTGACAGAGGGAAGGGGGGCACAGGCGGCCCCGCGGCCGCTCTGAGGACGCTCCCTGCCCGCAGCGGGAGCGCGGGGCTGAGGCGCGATCCCGGCCCCAAAACAGGGGAAAGTTTCCCCAAACTTTAGCGCGGGGGTCCCGTCCCCCCTCAGCGAACCCCTCACGGGGCCCCCCCTCAGCGGCTGTTCCCGCCCCCGCCGCAGGGGGAGGGGGGCGCTGTTCCCGGCTCCGCGCCGCGTTTTCCCGCTCACCCCCCGCTCCCCGCGCCTCCTCACTCCTCCGCGCCTCCGGATCCCTCCGCCGCAGCCGGCGCTGGGGCTTTTTCACCTCCCCAACCCCCACCGCTTCATCCCGATTATCCCGCCCGAAGCTGCGGGGAGGATGCGGCGAGAGAAACACTTCTCCCACCCTGTTCCTGTAGCTGGGTCCCGGCTACGTGGACCGCGGGACGGAGCCTTTTGCTGAGTGAGGGAGAAGAGGCTGTTGGGACTACTTGGCGTTCCTGCCACGGCCTCGGCGGAAGGAGCGCGCTTGATCGAGCGGCTGTGCGGTACTGCGGCTCTCCTCAGCGCTTCCTGGAAACTCCCGCTTAGGAGCGAGGGGGGGCGGGAGCGAAAGAGTCCCAGGCCGGGAATGGGAAGGGGGGGCAGGGCACAGCCCCCTCCCCGTGCCCGGACGCCCCCCGAACCCGCTGACACCCCTCAGACCGATACTTACCCCCTCTTCCTGTTCAGATGGAACAGGGAGAAGTAAGGGATAAACTCCCTCGTAACCGCCGTGAGGGGTGGTGGGGGCTGAACTGTTTTCCCCCTCATAATCTGGAGGGTGAAAGGACAGACTCCCCTTTTCCACTCACAACCTGGGGTCTGGAAGAGCAGACTCCCCCTTTTCCCCCTCACAACCTGGGGTCTGGAAGAGCAGACTCCCCCTTTCCCCTCACAACCAGGGGTCTGGAAGAGCAGACTCCCCCTTTCCCCTCACAACCTGGGGTCTGGAAGAGCAGACTCCCCCTTTTCCCCCTCACAACCTGGGGTCTGGAAGAGCAGACTCCCCCTTTCCCCTCACAACCTGGGGTCTGGAAGAGCAGACTCCCCCTTTCCCTTCACAGCCTGGGGTCTGGAAGAGCAGACTCCCCTTTTCCCCCTCACAACCTGGGGTCTGGAAGAGCAGACTGCCCCTTTCCCCTCACAACCTGGGGTCTGGAAGAGCAGACTCCCCCTTTCCCCTCACAACCTGGGGTCTGGAAGAGCAGACTCCCCTTTTCCCCCTCACAACCTGGGGTCTGGAAGAGCAGACTCCCCCTTTCCCCTCACAACCTGGGGTCTGGAAGAGCAGACTCCCCTTTTCCCCTCACAGCCTGGGGTCTGGAAGAGCAGACTCCCCCTTTCCCCTCACAACATGGGGTCTGGAAGAGCAGACTCGCCCCTTTCCCCTCACATCCCGGGGTGTGGAGGAAAGACCCCCATTTTTTTCCTCACAAGCTGGGAGCAGCGCCTCTCTACCCCCAAAACTGAGCGCTGGGGAGCGGGGGAACGCAACGGCGTGGGGGAAAAGAGAGCCCGGCATGGCCAGGGGACAGGGGGAAGTGATCCCCCAAAAAGAGCCCCTTTTCCCCCGAGTTCTTGGGGATGGGGGCGATCTCTGGATCCGGGGGCCTGGGAGCGGGCTGAGGTGGCGCGGGGGAGGGGAGGCCGGGCTGGTAAATGCAAAACGCCGGTACAGAAGCGTTTTAGCACAATCGGGCTGGAAAGCTCCGACTGCAACGGGCTGAGAAAAAAAAAAAAAAAAAAAAAAAAAAAAAAAAAAAAAAAAAAAAAAGGAAAACGTGAAAAGGCTCCTTTGCTGCCCTCTGCCTGCCGAGGCTGCGGGGGAGCCCGGCCGCCTCCGAGGTCCGAGGCTGGCGAAGGGCTGACATTGCCGGAGTGAAAAAACGGAGGAATCCGGGCCAATTCGCGTACCTGTGGTGCTTCCACGGAATCACTTAGGTTGGAAAAGACCTCCGAGATCACCGAGTCCAACTCTTCCTGGCTCTGGATGCACTGAGTTATCCTTTTTCCCACGTGTGGACGTACTCCTGTTCACCTCACTTCTAGACAACTTAAGTAAAGGTAAAACTCCTTCCCGTTAGACTAGGCTGAAAAATATCTCCAAGCCCAAGAGGGTTTTGGGGTCTGCACTTCAATACTTGAATTATTTAATGACACAACAGTTCAAATGCCTAACACATGTAAGCCACAGAAAAGAAAAAAAAAAAAGAAAAAAAGTGGAAAAAACAGGAGGGTAGAGCGAGTGTGCTGATAAATGCCTGTGATACACAAACACGGGCAGTAAATACCGTGTGGTTCATTAGATACGGGCTGGGGTGATCCTGCCCTGCAGTTAAAGGCCTCTCACTTCCTCTGCCTTCTCCAGATCGGTGCCTTGTACCAGCTCTTGTCCAGCTCTGCTGGTTTCCAGTTTGCCACCCTTTAAATGTGGAGCTGTTGATCCTTTCTGGTGTTACAATGCAACTCTTTGATGCCCAAAGCCCCTACCTCTACTGAATCCACAAGTTTCGGGGATGCTGGGACTACACAGGAAAGGCAGGCAACATGTAATGATATTATGTGGAAGAGAAAGGTCCATTAGAACACGGAGATACCCGTAAATCCTGTTAGCAGCCAAGTATTTCCATAGAAATTTCCTGATTTTAGATGCCCAGCACCTGTCCTATCCATTTCCTTAACACCATTCCTAAATCCCTATGTGGCTTCATTTACAAACCTAAACCCCAAATGTAAATTGAGGGGGGAGCATCTCTTTGAACTCCTGTCTCCTTGGGTTTTAGCTCTAAATTCCATAGTTCAGGGTCTACTGGAAAGGGCAACCTCCAGCTCTTGGACCAGGAATCATCTCTTGGCATTAGACTCCTCCAACACTGCTCAGTTAAAGATGAGCTGTGTTAAAATCTTTTAGTTATGTGCTCTTTGTTGAACTTTTATTCCTTTGCTCTTTGTACCCCAGTCAGTGCAGAACAGCTTGTAAATGCATGGATTTATTCTGTCAGCCTCACACTGCTTCCCTTAAATATCAAAATATTAAAACACAAAAGCTCCCCGATTACTCATCAGCAGATCAGTGACTTTACACACAGGCAGCTTTCTCTGGAGTAAATTAAAACAACTCCTTCAAAAAATTTGAGCTGAGATGGATTGTTTCCAGATTCCCAGAAACTGTGAGGGACAATGTGCTCAACACCAGGATCCTCAGAGCGGCTGCAAAAGGTAAAGATACATCTTGGGTCCTGCAATTAAGTCCAAATTAATTATTCTGGATTCATTTTGTTCAGTTAATGATGTTAATTGCCTGCCTGGCATACTGTTTAGAATTTGGAGCCATTTAATGACTGCTACATAAAGATTTTGCAGTTGGGAGTGATTTTTTGATAACAGATCCAATAGAAATCCCTGTCCGGCCTCCCAGTTGTGTTGGCTCCCCAGTGCCAGGTGGAAGGGCAGTGCTGCTTGGTTTGCAGTTGTGCTTTAAGTGATTACTAGATCCAGGGCAGTATTTATACCTGCCTTTTTAACATTCTGGCTGACAACATTTGGTGTTTTTGAAGTTATTCAAGTAACTCAATCCTAAGCAGACATTCTACTGAATCCAGAAGAGTAGAATCCAGTAAAAAGGTGTTAGTTTTATGAAGCTGAGCACATTTTAACCAGGGAAAGCTGTGTTTATGGGCCCAGAGTACTTGGGACTCGCTGCATTTGAAGCAGTGTCACTGAAATATCACTGAAAGGCAGTGCAGGAGACCCTGCTTTTCGGCTTCCCAGCCTTCTGCCAGGTCTCTGGCAGAGCATGAGGGAAGTTTACAGGAGTTTCCTAAATGGGAAGGGAATGGAAAATAATTTAAACAGTATAGTTGTGAATCAGAGGCAGAGGAAACGTAGTCATGTGGAGGGAATCCCTCTGTTAAGGAGAGAATCCCTCCTGTGCCTCTGTGCTCAAGTGGAAGCCCCAGCAACGCTGCTGCCCAGTCACAGCTCCCACACAGTGAGCTGGAGATTCCAGGGAGATTATCCAGCCAAAGCAAACACGCTGGAGGAGTCAGGCAGGTGCTTTTGGAGGAGGAGGGTGTTTCAAACACACTCCTCAGCCCTCCGCATGACCTGTCTGGCATCTGGCAAGGCTGAGTTAGTCCTAAGGCCAAAGGAGTAAAATGCAGGTAAAAGATAGAGGTGTCTCCTCTCCATGGCTGCCACAGAGAGAGAGCACAAGACAGCAATGAAATTTCCAAGGCATTGTGCTCATTTTTCATCAAACGCCCATTAGTAAAATTGTTTTCTTTGCTTTTGACAAATCAGTTCAAGCCCACACACATCCTGCAGGATACATTACACTGGGGGCTTGAGCCTCTTTCATTTCTCAAACAGCTCTGTCACCCTGTTAGTGATCGTCTACCAAAGCACTCCATTGCACATCCCTCATGACACAATAATTCCTAATATTTATACCCTTTTTAATGAATGGAAGATGCATTGATGTAGAAGCCAGATACAGCATAAATATCAACAGAAGTGGCTGAACTTGATTCACATTTTCTGGTGCTGTGCCCTCTTACAAATCTTTTTGCTGTTCTCCTGGCCTCAACAGATTTAGAATGGTATTTCAAAGACCACTGATGACACCATTCAGTAGCTGGCAAGACAAAGAATTCATGGATGGAGTTAATAAGGGAGATAAAAGCAGTCTGTGCCCCAAACCCAACATTTTCACAGTGCACGTGGGCTGGTTGTGTGAGCCAGATGCAGAGAGCTCCAGGGATGCTACGCCGCAATCCTACAACCCTAATTCTTGCGCATTTAAGGCTGTATCTGATTAGGCATTTCTGTATTTTCTGAGTATGTAATTATCTAGCACAGTACGTGCGAGTCATGGAGTAAACCCAGTTGGGAGTGGAGCACTGGGAAGGGGAGAAAAGGTCTGTACGTGGGTGGGTGGGTTTGTCCCTGTCGGTGATTGCAGCAGCCTGGGAATACAGTGTGGAAAAAAGCCTTTCCTGGAAAGAAACTGAGGTGAAATCCCCTCACTGTGCTGCGAGCAGTTATCACTTCCCTGTAGACCACGAATGAGGTGATAACTAGATCCCAGGTCCTTGTAGGATCCTCATTAGGAAGAAATTCCTTACTCAGAAGGTGGTGAGGCCCTGGCACAGAGTGCCCAGAGCAGCTGTGGCTGCCCCTGGATCCCTGGAAGTGTCCAAGGCCAGGCTGGTCGGGGCTTGGAGCAGCCTGGGACAGTGGAAGATGTCCCTGCCATGGCAGGGGGTGGGATGGGATGGGCTTTAAGGTCCCTTCCCACCCAAAGCACTCTGTGGTTCTGGTGGTCTGTGATCCAGAGCACACCCTTGGGTACCGTCCCAAGCAGGTGACAGTTGAAGAAACAGAAGTTTCAGGCTTCTCAGAGTTGAAGAATTAAGGAAATCCAAGTGTCCTTGCTGTAAATGCAAGGTAAATTATTCATATTCTCTCTCTCCCCCCTCTTTCCTCCCTCTAGTTCAGTTTTTCTTTTCATGCTTTAATCGTTTTGACACCAAGCTGTACAAAAGTAATTTAAAATTAACATGACTGACACTCGGTAGATAGCAGGACCCAGTGCAGGGCTCCACCTTCTACTGGGAACTGCGGAGAGGGCCTCTGGATTGGCTGCAGGACCTGAGGCAGCTAATGGGGACTAAGGAAAAACATGGCAAACAATTAATTTGCTAATTTAGTTTTCTGTTTAATTTGAGACCAGAAAATTGTCAGGCACTCATCAGCCCACAAGCAAGGCTGAGTGGACTCAGGGCAGTGCTGAGCTATTGGCAGCAAGGAGGGGATGTGTTTGATTAGCCAGCAAAGCAATTTCTTCTGTGGTACCGATGGCATTTCACAGCGTGTTTGAGCTCTGAGGTTCTATGGTGTGGCTTTTGTGTCACCTCTCCCCAGCTCGGTGCATTTTGCACATCTGACACTGGGAAGGAGGTGATGTGGACGTGTGTGCTGCAGGACAGCTGGGAAAAGTTGTCACCTCAAACACAGAACGTGCCATAGCCTGTCACTAACCCGGTACTGCCACACGGTGCCTCGGTCAGCCGGGATGCTGACAGGGATAACTGTGCACCGTGAGCATAATGGACCTGGATCGGGACTAATGTCCTTTGATGGGGAAAGAAATGCTCTAATTTGATTTCCTCCCTTCAGCTGCCGAGTGTGTAATTTCAGATCTGTGCAGAGCAGGCCCTTTACGCTTGGGTTTGAGCCTTTTTTTGATTGATTAAATTGAATTGTATCTATTTATTTCACGCATCCAATTCAGGATTTCACTAGTGGGTCGTCAGAGCGAGAACGTGCACATTTATCGGGAGTGAGAACTCACCACAGCCCGCAATTTCCTCTGATGCCTTTGCCGGGATTTGGTGCTGTGGGGGCGAGTGGGTGTGCGAGGAGCTGGGAACGTGTGAAATCGAGGAGCTGGTTGCCAGCAGAGGGAGCGTGGGGCAGGGCCAGGTTCAGCGGGGAGTCAGGAGGCTGGAAACGGGACCGGCTCCCCAGGAAACATCGCACAGCTCTCTGATAAAATATCCCGAGACTGTTGGAAGATAGCACGATTTGTTTCCTTAATCCAAATGAACCGAGAGATGGGATCTCGTTTGCAAATCTGGGACCTTCTTGGCCTCCCTAATTCACAGATTCGCTCTTCCCGGCTAAGTGATGCTCCCGGGAAGCCCAAGTCACTAGATGGTACTGTTGCTGTTCAATATTGACGCCTCCGCGGGCCAGCTCCTTGGGAAACTCGCGTTTCTGTCGGGAGGGAGGGACGGCTGTGTAGTTTGTGAGGGAGACGTGAGCGAGGAGCCGAGAAGTAGGTCAGAGCTGCTTCCTGGGATTGGGCTGTGGGAGGGGGAGCGGAGGGGTGGCAGAGATTTTGTCAGGGCTGGTTTGCTTTGGGGTTTGCTGCCCGGAGGGGCACAGGGTCAGGCCCTCACGTAAACTCTGGAAAAGCTGGGTTTTGGTCAGCCTCGCTCGTGGTTAAGCCCCAGCAGAAGGATGAGCCCTTTGTGGCCACAGCCTGGGGAAGTTTTGTCACTCTCTGACCTCAGGGCACACCGAGTCACCTCCTGGCAGGAGGCAACACAGCAAATCATAGAATCCTAGAAAGGCTGATTTGGCTTGGAAGGAACTAAAGCTCATCTTGTTCTACTCCCTGCCATGGGCAGAGACACCTTCCACTGTCCCAGGTTGCTTTAAGCCCTGTCCACCCTGGCCTTGGACAATTCCACGGATCTCCAGCTCTCCCCTAAAAGCCAACCCACAGCGAGAGACTGGTCACACAAATTCCTGGAGCACTCTGAAATCCCCCCAAGCTTTCCAATGACATCATTGCCAGGTCCCATCCCCGTTAGGAGGTCAGCAAGCTCTCCCTGGCCAGGGTAACAAACAGGTTATTGTGCTCTGTGCTGCAAACAAGCCCCGGCCCTCCCGGCTCCAGCCCCAGCGGAGAGCGGAGGAGCTGCTGCCTGCCCGGCCTGCGCTCGGGTTTCTGTTAGAGGAGAAAGTCAGGCCAATTAAATCAGGCAGCATTGAATCTCTAATTGACATAAATGAGACAGACAGACAGCTGGGAAGACTGGGAGGAGGGGAGGGGAAGGGGAGCAGGTGCCCTGGATGAGAAAGAGATGGAAATACACCCTAATAGTACCACAGCTTTCCTTATTCTGTGTGTTTACATTAGCCAGCAACATCATGGAAAGTGTCTGAGCCCCTGCTGGAGAGAAATTAGTAAAATAAACACAAGTTGCAACCATTATGGAGTTGATTAGAATGTTCCTAAAAATCTCCAAACAAACCCAAAGGAAAAAATCACCCTCAAAAAGACGTTTGAATTTGTGTAGTTAAATTAAGAAATCGGGTTTTTCCCATGCAGTTTGAACATGAAGCCTTGCAGCTGAACAATTACAAAATCATTTAAAATCATATTTGTTTAATTTTCCACATCTGAGCAGTGCTTACCCAGGTATTTCCCCCTCTCTTTTGACCAGGGAGTGCACTTTTGTCTTTAACAGACCTTTTAAGCACTAATTTATACAGAAATAAGTTATTTAAATTCATACATTTCAGAAGGATGAGGCACAAAGAGGAGGAACTCGCCCAGGTCCCATCCGGCACTGCAGAAGGAACCAGAATTACCAGCCCTCGCTCTGCCTCGCCCAGGGTGTGCCCTGATGGAAACAAACTGTCCGACATTTTCTCCAAACACACCTCTGCTGCTGCACAGGTGAGAAGCGAAAGTGGGAAAGCATTCCCAAGTGGATGCAGGTAACAAGGAGGGGGGAAATACAGTTTTGTGCTGCTGGTGAATCCTCCAGTAGCACGACAGAACAGCAATTTGGAATAATCTCTTACAAACCAACCCATATCTTAGTTTTAAAATAATCAAGATTTGCACATTGTGGTGTAAGAACCAGAAATGTTTTTCATTTACATTTCCAGAAACTTTTGAGATCTCTTTCCGAATATTTCAACACATTCTCCTTCCCCATTTTCCCAGCTGGGATAATTTTTTGCCAGCACAGGCAATTCTTCTCGGTATCCATGGGAATTGCCTCCATAATTAGACGTGCACCCAGTGCACAGATCAGAGCGCTCCAACCCAGCAGCTGGAACTAGGAGGCAGGTCTGATTAAATCTGCTCTGCCACGAGGAGAAAAGCCAGCTTTAATGAAACATCACAGGACTCCCTACCCTGTCTTTAAACAGGGCAGGAAAAGGGACTCCGGGATTACTTTGAGAGTGACTGCTTGTGGTGTGCTCACAATTCACAGAGCAGAAAGCGAGCACTGAGTGATCCAGGGCCTTGAAACTGGGGATCTGTCTCATTAAAAAGGGGCTGATTGCCAGCAGCTTATTAAAGGGGCTCACAGTCTGCCTTCAGAACGGCGGTGAAGGTTGGAGGGGTCAGCAGGTGCAGATGGAGGTTTTCTCCTTGATAGTTTCTTCTAAAGCCAGTAAGATCAGGGTCTGCTTGTAGAGGAACAGCTTCTCTGGGTTCCCTGCCCTGCCCATCAGTGATTGATTGTGTGGATCCACCAAAAGACACAGAGCCACCTAAAGCTCTTTTTTTATTGAATCCCACAAGGATTTGGGTGGGAAGGACCTTAAAGCCCACTCAGTCCCACCTCCTGCCATGGGCAGGGACACCTGCCACCATCCCAGGCTGATCCAAACCCTGTCCAACCTGGCCATGGACACCTCCAGGGATGGGGCAGCCACATCTGCTCTGGACAATTTTCATGGAAAGTAAATGATTTCTATTCCTGCACACCCAGTTCTGCAGGTACAATGTGCTCTTCAGGAGAGGGAGCTGGTGAAAGAGGCAGATGGTCGGATAGAAATTATTAATCCCATACACAAGTTCTTTATCTTTAGTTGCTGCCTCCATTTGGTGTCACAAACCCCACGACTCCTGGGGGCTTCCCCTTTTAAGAAACAGAGCTGGGAGTTGGGGTGGAGCAGACGTTAAAATTCCAAGTGGTTTGGTGGGTGGGAAAAAAGCGACTTTTAACAAATACGCCAGGGCTGGGGGATCAAACAGGGCTCTGGTCTAGACAGAACCGCACTCCCCGCCTGCCTCAGAAGTTCATAGCACACCAGCTGACAGAATTTAGCATCTCGTTTCCCTAACATGATTAAAATGCAGCTCCGTGTCCTGGGGTACTGACAGCCCCTCAGATCTCTCTGCATTCCAAGCCACGTTTCCATTTCCACTGCTGGAGTCGCTCCCTTTGGAAACGCGGCCCTGCGGACGAGCGGCGCTCGCGGATCCCAGCAATGCAGCTTGCTTTAGCTGGGGTTTGAACTCAGCCCTTCCTGCAATTCTATGATTTGAATATCATTTTTACAGCCCTTGCAAGTAGCAGATGAATGAGAGATTCCTGGCTTTGAGTCAAAAGCTGCGGTAATTAAATGTTTATAAAACACTTTAAGCATGCGAAGTGCTGTTGTAGACAAGGAACCAACAGATCTGGCAGATTGGAGCCGGATTTTAAGGCATACCAGCAAACAGAGCCCATTTCCCCGACTACATCTCTCTTTTAGAGCTGCTAGCAGAGGGTTATGGAGGCCATCACCAGGTTCCTTTTATTATAACCAGAGTAAGTGAAATCAGAATCACTTTCTTTCATATGAATATGTGTAATTCAGAAGTTTTCCCCTCTGTAAGAACTCGCCAAGCAAAGGGTCAGCTTGCTGTTCAGCTCAGGAAGGAACTACCCCGTGGGAAACAGAATTGCTGCTACTTCTGATCTCTCACATAAAACTGGAGAGCTTCCACCTGTTACAGGTTTCTAACACCATCTGCTGTTTAAAAGGAAGATGGCATTGGAGCTCAGCAGCACTGAGAGCTTGTTTGATGAACCAGGCGCGACACCAGCAAATCTGGAATGTTTCTGTAATTGCCACAATTCTTTTTTTTTTTTTTTTCTTATTTCAAGCCCTGAACATATTTTGACTTGATCTTCATTATGAAGTGAATTATTTCTTTGCTAGAGGAAGAAGAATCCCAGTGAGCAGCAGCCGAATGTCAGGTCCACAACACTTCAGTTTTCATTCCCAGCCATGAGGCTGTCGTTTCAGCACCAACACAAATTTCAAGCAGTGTCACTCTCTCCAAAGCTTGGCCCAAAGAACTGACTTAAAAATGTTTTCATAAGAGAGAACCATGGTCGCCCTGGGGTATGAGGAGCTCAAAGCAAATAATTCTTCCCATTAAAAATAAAAATATTGACCTTTTTCTGGCTCACACTGATGCCTGTGGGACAGAATAAACACTCTAACCAAGGATTCTTCTGCTGCTTCCTAATTGAAAGAGATACAAACTTTTGTCCCAGGAAAAACAACAGAACCCAGGAGCTCATTACACGTTTAAATTGAAGGGCTCACAACTACTGCTCTTAGTTTTGTTTGCAGATATTTATAATAACAATTTTTTCTACAACAAAAGGACTTTTCTCCAAAGGGGTCCTTGGCCATTCACCCTGAGACAAGCAGGGGTTTAGATAAAAACCACCCAAAACCTCAAAATCTAACACCAATCAGCGGTTGCAGCACTGGGATTCTTCTCCAGTGTGATCCCATCAGCCCAGTTACAGCATCACCCCCACCTCTCGCATTTCTCACCCCTCCACACATCATTTAAAGTCAGTGGCTCCTTTTGTGAGCAGCCGGCTCCTCACCCCGGCACTTTCCCTGCACTTCGACAAAAGAGACCTTTTACATGTCAATTTATTTTCAGACAAGCATATCTGAAAGGGAGTTTCCCTCCGGAGTCGAATTAGTATTAATGGCAGGTGTTCAGTGGCACACAAAGGGAGGGAGGCTGAGCCGAGGCACTAAGACAGCTTGATGTTTTAATAACCAGAGGCAAGGAATGGAGTGGCAGCGGACCTGCGGCTTCCCCGGCGTGAGTGAAGGTTTTATTCAGAGCCCCCATGTACTGCCGAAAGAAGACCTTGAAATATTTTAAATGTTTTCTTTGCCTTGAAAGAGGGATTAAATTGTTGAATATTCCATGAAAGCGCAGCATCCACCCCACATCCCGTGGAACTCACTCGCAGTCACCGAGTACTTCCGAAGCCTCCCGCGGCATTGGGAAGCGGCCGTGGCCACCACGAGGAGGTGGTGGCACCCAGGAGGCCTCCAGCTGCACGGTTCACCATCCACCAGTGCCTAGAGATGCTGAAAAAAGAATTACATGGATTAACTCAGAGGTGGGAATCAGAGAGGCATTTGCATTAAAGTTTAAAAAGTTAAAACCACAGATCAGTTGCTCAGTGAAGTTTCACTATGAAAAAGAAATAGAAGATGATTGCTGGGAAAGCTACTGGCCTTCAGTTTTAAACTGAATCTTGATGGGAATATTTCCCAGGCCAAAAGACATTTATTGATGTCCTGGTGAATTTGACAGAGGTCAGCAAGGGAAAGGCACAGCTACACATGGGAAAGAAGAGAAACATCTTCTCAGCTGGGTGAGCCCCTGCAACAGAAAAATGGCTGATTTATGCCCCAAAATAGGAAAATTTAACCTGTGTTATACAGAAACAGTATTATATAGAGCTGTTCAACATTATTTTCATGCTCCTTGACTGTGGATCAATATGTTTTTTCTGCAGAGGTTATTTCCAGGTAGACTCAGCAGTTTGAGGCTGGATTCCGGGATTTCTGCTCCCTTGAGCTTTCATTCAGACCTATTCAGGACAAAAGCTTAAAGATCAAATCCACCATTAAATACCTGAACTAACAGAAATAGCTTTCCTTGTAAAGATGTCCTTATGTATGGAAGTTAAATCAATTTTTGCCTCTTTTAAAACCAAGACAATTTGTGATATACTCTGTATCCTCTTTCTCCCAAGTTACAGCTGAACGACTCCAAACTCCTGCAAGAGCAAATCACTTGGTCTCTCACCCCCCCAGTAGGCATTAGATACCCAACTTTCACCTCAAATAATGCAATTTCAGTTAATATGACAACAGTACTTTGGCAAAGGTCAGGACAAAAGTGGAAAAGGAAGGAGAGAGCCCAACCCGTCACAAACACAGCTCTGATATACAGAAAATTGACAAGTCCAATTTTATTGAGCACTGCAATTAAAAAAGTAACAGCACTTGGTTGATCTGGAACTAAAAATCAAGGCTTATTTTACTTATGGATAACTCAGAATAACATGGTTAAAAGCCCCCTGGAGAGGAAGGTGTAGCCCTTCTTGTTCTCTCTGTTCTCCAAGGGGATGAGGTTTTCAGAAGCTCCAGCTGCATCAAGCACAAAGTTCTTCAGATAGGAGACCCGAGGGTGGCAGAGGGGTTTGATGCTCCTGGTTTTGGGGTCTGACACCCCAGGTATCATCTCGTGGCCAGGCAGAACCTGCAGCAGCTGAAGGCTGCTCTCCCCCTGCCCACACTGATCTGCACCTGCTTGTCCCCACACCCCTGAGTTGTCCCCAACTGGCCTCACACCAGCACATCACAGGGAGGATTCAGCAAGGGCTGTAATGTTTTTCCTGACTGATGTTTGAAAACATTAGCAGTCTCATACAAATAACCAGTTATCCCCCAAACCAGGACAAGTATTTGGTTTAAGACCCCCTAAACCCCAGGGTTTAAGAGCACTGAACCCCACCCACCCATAGTGGGTTGGCATCCAACCCATCCACCACCCCAGACCTTCCCTTGAAATACAATGTAGGAAATATTCTGAAAATCTGTGGAGGTTCCTGCAACACCCAAAGGGACTGAGCCCAGCTGCAGAAAAAAATTATTATTGCATTGGTTGCAGGTTGCACCTACCATTGCACAGCACTGGCACACTGTGGAGGTGTAGGGAACATCATGCCACAAGTATTTTTAAGGAAGGCATTTTGGGTGGTGAAGTCTCTCCCTCCCCAAATCTCAGCAAAATATTAAATTCCTGTCTGCTGGGGTTGGTGGCAATACCAGTAAGATCCACTGTGGACTGGGGCTGGCCTCCTCTCAGAAGGACTGGACACTCAGGCTGCACTTGGAATACAGAGAGAAAGAAATTCAGCTATTTCAGCTTCTCACTGGCTGCTCACAGGACCTACTTGGATGAGGGTACAGGAGAAGAGAACTGTGCATCTCACATAATTATTTTTATGGAATTCTCCATTTTAGAGCCAGCTAGGACTGAACAAAAAACCAAGTTTCCTCTCTTGTGACATGATCAGCTAAAAGTAGCAGAAGTTGACATGAGAACCTTTGCTTGCTCCAGTCACATCCTTGAGCTCTGTTTGCAGCCCTTGTAGCAATCCTGCTGCTCCCAGGAACTGCCACCATGGAACCATGGAGCTCTGGCAGTTCCTTGCAGGTCAGACTGGGGTGGCTATTTATTCCTAGCAGTTTGTCTCCAAGTGTTGGTTTCTACAAGCACAGAAGTGTCCTGAGTAAGAATTTCCCATTCCTGTTGGTTCTTGCCTCATTCCAGGACTGGTTCTGGTCACCTCCCACTGAGAGAAGGTAGCACGAGAGGCTGCCCTAAGCAGCACTGCTGGCTTTCAGGGCCTGGTAAAAAGCTGTGTAGCTTTTACAGAAGGCAGCCAAGGAGCACTGTCCCTGCAGAGCACGGAGGAACAACCTGGGAAGGGTGGAGATGCCCGGGGAACGCCGGGGGTCGCTGGTTCTGCAGCTCACAGTCAGTCACAGGACAGGCCCTGAATGACACATTTATTGTACAAGTCAGAAAGAAACCCTGAGTCACGGCTGGAGAACAAAGTTAAATTAAAAAATAAAGGTTTCAGATGTTCAGAGGTTCCTGCTGAGGGGAAGGAAAACCCCACATAGTAAAAGCAGCAGCCAGAGCCAGCCCAAAGGTTTGCCAGGGAGGAGGTTCTGTCGTCACCCTCCCTGCACAGGTGACAAACTCGGCAGTGATGGGAGAGCATGGAGATAGGAGAGCAGAGGGAAGGAATGAGCCAGATCTAGGAGGTGTCCTGGCCTGCTGAGCATCTGCAGGAGGGCTTGGAAAAAACGTGGTGGGTTTTGTTCAGAGATCTGAGCTGCTGGCTGGGCTGGGGGAGCACGGGAGAGAGGGAGAACAGAGGCTGCAAAATCCACTTTACATGGAACAAACACACAGGACTTAGAAGGGAGGGAGGTCCTTCATGGACACGAGTGCTGCTGGCTGGGAGGCTGCAGGGCTGGCTTTGGGAAATGCATCCAAAGGTTTGAGGGAGGAAAAGCCCCAAAGCCTAAACCCCAAGTGTGACACAGTCTTCCAGCTGCTGTGGAGCTGGAGAGCATCAGTTCCAAGAAATGCTGTAGTAACAACAAATACCTGGTCCTACACAGGGAAGGGTGAATCAGAGCTGCTTTTTAGTGCCACTTGACATCAGTTATACATTCTAGTTCTCATATACACAGATGGATTTCTTTATAAATCGACAATTTACACATCAAAAAAGTTTTACAGTGAAGTTCTTCAGCAAAGATCAGTCCACATGAGGAGGAGCCAGTCTTTCAGGAGCAGGAAGGCACTTGGCCTCTTGAGAGCAAGTTCCCAGGGGAGCCCCTGTGCAGACCCTGCCCGTCCTCTGTCCCCCTCTTCCGTAGGTGTGCAAAATCTGGGCTGTTCCTGCGCTGTGGGGCCTCACAGGGTGGTGGAGGGGAGCTTCTTCACCCGCCTCTGTGCCAGGATGGAGGATTCAATGGGCTTCAGCTGAGGGCTTGGCTTGGAGCTGTTCAGCGCCGAGTACGTGGCAGCCATGGCGCCCTGGAGAGGCGCAGGAGAACTACTTCAGACTCATGGTTTACAAGATGGGACCAGAGCAGCCACATCCACAAACAAAGCCAGAAGCATCTTTCTTGTTTCATTAAAGAATCTCCCCTTTCTTTCCTCCCCAAAACCCCTGCTTGTACTGCCTGCCCTGGCTCACACCTCTCCAAACTTCCCTCCTGCTTTCCCACTCCAGATTTTGTACCTTTACAAGCTGAATGTCCTGGTGATTGAGCTGGCTCTGGGGTAAACTGTCCTTCTGGGTTATCCAAGGATGCTGCAGGACCTGCTTGGCTGTGAGACGCTGGTGAGGATCTACGTGGAGCATCTTTGATACCAGATCCTACAGGCATCATTTGGAAAGTCAGACTTTAGAAGATTTCATAATTTAAATGCAAAAAACCCCACTTGTGTACGCCCCCAGATTAGGATTTAAATGCAGAGGCCAAGTTTAAAGTGCCCAGGCATCAATGTCTTTTTGTATGAAATATGTTTTTGGCAGGCCTAGGGGGTAGAACACAGAGCAAACCCCACATGGGTCAAGCACGAGGTTGGTTTTCCATGCAAATATCACAGCCAGAGCTAAAACAAAGCTGCTGTGAGGAACTTGTGTAGGGTAGAAGCTGCAGTGCTGGTTTTCTTCTCTCTCTTGTGTGCTCCCTCCCCAACCCGCTCTATATTTGCCTCACAGCAACCCCAACCCCAACAAATATCAAACCCTACCTTGGCCATGTCAGAAATAGTGTCCCAATTGCCCCCACTGATGGAGAACTTCCCTCCTCCTATCCGTGTCAGGATCTCTTCTGGAGTGTCACTGGGACCATTTGCAAAGGGAGTGCAGCTGGGGAGAGAGGAGAGAGCCCTGGCTTACTGACCCAGGCAGGAGGAGAGGCACAGCTGTCCCCACAGAGCACATCTGGACAGGGGTCACAGCCCCAGCCACTGCCTTACCCTGCCAGCATCGTGTACAGCAGGACCCCCAGGCTCCAGATGTCACAGCCCTCATCGTAGCCTTGGCGTTTCAGGACCTGAACAAGCAAAGGGAAAAAAGTGTGTTTGCTTCCTGTCATTGAGCTCATTTCAGAAGAGGGGCTTGACCTGGGTGCAGTCCATATGCAAAGCTTCCAGAGCTGGACAGAACAGCAAAGTCTGGGACTAAAATATCAGGATTCAAAATGGATTCATTACTACAAGTGTTATTTCTGTAATTGCCTCTTCCAAGGCGGGATGGAGATGGGAACAGGGCAGACCCTGCCAGGTGGGAGCACAAGTTAGGGGAGGAACAAGGGGACTGCTGGAGGGTCTCAGGTCAGTAGGGTGCTCACCTCGGGTGCCACGAAGTTTGCTGTGTAACAGGGGGTCATGAGGAGCCCGTTCTCAGCCCTGAGCTGCTTGGCAAAGCCAAAGTCACAGATTCGGATGCTCTCAGGGTTCCCTGATTTATCCACGTAGAGGATATTGCTGGGCTTCAGGTCCCTGTGGACCACCTGTGGAGCCAAGAAAGGGCTGTGCTCATACCCCACAAAAATAAAGGTCTGAAAGCTGCCTGAGGTCACTCATCCCCTGCCCTCGCCCCACATCTGCTTTGCCAAGAGGGCAACACCAGCAAGAAATAATTGTCATGATGGGCAGTGTTACTCCTGGGAGGAGAGGGAGCACAGTGTAATGCCAGGGAGCTTCCAGGAAACCAGTCAATACCACACTCACCCCTTGGGAATGCAGATACTCCACTGTTTTACAGATCATGTGCAGGACTGAACTGGCTTCTCTCTCCGAGAAGAATTTCTGTCTGAGGATTTTATCCAGCAGCTCTCCTCCCCTCATGAGGTCGGTCACCAGGTACACGTACTTGCCATCATCGTACACCTGCCAAAGAAAACATGGGTGGGGTGACCAAAATGTGCTTCCACAGCTTCCTTTTTGTACTCCATCGCCAAGGAGCAGACAGGGATCAGCAGAGGTGGCTTTGGGGATGCTTCCCCACCCCAGAATCATGTAATATCCCAACCTGGAAGGGCGTCACAGGGATCACTGATCCAGCTCCTGGCCCTGCCCCAACAATCCCACCCTGGGCATCACTGGCAGTGCTGTCCAAGAGCTTCTGGAGCTCTGGCAGCCTCAGGGCTGTGCCCATTCCCTGGGGAGCCTGGGCAATGCCCAGCACCCTCTGGTGGGCATCTTCTGACAGAGAAACAGCAACACGTTGAGCTGGGTCGCTGGGCTGCCCCTGCTGGGGCTGAACTCTGCTCCCACCAGCCTGCCCTTCCTAAACCAAGGCATGGGGAAGTCTCCCAAGCCACACTCACATCTTTCAGGGTGATGATGTTTGGGTGCTGCCCGTACCGCAGCAGGATCTCAATCTCCTCAGAAGGGTCTCGCTTGCTCTTGTCAATCACCTGCAAGAGTAGGGACACACTGCAGCCACCCCAGATGGGGAAGGGGCCAGGACAAAGCACACGAGCTGAGTTTGGAGCCTTGCAGAGCTCCTGTACCATATCCACTCTGTTCCCTCATCTCTTTAGCTCTACAAATACTTAAGTCCCGGACCTTGACTGCATACTCCATGTTGGTGGCCTTGTGGATGCAGCGTTTGCAGACGGAGTAGGAGCCGACGCCGATGGCCTCCTTCACCACGTACCCGTCGCTGAACTGGACGTTCTTGCCGTGCAGCTGCTGCCAGGGCACACAGGACAGGTTCAGGGAAGGGTTTGTGCAACATGATGAGTTAATGCAGCACAGAGAGAGCTGTCAGACTGTCTGCTACATCTCACAGCTTCTCCTCCCGGCGGGGAGCGGGACGAGAGGAGAACAAGGCAGATATAGGTCAGTGGGCCAACGCTGCCTGCACCAAGCACGGTGCCTTTGCCTTTGGCTGCCCAACCCACAGGCATTACAGACCCCCTGCCAGCACACATCCACCTGGGGACAGGAAAGCCACAGCCCCACACTGCCCTGACAGCCTGTGCACAGTGTGGCAGTCAGTGGTGATGAAAGAACAGAAGGCAAGAACTCCAAAGAGAACTGCCTCAGGCTCCAGGTAGTGCAGAGGCCCTGCAGACCTGGAGCATCCCTGCACCTCCAAAGAGCTGTTCCTCTGCCCCATTGCTTACCTGCACAACTGAATGCAGGGCAGGCTGGGGAGGGTGGACTTTGCCATCCTCCATTAACCCGGTTGCCACGAAACTGAAGCCTCGGAAGAGCTGATGGGCCCCTGCACTCGGGGGCACACCTGGGGAATCTGCAGTGGGAGAGACAGCTCGAGAAGGGCCTGAGGAGCAGAAGCCTCCCCCTTGATCCCAGGAGCTACTGTAATTTATTTCAGACAGGATCCACACCAGCAGCACGGAGTTTACCCCTAACATCCCACAGAGAATCATGGAATTGTCCAGCTTGGGAAGGCTCTCTAAGATCAGTGAG
The DNA here is from genome assembly GCF_028018845.1 of Melospiza georgiana. Lineage (NCBI taxonomy): Eukaryota > Metazoa > Chordata > Aves > Passeriformes > Passerellidae > Melospiza > Melospiza georgiana. Next base: position 9,129,349 of record NC_080453.1, on the reverse strand, counting down.
TCCAACAATTCCCCCAGCACTGCCAATGTCCCCAAGTGCCACATTCACATGACTTTTAAACCCCTGCAGGGATGGTGACTCCACCACTGCCCTGGGCAGCCTGTGCCAGGGACTGACAACCCTTTTGGGACAAGAAATTTCCCTGATATCCAACCTAAACCTTCCCTGTGCAGAAACCTTATCCTGCTGGTGCTGGATACTCCCTGGTGTGAAGTCACAGAGTGACATCTCACAGGAAAGCTGGGCTTTGCCTCAAGTCATACAAACCTTTTGGTGTCCGTGATGTGAACTCTGTGTCAAAATAAAAGGTATCATCTGGCTGGCCCACTGCAGGCTTGAAAGGGGGTTTGATTTCCCTGCGGTACAGCTTCTGCAAAACACACAAAATCCAAAAAACAGCTGCAAAACCAGCTTGGAAGTGCTCCCACAGGCACCTTCTCCCAAAGGGTGCAAAGGCTGGTGAGGAATGAGGGCCAGGAAGAGATTTTGTGAAACTGTGTCTTAGCATTTTGCTGCAGCTCAGGGAGGTGACAGGCAGCCCATGTATGAGACAGAGAATTTTGGTTTTGGAAAGGGTTATTGGAATGGATGGGGACCGCGGTTGGTGGCTCTCCCATAGCTGGCCAAGCATCAGGACTGTGCTATTCCTGCTGCTAGAACTGTGTTACTGTTGCTGAGTGGTGCAGAAATTTGCTCTTTCTGATACTCACGTTCCAGTCGATGGTGGAGTAGAAAGGGTGGCGCTTGATCTCCTCTGCCCCATCTGGCCCAGACCCTGCAAAAGCCACCACGGGTCATGTTGTACTGAACCCCCAACAAGGCCAAGGGCACAGCCAGGGAGGCAGCACAGCCAGGTGTCACAGAGAACCTCAGAAACCAAAAAAACCTGGTCTTACCTAATCTGTTGGCTGGATTCCTTTTGAAAAGGGCTCGCAGGAGACTCTGAGCCTCAGCGCTCAGGAACTGTGGCATGCCCAGTTTCGCTCTGGGGAGGAAGTTATGCAATCAGCTGCAGGTTTGAAGAAAAGCCACAAGGCATCTACAGCACCTCCACCCTTAAAATGCCCAATCATCTCTCTGGCATTTACACAGCACCCTTTAAATGGATGGCTGATATGGCACCACTTGCCAAATAACACCACAGAATTTCAAGAGCCCCCACTTGCAACATCCCTACTGTGCAGACAGGAGGGACAAACTCTTACTTGAGGATGAGGGTCATCGTCTCCTTACGGTCCTTCCCCTGGAAGGGCAGTGCCCCTGTGAGCATTTCAAACTGGGAGGGAAAGAGAAGAAGGGAGGTCATATCTGAGCAAGGCTCAGGGTTGCACAGGTCCCGCTGCCCCTTCCTGCTTGTGAGGGGTCCCAAGGCTGGCTCTGACAGGGCTCACAGGCACGGCGAGTTCCCAGCAGCAGCTTGGCTCTCAGGGCTTGCCTGGGAACGTGTCCAGGCCAGCGCCTGCTCCTGCCGGAGCCCTGGGATGCTGCAGCTGCCAGACGGTGGCACCAGATCTGCACTGACAGCGCGGGCCCGGCGCTGGGGTGGACACGGACACCCTCACACACCCCACAGAGAGCCCCCTGCATCCCACACACGCCACAGCCCCCTCACAGCCCAGCACCCCCCGGCACAGCAGCCTCGAGGGACCCGCGCTCCTGGCTGGAGGCCTGGACAGCCCCTTAGGGCTCTTTAGGGGTCAGCAGGACACGCAGAGCCGTGTCTGGTGTCCCAGGGCAGGGGCAGCTGGCGTTGCCAGTCCCGGCAGGGTACCCACCATGAGGACCCCATAGGACCACCAGTCAGCACTGTGCGAGTGGCCCTGGCGATTGACCACCTCCGGGGCCATGTACTCCACGGTCCCACAGAACGAGTAGGCTTTCTTCTCGTGGTCTATGGCCTCCTTGCTCAAACCAAAATCTGCACAAGAAAAGCTGTCAGCACCTGCTCCACACATTTCAAGCAGCTCTGTTTTTCAGGAACCAGCCTTGCTGGAGCCCAAGGCTCAGTGGAGCCCCTTACCTGTGAGTTTGATGTGCCCCTCTTCATCCAAGAGGATGCTACAGCAGGAATAGAAAAACAAGTTGTTACTGTCTATGTAAGGGCTAGTGAGAACAAGCACAGCAAGGGATGGTCTGAGATCATCCTTTGGCTCCCAGAATCCAAAGTTACCTGTCCCTTCTCCCCGTGCTTTAAGCTCCACCACCAAGACAGGAGTGGGACCAGGAGCAGCTCCCTCCTCTCCACACCCTTGGCTTCATAGCAAACCAAAGGCCGCAGAGGTACCTCCCTCTGACCTCCACAAACTCCAGGCAAGGATAACCAAGCTGGAGTGGGCTCTGCAGAGCCCACCTGGTCCCTTCTCCCTCTGAAGGCTCCCAGCTGCCTAAAGCTGGAGCCTGGGGACTGCCATGGATCTCTGCTCAGCCTGTGGCACACACAGCTGCTGGCTGGAATCACTGATCCGAGGAGCAGCAGCCTTGGATTGGCACCAGCAATCCAAGCCCACGTGTCCAGCCCCAGGGCACCCTCCAGCCCCTCTGGAAGGTGGGAGCTGTTCCCTGACTCCAGGCTGGGCTGGATGCAGGGCTGGGATCCTGCCTCAGCTGGCCACACATACTTCTCTGGCTTGAGGTCCCTGTAGATGATCCCCAGGCTGTGCAAGTGGTCGAGTCCCAGTGCCAGCTCTGCCAGGTAGAACTTCACATCCTCCTCAGTGAACATGACCTGCAGGCAGGGGGACAAACCAGAGAGGTGCTGGCTTACAATGCCAGCAGCTCCCCTGCACCCAGGCAAGACCTTCCACATCCATGTTGCTCCCTCCTGCCCTTTCTAAATTTTCCAGACTTCACCCACTGCTCATGGCTTGGATCATGAATGGACCTTAATGGCAGGGACACCTCCCACTGTCCCAGGCTGCTCCAAGCCCTGTCCAGCCTGGCCTTGGACACTGCCAGGGATCCACAGCTGCTCTGGGCACCCTGTGCCAGGGCCTGCCCACCCTCACAGGGAACAATTTCTTCCTTAACTCTAATCAAAAATGACCTTCTTTTCATTCTTGTTCTTTAGGAGATGCTCATCTCCTAAAGCACAGGGCTCCCACCACACCCTCTCCTGGTGCCAGCTCTGGACTAGCAGCAGGCTGGAGGCAGCTTTCATCCTCTCAAGGACTGCAAGGGTCAGTTACTTCTCCAGGCCCTGAGCAGAGAGGAGCTGAGCCACAGCAGCCCACCGAGATGCCAGAGCATACCCACCTCTTTGGAAAGCCGAGTGAAAAGGTCACCTCCTCTGAGGAAATCCAAGATGAGGTACAGCTTCCCCTCTGTCTGGAATGCTGAAACATAAGCCAGAGCAGGAATCAGAGCCCTGCACTGAGGGAGTTTTCCGTGGTGTTACATTAATCACTTAAATCCCAGTGGCTCCAGCTGGGCACATGCCCTGCGTGGTTCCTGGGTCAAATGCAGGTAGGGCTGATGGGGTAAAGGAGATGGCCTGTCCCTGCTGCTGAAATGGGAGCTCCCCACAGCACTCTGGCACTGCAGAAAATCCTCATTTTATGGGGGTCTGGTTCCCTTTCCACCAGTGATGCCCTCCTGAAAGGGCTATTTTCCCAGGAGAGGTGCTGGTCACCTTACAGCAACAAAGCTGTCCTTGCCTTCCCCAGAGTCAGGGCACTAACAGTGCAGAACTCCAGCTCAGCTAGTTAGCTCTACTTTCTCAGTTTCTCATGGCTTAATGTTCTAATCCCAGGGATTTGATGTTTAAACCTCCACTCCCAGTCCATGCTCAGCTCCCCAGTAACCCTAACCCTAGGCAGTGAAGGCATCCTTGGGCTAAGGCTGATTCCAGGGAAAAAGCTGTGGATGAAGCCATATTGTGGCAGTTCTGTGTTCCCCTTGGGATGCCTTTTGCAGCTGCAGTGTGCCTGGGGCTCTGGGCTTTGTGGTTTTCAGAACCCTAGGCATAACCCTAACCCTAGGCAGTAAAAGCAGCCTTAGCTGGAGCAGGCAGTGGGACCACAGATCCTTCCAGAAAAGAATTTCTGTTCAGGGGATTGTGTTGAAAGGCAGCCAGAGTCTGCTGGAGCTGCAGCCCCTCTCCCAGCACCCCAGGGAGCTCCACTCACCGTAGTGGAGTTTCACCACAAAGGGATGGTTGACATCAGCCAGGATGTCCCTTTCTATCTTTGTCCTCAGTCGGTCCCGCACTGTGGGAAGAGAGGAACAGCTCAGACTCAGAAAAGGGCCCTGGCAAGAGTCCTGCCCCATCCCAGCCTTGAGCACCAGGCTGCTTGAGCCAGGTGTTTCCCACCTCTGTCATAATGCTCTTAAACAGAGGAAAGAAAAGGAGGATGTTTTGCTGGGAAAAAGATGCTTCTGTTTCACCCAGCCCACCCCAGGCCAGCAGTGACATTTCCCCAGTGCTCTGTAAGTCACAGAGGGTCAGAGCACTGCAGCAGGAGTCTCCTTCCTACCTTTCAGTGTCGCCTTCTTCAGCACTTTCATGGCATAGAGGTGGTTGGTGTCTGGGGGAGTTATTTTTCTCACCAAGAAAACCTGAGGCAGGAAAACACCACATTCACCAAGTACTAAACACTGGCAGTAGGAGCTGGGTGCTTTCCAAAGTGGCAAACCCCAGAGTGTCCCTAAGAAGCTCAAGCTTTCCCATGGGGTTTCCAGGGAAGTGCTGTGTGTGGACTCCTCTCACCCCCCAGTGTCATGTTGCACCTTCCTCCATTCCAGCCTTCCACACCTCCTGACTCCTGCAGTTCTTGTGGGGCTGGGGCTGATGCCTGGGAGCTGTGATTGGAGGCACTGATGCTTCACTTTACCACTAAAGCCTCCTGGTTTGTCAGTCAGATCAACTCCTTGTTATTCAGGTCTTGCATCCTCTGGATTTTTATCTCCTACCCTTCCCTGATGTCTCATTCTACCTGGTTTTAGGCAGCATCAAAAGGACACCACCTGCAAGTGGTGGGCTTGGCAGTGCTACTGGTTGGATTGGATGATCCCAGAAGTCTTTTCCAGCTATTCTCTGATTCTACAAAACCTCTGCTGCATTTTCTCAGGCAGCAGCACGCAGTCCTGTCCAAGCCCCCACTGTCAGCTGGTAACTGACTGACAGCAAGCTGATTTAATGTGTCAGCAGATGGTCTGTGAGACCTGGATTATTGAAATAGATAAGAGCTACAGGCTACTTCCTTCCTCCTTCACAGAAAGGAAACTGGACCATAAACAGGGCCAAACCCAGCCTGGGGCACACAGCAGCAGTTCTGAGAAGGGAGGAACATGCCCAGGAACATTCCTGGGAGTCAGGAAAGTGGTTTTGTTGGGGATGGTTCCTTTCGTCACCAGAATAATTTGCCTGGCATGGCACATAGGAAGAAGTGATCTCACCTTGCCAAAAGAGCCCTGTCCCAGCACCTTCAGGAGCTCAAACTGTGAGGGATCAGCCTTCTCAGAGCCCTCCTTCACATGGTGGGTGATGTTGATTTCCTGCACGACACCTTCCCCCTGAAACAGAGGGCACACGGTTGGCAGGGACTCCTGAGCAAGGGAAAGGAGCTTTCTGGGATCATGGAACAAGGACTGCAGCTCCAGACTCACGGGAGCCACATGGGAGAGAACCACAAAGGCTGCTGCTTGTCACAGGTATCAGCATCTGCAATCAATAAGGGTAGGGAGGCCCAGGTAAATACAGAGCCCTCCCTCCCAACCACAGGAGCTGCTTTGAACTGCATTTCAGAAGAGTGCTTGAGAAGCACCTTCCTTTTTGAGGCACTGGTAGCAAAAACAGGAGTGTTTATGCCACTAAAAATCCCACAACACAAAAAATAAGGCACTGTTGTCAAAACAGGGCCAGGGCTGGCAAAAATCAGACATGTTGGAGCCCATCTGCTCAGCAATCTGAGCAACTCTGCAACATAAGTCTTAGTGCATCTTCAGCACATACAGATGATGCTTTAACAGACTCCAGCCTTCAAGAAGATTGAGGGGAAGCCAAGGTCTCTGGCACATGTTTTGTTTAAAACACATTATTTTACTTAAAAAAAATAAAGAAGAAAAAAATGGATTTCATCAGCATAAGTAGAATAAACTCACCAAGGGATCAGGGCCAGCACAGCCACAGACCCTGAGGTGATGCTGAAACACCTCCTATTCCCAGCAAAACTTTTGGACCCAAAGAGCAGCAATTATGTTCAAAAATTCATTAAATTCTGCTGTCCCCAGCCCTGGGGAAGCTGTGGCCAGCAGAGGCTGCAGAAAGCTGGAACTACTATTTATTTTTTTCCCTTGCAGAGTTGGGGGAAAAAATTTACACTTTGTTTTCTAGACCTATTCAGACACTTGGTGTGAAACCACCTCATCAAAGGAGCTTTTAAAGCCAGCCAGGGGCAGGTGCCAGCCCTGCCTGCCCTGCCCAGCCCACTCCCACCCTCCAGTGGCCATGGATGTGGTTGCCCACGGATGTGGTTGCCCACCTGCACTGAGCTCCCTCCCCACTCTCAGGCTGGGTTTTTCTCAGTTTAGGAAGTGGCTTTGTTTCCATGGAGGGAGCTCTGCTCTCTCCTGTGCAGCTCAGGCACTCGGGGCAGGGGCACAGGAGCTCCCTGGTGTTATCCTGCCTTTCCCTGGGCTCGGTGATCACAGGCAAGAAGGATCCCATAATCCCTTAAACAACACATTTTCGTGTTCCCGATGATCTCCCAGCTTAAACCAGCCACTTTGCACTTCTGGGTCCATCTGGAGGCTTAGTCCCTGCAGGCAGCTGCTGTGAGGAACAGCTTCCCACCTCCAGAGCTGCAACAGGAGCCGGCCAAGCTCAGCTCCTCCTGCCAGCTCAGCTCTGCAGGGAGACAGCCCACAGCAGGGAAAGACCCATTAGAAAGAAATTCTTCCCTGTGAGGGTCCCTGGCAAAGGTGCCCAGAGCAGCTGTGGCTGCCCCTGGATCCCTGGCAGTGCCCAAGGCCAGGCTGGACAGGGCTGGGAGCAGCCTGGGACAGTGGGAGGTGTCCCTGCCATGGCAGGGGTGGCACTGGAGGGGCTTTAAAGTCCCCTCCAGCCCAGACCATCCTGTGATCCTCCTACCACTTTGACAAGCCATTTGGTATCTTGCTGACACAAGGGAGGATTTTCCCTCATGGACTCATCCACCAGCTTGGAATTCAACACTCAGGACTCTTGTAACACGCTCCTACAGCCTGGCTGGCAGCACACACAAATCTCCAGCACAAAACCACCCCTGTGCCACCGAGGCCAGCTTCTTCCAGAGTCACCACAACAAACTATCCCAGAAGGCAGGGACAGAAAAGCAAACCAGAGTGCCCTGAACATCCATGGGAAGCATCAGGAAAGGAAGCAGAGGGAAGAGGCAGGGAGGTGGCAGGGAGGTAGCAGCAGGAGAGGCAGCAGGAGATGGCAGCAGGAGATGGCAGCAGCAGTGGCAGCAGGAGATGGCAGCAAGAGAGGCAGCAGCAGTGGCAGCAGGAGAGGCAGCAGGAGAGGCAGCAGCAGTGGCAGCAGGAGAGGCAGCAGGAGAGGCAGCAGGAGAGGCAGCAGCAGTGGCAGCAGGAGAGGCAGCAGGAGAGGCAGCAGCAGTGGCAGCAGGAGAGGCAGCAGCAGTGGCAGCAGGAGGTGGCAGTGGTACTGACCGGGCTGGAGAGCTGGCTGGGGGCAGGCAGCTGCAGGCTGCAGGGCTTGGCTCGCTGCTTCCTGTGCAGCCAGAGCATCAGGAGCGCCCACAAACGGGGAAATTTAGGGTCCCTCTCCATTGTCCCATCCCGATCAACATTGTCTGGCCCCGGGAGCTGCGGCCCCAGAGCGGGGCTGGGGGCTCTGCCGCAGCAGCAGGAGCTGCAGGAGCTGCAGGAGCTGCAGGAGCTGCAGGAGCAGGAACTGCAGGTGGCTGCACCGGCGGCGGATGTGCAGTGGGACCAGACTCGGTCACACAGAGGGAGGTTCACGCTCCCCCTCCCCAGCAACAACACTTGTGGTTAGGGCTTTTTTTTTTCAGGTTTTCTTTTAAAAAAATAATAATCTCACAGCTCCTCACTGGCATTTGGGCTCCCTGGCTCAGACAAGACACTGATAGAAACCACACAGAGTCTCCTAAGAATTATTTCCATCTAATGCTGCCTGAAGTTCACGTCAGGCTGGGAGCTTTGGGTATTTCCACAACAGGGGAAATCGTGAGAAGCCACTTTCCTCTCTAAAACAGAAGAGAAAAACTCGCAAGAACCCAACCAGAAGTGTGATGACACCTTGGAGAGCTGCACATCTCTGCTCTCCCACTGGCACAGGGATGAGGGGGCACCCACGATGGGATTCCTCCAGGAATGTTTGGATTGGCATTCAGTCCCTGTCTTGCCTTATGCTGCACAAGACTCCTTGCTGTGGAGTCTGGAGTTATTTATCTGAGAGCCACCCTGAAGGTCCATGAGGTGTTTTTAAGGGCATTTCTTGTTTCTGATCCCACCATGGCTCAGATTACGGGCAGGACAGAACAGAGGTACTTAAAGGGCTCGTTTGGCCTCCTTCCCCCTCCAAACCTGTTCACCTTTGACCTTTCCATCAGGACAGACAGATGTTTCCTGCAGCAAGACCCCAGAGGGTGCTGGTAAGAAAGAGGCCTCTTGAAATGAGTCAAAAGACACCCACACAAAAGGAAATATCCCCGTGTCAGCACTGATTTCTGAATTTCTCCCGAGAGTGCAGAGGATGGAACCAGTGAGACAAATTATGACTGTCTTGCCCCCTATGCCCCCACCACGTGCTCTTTGAGAACTGATAACGAAAGAAACAAATGACTGAGCAGCAGAGAGGCAGCTGGGCCCAGCCCCACCGCGCTGCCTGCTGAGCTCCAAGGCTGGGGCAGGTGCCAGAGCATGGAAAAGCACCTGCAGCTGCTGAGCACAGCAGGAGCCTGGTTCACACAACGCCTCCTGCCTTCTGACACAGCCCCGGGAGGGGGAACCCTGTCCACCCTGTGCTGCCCAAGAGAAGCACCCATTCATTCCTCAGCAGCTCCACGTTCTCAGTGTGGGGGAGCAGCAAACTCCTGGGCCTGGGCCTGGGCCTGGCAGGAGCTGATAAATCTCGTTGTGACCAGGACAATTTTTCATGTTGTGTTACCAGTGTGGGAGAGGAGCCTCAGAAAGACAAGAAAATCTCCCTTGTACATCCACGCAACCAAAAGTGCCCGTTCTGGCTCACTGACAAGATCAGAAAGCCACAGGAGACACAAATGGCAGCACGGAAAGGGGGTTGGTGTGGGGAGGAAGGAGGAGGAGGACGATGAAATCAAGTCCAGGATGTCACGTGAGCAAGTGAGCAATACCAGTCTCACAGAGCTGAGAGGGGCTGGCAGGGGCGGCAGGCAGGGCAGGAAAGGCTTTGGTTTGGTTTTCAGAGAGGTCCCTGTGAGCTCTGCTCACACCTCGTGTGTGGGACAGAATGCAAATGAAACGGATGAGTCTCAGTGAGGTGCCCACTGCAGCTCTCCTACCTTGTCTGCAGAGTCCACCAGGTCTTTCTCTATCCAAGTGATGTCAGACTTTGCCTGTGGGACAATAAACAAATGTCAGCACAGAGGGGCTGTGATTGTCTGCTAAGGTTTTCCCAAAGAACTTGTCCAGCAAGACCAGGTGAGCTGTTCACAGCCGCTGGGGTATCTCACTGGGGGAGCCATTGCTCCTTGGGATGTGATTCTGAGCCATGAGGTAGCTCCAGGAGAGCAGTTGGTCCCAGTAAATAAATTTATATTGATTTGATTTGATTTGATAAACTCAGGGTGACCTGGAGGTGGGACAGGAGCTACTGAGAGGGAGAAGAGAAGGAAAAGCAAGCCCTGAGGAAGGGAGGAGCTGCATGAGAACAGTGAGATTAGAGCTAGGAATTAACTGATTTTCAGCTCCAGAAGGACCAAATCAGATCGAGGGGCCCCTGCAGTCCCCTCTTCCCCTTCCTCCTCTGCACTGCTGTGCCCTCACAGGGGGAGCAGCAGGAGAGAGTCACTGTCCCACTGCTCAGGAGCAGCAGGGTGACAAATCTGCCAAGGCCACAGCTGAACCCTTCCTGAGTGAAAAGTCATCACAAGACCCTCAGCAGATCCCACTCCAGGATCCCTCCCACCCACCAGGAAAGCAGCTCCATCCTGGCTCCTTCAGAGCAGCCCCAGCCCCTGCCTGCGATGGGGTGGGAGTGCTGGATTCCCACAAATCCCACGGATCCTACGGATCTCTGCAGGTCCAGCCCTCCCTGCTCCTGGGGGAGCACCTGCTGCCACCCACAGCCTCCACAGGCATTTCCCACAGATCCCTGCACTGCTGGGAAAAGAGACTGGCTTCTCCTGGAAAATAAAAGCCCAGGAAGTCTCTCCAGTCAGAGGAGGAGACAAGCTCTGAACCTCTCTGTGCCGCCTTCGCAGGGCACAGGCGGCTGAGTCACCCACAGCAGGGGCTGGGCACGGGTGAACAGGGGGTTCTCCCAAGTTCCAAAACAAGTCCTGTTTTCTACTTTCCCCCTTTTTTTGAGGGAGGATTTTACAAGCCAGAAGCCAAGAGACAGGTTTGTTTTTGCTCGCGTTTTGTCACTTTGCCGGTTGAGACCGTCACATCTAAATGCAAGAAAAAAAAAAACCACCCTGCAAAAGCTCGAAACAGATTCTGCTCTTGGCATTTCACTTCCTATTCATCAACAACTAACCAGAAGCTGTTTTAATTTCTGTTGCTTCAACACATGCTCTGGTCCCAAAACACTCCCAAAATCTGGCAGCACCTAGGAAAGACACTTCTTAGAAAGCAGTCATACCCTCCAAAATGCCATTTCCAAAAGAGTGCTTAATGAAACCGGGATGAGGTCTGGCTCTGTAGGATCAGGAATTCCCTGACTCCTTGTGTCCTGCAGAAGAGACAGAGCCCAGCACGGCAGGCAGAGCAGGTATTTTATCAGACACTTGCCTCCTGGATCCTTGGCTTGCTGCGGAAGAGGAGCCTCAGCATCTCCAAAGCTTTGGGCTGTTATCCTCCCATCCTTCCCCAGCTGGTTCCTGAGCTGGCAGCCCGAGCAGCGCGAGAGCCCCGGTGCCGTGGTTGTGTCACTGGGATGTATTTTGGGAGTTTTACTGAAAGGAAGCGGCGGTTTCGTATGGGGAAATGGCTTTGTGTGGCCATGGCTGCACAATGCAGCAGCCAAACGAGAACACTGGGCGGCTTTACGGGTGCTTAGGCATGGAAAGAGCCATCAGCAAATCTCAGCGGGCTTTTCAGGAGGATCAGTGCAGTCCCCCTGTCACACACACGAAAACAGGCTCAGAAACAACAATTTCAGGCACTGCACAAGGCAGCAACGAGCAACTGAGAGCCTCAGTAGTTTTCTTCCTCAAAATTTCTCTACCCCTGCTCTGGGCAGCACAAATGGTGATGCAGCAGGGATGCTCTCCCTGTAGGATCAGTGGAATTGCAGCTCTCCAGGGAAAGGGCCAGGAGGCAGCAGCAGCTTCTGGATCAGCACAGGAGCAAGGTGGACCTGCTGGGGAAGGCCATGAAGATGTTCCAGGGACTGGAGCCCCTCTGCTCTGCAGCCAGGCTGGGAGAGCTCACATGGGGAAGAGAAGGCTCCAGAGAGAGCTCAGAGCCCCTGCCAGGGCCTAGAGGAAAGCTGGGGACAGAGTTTTTAGCAGGTCCTGTTGTGATAGGGCAAGGAGTGGTGGTTTTGTGCTGAAGGAGGTGAGATTTAGATTAGATATAGGGAAGAAGTGTTTTACAATGAGGCTGGTAAAACCCGTGGCTGAAAGCAGCTGGTTTCCTGAGGGAACTGGGAGTGCACATGTGGCTCCCCATTTTCCTTGCACGGAGCAACAACTTCCCCGTGGAGCAGCAGCTCCTGCTCAGGAGGGAGCTGGGATCAGTGGGAAGCACCAGGGGCTGCAGCTCTGCAGAGGAAGCGAGGCTGGAGCTTGTGGAGAGTAAAGGCTGCTCTGTCTGGAACTTTTTTCAAGTGGTGGTTCTCAAAAAGGGGAACAAATAAAGTAAAGAAACCTCCCCACTCACTGCCTGCCCTTCTGCAAAGGCCTTTTTTGGGCAGGGCTGGCCCTCGGCCTCATTTGCAACTAAAGAATTGGCCAGAACCTGGTACTTTTGATTGTATTTCTGTGGTGGATCCTCTTCAGTGCTCCTGGGAGCCCCCAGCCTGAGAAATCCTGCAGGGCACGGAGCAGAGCACGGCCCAGGCTGGGAAGGGAAGTGTTCAGCTGGGGGTACCTGTGCTTTGGGGCCATGGACTCTCTGAAAAGAAAAGGGAGCAATCCTAGAGGATCTGCAGGGACAGAGAGGCCTCCTTAGCCTTTAACTCACTCTCAACAAGGGCATTTGCTGACAGACAAAAGCCTCAGGGACACTGGGGCCCGAGGAGGAAGGGACACCGCAGGGTGGCTTTGAAGGTGGAAGTCCTGCACAAAGTCACGGCTACAAACACAGCTCAGGAGCGCCGGGGACCTCGGGAGTGGAAATTCCCAAGGAGGGAATAAGGACAGGGGCAGGTTCCTGGCAGGAGCTTTGCAGGAGGAGATTACTGAGAGGGAGCAGGGCTGCACGTTTCACACCATCCCCAAGGACTGTTACTGGTCTCCTGAAAAACAAAACCAACCAAAAATGGCAGAGGGAGGAGAAACCCAGAGGACACAGTCAGGCCTCCGCCCAGTGGGGGTAATGTGGTGTCCAGAAATCCTCAAAACATCAAAGCCTTTGTGCCCAAACCCTTACACAGCCAAGGCAGCTGAAGAAGGGAATGACCAGCTCCATCCTGGCGTGGAAAACATCAGGAGCCTCCCCACACATGGCTTAAACAAAAGCCTGACTCCTGGCAACGCTGCCATCCTCCTGGGGGCAATTCCTCCCCACTCACAGAGGCAACCAAATGGTGTAAAATCAACCTGGTGACTCCTGGGAAGGACTCTGCTGCTCCTCCAGTGATCCTGGCTCCCCACAACAGGGGTTACAGGCAAACCCCTAAAAAGGGAACACTGCCACGGACAGGCAGTGCCACACTGGCACCCCTCGAGCACATTCCAGCAGGTGGCACTCGGAGCACCTTCGGCGTCCAAATGCGTTTCTCATTTGACACGGGATGGGGGGAGCCCAAAGGCCATTTCATAAGCACACACGTCATAAACACCCCCCTGGGAAGATTCAGCACCCCTGAAACAGAGGGATCCTGGAGATTGTTAAGGGATGAAGGTTTTCTCCAGGAAAGCCTGAGCCTGAGGAAGGGAGGAGGCAGATGGTGGCTCACACAGCTGAGCCCCTGTCCTTGTGCTTCACAACATCATTTTTGATCTGCTCAGTTTTTAACCAACTCGTTTCACAGGGAAACCAAAATATCTTGTTTATGTCAGAGGGCTCAGGTTGGTTTTGAGATGGAGAGCAGAGAGGCTCCAGCACAGGCACCCCCTCACACTCCCAGGCTCCTCCGGCTCCTGGCTCTATCTAGGGCTATGCTGGCAGCAGATCCTGAAAGTTTCTTAAAAAAAAAAAAAAAAAAAATACAATTTCCCCACCCTTTCCACGCACCACAAGCCGCAACTGGCCAGGATCAGCTGACGATGAGCTGTTTGGGCTAAAGATACAAGCTCAGGCAAAAGATGTTCCCAAACTCCACGGAGACTCCCCAGTGGCTCCGGTGCTGCTGCAGTGTCAGGGCTGTGAGGGGGGAGCCAGCAGGACTTTGCACCCCGTGAAACGTGACACTGGAGAGGAGAACACCTTTATCAGCCGGGAGATAAGGGATTACTCAGTTCTGCAGCTTCTACAGAGCAAATCAGCCTCCGGTGAAAAAAAGCAGAGGATGCAGCCTCCCCTTCCTGCAGCCCCGCACACACCTCCCGGCAGGGAGAGAAGCTCTGCTCAGCAAATTCCAACCAGCTCGGGCTTTGAAGGTGGGAAAACCAGGAGACCCCATCCCAGGCTGTTCCAAATGCAGAATCCCACTCTGAGGAACCAGCAGTAAACACCACCTTCCATCAGGGCATGGGCAGTTTCTGCTACTTTCAGTAGAAAAGCTGAAAACTCTTTCTAGCTGAATTATAAAATACAACATTGGTTTCACAACAAGAACCAAGACTTGTTTGCTGCCCTTGGAGTAATCGTGGGATGTGGAAACTATTCTGTATTGCAGGAGTGCTGGAATTCCACACTCCTCCCACAGCACACAGGCTGCCCTCCCCTTGCAAGGCTCACAAGAAGTGTCTCAGCACCTGGAGAAGCCTCTGCCTGGTACCTGCTGGGGTTGGTCTGTGCAGGCAGGGAGAACCCAGCCCTCTCCTGCCCTCTGGGAAGGTCACATGTGCTCAGGGAAAGGGATTGTCACCTTTTGGGGGTGGCTGTGAACTGCAGCAGGGTTAAAAGCAAAACAAACCCTGTCCAAAACACACCCAGAGCTGTGTGTTACCAACACCCCAGTGAGAGTGCACAGGATGAGTGTCTGCTGGAGCAAAGCTCTAATTTATCATTTAATGTCTATAAAACCATGGATGCAGCCAGCAGCCACCCCCTCCATGGCTCAGCTGCTCTGTGTGCCAGGGACAGGACCATAACATGGACATCACATCCATCCCAAACATGGGGATCACATCCATCCCCTTCCCAAACACGGGAGATCACATCCATCCCCTTCCCAAACATGGGAGATCACATCCATCCCCTTCCCAAACACAGAGATCACATCCATCCCCTTCCCAAACATCACACCACAGGGACTGCAGCCACCCCCACACTGGGAATACCATGTTTTGCCCTGTTCCCCTCAGATGCTATTTTAATGAGCTTTTTTCTCCTCACTCTGTCCCTGTGGAGGCCCCAGGGGTCCCCTCCTGGACCCCAAAGATGACCACTGACCCCAGTGCTGGTGCAGAGCCAGCACATTCCCAATCCATATCCAGGCCAGCCTTTTACGTCCAGTGAAATTCACCTCTCTGACAGCGAGGGGATCAGTTCAGCCTCATCTTAGGGGCACAGAGTGTCCTCAGCCCCCTCAGCATTCCCAGAGCAGCTCTGCCCACCCCGAGCCTTCAAGCACAAAGAGGGTTAAACGCCCTCCTTTCCTCCTTTTCCAAAGGGGTGAGGTTTCCCAGCCGTGCTCTCCAGGACTGGCAAGGGAAGGACCTGGATTTCAGCTGCAGTTGGGAAACCCTTCCTGCCTCAGAGCTGCAATGAGATCAGCAGGAGCTGCTGCTGGGAGGCTGCCCCAGGCACACACAGGGGATTTCCTAAGGGAGAAGGGAAAGGGCTCCAGGCAAGGCAGGAATTCTTAGATAGCTGGGACTCCCCTCCCTGGACGGTCCCCACGCCGTGGCAGCCCTGGCAGGCAGCACAGTGCAGCCAGAGGGAAAACAGCTTTTGCAGCTTCACCTGGAGCTAGGCAAGGAATTCACTGCTCGTGCCCAAGCCAGGCTGCACTTCCAAATAAAGCTGGGACTGGGGAAGGCGCAGGAGCTTCAGGCAGATCTGCCTGTGTGTGCAGGGAGAATCCCAGTCAGCATCCTGGCCAGCCAGGGGCCCACAAACCCAGCCAAGGGCACTCCACGCTCCCAGCTGCTGGGGTGGATGACCCAGTGACCCGAACCCAAACTCTGGTCCTCAAAAATCAAATATTAATGGCTTCTTCAGGGTCCTCTCCAGTGCCAGCCCTCACCACTGTCCCCTCCAAGTACAACACACAGTAACAGATTTTCAGGGATTTATTTTCCTTCAGTACAAGAGGCTTTCTGCAGACAGAACATGAGGCAGCTTCTACAAACTCACCAGGGGGATGGAAATGGCAGAGAAGAAACCGGAGTGGTTTGGATGGGTCAGGGACCATGTGGGAAGGCTGCTGGAGCAGACTCTGCTGCATTCCTCGTGTGCAAGTCCTGTAAGCTGACCCCTCTTCAATTATCCGTTAGAGTCTGCAGCTCATCAGAGACTCTGCTCCTCAAACAGGCTTTTATTTGTGTTTTCTAAGAGCTCAGAAGCTGCTGCTCACCATAGCCCAGCCCTGCCAAGGACACAGAGCAAAGGCTCTGCCAGGAACAGGCCAGGCAGCTGTCAGGCACTGCTGGAGCAACAAACCCACTCAATTCCTTCAGCTGACAAGGCAGAGCAGCCAGTTTGAGCTCAGAGCTTTACCAGTGACAGGCTGGAAAAGCCAAATATTGAGAGTGGCCACAGCTGCTGCCCAGTCCCTGCAGCGTCAGGGAAATTTCCAGGCAGCACCACAGCACACTGGAGATGTTCTGGATGTTCTGCTCCCACGTCCTGCCCAGCCACAGGGCCAGTCTGGCCAGAACACTGCTGGCTGGGAGCCCCAGGAGAGGGGCAGTGGGCTGAGAAGGGATTTGCTGAGGTACCTGCCCGTTCCCACAGCTCCACGGATTTCCAGGTCCTGGAGGAACCAGCAGCAGCTGTGCAAACACACAGAG
Organism: Melospiza georgiana; assembly: GCF_028018845.1. Taxonomy (NCBI): domain Eukaryota; kingdom Metazoa; phylum Chordata; class Aves; order Passeriformes; family Passerellidae; genus Melospiza; species Melospiza georgiana. The sequence goes on along the minus strand of NC_080453.1, from coordinate 9,112,898 downwards.
CAGAGCACTCACTTGTTTGTTTTGAAACCCTTCACGTTAAGAGGCTGAGATTAGTGGTGTCCAACAGTGACCAGGATCACAGCGCTGGATGTGGGTCTGGAGCTCAGGGCACCAGAGCCCTCCCTCACCTGGACCCTCACAGGCCAGGCTGGACAGGGCTTGGCGCAACCTGGGATGGTGGAAGGTGTCTCTGCCCAGGGTAGGACCTGTCTGCAAGCTTTAGGTCAGGATAAACCAACAGGAGCTACACAGACCTGAGGAAAAACCTCATCTCTCCCGGTGCTGCACTGCCCTCATCCAGTCTCAAAGGTCCCTTTTATGGTGCAGAGCTGGGAGAGCTCAGCTCTTCCTTCCCCAGCTCTCCTGTGCTCTGTGATTATCACCCCTGAACAAGCTGATCAGCACCCTCAGCCCGTTCCCCAGAGAGAGTGTGGGCACGCTCAGCACTGCAGTTCCACTCCTCTGCTTTTCATGATGAAGTGATTTCACTAATTGGGTGTTGTAGTTCCATGTACAATTCCTCATGCTTGGCACCTTCAGGGAGCACAGGCTCACCCCTCAGCCAAGCTGGCTGCAGAGCAGGCTGAAAAACCCCAGTTATGAGAGCTTCCATTTTCCCACTGAATTCGGCTGTTCCCCAGCTGAACAAGGACCAGTTTCACCCAACCTGACAATTAAAATTTGGAGAACACAGGAGAGAATGACGTTCGGTACCCAGAGAGGCTTTTAATCACTACCACCAAAGAGGATGAGAAAAAATCCATCCTTGTACCCATCCTGCACTGGATCAGCAGCCTGGTGTCAGGGATGTGGCCATGATTAACCCTGTTTTCAGTGCAAATTCAAAACACTGCCTCATCCCATCCACTGTGAGCACTGACTCTTCCCCAGCCCCAACCAGCACAGGGATCTTGCAGACATTCCCCAGGCAAACACTGAGGAATGGGGCCTGCAGGGACTTGTGTACCACAACTGTTCTTGAAAGGTAGAAAACACCAGAGCTGGTGAAAAGCACCAGCTGTCCTTGCTGGGAAGCTGAGCTGGAGCTACAAAAGCAGCAAGAAAGTACCAGAACAGGGCCAGCCTGGCCCAAACCATGCCCTCCCTACCTCTGCAGTGACCACTGGAGTTCCAGCTGAGATGGCCACGGAGGTTCACGCTCCGTCAATCTCACAGCACCAACTGCGAGCTTCCTGACTCTTTTGAGGAACTCTTGGATTTCCTCCCTTTCCAAGAGCCTTTGGTTGCGGCCCAGGCACACGAGGGCTGTGCTTTGGCAGCGTCCTGCTGGCAGGGCCGGGAGGGACAGGGCTGCAGCATGGGCGCGGAGCAATCGCCGCCGTCGCCGCTTCAGGTTATTTTTAGCAGAGATCACAGAGTGAGCTGCAAAGGGATAGCACAAACCTGGAAAAAGGTGCCTCTTCCCCCCTGCATGTGCAGCTCTCCACACACAGCACAGAAGGGTGTGGGAGGGAGCCTGAGCTACCTTCAACGTGAGAATAGTCACCTCGGATGGTGACGGCCACTGCGTAAAGCCAGAGCCAGGAGCTGCTGCTGATGTCTACCCACAGAAAGAACCGAAACACACAGATATTCTGGGTGCAGCCTGCTCCCCCATCTGCAGCATCTCAGGGCAGAGCTTGCCCTCAAGCTGAAGGTATGTGTTTACAGGAGGGATTTCATTTGTGCTGGTAGCAAACATACCTTGTACAAACTTGGAAAACGCCACCGAGGTTATTTCAGGAGCACGCAGCAGAGCTTTGGGTGCTCAAAAGTTACCCAAAATGGGATTGTCAGACACTGCTCACAGGCATTTTGGCCACAGGGCCTCAGGAAAGTGGAAAGCAGGACACCTAAGGCAGCACAGGGCTCCTGAGGCTTCCCTGCTCTGGGATGTTGGAGAACTTGCCCTCTGCTCTGCTCCAGCTTGGACTGCACGTCCGTGACCCACAGAGCAGCAAAGGGAACCTCAAGTGCCTTTTGGCTTCTATCTCATGATCTTTCTGTGGAATGGCACCTACAGATTGAATCAGCCAGGGTTTCTCTCGGTGATGTCCTTCAAAGAGGAAAAAATCCTAAATGATTTTTAAAGCAACATCCGTCAGCAGCATTTAGGGAAGGGCAGTTTAGCCAAGTGTTTGAAGATGAAAGAGGCAAAGTCTCAAACCTTAAAAACCCAGCTGGAATCCAACCAGAAGACACAAGATTCCTTTTTCCTCATGCCAGAAATGCAGGCACAGTGAAGAGTTGTAAACCGACTGCTCTCAGGGGAGGGAAGGGCAAGTTCCATTGACCTGAATTCATCTGACCCAAAGATTTCTCTGCAAGCCACTGAAGAAGTGCCAGGCCAGCTCCAGAGTGGAACAGAGGCAGAACAGGTAGGGGAGATGCCCTGGCACTGCTAGAAATCCACAAACATCCCAGGGAAAAAAACTGGCTGAAATGTAGACAACTGGGGTTTAGGTTTAAATATCTTTTACTAAAAATACAACATAACCAGCTGGAAAAACAAGGCAGCAAGCCCCCAGAGCCTTCGGCAGGGCCGATGATTCAGAGAGAAGCTGCCACAGGGCCCTGGCTGAGGGCACAGAGCTCCTGAGAGCCCACTTGGGAAGGCTGCCCAGGGCAAACCCAAAGTGTTGTGTCATTCTCCACGGTCAGAGCACGGCTGGGTCAGAAAAGGAAATGCTGAAGGGATTATGATTTCACGGTACTGACATGGCTCTTCTGCTCTGCAGTGAGCGCAGGACACAGGAATGGGCACAATCGGGAGACACCCACGGGACAGCATTGTGCTGGTCCTGCACTTGGGGAGGGCTCTCAGCACACAGATCAACTCCTTCCACACCACGCTGCTCATGTGGGGAGCAGGGTGAGCTTTAGGTGTCTCCAGAAGGAGCAGCAGGTTCAGATCCCTGCCCAAAACACGGGAGACAGCAGCCCAGGTCTTTCTGTCATTCCCAGCTGATGCTGCTGAGGATGCAGAGGGCAGTTTGGCAGAGCTGGAGCTTCTCCCAGCCCCACCGAGGCAAGAGAATAAACAGATACCAGACACTCAGCAAGGGCAGCTGTGCCAAAACCATCAAATACTCTTGTACCTCTCATCCCAGCTGGCAAGATCACAGCACAGAGAAAGGCATAAACACGGCACCGAAACACCCCAGGGCTCCTCACTTCTCACCCTCAGCCACAGCCCACCCCAGCTCCCAGTGCTGGACCGCCGTGTCCCTCTGGAAAACCTTCCAGGCATGTTTGGATGACCAAAGGGACAGGAAGACAGAGGTTTATCTTCCCTCTTCCCTGTCTCCAGTCCCTTGCACTCACACGTGCACTCCTGCAGATCTACAGAGCAGCAGCTTTACAGGCTTTAAAAATAACCATCCCCATCCTGCTCCCGAGTCAGCTCACACCCCCCACGCTCAGAGGGACCTGCAGAGGTCACCTGGGGCATTTTTTACCTGGGATGGAGGATTCCCACTTTCTTCTGGAGCTGGCTGTCCGTTCTGCAAAGCAAGAGAACCCACTGTTAGCACATGCTGGGCAGGGGATTGTTCCTCCTGTCCCTCACAAAAGCTGACGGCTTTGGGACAAACAAACTTTTAACTTGTTTAACAGAAAGTCTCTTGCCCAGAGAGTTTCTCCACGCTTCCCCCAAATTAAATTGGGGCTCCTTATCCACCCAGTGTTGCTCGTGGGGCAAACAAACAGCACCAGGGAGGATCCCCGGGGTGGTCGGTGCAGATCCCCACCCCAGAGAGCTGCAGAGCTGCTCCATCCCACCCTGCTGCTCCGGGACTGCTGGCAGCAGCCCAGCCGAAGAGTTAACAGCCCTTGTGCCATTGTGCCATTGTGCCATCAGCTTTCACTGGAGCGTATATCGGTTATTTACTACCCTACTGCAGCTGATAGCTGCAGGGAATGTGCCCCGCCCGGCTGGCTCCAGGTGCTGCCCGCACAAAGTCACAGCAGTGACCCGAGCCACCCGAGAGGCACCGGCCCGGGTCAGCCCGGGCTGAACCGGGATGGGGTTCAGAGGCACCGGCACCGGCACCGGCACCGGCACCGGCCCCGGCCTGCCCGGGCTGAACCGGGATCGGGTTCAGAGGCACCGGCACCGGCCCAGGTCAGCCCGGACTGAACCGGGATCGGGTTCAGAGGCTCCGGCACCGGCCCCGGTCAGACCGGGCTGAACCCGGATCAGGTTCAGAGGCACTGGCACCGGCACCGGCACCGGCCAGCCCGGACTGAACCGGGATCGGGTTCAGAGGCTCCGGCACCAGCACCGGCCAGCCCGGACTGAACCGGGATCGGGTTCAGAGGCTCCGGCACCAGCACCGGCCAGCCCGGACTGAACTGGGATCGGGTTCAGAGGCACCGGCACCGCCGGGGGAAGCCGGGCGAGCAAAGTGGATGGATTTCACTGAGACACAGATACCCAGAGCAGGATAAGCACGTACAGGAGGTTTTCTGCAGACTGTGGAGAAAAACAAGGGCAAGAAGACTTTGCTTTGACATCTGTTTGCACTGCAGTCTCAGGCTCCAAAAGTCATGGCATTCCTCTCCTCCTCAAAGAACAGGGGCAGTTTATTCCTTCCTTTCCAGAAGTTATGGGCCAAGTGAAGAGTTGCAGTGCCAGTGAGTTCAGACCCTCAGGGGAATGGCTGGGTTCTAGAGCCTTTCACGAACTGACAGAAACAAAGCCAACTCCTTCCCCAGAGCAGCAAGGATCCATTGAGATGATCAGTCTGACCTCTTCCTCAGGTCTCCACTATCCTCCAACATTTATTTACATCTGTATGGACCCAGCCCCAGCTCCACAACTCACCTTAGCCCCAGCTTAACTTTAAGTTCCAAGGTAGTTTCAGCCAAGGACTGAAAGCAGGCCTCAGCAGCCCGTGCAGGAGCTCTCCCAGAGGAATGCTGCCCTGCTGTTTACACGGAGCCCTCGGTGCCATTAGCACGGGGAATAGCTGAGCAGTGAAGTAAGAATTTGTGTTTATGAACAGCCCCCACAACGCAGGGGGAGCCACGGCACCGAGATAACCACACTTGGAAAGAGGCTGATGTTTACTGGCTCAGCTGTCACCCATCCACAGCTCATAACTGGCTGCTAATCCAAACCACAGCTCGGGGAGGGCTGGTTTTCTCTCAAACAGCTCAAGAAGCAGAATTTCTGTGTTGGACAGGGGGAAACAGTGCCAGGCTCTTGGTGTGGAGAGCAGATCCACATGGCACATGTCAGGAGAGGGGTGAGTGGGTGCAGGGAGTGTCCAACCCCTCAGCTTCAAGGGTGACCTGGGAGACACCAGAATTTCGAGGGCTGAGTTTTATTAGCTCCCTGCACAGGAAAACTTGTCCTTCTGTTGCTGACAGAAACCCATCCTACCTGGGATGGAAGGGATGGGAAAAGAAAGAAAGAGAGCAGTGTCCATGCCAGGGAGGTATCCTGGGCATGCAGCTCCCTGCTCTTAGAGGGATGAAACTCCTCATGAAATGGTCCTTTCTCAGGCTGACACAAGTCAGATGTGGGAGCAGAGAATTGCAGTGTTTAGAGCCAAGTGCTCTCCTTCCACCCCAGAGGAAAAGCAGTCCTTATTCCCTCATATGGAATTGCAGGGCCATTTGTATATGTTCCAGATGGAAACAGCTCCAGACTCATCACCTCCCGAGATGAAATACGGCCACTCAGCACGCCACGAGCAGGGCTGAAATACTTTGTGGGTTTCTTGGGTTGACATTTGCCTCTTTAAAATGCTTTATTTCTGCCCTGCCCCTGCACACCACACACAGGGGGGAGCAGGTGCAGCTGCCCTCCCACAGCACTCTGGGGCTGCAGAGGATCCTCCCAAATGTCCCGCTCCGAGAGAACTCCCAAGGTCTCCCTCCTGCAGCAGCCAGGCAACGTCTGCGGCAGAGGGAGGAGAGCAGCTCCTCCCTGGGGTGCCCGGGGCAGTGAGCAGCTCACCAGGCTGTGTCAGAGCAGGGCCTGGGCTGCTGATGAGGCAGCCTCACCGGAGCCCGCAGGCTGTCCTTGCACTGCCCTGCTCGGGGGTGAGCGGAAAAGGGGATTAGAGCTCTAATCTGATGGGCACGTGGAGCAGCAGCCCGGCAGCCAGGGCACCTCTGCACCCCTCCAGCTGCCCCAGAGCTGACACAATCCCCTCATGAGCACACCCCGGGCCAGTTTCCTTAATAGCACACAGAAAAGTATCCTGGAAAACAAGTGTGCTCAGTTACGCAACTGCCAGCCTGGCTGAACTTGGGAGATATTTATCTTAGGACATCTTGCGCTTTAAATCCTTTTAATTCCGCATAATCCGCAGCACAGGGAGCAATTTCCAGAGCAGGCCAGTGTGCTCTAATGTGAAACCAGGACGAGGTGCATCCTGGCAGGGCCGTGGGGACGGGGCCCAGTCCTGCTCTGTGGTCACACCACCAGCTCAAGGCATCCCAGGTTATGGACAGCTCTGCCTGCAAAAGCAGCCTGCTGCTTCTCCTGCTTGTACAGCCACTTTTGAGGGGCCCCAAAACCCCTCATAAGCACCAGGTACCCAGAGATGCTCTTTCACCCAACTCTGATGAGCCATGAAACACTCAAGGAAGGAGCAGAGGAAGAAATCCTTCACCTCAGAGCTCCTGCTAGTTTGACACAAGAACAAGGCACGTTTAAATTATTGCCATTAAGTGGAATTTATGGATCTTGCCTCTTGCAGTTCAGAGAAAGGAAACAATTCTACAAGAATAGAGATCTCCAAAGGAACTCTGGTAACCCAAACAGAGGAGTCTCTGCACAAGGCATATCAGAGACGACAGCCACTCAGCTGTCTCCCTTGTCTCTCAATCGTAGTTTGTACAACTCAAGCTACCATGCTTGAGAAAAGAGTTATTCATGAGCAGCTCCTGCTCAATAAAGAGTGATAAATATATACAGGCAAAAATAATTAGCTTGAAGTGGTGGAGTTTGGCGTAATCCCACGTCAGTTGCATTGTTGTAGGTTTGTGTAATGAAAGAAGAATTTGAAGCAAAGCGGAGCCCTGGTGACAGATCCTTCGCTATGGGGATGAAGTCATGGAATCAAAGAAACACAGGATAGTTTGGGATGGAAAGGACCTTAAAGCCCACCTCATTCCCCCTGCCATGGCAGGGACACTTTCCAATATCCCAGGCTGCTCCCAGCCCCATCCAACCTGGCCTTGGGCACTGCCTGTGCCACGGCATGCCCACCCTCCCAGGGAAGGATTTCTGTGTCACTCTGCTCCATTCTCCAGTGTTTGTGCTCTGCCCCAGGCATGTTTTTCTACTACATAAGCAATATTTGGAATAATGTAAGCAGAAGAGAGAATGGCAAGGGTAAAACAAGCAGGAGCAATGATTATAAAGCCCAGACTGCAGGACAGAGGGAGTTCAAGCTTCCATTGCCACCCACTCCCACGCGTTTCCCTGGCATGGCTGAGCTCCAGTGGGCCAGAAACAGGGGCACCACAGGGCCAGTTCTCCCGGAAGACAGTGGAAAAACCCCAAATCCCTCAACAATAGGACTGATGCCTCCACCAGCACGGTGACAGCACCTCTGCTCCATGACTCAGAAAGCAAAGGTCGGAGGAAGCCGGTTTCTAACCTGGATGGCAGCGATCCCAGGGCAATTTACGTAACCGGTGTTCCAGAAACGTCTCCTGGCTTTCTCAGTGGTGCCACCTCTCCCAGGAGGGGTGAAAACTTCCCCCTTGGGCCCCTGCCCTTGGCGATTTTCACCTCAAAGTGCAAAACTCCTCCCAAGCCCCGTTCCCGCTTTGCTGCTGGGTCTCAGGGAGCTCTCTAACGTCTGACCCAGGCGTGGAGGTGAAGAACACCTGTATTATTCTCCTTGCTGTAATTGAGAGTGTGTACTTTTCATTTTAAATCAAAGGGAGGCAAATTGCTAAGTCCCATTTGACACCCTGAGATGCAAAAAATCTGATCTGCTGAAATCCCACCTGCACAGGGTGCCTGACCCTGACCCGGAGCTGCGGCCAAGGTGAGAGGCAGAAGGGGAGAGCCAGAGGCTCCCTCCAGTTTCAGTTTAGGAGTAACCCACACGCCATGAGGAAATCAGTGCCTGATGCTGCCAGGAGCTGGCTGACAGCAGCCTGGACCCCCAGCCTTTCCTCTGGAAGCAATCCTGTGGTGCTGACACAGCGCTGGCACCGGGACACCAGCACAGGGACACCGGGACACCGGCGCCAAGCACTGACTGCAGCCTTGCCCGCGGCTTCCCCTGCCCTGGGCACCGGAATTCCTTTCCTCCCATTATGAATCGAGCAGCATTTTCTGGCTTTTTAGGCATGTCCCTTCTTAGGAAGGGGAAACCACAAATAAAAAGCCCTGTCTCCCAGCAATGACCTCCGGCCTGGCCCTGGGCACATGACGTGATTTGGGAATCGCCGCAGGACTTCCCTCCTCTCCAAGCCCGGAGCACAAACTCCTCCTCACGGCTCCAGCGATGCTTCAGAGCAGAGGCTCTGCACCCACTGCACCTTTGTGCCAGGTGTTTGGCCCAGGTAGAGCCTCCCCACCTCGTGCGGGGCTCCAGGAGAAGCTGTGCCATACCTGGCTGATGGAAATTAGGAAACCTCACCTCAAATGGCCAGTGTCTCCCTGCTGCCCTGCAGCAAGGGGGAAATGCTGCCTCTGCTCAAACACAGACCTCTGAAGAGGCAATTTTAAACAGGAATGAGCAAATCTGACCAATTAACCACGGAGACATCCCCAGGTATGATAACAGAGTGTGCCAGCACCAAATCCTGACAGAACAAGAAATCACCACAGTCTGTGAAACACCTGGGACCAAATCCCCACCTCCCCTCTGGTTTCTCCAGGAGAGCTGCTGGTTCCAGTTTGAGTGAGAAGATGTTTAACTGAAGAGTGCCAGAGCACAGTGCCCAGCCGGCTGCTCTGCCGTGGGTGACAACTGCTGCAGGCTGTCCCTTCCTTCGGAAATGGCTGTGCCAGCCTGCAGACGTGCACAGGGCATGAGCTCCCTCCTGCACATCTGCCTTGGGGGTCTCAATAAGGAGGAAAAGAGCCAAGAGGGAGGGAAGAGCAGACGTCCAGCAAAGTGACACCGGAGCGTGGTCGGAGTTGGCGGCGCAGGCCTTTGCGAGAAGACGGCGCTGGGAGGGTGAGGGAGAAACCCCCAAAATTGAGATCTTTATTCTCTGGGCCTTCAGCCGGGTCCGCTTTCCTCCGTGCCCGGGAGCTTTGTGAGCGCCGCCAGCACTGCCCGAACGATCGCAGCCCGCACGGGCAGCAGCGAGCCCGGCGGCCCCCGGTGCCCCCGGAGCCCCGTCCGCAGCCCCGGGCGCTCACAGCGAACCCCGGAGCGGTACCGGAGCGGCCCCGGAGCGGTGCCGGAGCGGCCCCGGAGCGGTGCCAGAGCGGCCCCGGAGCGGTGCCGGAGCGGTGCCGGAGCGGTACCGGAGCGGTGCCAGAGCGGCCCCAGAGCGGTGCCGGAGCGGTACCGGAGCGGTGCCAGAGCGGCCCCGGAGCGGTACCGGAGCGGCCCCGGAGCGGTGCCAGAGCGGTACCGGAGCGGTGCCAGAGCGGTACCGGACCGGTACCGGAGCAGCCCCGCAGCAGCCCCGCGGCAGCCCCGGAGCGGTACCGGCAGCGCGGGTCTCCGGTGTCCGCGTTCCCCCGGCTCGGGCGCGGCTCGGGCCGGGCGGCTCCGCTCCGCGGGGTCCCGCCGGGCGCTCCTTTGTTCGGCGGCGCCCCCCGCCCCGGAGCCCCCCCGGCCTGCCCGCTCACCTCCGTGTCCAGATGCACCAGCTCCATGTCGGGCCAGGGCTCGGCCAGCTGGGCGAGCGGCATCGCTGCCGGCGGGTGCCCGCGCCGGGCTGGCTCCGAGCGCCGCCGGGCTGGGCACCCACCGGCTCCGGGCCGGGCCGGGGCGGGGCGCGGGGCGGGCGGCAGGCTCCGGGGAGGGGCCGCGGGGCTCCGCCGCCCGGAGCATCCGGCGAACCCAGCCCGGCGTGCGGCGGCCGCGGCAGCGGAGCGGGGCGGGCAGCGGCGGAATCGCTCGGGCTGGAAAGGCTTCCCCCGAGAGCATCGAGCGCAGCCGTGCCCCCAGCGCCGGCACAAGGCCGCCGCCAATCCAAGTGCCACATCCGCACGGCTTCTAAATCTCTCCAGGGATGGTGACTCAACCTGGCAGCGTGTTTCAATGCCTGACCACTCTTTTGGTGAAGAAATATTTCCCAATATCCAGCCTAAACCTCCCCCGAGGCCGTTCCCTCTGCTCCTGTCCCTGTTCCCTGGAGCGCAGCCCGACACCCCCGGCTGTCCCCTCCTGGCAGGAGCTGTGCAGAGCCACAAGGGCTCCCTGATCCTCCTTTTCTCCAGGCTGAGCCCCTTCCCAGCTCCCTCATCCCCTCCTGGTGTTCCAGCCCCTTCCCAGCTCTGTTCTTCTCCCTGGACACCCCCAGTCCCTCACTGTCTCTGACCCCACAGTTTGAGGGTCTCAGCAGTGCCAGCACAGGGAACAGGCACTGCCCTGGGCCTGTGGCCACACCATGGCTGGGACAGCCCAGATGATTTTCACTGGAAGGCTGAAACCTCGGGAAGTGATCACTAGGAAATACTTGCTCTGGGAACTGGTGAGCCTCTGCCAGGGAGAGCTGTGGCTGAGCCAGTGAGAGATGTCCCTGCCCATGGCAGGACAAGATGGTCTTTACAAATCTCTTCCATCCCAAGCCATTCTGTGGCTCTGCAGCACCACAAAAACCTGAAACTTACTCACAAGTCCATGACACCGAGTCCTGCTCTTCTGTGCCTTGGAAAGGTTTTAACTGTGGGAGTGCCCAGCTGTTTCCCTGTGTGCACAATCTGCATCAGGAGAGGGTGAGGACAGACTTGGTGACACGGCTTAGATCGCTGCTGAACTCAGGAAACTGCTCCAGGAAATCCGGATTCCCGGTTTGGGATGTGCCATGAATCACTGCTCATCACCTCCTGCAGGGCCCCTGGAATTCCCTAAAAAACGGGGATAAAGAACACGCCCACCTTAAAAATGGTGTTCAGAATTCCTGGCTATTCTCACCTGTCAGGTTCTCACATAGGAAAAGGTTTTCTTCTACTCACATTTTCCAAACCTCCAGGAGAAGGCAGACGTTCTCAGCCTGACCTTGCCTCCATTCCTGCTCCAGGTAATGCCGAATCCCAGCTGGATTAACAGAAGGTGAAATGTGCCACGGGAGATTGCTGCTAAGTTCAGGGCAGGATGTCAGGGTAGGAGAAATGAGGTAGTGGTGTCCCCCAGGATTTATTTCCAGTCAAAGAACAGCTATAAAAAGCATCCTTGATCCTGGAAGCAGGGTGCAAAAAGAAAAATCTGCTGTTTGGGTGGCTGTCATGGCTAAATACAGTGATTAAAACATATAGGCTGGCATTTTTCTGAGACACTTGCAGGCTGGGAAGAGCTGCTGCTGTGGTAAACAGAGACTTGGGATCAGCTGGATGCTTTGTCAGTGCTGCATTCGCTGAAAGTTCAAAATGCTTTAGTTTGGTCTTAAAACCATCAAATCCTCCTCAAATACAGTTGTAGATATTTTTGCCTCTGCAGCTGGCTGGCTGTGTAACATTTTTCCTTTGCAGAGAAGCTGACAACATTTGTTAAGCCAGTTAAGAAGAAAATTAACTCTATCCCAGCCCAAACCAGGACCTCCCCAAAGCAGATGGAGACTGATCAGTATCATCACCACCAGATCCAATTCTGACTGACTGTTCCAAAAGCTGGCCGAGTGATTCTCCCCATGAGCACACAGTAACCCAGTGCTGCCGTGGCTCACTGCATCTTTTCTTTTTTCTGAATCCATGGGCAGCTCATCCCCACCTGCTTTGTGTGATGCTGCTTTTACACATACAAGGAAATGCAAAAAAGCTCACAGGCACAAGACCTTCCTTGCAAGGCAGAGTTCCAAATATCTGCTACAATTTACAGACTCGTCTAATTTGCTAAGACAGTCAATTAATTAGAGCTTGCAGCAACGCTCTCTGTACTTTTAATATTGACCAAACAGATCCAGAGCTTGTTGTTTTCCTCACAGGGAAACTGAGTCAGGTTTTCAGTGTCAGGGCAGAACTGAACTCCACATCCTGATTTCTAATCCCCAGATCCCCATTCACCATCTCATTTCTTCACCTCTTGTGCTTTGTTTGCCTCTATGGAGGAAGAGATGATGGATCGCCTTGTTTTGATCCCAGGAACATTTTTCTTTAGCGTGGTACAAAGATACAAAGCAGGGGCCCTGGAAATGAGAAAAACTGGCTGTCTCTAAGAGCTTTTTGCTTTTCTGGCAAATTTCTTTCTGTTCCTCCACACTGGTGCGATTGCAGGTGCCTGAAATGCCAGCGTTTTCCCAGGCAGGTCCGGGCAGTGGTCGGAATGCAGGAATTGCACCGCAGCAGGCAGAGGGATGCAGAGCAGCCCGGCAGCTCCTGCTCGCTGCCCGGGGATCGTGGGGCTCGTCTGAGGCTCATCCACGGAGCAAACCCCTCCAGCCTCTGCCCACATTCCTGCACAGGTGAGCGCCGCGTTCCCCTGCTCAGCTCAGACGCGTTTCCGAAGGCGTCCAGCACATCTCAACCCTTTATTTTTTGGCAGAACAAACTGCATTTTTCCTGCCGGCTCCGCAGGCTCTCAGTCTGCCAATCCCACCCTGCTCCTGCTCCAGAGTAATTCTGTGAAACCACCCCGTGCCCGCATCCTCCCAGAGCCTCTCAGAGAGGCACACAGAGCTCAGGACGGGATTTCTGCTGAGAACTGATGGAGCTGCTGGCTCCAGGGAACGTGCTTTGTGCATTCTGCACCTTTGTGTCGGGAATACCGAACCGAGCCGAGGGAGCCGGGATGTGCCCAGCCGGGATGTGCCCAGCCGGGATGTGCCCAGCCGGGGTGTGCCCAGCCGAGATGTGCCCAGCCGGGATGTGCCCGATTCGGGATGTGCCCAGCCGGGATGTGCCCAGCCGGGGTGTGCCGGGGCCGGCCGGGGAAGGCAGGCAGGCAGGCAGGCAGGAAGGCAGGCAGGCAGGCAGGCAGGCAGGCAGGCAGGAAGGCAGGCAGGAAGGCAGGCAGGCAGGAAGGCAGGCAGGCAGGAAGGCAGGAAGGCAGGCAGGCAGGCAGGAAGGCGGGCAGGCAGGCAGGCAGGCAGGAAGGCAGGAAGGCAGGCAGGGAGGCAGGCAGGCAGGAAGGCAGGAAGGCAGGCAGGAAGGCAGGCAGGCAGGAAGGCAGGAAGGCAGGCAGGAAGGCAGGCAGGCGGGCAGGCGGGCAGGCAGGCAGGCAGGCGGGCAGGCAGGAAGGCAGGCAGGAAGGCAGGCGGGCAGGCAGGCAGGCAGGAAGGCAGGCAGGAAGGCAGGCAGGCAGGGAGGAAGGCAGACAGGCAGGCAGGCAGGAAGGCAGGCAGGAAGGCGGGCAGGAAGGCAGGCAGGCAGGCAGGAAGGCAGGCAGGCAGGAAGGCAGGAAGGCAGGCAGGCAGGCAGGCAGGCAGGAAGGCAGGCAGGCAGGAAGGCAGGCAGGCAGGAAGGCAGGCAGGAAGGCAGGCAGGCAGGCAGGCAGGAAGGCAGGCAGGCAGGCAGGCAGGAAGGCAGGCAGTCAGGCAGGCAGGAAGGCAGGCAGGCAGGCAGGAAGGCAGGCAGGCGGGCAGGCAGGAAGGCAGGAAGGCAGGCAGGAGCAGCGAGCAGCGAGGCCGTTCCTGCCGGTTGTCATGGCTACAATCGCTGCCCGGCTCCTGGATCAGTTACCTTCCCCTTCCTGGATGCGAGCGCACCGGAGCCGCTCTGGCTCCCGCGCAGGACACGGAGAGAAGGAGAAAACATCTGCTCAAAGCCACACATCCCCGCAGCACCCGAGGGACGGCGGAGCTGACTCGGCTCCTCGGCATTCGAGCTATGCGGGGCCGATAATGCTTTGCCCAATTCCTAACCTTGGGCTGTTTGCTGGTAGCTCAGAGGAGCAGTTTCACTGCCTCCATCCTTTTGGGCTCCCGAGGAACTCGGGATCGGCACAGGGACATTAAAGCCCGTCCAGTTCCATGGCAGGGACTCCTTCCACTGTCCCAGGCTGCTCCCAGCTCCATCCAGCCTGGCCTTGGGCACTGCCAGGGATGCAGAGACACCCACAGCTGCTCCGGGCACCTGTGCCAGGGCCTGCCCACCCTCACACAGAATTCCTTTTGTAAAAAGATTCCTCTTCCTACCTGAAAATGGCTTTTTCAAAACCCCACGTAAAACACAAGCATTTCCTCACCTTTTCTTTTTTAATTTAATCTTTAGAACAGGTCTGCAGCCCAACGGGAAGTTATTTAGATCAAGTTATCCATCAAATTTAGTTTTTAATGAGCACACGGCTATGTTTGTAGCTTATTTCAGTGTAGGGCTATGTGAGCGACTGAAAACATGAAAGAAAAAACTATCAGAAACTGTAAACAGAAGTGAAGCTGCCAGGGCTGTTTGCACTGTCCCCCAGGAGGGAGAAACCTGAGTAAACAGCACTAAGTACAGTCAGGGTTTATGGTTCTTTTAGGTTTAAGAACTTGTAAACAAATGATGGGGCTTTTAAGTGGATACAAAAAGATACCCTGGGTTTTGTGCTGCTTCCAGAGCACACAGTCCCACTTTCTCCAGAGTGGGGAGGAGAAAA